>NC_084509.1:28770000-29370000 GCF_024500385.1 Phyllopteryx taeniolatus | reverse complement strand
CCATAATCGTCGCTGTCGGGCGGAAACCCCGTATGACCAAATGTGGTCAATTTTATATATTTTTTTTCTCTCGCAAAAATCCATATTACTTGTCCTCTGTTATTTTCCCACATTACTAACCAATTAAAAGTGTTGAACATAGCTGGCAAGTAAATCAACTCTCTTCAACGCTCAACTGTCTGAAAAGTGTCATAAAACTCTCTGGGTTCTTTCCTCCCTCTGCGGGAGCCGTGTGACATTTTGTCGCTTCAAGATTGAAAGATTTTATTTTCTTTCTTTTTTGAAATCCTATTAAATTAGCAGTTGAACAGGATTTTGCAGTGGTGTTACGTTGATGTTGGTGCACAACAATGTCATATATGCCTGCAATATAACGTACAATAGCAATTTGAACAATGCAGTGCTTGGTAACGTTTTTTTTTGGGGGGGGGGGGCAGTTTCCCCCTGAAGCCGAGTGATTTTGGAGATCCGAGGATTCTGCCCAACAGCGACGATATCAAAAAAAGGAAGAATCAGTCCAGAATTCCCCAATGTTCTGCTTTATGAACTACTGCTGCACGTGTTTGAGTTCAAAATTTGGAAATCTTCCTGTTTCCAACTTTGCAACAGTCTGCTTCGACCGTGCAAATTATTGTGTGTTAAATGACCAAATCTGGCCTCGACCACATCCCAACTTTCACTCGGATTATAGTGGAGAGCGGAATCTTCCTAAAAGAAGGATTTAGCGTAATCCAGACCGTGCGGACTGGCTCAAATCTAACAGCAGGCCGGAACATCTAATGTCCTCTCGCATGGCCCCCCGACTGCCCTTCAATGACCGGGTCACACCCCCAACACAAACACACCTCCCAAAAACATCTGTTCGCCAGAGTAAACCTTCCACCCCCTTCCGTCTCTAAAGAGCACTTTGCCGCCACACCCCTGCACCATCCAGTCAAGCTCCACTTAGCGGTCCATCCACACTGGACCCCGCCCCCCTCCCCCGTCACCCACACCCCCAAGTAGACCACTCCAGCTGGCCACTCCACGTCCATATGTACACTCTCCCCCTTTAGTCCAAGCCTCAGGATAGTCCCCCAAATTTAGGGGGGGGGGGGGCAGTCTTGGCTCCACAACACAGCACCACAGAAGTTTCTCTATTGGCAGACATGGTGATGGGTCCCCAACTGCTGGCGCTTGCCAATCGCTGGCCCACCCTTACAACATCAGGGCCCCAGAACCCACCACGCGTTCAACCGCAGGGGGAAGCGCGCCCGTGAATATGCGAGTGTTAATAGGCAGAGCCGAGCGCTAATTGCACACTGGAACGGGATCTTGTTTCATCTTAGAATCCATTAGGCGCCGTCTGCTGCCAGCGTAAGCAAATGAACGACGACAAACGTGTGATTTAGTCGCGCGTGGAGCAAATGGAGACCGACAGCGCGAGGAAGGGGCTTACACGGCGACGGGACAGATGTTACTGACACCTGGCGGGGAGACGCTGGTTGGGATGACATTTTTCATGGTTCCCAGCTAATGCCGACTGGCAAGGAATATTTGCCCCTTTCAGAGGCGTAGCAGCACTGGTGGGAAGAGGCAAAGTACAAATACATTGACACGATGTAAAAACATGTAAATAGATAGAAGTGAAGTTGAGATCCGTATGACGGAAACAAACAGGGACAGTAGCGACATGGAGGAATGTCAACCAGGGAGCGTGAATCGCGATGAAGCAACTGATTTGGAGACTCTTTAAGATTGTCGGCTAAAAGACTGATTTGTGGGGGGATATTTTGCGTTTTGTGCTTATAACTGAAAACCAGCACCTGGCATTTAAATATTCTCTAAATCGGCATTTTCCATTTGTCAGTTCACGCTAAACTTGTGAAATTCATCCGAAATTGGATTCAGGCCTCCTCGCCTCCGGTTTGGCCCTTCCAAAAACAATGATATTCTGCTGAAGTCTTTTTTGTTTGTTTGTTTGTTGGTGTTTAGATGGCTGATTGGATCAAATTCCACTGTCAATTGGATTTGAGTCCGGATTAAGGCTGGACCCTTCCGAAAATGGTGAAGCCATTTTTGTTGTTGATTTTAAGATGTATGCTTGGGCTCATCATCATCATCATCATCATCATCACAGTGAAAGGTGCAATTCAACTGTCAATTGGATGTTGCTCTGGGATCCAGCTGAAAAATGCAAAGCCGTTTTTAGATGTATCCTTTGGTGCGGTGTTCACTCCATCTCTCGCTACTGCCGAAAGTCAACACTGAATAGTACATATAAGCGTTATTTGTCCTTCGAGACCTATTGCGCATCTTTATTGGACAAGACTTTAAAGAGTCATTGCACGTGCGGGACTAAAACTAAAAACGACTTCTAGACTCTGTGAAAACTTGAAGAGTTTGGAAAGCGAGTTTAGAATACAAAGGAGAAGATAAGTGAAATAAAGCATTGTCAGAATCCCAAATGAGCACGTTTCGGTGAGAATTCATTGTGTATTGTTTAATTGATCCCGAGAAAGCGTTCATCCATCATAACCCGTTCAATATGCTACTCGCTGAATAGTTGCACCTCATCATAAGTCCTCACTGACAGAGGAAGGCTTGACAATGCACCCTGACCAAAACAATGGCCTTTACATTGCACAATCAATCCTATATTCAATTAATTATACATCCAAATAAGCGTGGCACTTGATGTTGTAGCGCTACTGCGGCAACGGCGGGGAACACATCTGACATCTGTTTCACTTTCATGATTCTTGGTGCAGCTCCCGAGCTACTCTAATATTCACAAGGGCTACCAGCTAGCACAGTAATTGGGATGTTTTCACAACGTCTCACAATGTAGCGCCGACATACGAGGCCGCCGAGGGCTTACTTGCGAGGGTTTTGCAACCGAAGAGCCATCAAATATGGACCAAAATCCAAAATCATCATCAAATTTGGATTGTGGCTCAAATAGGCAACCGTGTGGAGGGTGGGGAGAGGTGGGGGCATCAGATTGCCATGAAGAAATGATTCCAAATATTTACAGTGATAGCGTGAAACTGTCATATTTTTGCTCACTGTTATCATACTGTCAGAATGTGATACCGGCTCCATGCCTCGTTAGTACGCAATATAATCACGCAAGGCGGCACGGTGGGCGACTGGTTAGAGCGTCAGCCTCGCAGTTCTGAGGACCGGGTTTCAATCCCCGGCCCCGCCTGTGTGGACTTGGCATGTTGTCCCCGGGCCTGCGTGGGTTTTCTCCGGGCTCTCCGCTTTCCTCCCACATCCCAAAAGCATGCATGCTAGGTTGATTGAAGACTCTAAATTGCCCGTAGGTGTGAGTGCGAATGGTTGTTTGTTTGTTTGTATGTGCCCTGCGATTGGCTGGCGACCAGTTCAGGGTGTACCCCGCCTCCCGCCCGATGATAGCTGGGATAGGCTAGTTAGGAGAAGCGGCTCAGAGAACGGATGGATGGATGGACGGATGGATGGATGGATGGATGGATAATCGCGTAAAAAAAAAAGATTGGAAAACCTCTGATAGTGAATGTGCAAGAGTATCCCAAGCTGGCGAAGTTAGCTCACGAACAGGTCTGCATTCCTATTACGTCAGCACCTTCGGCTGGAATTCATATAAAGTTAGTCCTCTTGATCATAATCGATTGTCGCATTTCCCGATCATTACTCAATGATTGCTTGAAACGGCCATCCCTGTGAAGTTTTACAAGAGCATTAATTGCATCCCGCGTCGTTCAGCCGCAGTCAACGATTCCTCGGCCGGCTGTTTAACAAAAAACAAAGTAATGTGGTGTCGGCCGCACGGATTAATGCTCGCTCGGCAGACTAATGGCCTCCCCGCTTTAGATGCGAGAGCGATCGCCAGAGCCGCGCCGTGTATCAGCACCAGGGGCGACCGCCGCGCCACGTTACGCCCCCCGACCCCAACACGGCCACATAATGAATGGCCGAGCTATTGAAGGCTCGCTAATTGATTACGGAGAAAACAGAGTATGACTCAGTCGCTGACGGCAGCTCCGAGGGGCCGACAGACACTCTGTCCGTGCTTTATACTGCACAGCGGGCTTCTGAATAGCCCAGCTTGGACTCGTCGCAACACGGGGGTTACTGTATGCTGAATAGTTTGATATTTCCGTTATCTGCTTATTAATAATGTACACCGAACCCAACCAGGGGTATCCGCCACCGCCTTTTTCAAGGCTCTAACACCTCTGGGCTGTTGTGCAATGAAGCAGACAGAAGCCGCTAAGGTAGGAGGTGCGAGTAGAGGACCATTGTCTTTGATTAACTAATTAGGAGACATTATCAAGGCTAAACAGAAGTCATTACCGATGGGCTTTGGTGGGGAAGCGTTCATTTCCCCGCGGACCGCCGGCCGTTCCTCGTTTCCCCTCTTTCCGTCCGTTCGCCCACAAGCTCGGGACGCTTATTACATCCAAGAGTAATTTGGGCTTTTAAATGGGCGCACAAATTGACTTTCATGTGACCAAAGCAATGCGATCGCTGATGTGCTAGAAGACACTCAGACAACGGGGGCCAAAACTTGTGAACTCCACGGCTAACGGCTTTTTATCGTGCACGTGCTTTACGCACAATACCGTCCTTATACCTTAAATATCAGCCAGATTCGACCGATCGATCTTTTCTCCATACATACTTCCAGGTGGCAAGAAACGGAGCGATCTACGTCGCAGTGGTAAAGAAACCGTGACTATTGCGTCAGGTCGAGAGACGGAGGAACGGCAGCCGTCATTTACATTTTGCTGATTGAAAATGAGACGTGGTGGAAATGTAGACATCGTTAACGTGATCACTGAGGGACTAGGCAACTATTCACCGGCGTCGCCGGGATTAATGGCACACAGAGGCTTTTTGGACGGTAAAATAGAGAGTGCGCTGCAGGCTAGCCATTTGATTTTGCTAAATGACGCAACGGCAGCCAACCGAATATTTTATACGTACCTGTGAGAAAATGTCCACAAACCCGATAACGGAGGCTTGGATAACGTTCGCAGTCTGAACTGGATACTACGCCTTTTTCAATCTCCGTAAAACTAGTTACAACATTGACTCCATTTCTCCTCCTCACCCACAGGTCCGCCTGGATTATTGTAGACTTGTCTGGAAGTGAATACGTTAAAAATAAAAAACCTTTGGGGTATCTCAGGTGGCGCAAGCCCAAACACAACAAGTTTTTCTCGTAGTTTTACGTTCACATTAGCGTTAGTCAAGCGAAGTATTATGAAAAGGTCCATAGATGTGGACTGGGTGAGGTCATTGATTACGACGTCCTGCAAGGAAGGGAGAAGATAGGTCCAAAATAATAATGTCCAAATTCCTCGTGGTTCAGCCACAGTGAATGAAAGGTTACACAATTTGTGAACTGAGGAAAATTCCCCTCTTAAGTCGACGTGCCTTGTTTCGGGCAAGTTCGTGCGGGCAGAGCAACGAGTGGCATAACTGTAATAAGGAAATGATTATAATTGGCTCTAATTGTCAGGCATGAAATTGTAATAAGACGGTTGCAAATTCACATTTTCAAAGTCTGCCACTTGAAAGTCACAGGAAGTGCAGCAATCTTAGGAAGAAGGAACTCACCAGTGCACGCGCACGTGGCATCGATGAACTGCCATAACGTTTCAGACAGTTACTTTTACCATTTGAAATAGTCATGATTATTATATTGCATTTAGCGTCTCCCGGGAGTAGTAATTGTCCTCAGCACGCCACGATAGCAAAGTAGTTATTTTCTAATTCAGTGTGTTGATATTTTTGTCCGACTGACATCATTTTCATCGATTTTCTTCTTTCCTCTTTTCATTGTTTCCATTGAATATTTATTTTGTCAGTATTTTTACAACTCCTAAGTTTGCATCTTGGTTTTTTTTCGTTTTTTATTGAATGTTCGGGTTCTATTTTTAAATGGTTTGTCAGTGTTTTCTCATAACGCATAAGTTTGCATCTTTTGTTTTTTACAAATAGTTGAGTATTTGCCTACTGTAGCTTTATGTTTTTCTAAAATGTGTGCATTATTTGTAATATTTTCAGCATTCTAACTTTGGCTCTCATTCGCTTGAGTATGTGTACCTGCTATTTGGTCTGACGCCACTTTCCACTTTCCACTTGCCAATCTCTTTTTTTGTCGTATTATCGCTAAACTGTAAAGTGATAACCGGGCTATTTGGTGGATATAGTCGCAATCTGCATACTCTTTGGTGCGGATTGATGTAGCTGGCGTGTCGAGAGCGGAGCTGCCGATCTGAAGGCATCACAGCAGGCGAGTGGGTCGAAGGTGAAACAAAGACAAGGCGGCTCGGTCAGAACGGATCGCTCTGGTCTAATTGAGTCCTTTGGGCCTTCAGGCTCCGCTGATCAGAGACTTGTTACAGGAATCCAGTTTCATGGTTTCCAAACAATAAGGTTTCAGAGAAGGGATTTACCGTCCTTTGGGAGTCTCTGCTAACCTTTCTGTGACTTTTGCGCCTCTCTCTTGCTTGTTGCCCCCCCAAGTGTTGAGTCCAATTATGATCAGACGTAGACATGAGTTGAGCAACAAGGATTCAAGTATGGAACGGACCGGGTCAAATATCCATATGGATATAAGCATAATTCATGCTTGCAAGCAGCAATGAGCGAAGCCATCGCACTCCCGCTTTCTCATGGAGATTGCGTTCCAGGAAGTGATACTGATTGAGTTTTGGGGGGCTGACTTGAGACAATACCTACATTTTCCCCAGGATGGGTACGTCGACCATCCAAAAGGCAATTTATTGGTCAAAGGAATCCTAAGAAACCACGATTCCAATAGGGCCTCTGCCCTAACTAAATTGAAGTCTTTGCCCCAAGGTATCAGAACTCTTCACACCGTGTCGAAACCTGCTGTTCCAGTCAAAAGTTGATGTCGCTTGACAAGACACATAAGTGCGCTTGATTTACAGCAATTGGAATTGATTCCACAACATCACCAACAGACTCGCAAGTCACAAGCAAGCATTCCAAAACCGAGGACAATGTGAAATTCTCTTTCGAAACAGTCCCCATGAGGCCGAAAGCAATAAGAACAAATGACTTGGGCCTTTTAACAGAGAAAAACGAAACATCCCGTGACCTCACTCGGTGAGGTGTTTCTCGCGACCACTCACGTGCGGTGCTATCGAGGAGCTCTCGATAAAAAAAGGCCAGTACAAACACGGACCCTATGCTGGTTTTAACAAGGGCGAGGCTGCACTCAAGTGCGGCAGTTCATAAATTACAGAGCAAAGCGAAGAGAGAGGCAAAGGCGAGCAAATACGAGCAGTAAGCATGACAGAGGAGTGCGCGGCATCGTCACTCACGTATTGCAAAATGTGACAAAGGAGGAGAGGAAATGGCCAGAGGACAGTGCGGACGTCTGCCAAGGCTTTACAAAGAAGAAAACACAGAAAAGTCTCAAAACCAAATTTTGGTTCATTTCCAGAAGTCCGTCAAAGAGGAACATGTCCGCTAGCCCCTGAGAATCATTAGAAGATTCAGCCCCCGAAGGCACTTTCATTTAGCAACATGACATTTGCTGGGCATGTCTGTCACCAGGAAACCCACAAAAAAAGTCTCAAGAGGTCACGGCCAAAAAGACACAGGAAATCTGCCATGTTGCTTTGAAGCGCTCATTTTGGGGTCATTTGGACCATCTTCGGGGTTCCTTCCAAAGACAATCAGAGATTTTCTCCGCTGGCCAATAAATTGGAGACAGATGGTCAATTGGTGGCAGCAAATTTGGATGGCTCACCATAACACACAAATGTCCAACTCTGAGCATTTAGACCATTTCTAGAGGTCTTTTAAAAATGTACTTTTCTGCCACATGTTTATTCTAGACAGATGGATAACACTAGACTGCAAAATATTTGAGATTCCGTTTTGGCGTGTGGTCGGAGCATGGCAGAAAAGTTTGATGAGTTGCCGTAAGACACAAACCTCTAACAACTCTGATTATTTTGGCGCCTTCAAAGACGACCTCACTGAGATTTTTTTCCCGATTGCCGCCAAATTTGAATGACTTCTTTAGACAGACGGGTGATGATAACGTGTGGACCATCATATTTACACTACTGCGTGTGGGCCGAACACAGCAGTGAAGCTTAAATCCCCGTAAAACACATTAAAAGCCAGCCGGGCCTTAGCTGTCAGCTTTGTTTTTCTTGTAGCCTGGAGGACAGTCGGGGAGGGAGGGAGGAGGGGGGAAAGGAGCGACAGGCACGGCGCAGGAGCCACCTGATGCCATCACGCATGCTCGCGCGGCCTCCTTTTGTAGGCCAAAGCGAAAGACGGAAACAAAGACGAGACAGGACTCTCCGCGGGACACCCTTGTGCCATCACCAATCCTCACAAAGCCGTCATCTGGCCCCCGACGCCCCGTTAGCCCGCTCCCCGCAGCCCTCACATGGCGGAGGGCTCGACCGCGGGCAGCCTGCTGGCCCTGGCTCGCCGCTACAAGCGTAGTGGCTGCCATTAAGAAAGCAACACGCGCTACACGGGGCTGTGGAACAAAGTGCAAAAGGAGACAGAGGAAGTGCAATAAAACGCAGCGGTTCCACGGGGGGATCAGGGCCCTTGCCGAGCCCTTTCATGAGTATTTGCCAAGGTTGTTCGAGCTCATCTTTTCATCTGGCACACACTCTTTGAATGTTTTTTTTTTTTTTAAATTAATTGCATCGTCCACGAAGGAGACAAGAAGAATTGTTTGTGGAAACAACACGAATATGGCTGCGGCCATTTGTAATTTGGCAGTCATTTTCACCAATTGTCACAACATGCCTCTTTATGTAAAGCACTGTTACCGCATAGCCTGCGAGGATCAAGCCAACTAAATATGCAGGCACGCTGTCGAAAGGCGCCTATTTACCTCACTGCATTCAATGTGACGCCAATGGAAAGCCCCACTGAAGCTCATATTGATGCAAAGAAATGAATTTCTGCCAGGATCCGAGGAAGCGGCGTTAGCCCTGAATGCAAATCCCAACAACAGCCCAAATTGAGGGGTGAACACACAGAACACAAACACACTAGCTTTATTGCAGAAATGCCCATATCGGCAGTGTTATTGCACACCAATTGATGTGATATTGCGATTTTGACGTGCAGATGAGCTACAGAATATGCAGCACATCCACAGTATACGTTTTGGAATATATTTCTCACTTATTGCCAGCATTGTGAGAGCGGCGAGCCCGAGCCATCACTGCTAGGATGCAATATGGTGGCTCGAAGAAACAAGCGTGGAAGTTGGGAGTTATTACAAGCATACGTTTCGGCCAGTATGGGACACCGATTCATCTCTTCATCGCACAACACAACACAACACAACACAACACGTTTGGGTCAAGCTCTGACCTTGTGGTGCGGATTTATTAGAGTTTAGGTTTTTATGGCAACTCAGCAAAATTCTGTCATGCTCCACACCCGTGAACTGTCATAAACTCACTCACTCATCTATATGCCTAATTTATGTGGTTTGAATTTTTTTCATAATCTTAAACAATCTCGAGGACAAGGACCCCTACAAATGTCCCGAATGAACCTAAAATGGCCGCTTCACACCAACATGGCAGACTTCCTGTGACTTTTAAAGCAAGTCCACTTGAGACTTTTTTGTGGGTCTACTAATGATAGACATTTCTACCAAATTTCATGTTGCTAAGTAAAAGCTGCTTCAGGGGCTGAATTTTCCCGAAACGCCAGTGGGTGCAACTGACCCGGTCTTGCCAATGTTTTCTTTGAAAAAGACATTTTCATCAGCATGAACACACCTGCAAAATGTAGCGTGTTTATGATGGGAGTGTCCCTCAAAACGGCGATTTTGAATTTTGAATTTTGAATTTTAAATTTGAAATGTACACTGTTCCGGAGATATACACTCTGGTTCTTGAGTGTGGGAAAAACCTTTAAAATGTCAAATGATGTCGAAACAAAGCAATTCCAAGAAGGGCCCTAATTAAATCTGCTTTGTCGATTAAAAGAGTGTTTATAAAATATGTAATAAAATACCAATTTGTACAATATATATAGTGGTGTCAACCCCCTGTGTGGCCGACCGACTGTTACATTCTTTCCCTTTCAACAGCTGTCGCCTCACATGTTGCCATCCCGCTACCTGCCACTGTTCATCCCCAACATCAATCAGGACTTCCCTGCTGCGTTCTAATGTGTTAGAACCCCCCCTCCACATGGACCATCAGCCCCTTCAAAATTACTCGAAGGAAAGGTCACCCCATCCAATTAGAGCGTCATCTAGGATGCAACGCTGGAGGGTCATTCCCAGAGCCCTCGGAGCACATCATAGATCCTCCATTTGGCCCAGAAGGGACAACGGGCCCTGTTTGGATTCCGACCGGTTGACTGATTGCAGCGCCGCTAAACGAGGTGGCGGCTGCAACTTTAATAGACGACAATGCGCCGGGCGAGATGGATACGCAGTGTCGCGGCATTTGAAAGTGCCGCAATTGGTTTGTCCCGAACGATGAAGCGTGTCATCGTCGGTTCTTGTACTGACCCCAAGGCGACCTCCCGCCAGCGGCGGATCAATGGGGTCTCCGATCGGGATTAGATCAACGCCCCACCCACTGACTACATTCTCATTATTTTAGGAGGCTGACGTGAAGCCTCATATACTGTAGCTGCAGGAACCAGAGGAGGATTTAGCATCCATTAGTGGAGATGAGCATGTGAAGGCCATTGTCTTAGCTTGGTGGAGGATAGACACTCACAAGAAAAGGGCTACACACACACACACACACACACACAAAGAGAAAGACAGGGTGGGTCAGTGCGCTTTGAGCCGATCTGGGCCAATTAGGGACAAGTGACAGCACAGCTACACGCTGGTGACACAACTAGACCACGGAACGCTTCCCCAACCATTGCCAGCATCCCACAGCTTTCCACCTCGAAAAGCCGTTTTTATGCCTCCCCTGACCCTTAAAGCAAATAGCACACGAAAGTTAAATAACACCACACACCGCTACGGAATTAGAAGGTGGGGGGAATACAGCTGATGTTGCAGCTTGAACACTGTAGTAGGTGACAATTCACCGCCCGCCTGCCTCCATCCGTCATGCTCGACCGGCTCCGTTGAGGTGCGACGTTGCCGAGCGATGCAGCGGTAACTTCGTCGACCTCTGACCCCTCGGGTCAAAACTCGTGAACCTTAGACAAGAGGAAGCCAAACAGCTCGGTGGCGGGGGGACACGTGGATTAAGTGGGCAGGGGCGAGCGGGGTTGGTTTGGCTGGAGAGAGGAGGAAGGTTGGGAAGGGGGCTGGTTCAAATGACCACCGGCAGCTGTTATTGGTGCACTGCCTTCTTCCTGTCAGCACATCATGACGCCTTCCCAGAGCGCAAGGAGGTGGTAAGCCACCTGGTTGCAGGGCTGTCGGCGGATCCGGCACCGAGCCTTGTGATGAATGAGACGGGGGCACAGCGCGACAGGGACTTCGGCAGCACGCGCCACACCAAAGCTAACGCCTAAAAGTCGGCTCGCCGTCTTATTCAGGCATGAAAAAACAAACCCACAAATGCAAACAAATATCACCCGTGCTGCATTCTCATCTCATTCACCCTTGACCGAGCATCGAGTGCATAAAATATGTGGCTGCTGGTACTGGGTGTGTGGGTGAGGCGGAGTCAAGCAATGCGGTTGATGGGGGATGAGGGAGAGCCAGTGGGCGGCGCTGGGTCGCGCTTAACGTCTGCCACTCAAAGAAGTTAATGACGCCACGTTCCCGGGCCCAGCATCCGCGGGTGATTGAGTGTGAGGGCGGTGGTGTTGCTGGCACACGAATGCAGTCAGGAGCGGTGAGGTGCGATTGCGGGCTTGTGGGGGGTTCTGAAAGTGAAGCTCCGAGAATAATTGAACGGCCCCTCGCAAATAGTGGTTTGTTCAAGTGGTGGTTTGCTCAAGCTCGAACCTTGTGGAGTTGAGTTTTTACACTTTTGTGTTTAATGGCAAGTCATCACGCTCCTCCCGCATGCAATAACGAAATCTCAACTGTTTCACATGTTAGCGTCACCCATCTGTCCACGTGGTGCGAAGTTGGTAGCAATCGGCCAAAATCTCCAAGACGGCTTTGTCTGTGAAGCAGCGATTGTGCTGACAATATCAGCTTTAAATGGTCACTTCAAACCAAAAATTGGGTGATCAGTATTTACTGCTCTCCATTCTGGGTGGATAGTAGCCGACTGATGGCAGTTTTATTTTTGGAATTATACTGTGTTCTTTTAAGTATACTTTCAAGTTTACCTTCATATACTGTGTACTGTCTTCTTTTATATATACATTGTATTGTTATGACATGAATTGTGTTCTTCCTTCTTTGCCAGATCACCCTTGAAAAAGATACCTCGGTCTCAATGTTTTTATTATTTTTTGAAATTTTATTTTATGGTTAAATACAGGTTTTGATTTATTCGTTGACTGAAACTGGCAGACTCCCTGTATGCGTTCTTGAGACTTTTTTTGCAGGTGGTGGACTCAATGAGCAAATTTCATGTTGCTATGTTCAACTGGGCGGCACGGTGGCCGACTGGTTAGAGCGTCAGCCTCACAGTTCTGAGGTGCGGGGTTCAATCCCCGTCCCCGCCTGTGTGGAGTTTGCATGTTCTCCCCGTGCCTGCGTGGGTTTTCTCCGGGCACTCCGGTTTCCTCCCACATCCCAAAAAACATGCATTAATTGGAGACTCTAAATTGCCCGTAGGCATGACTGTGAGTGCGAATGGTTGTTAGTTTCTATGTGCCCTGCGATTGGCTGGCAACCAGTTCAGGGTGTACCCCGCCTCCTGCCTGATGACAGCTGGGATAGGCTCCAGCACGCCCGCGACCCGCGTGAGGAGAAGCGCGACAGAAAATGGATGGATGGATGGATGGATGTTCAACTGGCTACAGGGTATTTCTTTTTCAAAGAGTTATCAGGGGCTAGCAAACCCCTAAAAATGGTGATTCATTTGGTCCAACAATAATAAACCATTTGAAGAGTACCTTTTAGACTGCATGCTCGGGCCCTAATTACGACACCCCAGCGGGCATTGAATTTGAAATGAATGAAATCCCAAAGCGTTTTGTTCTCCTCTTCCCAATAACGCCGCTCCCCTCATCAGCGTCCTTTATTGATTGAGCCTGGCGACAAATTCCGCTTTTATTAGAAAGGTCTGCTAATTTCATTTTTAATAAAGCGCTAGCTTGCTATTTGATTTGCTTTCACCAGGAGAAAGGAGGTGTGTCGGCCGGCTGGTTTTAAATTGTTATCATCGACGGCCAGTTAGGGAGCAGCAATTTGGGGCGATACGGAAGCAATGGAGAGGATAGCGAAAGGGGAAGGGGGGCAAGACGTTGTAGGAAGGCAAGATGCCGAGGAGCGATAGCAGCCAACGCAAGGGAGGCCGAGGTCTGGTTTCCCCTCAAAGTGTCTGTAGGCCTATTGTCATGTAAAAAAGAGCAGGAACGAGTCGGAAGGGTTCAGACTGGTCAACGTCGCAATAGCTTTCGGGGGCCATTCGTCATGAAGCAGGAAATGAGGTGAAACTGACAATGATTGATGTCGGAGTTTGCCGCATTCACAAGAGAAGCAAAGAATTGTAGGAACAAATATGATGACAGATGCCTCATATCCCCTCGGCCTTAAATTGAAAGATGGCTGCTTTTCTTGCTCTGACAAGAGAGGAATCACTGCGACATCTTCTCTTGGAGATGCAGCCGTAATCGGCGCCGTTCTCGGGCCTTCTGTGGGTCGATTGATGGTCAATCGAAGACCAGTCGGGGGTCGTGTCTAGAGCAGGGCCAAAGGTCGGATATCTGGACCCGACACGCCACGAGCGGAAATGAATCATGCCGACAACGTTCCTGCGCTGGGGATTCCAAAGATCTGATAACAGCTCGACAACGTCTGAGAATTGCGACGTGTATCCAAGGCCATTGATTTATCCATCCGTTATCCTTGTTCTACGCTGCTTCGGCCTGGTAAACACATAAAAACAATCGGGCCGATTTTGCAACTTCCCCCCTTTCTATATTTTTGTATTTGCTGAGGAAAGATAACCAAAACACACACAATTTGAATCCATTGGCCAACATTCAGTCAGTCGACTAGTTGAATTATCATTGGTGTTTTTTTTCATGTGTGTGAGTTAAGGTACCAAAGAAACAGTCAATTAAACCAATCACACATCAGGTGCTGGAACTAACAACCGGCTAATTGCAAATGTATCCAACTCCGCATATTTTCAACATTTTCTGCAACCTCCCACTTAGCAGCAGTGGCAGCCAAATCGATATTCATGAAGTGCCGGAGTTATAATTCATATGTCTGCTCCACATGCACAGCACGGAGACCTTTTCAAAGGGGCGAATGAAGGGGAAAAAAAGTGAAAATGCAAATGCAACGGTTAATGCCCGGGCGTGGATATGTTGGCCAATTAAGTCGCTCTTTTCAACTCCATTACGACGCAATGTCCCAGGGTTGATTTAGCTCTCAAACAGCACAATGTTCACTCTGCCAGAATCAAAAAAAAAGAAAGTTTGAAAGTGAGTTTGTGCATGTGTGCATTAGCACTGATGCCTTTACAAATGATCTCTGTTAAGACATGACGTGAAGAGCATTCATGGCTTTTGCTCCCGTTTGGTTCCTTTGGTATACCAGAAATGTTCATGGGTTACTACTTGGCTGCGTGTTTAATCATCAAAGAAGATGTTATTGAATTTGATTTTTTTTTTAAATCACTTTTTATGAATATTGGAAAATCAATTTAATATACCATCCATGAAGAAGTTTTTGCCAATTCAAAAATAATCAGAAACCTATCGTAAAAACAAGAAAACAACAAAAATAAGGCCAGTAGCTTCAGTCAATTTCAAATGAGCCACAGAACGCCTCGGTGACAACTCAAAGTTGGTACAACCAACAGCCTGATGCGTTCTTGTATTTCTGTCTGTAGAACAACAGATTCCTCCAAATTTTACGCCGGCGGTATCTTTTTTAAAGCACAAAGAGAAACATGGAAGGCACCTGCAAGTGCATTAATAGCTTTGCCCCAGGCGGTATCGAGCACGAAGGCCAGCAGCAGAGGCGGCGAGATAAGATTCTGTTTAGCATTTGAATGGGCCGGTTCTGATTCCTATTCAGTTGGCCTTTTGCCACGCTTAAGTGATCTGTGCGAGGCGGCCTGCTTTTCCAGCACGGCCGCCATCTCGTATCTGCCGTTCAGGCACGGCGTGTCAGCATCCTGTCCGCCGTTTTTGGACGGGCGCTCGTCGGCCTGGCTCGACTCTAATCACGCTCGCAGCTGCGCAGGCAGGTGGTCGCGCATACCGCAGCTCTCGTGTCCATTCTGCATGTGATGTCATCTGTTCCCACCTGGTCACAATCCATTAAGCATGACTGAGGTAGCCAGGAGTATCCTCGAGATGATTAAAAGCTCCTTTATTAAATGCACTGTCAAAGCTGGCTCGCTGTTCTGTGTGTAAGGGGCCGATACGGTATGGTGGGACTTGAAGTTGACCAGCGAACTTGAAGGCTTCTGACATAGTAGCAGAGGCGTAACAGAGGCTACAGCTGGAAGTTGGGAAAAGAGTTCAGTTTAGCACCTGAGACTCTACCGGCTCATTCGGTCTCTCCACGCATCCGATTACCTCAAAGTGGGAAGCCACAACACCCCGAGGGACACAGCAATGTCCCATTTCAGAAAGTTCTGTCTGGAAAGCCAAAGCTAACAAATCCTGGCTCTACCATTAGACTTCAGATGCACCAACTTGCCGGTAAGGCAGTGTGAAAGTGCCAAACAGTTTCCAGGTTCATTAGGATGCCTTTCCGTTGTCCGAAGCTGTGAACGCAACCGACAAATGCCTTTAGCACAGTGGTTTTAAAAGCGCCAATGCTAAACATCATGGTCAAATGCAACAGGACTCGTCGCTAAATGCGAAACAAAAACAGGAAAGGTATGGTTTTCCATTTTGCAGGTTTCAAGATCAAGCCAAATAAGGGTTTAGCTTTCCCCGAGGTAGACCGGGAAGCTGAACTGAACTGTATGTGGCCTTAGAGTCACAACAAATGACACTAAGACCCTGTATCACTCCCTGCCCCTCAGTGCTGAAGTGTAACAGGTGCACACAGCAGTCGGGAAGCCACTTTTCCTTCAAAGCGCAAGATGACCTCAACTGGACACCGGAGTTCCTAGTTGTAATAAGCTTTTTGAACGTGATCAGATGCTGTGAGTATCGCGTTCAAGTGGTGGAAGAGCAAGCGAAATTGGCGGGGAGAGAGAGTGATGGAGGGAGAAGAGACGGAAGGATCGGGTTACAAACCCTGGCCTGCAGCTGTCCAGGGCGATAAGTGTCCCTTAACAGCAAATGTAATCGGAGCCCAGCACAATGTCGGACTGTGCCGTCAAGAAATCACTAAGTCATAACATATCCGGGGATCCAATAACTCCGAATGGTTATGGGGGAGCTGCGGCAATGTTTCATTAATAAACCAAGTGCAATCTATTTAAACATAGCCAGAAAAATAGCAACCTAACACCTGTTTCAGTCAACGGCTAATTTGTGATCACAGCCTCCCACTTTGCATAATTCCACACCTCCATCCTTCTAGCATCCATCCATCCACGCAGTCTCCGTAATGAGGCTGAAATCCAGTCTCCTGCACTCCCAGAGGGCTACTTTCACAGGGGAGCTGTCCTTAATAGCTGCCAGAAAAGCATTTTACCTCAGCTATTTCTCAGTGTATGTGTGTGCATTTCAGGTATCGTTTCCATCCAAAATAAGCAGGAATAACCGTGGTTGGTGAAGACCTTGAGGCAAGATCAATTATGGAACTTATATACTTGCAAGGATGTGTAACCGAGGGCATAATGAGCATTTGAACCAGGGACACCGGTGCAGAACGACACAACACTCCACGTACACACCACGGTGTGGATCAATTTCAGCGATATACGCTTCAAAGCCAAATCATCCGGCACCTGAACTTCAGCCCTCCTTCACCTTCCTCTCCATGATGGATGATCATTTTCAGGCAGCCTTTGAGGATCTCAGTGTAGGTGCCCGGGGGAAGAGGTTGCGTTCAACGGGTTTAAGAATGATGGTCCTGGGGTGGATAGGGGAGGGCAAAGCGTTCTTTAGGGGTCACAGGATCCAAGCCACCCCTGAGAGAGCTACAGGGATTCGACTGGAGGTCACAGTTGTTGATTAATGTTATTATGACTCACTTGTTCTTTGGCCCACTTGTAAGCAAAAAAAAAGACCTGCCGAACAGTTACTACCACTACACCCTGACGGCAGATACTGTACACAGACCGTGTGCAGTCCTCACAGTAAGTCTGCTTCATCAAAATAATAGAGGCTTGAATAAATCACAATAATTCGGTCAATATTAAATGTGAAATCAAAGCGGAATCCGTCCATTAAAGCAGAAGCCTGCGAGCAAGTCTGCGCGTTGGAATTGATCAATAATCGGCCTGCAGATACGTATCAATAATTTAGAACGCTGTCTGATCGCCGGCAGGCAAGGCTCTGTTCATTTAAAGCTCCTGTTACGCTTCCTTCTTGCGAACCTGCTGCATGTTTAACTATCAAACGAACAAGAGCAAACAAAAAAGAAAGCAAAAAAAAACAACAACAAACTGCAACACCATCGTTTATCCTTCACTCAATATTGAGTGAAATTTCTTGGAATGATGATCAAATTTTGACACCATGCTTTGCCCACATTAGAAAGCGTAGGCAAAAAAAAATAAAAACAGTTTTTCGATTGAGCATCAGCCATCTGTCAAGGATACTTGCTTTTTTGCTCATTAGGGCAAATTTGTCAAAGTATGAGCCCGGAAATTCACCTGAAACGGCTGTTTCAAACCAAAATGGCTGACTTCCTGTTCAAGTTCAGGCACAGGTCATTGAAATTTTTTTTTGTGTGCGTCCTATAGTGATAAGACATGTTCACCCAATTTAGGGTCAGTCAGTTAAACTGGTGTCGGGGGCTAATTTTTTCAAACATCGCAGGGCGATATTTATTTATTTTCTATTCATTTTTGGGGAAGGGAGCTTCTTGCGTGCACTCTGTAACAAAGATGACACGCACTTGTACCGAATTGAATGCAAATGCTTATTTTGCCGTCAAAGCGGAGAGGCGAGATCGCAAAAGTGAGGCGATGCCAAAAGCCAGGCAGACAAAAGCAATAGAGTCGCATTGTCGGCCGCGGAGAGGCCATCAATAACCGTGTCACTATAAAAGAGTGAAAGCGGGCGAGTGTGAGAGGAGGGCCGTATAATGGAACAAAAAGCACGCCGCCGATGGGTGCTTCGTCTTTGCCGGCCGCTAATGGGCGTGAGAAGAGGCGAGCTCACCGTTCCTGGGATGACAGCTCACTTCTTCTTCTCGTGACGTTCGTTTTAATGCGCTTTCTAAACTCCGGCGTGACATCATGGCGGGAGAAGAAAGAAAAACGAGTGTGATAGCACTTCATCTTATTTCATTGAATCTGTTCGATTCAAGTCTAAGATAATCGAAAATGTGAACCGCTACTTACTGGTGTTTCTTTAGCACTCAAAACAGACTTTTTTTTCCACGAGTATCTGTACTTCTGCACAGTGTGAGTACTTCTGCCATCATTGACACAAAAAGCCAAAGAACAAGCAAAACGGCGACAGAGTTTATCATTTCATGCTCGTTGAACTGTGGGTCTGCGGAGCTTTGAAGCTCCAAACGTGAGAGAGTGTGAATCACAACAGATAACAACGCCTCTTCTTGAGCCGAGCTCCGAGCTGCGCGGACACGGAACTGACGCGTCTAATCGTGAACGTGTCCTCGCTGGCGCGTTATCGGACGAAGATGTTCCCCACACCGAGGCAGCGAGCGCCTTGCTATCTGGTGACAACATTCTCACCTTTTCTGGTTGGGTAAGCGCTTCACAGAACTTTTGTTTTTGTTTTTTTCAGCCCCGAAAGCCAGTTTCACTTAGCAATGGGATCATTGGTAGGCACGTCTCTCATGGGTAAAAAAAAGTCTCAAGAACACTTGCCTGAAAATATACAGGAAGTCTGCCATTTTGGTTTGAAGTGGCCATTTTCGGGTCCATTTTCCAGGGCTCCTTCAAAGAGCAACTTGTATGAGAGATTTTGTTGGACTGCTACTAAATTTGAAGTGTGCAAAACAGGTCGGTGTGAGAGATTTTAATTTTTGTCATTTGATTTGATGGAGCGCCATAAAACACAAGTCGAATTCGTCAGCTCCCCAAGGTCATTGGCTTTGTCGCGCCTGCCAAGATACATTTGAAGATTTGCCCACGGAGGGCACTTTCACTTAGAAACATGAAAATTGGAAGATCTGTCTATCCTGAGCCGACCCACATAAAAGTCTCAAAAACCCCATGCCCCAAAAGACTCAGGATGTCCGACATTGTGGTTTGAAATCCAATGTTTGGGGTCGTTTTGGCCATTTCTTGCATTCAATATACGAATTAGTTTGAAAGATGTTGTCCAATTGATACCAAATTAGAATCCTACATAGCCGACAGAACATTCGGGTATATCTTTCTTTTTGTGCTCGCAGGGAAGCTTGATGACTCGGCATATAACGCGGTCCCACAAGGTCGGAGCTTGACCAAATTTCATGGGTGACACGTCGATAAGGGGGCCCCCTAGTGGCAGAATGGTATTTTGAACTACCTTGTGCGACATGGGACACGACACGCGGCATAACTTGAAGAAGAAGAAGAAGAATCATCTTTTGTTGTCATGAACATGCATGCATGCACACGAAATTTGTTCTCTGCATTTAACCCATCACAGTGAACCCATACACATGTTAGTGGAACACACTGGAGCAGGGGGCAGCTGAAGCGCCCGGGGAGCATTTCGGGGTATCAGTGTCTTGCTCAAGGACACCACAGCCGTGAGTCCGGGGGATGTTGGCGGATGGTCCAGTCGGGGTTTTGAACCTAGGTCCCCCACGGTGGCAGTTACCATTTTCAGCAACATCTCTTGTGTTGTGCAGGTGTTCCTAATGTTGCGGCTGGTGAGGGTACATTGAAATACAAATTACACTCAACTAAACATCCTGCTTTTACATTCTAACTGTAACATGCATCATTAATGTGCGGTAACGATTGCATCTTTGCTCGGGTCTTCATTAGCCTTCATTATGACTCGAGGAGGTCCACGTGGGGATTAAATGAGCGCACCGGGTTGGTTTTCTTTCTTTCTTTTTTGTTTGCGTGTTGATTGAGTGCGCCGTCTCATTTCTGAAAAGTCCTAATGAGCGCAGATGAGCTGTGGTGAAAGACTTCAACCTGGCTCCCCACCTGCTCTGCCGCTCCCTCTCTTTATTAGCCGCTCCTCCTCTTCCTCCTCGTATGTTGACCGCTTCCCTCGCTCTCCCCGCTGCTCCATTTCCCTGCTAATTACCTCACCGAATGCTACCGACCTCGCCGCTTAATCGGAGGACAGGCACATTAGGTGATATCAGAGGAAGAAAAAAAAAAAAAAAAAAAAAGTCAGCCGATCCCATTTCAGGAAGCATTTAGTAAAGCATCTGTTTCATTTGCATATGAAGCCATTTCCCCCCAAATTTAAACAGTTCCCCTGGTGTCTGAATCAAAATGTCTGTGACATGTGAGCAGCCGCTCTATGGCACTTTGTGGTTATTTGGGTACGTGGGCACTTTTGTTGTGGGTTTTTCTGGTTGTGGCGCAACCTACAACAATGCAGCTCTGCTTAGCTTTCACGTGACAGTTTTGTTTATTGCAAGAGAAGTAAATGGTGGTTCTTTGCCCGCTGGAGTGGAGACATTTGGTGTGACGGGGCTATTATTTCAATCATTTAGTCGTGCCAAAATGGTTTTAAAGACATTTTCTGTCATGGGCAGCTCACAAAAATGTAATTTGATTGTGCAATTACACACCGGATGGCCCTCCAGAGATCCAAATATGTCCCCGTCAACGCGCCTGTTATGTTGTAGGTCAAATTGACCCATTTAAAAATGTAGGAAAAAAAAAAAATACAATCAACTGTAGGCTACGTGTATAATAGGATTCAACTGTTACCTTTTCTTTTTTTAATTAAAAAATAGAATTATCCTATTTCTTTGATGATAAACACACAGCGGGTCAAATTGACGAGAAACGAAGAAAGCAGATGCATGGTTAATTATACAAAAACAAAATGCAAATTCAAAAACGAATTGAAAAATATATAAAAACAGGAACAGGACAGGTTTTTATCACCCTGGGCCACTCAGTTCTGAGGTTCTGGGTTCGATTCTCGGCCCCCGCTTTCCTACGCGGGATTTGCATTTTCTCCCCGTGCTTGCGTTACTTTTCTCCGGCATAGTCCCGCATTCCAAAAACCTGTTTGTTAGGTTTCTTAAAAAAGTGTGCGTGATTCGGTGTTTGTCCACATGTGCCCTGTGATTGACTGGCGACCAGTACAGGGTTTACCCAAAGTCAGCTGCGAGAGGCTCCAGCTCACATACTGCACATTGTAGAAAATGGATGGATAAATATCCATTCAACGTGCCGCCGATGGATAAATAATACAATCATCCAAAAAAAGAACAAGAAGAAGCTCAGCAGACGCTGCAGCCGAAACATTCGTACAGCCGCAATATAAGGAGGGTGACAAGGTCTACAACTTGAGCCGCAGCGCATGCAAGTCAGAAGGCCGAAGTCGCATTAGAACAATTAAAAGTGCAACCGTTCGCCCTTTCTGCTTGCATGCGCCGCATACCACAGAGCCAATGAACATTTTCCAGGCGACGCTCTCGCCCCAGGTGCGCACTGTCACACTTATACTGCATACACACACACATACATGTAGATATATAGATATAGATACGTATGCCGCGCCAGCAATTTATTCAGCAGCGCCTCGGCTAGCGTTCCTGACACAATGATTTATGAAGCTGCTCATTGACCCAGTTCATTCGGGAAAAGAGAAAAGGGGGGCACATCCTTTCTTATAAGCGACAGATCTATCGCGCCGTGGCGACTCTCGGGCACTTTTGCATGGCTTCGGATGACAACGCGGGGGGGGGGGGGGGGGGGGCGGGGGGGAATACAAATCAGGCCCGGAACCCAGTTTCGCATAGCAACATGAAATTTGGTAGGCATGCGTATCATAAATAGACTCAGAAAAAAAGTTTGCGCAAACCATGCCTAAAAAACACAGGACATCTGCCATTTTGGATTGAAGCGACTATTTTAAGGTCATTTTGTCGTTTTGGCCGTTTCTAGAAACCCTTTGGTCCAACCGCTACCAAATTTGGAGTACGTATACTAAACAGATGGGTGACGCGCAATTGGAAATCATTTTCGTTTTTGCCATTGAGCGTGGGCAGAGCAAGGCATCTGATGAGAGGCCATAAAAAGATGCTCGCTGAATTTACGTTATCTTTTGACATACTGTCGTGAAAGGAAAAAAAGTCAACTCCCGAAAAGACACAGGAAGTCCGCCATTTTGGGGCCATTACCATTTGGCCCTAGAGAGTTTGTGCCATCGCGACCAAATTTGAACCGTGTCTACTCGGCAGATGTGCGACGTTCAATTGCGAAGGATTTAAGTTTTTGCCATTGCACGTTGGCTTCGCATGTCAGTGAACTTTACTGACTTGGCATAAAAACAAAGCTGCTCACCAATATAGGGAAGCATGTTTGGTAAGATAAAAACTAGCTACGTATGGATAACTATAAGGCTTTCACGTCACAAACAGAGCTAATGATAATGTACTTTATTGACCTCGTGTTGTTAACTTCAACTAGCTTGTAATTGTTCAAATTCTGAAATAATGTACCAAATTATGTGAAAATGTTTCTAGTATTGATTTTTCAAATATTTCAATCATGCCTTTCAAAGGACAAATTGCTATTGACTTGAACTTTGCCTCATGTCGTGCAAATGACCGCTCACGCACAATCGCAACGATGGTGTCCTCGGCCGAGTTAATAACCACTGTTAGCATCGCAAGTACAACACCTAACACTTCAAGAAAACACGGTCATACCCGACATCCCCCAATGTGGCTTCCATGAATAATACAGAGGTGTCTGTTGGAGGCGGGGACCCCCCGTCCCCCAGCCCGTCTTCCCTTCCTCTTTGCCCCACCTTCCCTCTTTTTCCGACGGGGCGCCCGGCGTGATGTCCGGCCCTCGGCGGTGTAACTCCTCTCCGCGGACACTGACTTCAATCTGTTTCAGAGCGGCAATTCAATTATCTCACCGGGGTCCTTGCTCGGCCACTCGTGAACGGACGGAAGGGAGTGGGGGCGTTGAAGGTGTGCAAAGGGAGGGTGAGGTTGTACCTCGGGGGCTGAGGTGGCTGTGACCGGACCGATCATGAGCACAAAACCATTTTAACGCAGATACGGATTTAAACGTTGCTTTTTCTTGTGCCATTAGCTTCAGCTTTACAATCACTCGAGGGATGTCAGGGCCTGATAAAGCTAATCACCGTGGTAAGCCAAAGGCAGGGAGATTAAGCCCCCACCGTGCCTCCGCCCAAACCCCTTCCTGAGGATCTTGGTTGAAAGAGAAAACGGAGAAAGCACTGAGCCCTGAAAATGAGCTAACCGACGGAATGGCCAAACATGAATTTCGGGAGCTAAATCTGGTGCTATATTCCAAAAAGAAATGAAAGCTGCCAATTACTGACATCAGACACAAGATGTTTGGTCGAGCTCTGACCTGAAGCAGCTCAGTTTTGCAACTTTCACGTTTTATGGCGAGTCATTGGACTTCGTTTCCATACACTGCCCACCCATAATGACAAAAACTCTTAATTGTTTGAAACTTTGTGTCGCTAATCTGTCTAGTACAGCTTCAAATTTGCCAGGGATCCCGTGGAAATAGACAAAAGCACCCCAAAATAGCCACAACAAACCAAAATGGCAGACTTTTCTGTCTTGGGTTCTTGAGACTTCTTTGACGGTCTACTCATGGTAGTTGCACCTACCAAATTTCATGTTCTTAAGTGAAACTGGCTTAGGGGCAAAACTTGCTCGCAGGCAAGTCACACCAGCAGCCACTAACCCAAAGTAACTTTTCACCAGGATGACCACGCCTTACGTTTTAAGTATGGGAAAGCTCTCCTTTCGTTTCAAAATAATCAGGAGATCCATCGTCTCTGTGTCAGGAGGCCACACTTCAAACAATAATATGCATGGCAATTGTGTCTAAATATAAGATTATTGTTGCACATAATGCAGTACAAGATGGTTACCCTTGCCGTGATCTTGCACTGATGTAATAATAACACCAATATGTATGTTGCTCAGTACTAACTTGTTATGAGCTCGCACTCGAACTCCCAGAGGCGGTTTTTACCTAATATCCTTAATCACCTTAGTTCCGCAAATGTAGCAATTACTCGCAAGACAGTGGTCCAGTTAGTTAGTTTGTTTGATACTTTTTGGAGTTTCAAACCAGCAGCCATCTGGCTGAGCTCTGGTCGGGCTGAGGCGTCAGAAAATCCTGGTAGTTTCAAAGCTACGTCCCCCCCCCTCTTCAAATCTCTGTCCAAACGCCCTTCTGCAGGTTACACAAAAGCGGCCGTGTGGACTAAGGCAGAGAAATATGACAAGGAGGGAAAACCGAAAATAATCCACTGAGTCCATCTATTTTTTATGAATTTTCATTTAGACCCGGAGAACCCCTCTTACAGCGATCAATAGATCAAGCTGCTGTCGCCCAGTGTCGCACTTGGGGGGGCGGTGGGACTTCTCCTACGACTCATGGGAAAGCAGGGGGGCGAGATCAAAAGGTGGGCACCAGCCCCCGCTAGATTCTCCCAACACATAAGCCAATTTCCTCCAGATCACAAGGCGGAAATACACTTAAAGGGAAGTCGAAGATGTACTCGGGGCGGTGGAGGTACTTCAAGGAGCACAAAGAACCGCTCACTGCCAACAAGTACATTAAATGAAACCGCAACCGCAACCATAAAGAAAACTCATTGTAGTGGAATTATGTTTCCAATACAAAGTACTGAGAAGCCTGGGGGACCTGAGCCCCATTGGAAGCCCACCTGAAGCTCTTCTTCAAAGGTCATTTGATCTCAGGATCACATTTTTTGGGCCTGACACTCGCTTCTGATACAACCCAGCCAACCCGGGTAAGAAATATCCATTACAACTTTGATCCACGACTGGCGGATAGACGTCCACGTTCTGTGACCCGCCTACAAAAGACTCCCTGTGTTTTAACCCTCCCGGCAAAGCCCTGGAATCTGCCCAAAATGGCGGCTTTATAACAAAATGACCGACTTCCTAATCAATTTCATGCATGGGTTCTTGAGAATTTGCCATGCTTCCTGTTATGATAGACATTTCCACCAAATTACATTTCAAACTGAAGGACCCTAAAAAAACAACAACAAATTGTTGTCTTCCTGTTTAATTTGGGTCCTTGAGAGTTGTGCATCCTGTTATAGATAGATTTGTGAAACTCAGGTTATTTTCTACAACTTTCCAGTGGGCGCTATTAAATGAGGTTTGAGGGGTTGTGTCGAGGAATATTTTCACCGGATACAAGGGCTTGCCAAAATGGGTGAGTGTTGAGGTCCCCAGAAGGGTGGAAGAATCATGCTCAACGATTCGAAGAGGGCCTATGCCCTGCTTGCACTGCAAAAGAATACAATTGAACCAAGATGAAATGTCTAAAATACAAAATAAAGTTAAAAAACATCAAAATAAATGTGATAGACCATTTGACTTGCTTCTAGATTCCTTTTTCAATAAAAAGCTTAGTAAGGCACTGTAGCTGGTTATTGAACATTTCTTATTGGTTATGAGTAAGTTTAGTTAGGTTATTAAGTTATGTTAATCCAAGTCAAATGTTCCCATTCTTTTCGCTGATCGTTTTGCTTAAATGAAGCAATACATTCCTCACTTCTTTTTTGCATTCAGTGAGTGATTTTAGTATGCATAAACAGCAGTGCAGGTTCAACCCCTGTTATCATTTTTGGTTTTTACCAAAGAACCAAAGGTAACAGGAGGTTATGACGGACTGAGCATATATCACTCCGAGTCCAAACGCGAGGTTATTTTTTGGAACTGCAAAGAAGCAATCTCAGCTCCAAATGTACTGAATGTACCTCCGAGTAATCATTGCTTTGCCTTGACTCTCATTCTGTATAAATAGCAGTAAAACACATGTAAATCTCGTCTCTTTGAGAGTAATCATTCAACCAAATGGCTTCCGTTTTAGGAGGCGAAATAAATGAAAGGAAGGAAATACGGTCGGGACTCACGTGCGACTTCCAAGGAGGCGTTGCGGCTGACGGCCTCGCCCAGGTAGTTGCGGGCCACGCACACGTAGGCGCCCTCGTCCGGTTTGCTCCGCCGCCCGTGCACGATGCGCAGGAAGAAGAGCGAGCCGCTGGGCAGCAGCATGCGGTGCGAGCGCGGGTCGTCCTTGTCCGTCTCCACCCGCTCGCCGTCCTTGTACCACTCCACCGTGGGCGTGGGCCGGCCCTCGGCTTTGCAGTTGAGGGTCGCCGGCTCGCCCTTGGACACGATCAGGTCAGAGGGGTGTTCGGCGATCCGGGGCGGCGAGTCCTCCTGGCGCAGACGGGATCCTGGAGGAGGAGGAGGAGGAGGAGGAAAATTGGCTTTAACGTACAAGAAACGGTAGAGTCGACGAGTGGTTTCATGTCAAAGTGGCAGGTACACCATGTTGAAAAAAGCCTTGATTTTTCTGTGTGTTCGTATGGTTTTTTGTTTTTTTTTAAACCCTAAAAAAAAATTGGGAAAAAAAATTGAACAAAAATTGGAAAACAATCCGCGGGTGCTGAGTATGTGGGGGTCCACTGTATTCATTTTTCGGACAACTTTTTACTTTGACTCCATGCATTTGAATATAGCGACCCACACACACACACACACACACACACACATACATAGTACTCTTTTGGAGATCGACACAGAAATTGTGTCACATGCAAATCGTTCACATGCAAAAAAAAAGATTGACCTTATGACAACGAATAAATAAACACCTCCCTCAAATAGACACTTCCCATCTCAAATCAGTTAAAAACAACCAAAAGTAATGTATTTAACTCAGTTCATACAATGATGTGTCATTCACACACATATATGAAGGAGTCAATTGCTGCGAACACTGTTGCTAACCAAAAAAGCAGCACCCACCAAGGCACGTAAGCAGTCGCTACTTTAGCGGCCCTGCAAGAACTCCACAAAATGAATGATTTCTTTTTTTTCTCACGTTTTTGTAACCACAACTCACTAACTCACGAAGCAACACTTTGCCTTGGGTTAGACAAATACAAATACAAACAAAAACCACACACACACCCATACCAGATCCTTTAATCAGCATTTGAACCCGCACAAAAAGCAACCATCTGCTGTTGTCTACGCTACAAGCGCAAGCTTGTGGGTAATTGGACCCAAGGGTGACCAGTGAACGGAGGCATAAAAAGTGCCCACATCGTTACGATGCGCACAAAAGAAATTAAATATTTCACGAGGAGGCGCAAACAAGTAAAAAACTGTTCAGTCCACCGTCGTCAAGATGGCCGTGCGTTGTGAATATTTATGCCGAGGGGTCTCGGCTCGTGTCGAACGCTAATCCCCCCGGGGGGCGGCGAACCTTGCCCTACTCCCATTTTTATTAGAGCTGGCTGTGGGTGAGCGCTGGGAGTCTGGCAGCTAAGATAATACTCCCTGACTCTTGAGTGTCGTGCGTATGTGCGTGCGCGTGTCCACTTCCTGTGACGCTGTAACATATTTAAATGGCGGAAGCCAAGGGAGCCGTTCGACAATCACAGAGCCAGCGGTCCGCCGTCAAACGCCGGAGGCGATAAAAGACAAACGGAGCACTTTCAACTTTGGAATAGTCCGATTGGGTTGGCAGCCAAAATGTTAATAACCCTTCTCTTATGTCGCAGGTCACACGGACTCATGTTGGCGGCAAAATGTGGTAAAGTTGACTCTTTTAAAACTGTGAAACAAAAACAAAAACAAATACGATGGTCTTGTTCATCTTTTTTCTTAGAATATATACTGTGTATTTCTATTTTTTTTTTTACACGTTATATCAAGTAGATTGACACAGGGGCCCTCGTGTCAATATGTTTCATAAATGTAAATTTACCTTGGGGGGGCACACAATTCTAATTCATACGCTGTCCTTTTTTGTTTTGTTTTTCCAATTATGCATTAATACCCATTCCATCATATTTCACACCAATTTAAAACACAAACAAACATGGATAAGATCTCCAATTTCCATTAGATAATCAGCCTATCTGGAAAAAAAACATAACAGAAATAGTAAATATTAGATACAATCTAATTGATTTGATTTCTGTGAGGTTTTTTTTTTTACGAAAGGTGTTCATGTAGCCGGTCACATTGACCCGGCAACAAACAAAACCGGAGGGCTAACACGCTTTGTCCTGAAATTAGCTGCTGCATCTGTGCATTTCATTGACGAGCGCGCTCTTCCCTGAGGCGCCACACGAGGCTAATAGGATGCAGTGTAGCACGTAGACCATTGTGCCGACGTAAGGGCTAATCTCAGAATGGAGTGGAGGGGAAAAAAGAAGGTGGGAAAGGCCAGCGCTTTGTCTGGCTTGATATGCACATGTAGCGCTAGCCCATCCACTTAAATCTCCCCGGGGAGGCCAGGGACAAGCTGCACTCTCCCCAATCGTTTCAGTCCGTCAGGTCTGCTGGAGCGATGGAGAAGCACAACAGCGTGGCGACTGCTTGGACGCGCATTCAAACTTCAATGTTTCCCTTCAAAAGGGAGATCCGGCATCAGACAGTGGCATATTGATCCGTGAACAGGAGGTAGTCTGTACTCCCTTCTGCCTAATTTGTGCTAATTCCTCCCAATTCCCCACCATTGATTGGTGATCAGGACTGGTATCTTGCTAAATGGGCCCTCAGACAGGGCTTACAAGAACAGAGCTAGCTCACACACTGCATGATTCAATCCTGAAGCAGTTCGACAATCGCTGAGGGACGAAAAGGGCATCTGTTTACTCGAAATTGAGCTTTTCACTAGGATCAGGGATCAAACCCTAACAATAGCAACCCTATTCGGCTTCAGTCCCGTCAATCTCGATCCACGACACCTAATTTATGAGACCATGTGTCTGTTTATGCTCTGTGGATGTTTGCACAAACCTGACAGCCCCTGCGATTGATTGGCAACTAGTCGAGGATGAACCCGGCCTCTCGCCCAAGGTCACCGGGGAAACGCTATAGAAAATGGATCCATGGCCAGGTATGAATGGTCAAACCAAGTTTTTCTCCGCCCATGAGTATTCAGTAAGGCGCGTTGAACAGCCGCCATTTTCAAGCGTTAACATGGGAGAGCTATGATGTCAAAGCCAAAAGCTAAGCAAAGCTGCGGACTTCACCCAGATTAGCATTAGCTTCTGATGAACGGCACATACTAAAATGTTCAGCGAGGTTGACCACCTGGGGCGTATTTAGGTGTCCGTTGCATGTGCCACATGCACGGCTCCGCTGAAACTAGTGTAAGTCGGTGGCTTAGTGATGAAGTGCTGCCTCCATGGGTGAAAATACAATCCCTGTTTTTACTTTTACATCTCTTTATGGGAGCTTGCTTTTCTCTGTAGACTTCAGAACAAGTGGTCGCTAACGGAAACGAAAGCGACACTTGGCATTGGTTCCTCTGCATGTGACAGGGCCGCCCTCTTAAAACAGGCTCATTTCAGAGAGACTAGATAAAGGGTGTTTAAAAAAAATTATAAAAAATATATCTCCTTTAAATAGCCGTAATATCTGATGTATAATGCGCACCCATGTATAATGAGCACCCCCAAAGTTGACCTCAACATTCTGGAAAACCCTTCTACCAATGTATAATACATTTTTACGATGCATGATTTTGCTAATACCTATATGATCAAAACATTTTTTTTCAAAGAATTATTCTGAAGTTAAGCACTTTATTTGAACATGTAATACTTTTTAATTTACTTGCTCTTATTTTGAAATTCACAGCCTTACTTATATTTAATAATGAGAAAACACACAGTTGTGCTCATATACTTGATTACCCAAGCAGAATTTGTAAGATGGGTACAATTCTTTAAAGAAAACATGAAAGGCCAGGCGAAACACATTTAATTTTATTTTAATGGCATTCAAATTAAACTGTCAAGCATTTCAGAAAAGCATTATCATTAAACAAAACATAACCATAAAGAAATAAATGATGGTTGTTGTTCAGTCATATTAAAAAAAAATAATAATAATAATATTTCACAAATTCTGTCAGGGAATGTAAACTTATGACCAAAACTGTACATACAGGATATGCAGTCATATGTACCCCTGTCATATTGGAATGAAAGTGTAGGCTACACCTTTCTCATAACCTCTAGGTGGCCGCCACCTAGACCTCCATCCATCCATCCATTTTCAACACCGCTTATCCTGGTTAGGGTCACGGGACGCTGGAGCCTATCCCAGCTGACTTCGGGCGAAAGGCGGACTACACCCTGAACTGGTCGCCAGTCAGTCGCAGGGCACATATAGACACGGACAACCATTCGCACTCACATTCACACCGTCACTGAGTGGGAACTGAACCCACGCTGCCTGCACCAAAGTCAGGCGAGTGTACCACTACCATCAGTGACATCCACCTAGACCTCTAGGTGGCATATTGTAATGAAAGTGTACAGCTTTTTCATAACCTCTAGATGGCGGCATACATTTATAAAATGCGAAAGCTTTTTCATTTCCCCCCTATACCTATGTATAATGCACACTATTGACTTTTGACAATTTTTTGGGGAAAAGAATGCACATTATGCATGAGAAATTACGGTAATACCCCAAAATGTGTTGTCAAAAACAAAGCCTTCCTAGTTGATTTTAGCCTTCCCATGTCCCGCCCTCATTACACTAAATGCTTTCTGTTGCTCCTTTTAATGCGATCATCGCTGATGCGTAATCGAGTGCTCTCTGATTTTGAGGCGAGTGCACTTCACCGGGTCTCAAGGCACACAGGCTGTCATCAAAACGCGAGATCTCCCCCACCCACCGCCAAACAACCACGGCTCTGTTTGCAATAACGCTAGCAACAGTTTCGTGGGAGGCCACAGATAGCTAATGCAATCAGAGCGGGATTACTGAACCAGAATCCTGCCTTTTTCTTCTTCCAGATTACTTCTTCCAGTCAGCTTCACTGGAATCTGCTGTAATTTTCCCAAGAACTATAACAAAACACGCGTCAAAGGCTACAACTAGTAAAACAGTGCCAATGACCACACACATCTTTACTCTTATTGCCGTCACATATTTATTCATCGTGTGTGTGACAGAAGGTGGGGAACCTGTGATGATCTTTTTCTAATTATTTTCATTATCTCCCAGGAGAAATTTGAGCCCACCGACCCAAAAAAAAAAAAAAAAAAAAAATCAATTGGCGGGTGCTGTTCTCCAACAGGGCAATCAAAGGAAGGAAGGGATCCCCGAAGACGTACTTCGGGGATCCTACGTACATGCGCTGTGATCACAGGTAACCAATAGTAACCACCCTATCCCTAAAAAAGTTAGTCAACAAAAATCGGACATAAAAAAGCTAAATCCACTCTGAGAGTTATGTGGATGCTGAAATTGCAAGCAAAGCACAGAGCAAAAAGCCGGTAAGAATATAAAACATCACCCTCAAACAATCTGAGGAATACCTTAAAGATTGTCAGAGGGATGACGGATGGACGTCTACACTCTTCCCCCATCCCTCTTCCACCAGACTCATATCCGTCACGTCGCTGCGGAAGGAAGCCGCGACGGTGAGGAAATGACGTTATTGACCATGCGTGACTCGGCAGCGCTCTGCCGTGTCGCTTGAATGCGACGGGCCGCTAACCCGAGATTCATCTTCCGAGCTTGTCAGCGGCGTATGAACTGGACTATATTCCAATATTGCTCTTAGAAATGACCTTCCCCTGGGTCCTTTTTCAGCTGGAGAAAGGAATGATTCTTTTGCCCACACCTATGCTGTAGTCTGTCTTGACAGGATTTGTTCCATGTCACTGCTCTGCATACTGTCCGCCGCGCCCCGCCCTTTCGCTCTCCAGCTTGTCTTCTAAAGATCTGTACTCTGCAAGCAAACACAGGAGTAATTCTAGAAGCTACACTCGTCGCATCCTGCTCACCTCCCAACAACCATCAGATAGAGTTGCACTCAGACGGTGTATTTCTGGCCGTGGCGTATTGACTTGGCGGCGTGTTTTGTTTGCCCTCTTCTTCCCCGATACGTCTGGAATTTATTCGTGTAGACACGTGTGTGAAAGAGAAGATCTGATTCTTGCATTGCAGCAGGCTCCTGGTTACTTTACGCTCACTCCTCGTTTTTCAGTTGCAAGGTTGACATCTGATTTTTGGAAAACAATGTAAAACCGGGAAAAAAAAGCATTACTTCACTCAAATATTTGTTATGGTACAGAGGCATACCGAGTTCCCACATGGAACATTTTCCGTCAGGGGTAGGAAGTGTAACTACCTCCCGCTCTCGCCACATATGTCGAGTTCGTAAACAGTCACAGTGCAGCTCAGCCTCTGGCCAGTGGACGTCACGATACGTTCTTGGTAATACGTCAAACTCGACTCTTTTGAAACGGCGTCATGCAAACGTTCAGCCTCTTCGGGGCTCTTCAGATGGAGCCAAAGCCAATAAAACTGGTAAGTGACTCATTCGACCAAGAGGAACTTGTTGGACGAGTGACATTTTATTTACATGAACGCGTTACTCTGTATTAACGCCAGGCCCAAGTGTGTGAATTTGGTGAGGTGTTCCGGGCACGTCCCACCGGGAGGAGACCCCGGGGACGACCCAGGACACGCTGGAGAGACTACATCCTTCGGCTGGTCCGGGAATGCCTCGGGATCCCCCCGGAAGAGATGGATGAAGTGGCTGGGGAAAGGGAAGTCTGGGCGTCCCTACTAAAGCTACTGCCCCCGCGACCCGACCTCGGATAAGCGGTAGAAGATGGATGGATGGATGGATGGATGGATGGATGGATGGAGGGTGTGAAACAAAAGGGAGCGTTTACTTTCCGTGCCCATGTACCTGTACTATGCATGCTAGCTCAGCTGCGTTGGAGAACTCACACAACACAAAAAACTCCCCACATTAGAGCGTGTGGCTACTTGAAAGCGTTCCCGCTGAGAGAGGAGCTGAATGGCATCAATTGATTCTCGCCTCTCCCTCAAGCATTCTAATCGCCTCACCTGCATTGCCCAGCGCTCTGAATGGAGGAGAATGGAAACAAGTATGTGCTTTATTACTAAGAAATAAAGTTCGCCTCAATGACAGAGACAAGTGTTGCCGAGTGAGTAATACGGCGGCGCGGTGTGACGTTGTACCGATGCGTGTCAATGAAGACCACCTGCCAACTTTCTCATCACCCTTTGCACCCCTCCTTAGGGAATCAACAGCGACCCAACATTCGACACAAGCAGGAAGTAATGCACTATTTGTTTAAGGTGCAGTCTTGTGAGCTAGCTATTGACGACAGCTGACCATTTGTTTAGTCTGCCCAGAAACCGTTGCGCAGTATATGCGATATATGAGGTAGACTGTAAATTTGGCTTTCGACTCTACCAAACAATCGCGATATTGCTTCTTGATGACATCATCCTATTTGCCTCAGTGTGAAAATGGCTTTGACGACAAATCATTTAATCAGCTCCAAGACACTAATTCTCCCCTCTATGTTAGCAATTCCCATTAAAGAAACATGAGGAGTTGCTGCATGTGACACATTGAGCAAGGCAACAGGAGACGATGCAGAAGCCATGCTAACTGCTCAGCTAACGTGAAATGTAAAGCAGCAAGAAACCAGAATAAGTGCTTAGGTGGCACGGTACACGTTTAACAGAGTGCCTTGGTCAGCGAGTGTCGGGTGTTAAACTTGACACTTTGCCGGCTACCGTACGCATCGACTTCAACCCTTCCATCCCGCGCTGGTATCATACAGACAGGACTGCGACGTAAGGTAAAAGCATGTAAAAGCCCAGATGGCCTCGTGAGCGGGCCATTGCATCTTCAAACGGCAAATGTATTTCATTACGCCACTACCTGGCTGGGTGTTAGCGGATCACGCCGTTCCAGCGGAACTACTCGGCGGTTCAAATGTTCAAGGGCGCCATTAAGGCTTTATTCCAATTGAGAGTCTGACCGGGAGCCAGGAGATGCATTAAATCAACTGGTCCCTCACCAAGATGCCACTCAAGAAGCAGCTCTTGCAGCAGACACTTGAAGCCTCGTCGTAGGCTATACACCTCTTAATTCATTAATCAAGCATAGGAGTAGACTCATAGTTTCACTTGAAACCTAATTATGGACAATTTTGGACTATTACACGCATTCGACGTCAAGGGACGTTTTTGTTCTAACTGCGCGCCAGTGCACAAAGCAATGTCCCTAAACACATCCAGGCTAAAATACAATTGACTAGAACCTTTCTTCCATTGCAACTATTCGCTCACAACATCTTACTGTGTTAAACGATGCCGCTGGATGAAACGTGGCATATATTAGCATGTGGATGGATTACACAAGAAGGCAGTGCCAAGGAACATGCCGTCTGAAAGCCAAATGAGGACTAATAAATGCAACTGGGAGACACAGATGATAGAACGATGGCACATTATTCAAAACCATACTCCAAATAAAAGCGTTGCACCGTGTTTCTGAATTATACGAAGCGTCTCAACGGTATCACTACGCCTGCGGCACCCGTCATCACAAGGTGGGTAGTTTTAAATACTGTCGTATTTTATTGTATGTACAGTGGTGAAATAATTTTTCCAAACTAAGAGATGAGAAATTGACTTGCCTTTTGCGATCCTCTCTCGCTACTTCCTTGACACCGCCATCGCGTGAGTAGTTTTTACTGTATTTTACTTTTACAGCACAGTGGTTTTCGATAAAGAATGCAAAGCAAATTGTCCAGCCAATAATGGAAGCATCCAGAGAAGAGAGGAATGCTGATGTATACAGTATACAATATGTGTGCGTGTGTGTGTCCCAGGTGTGTATTGTGTTAGTGCAGGTGCGTGAGACAGGTGAGGGGACGGCCCTCCCCCATGGCGGCCTCTACCTTCACAGGTGCACGGCCATGTTTGAATTCCTCCCTCATGACAGACAGTAGATCCGATCAGTGTGTGCGTGAGCGCAGTAAAGTTTTAGCATCTCTGACTTCAAGTGAATGACTTATCTTTTCCCACCAGAGCACGCAGTTCAGTGTTCTCCTCTGAGGGGGGAAACAGAAAAGATCTGAGACATTGCGAGTCTAAATGAACTGCTTTCACACTGGCTTCCACCTAACATTAGCATCAGAATTAGCATCCCTTTGATGAAACCCCGCTCCGCTCGGTGCTGTCGTAGCGGGGTTCCCTAGCTTCTCTATAGAGCAAAATCAAACATTCTATTATGGGAAGAGAAGCCACACTGAGTCAGGAAAAAACACACGCTGAACAATCACATTCAAAGACAATATTACAGAACAACCTCCACTCCACCAATTGTTAGCATGTACGACAAACAAACAAGTTGACAGTCAGGGACAAGAAGGGTAAGTGCCTCGAACCACACGCCTAGCGCGCATACAAACACACTAAAGCCTAGCCTCTGGCTAACTGATATCATTGCTAGCGATTTTGACAGGACGTCAAACTCCACAGTCACTCGAGCTCACTGCGGCCGCTGAGTCAACGCTAAGTGCTAAGCTACCTCGAAGAGCTGCTTTTTTTTGGAGCTACTAGTCCTTGCGCTGTGACTGTAAGTATCATTATCTATAAAGGAGGTGAAGGAGTACATGCAACACGTCGAGCCAGGTGGAGTGCGAGAGGACGGGGAAGCCATGCTAACCGCTAAAGCTAACTTCAATATCAAAGAAAAAGAGTTTGTTTAGTCTGGCCAGAAACCTTTTTTTTAACAGGTAGTAGTAACCAGTTACAAATGGTACACTGGCAAGAATATGTAAGAGTAGTTAAAACCATAACACTAGATCAGATATTGTTACGTTACCACAGTTTCGAAGACAAATGATCGGTATTGCACTTTTGGAAAAGGAAAACATTGAAGCTGATGTATCCTCTACTGAATGAAGCGTCAGTTCATTTCTTGAAACGAAGACGAGCTTTGTTGCACTAAAACATGAAAATGTTCCTGAAAACAAGTCGTTTTTTCTGTCGCATTTTGTTCCTTTCCTGTATCCAACGCGAGCCAAAGCGTGACCTTTAACACCGAGTTATTATGGACCAAATCCTGCTTTTTGGCGTACTGTGGCTTGTCTAATGTCAAAATCTTCGCCTTATTCTGATGCCATGATTATATTATTATAACCCCGCATGTAACTTTATCCCGTGAGACGCCAATTTGGTCATCGCCTCGCATCGTCTTAATACCTCCAGGCGACACTCGCTGTCTGCTAAAGTTTATTGACTTTGTCTCCCTTTCGGGCAGCGCAGCAACAACCTGCCAGCTGTCAATCAAGGTAAGCCTCAACACGCTATAAAACTTCCCATCTTGCTGCAAAATAACGACGTTGGTCTCGTCTATTATTTATGACGTTGTTGTTGGTAGAGGTAGTGTCATAGAAGCAGAATACCGTGAAGGGGAGGGATTTAATGAATCTCCTTTTGATTCCTTTATTGTTTTCATGTTCAAATAAAAATGAAATTGTGCCAAGGCATTCGGTCCTTTGTGTCTTTTCTCCGCTGCTCTGCAAATGTCAGGGCTCTGCTTCACTGATGCTTAGTAAAGCAAAGGTAAAGCGCGGGAAAACAAGTTCCCGTCCTTGCATTATTTGCAGGTCTTCTGGCAAAGGAAAAAAAGAAAATAAAAATCAGCCCCTGACATTTTCTCCTTGCTTCCGCTTGAGTGAAAAGGTAAAGTCATTACGGCGGGAACAAGGCCCAGCGTTGGCTGGCGAAACCCGAGCCTCCCTGTTGCCAGACGCGCCTATTAGCAGATCATAGGAGCTGTCAGGCGCCCGTGTCGCCACTCATGTCGATCCCACCCGAGGAACGGCTGATTCACACGCTCCAGTCGCTCACCTTTCCCGCCGTCTTGGTTGCGCTTCCCTCCGATGGCCTCTCCGCCCGGTCTTTGGTCTTGATCGGCGCTCATTTTTTTGACGCTAATCAGAGGATAAACACCGAGGGTCTTGACGGGAGCGCGACCGACAGCGCAGCGTTTTCCGGTGGTTCTCGGGATGAAGTTTCCTCATTATGCGCCGTCCCCGTTCGGGCAAATGAGCCGCCATTATGATAACGCGTGCTAAACGTTGCCCGCCGATGCAGAACGATCACATTTGCGGCGCGGCGAGACGCCGTGCCTCGGCCCTCACTTTGACTTGTTTTATCGAGGCGGCACAACAATCGACAGAGCTGTTGGCTTCCTGGCCATTTTTTCCCGGTGTCGTTTAAACCGCTTGCTATGTTGCGGCTCAAATTGACCCATTTCAAAAGAATTAAAAAGTCATTTGTCTTCAGTAACTGGTTCTAATTGGAGTTAATACTTCGATACAAATAATGTCGTCTTTTTGGGAGATGTTGTCATGTCTGAGGTCATGTCTCACATCAAAATGTTGCCGAGCACCTATGCTGAACTGGTTGGCAGAGCTTCATTTCGTCAGGTCATGACCTTGTCTAAGAGAAAAAAAGAGATTTGACGCCACCTTGTGGCATCTATGGGCAATGACAAACCTTCTTGTGTGGGCGTCAATTGGTTGTGAGGAACAGTAACGTCCCCCCCCCCCCCCCCCCAAAAAAAAACACACCAGTACGTTCACAACTATTTTAGAATTACATGGTGAGTAATGGCGTTGATAATGATAACAACAACAACAATACCAATATACAGGTATTTTATCCGTTTTATACACTTTTGAATTAAATACACCCTGGTTCAAATTGAGCCAGGAAAATCAACGCTATTCCTGAAGAAAAAAAGTCATAGGAGGGTTAAGGCGAGCCGTTTGGTGTACTTGGGCAACGATTTGGGACTGGAAAGGTCAGCAATTTAGTTCATACAAAATAGTTACTTTTGCTCGCGGTTTTAACACTCCAAACTCCCCTTAAACACGTTTGGCTGTGGAAAGGGTGCAAAAAGGTTTCCGCGAAGGGACAACGGGACTTCTACTGTACCCCTGTAATCTGACAGCCCTGCTAATTTCAGATCTACGCCCCCCACTGCTTGAGTCCGGGCAACACCTCGCGCTCACCTCTTCTCGCCTCGTGTGTTAATCGCAGCGCCTGACGCCATTCACAAGCCTTGGCTTTGTTGCTGGAGAATACAACTCCAGACTCTTGTTTTGTCTGCCTAAGTGGACTCTTAGAGGGGAAAGCCCCTCCCCTCTTCTCCCAAGGACCCCTCAGATTACCTCTGAAAAAGGAATGGAAGGGGGGGGACGCAGATGATTAGGAAGATCCGCTGCCACGAGCAATGCCATGGGGCCACTGCTTAGCAACCGAGCAACAAGAACCCCAAGAAAAGGTGCAAGAAAGGGGTCGGGCTCATGTCTTTCTGAGGCCCACTTCTCCTTTTGATTTTGGTCAGGGCTGACCGAAATACAGCTTCATGCACGAGGATTTTCCATCGAGAGCTTCTCGTTCCTCCGTAGACACCGCACAGAAACTTTCCTTAATCCGCCTTCATCAGAACAAACATGAGTGGAGAAGCAGCTGTGAGGAACAAAAGCAGAAGCAAAAAAAAAATACAGGCGGTATTTTGCATTCAACACACAACAAAAAGCTCTGTGCGAACAAAAGCACTCGTTTCCTCATTCCGCCGTTGGACTCCCTTCCTTCGCACGCGGGCGTTTGTGCAACAAGGTGTTGCCGATGACAAAGTTGACTCAATGGGACTCCGAAGTGTTTGAAAAGCAAGGAAAAAAAAAAAACTCACCCGCCGTCACCGTCATTTCGATGACCTGCGTGAGTCACAGTCTCTTTCCCTGAAACCTGCCTTGATAATACATGAATCATATTCAAGTCAACAAATGCACAGCGACCTATTGACGCCGCCTCCACCATTGGACCGCGCAGACACTTTTGATCAAGGGACGATTGCAAAAGGATCAGTACAGCGTTAAAAGAGAGATCATTAGAATGTACTGGAAGAGTTGAAGGCAAATGAGCCATCCGGCCACGTTTGAGCATTCGTCTGTTGCCATTGAACGTCTCAGCATTTCCATGGTTGTTTCTATTCGCACGTGAATACGATTTGGGCTCAGCATTCAAAGACCACCTTTGTCGGCGCAGACATTTATTTCCTTGACTCACATTCTAAAATGGATTACAGTAAAGCCCCCTCCATCGCGGGGGCTTATGTTCCAGACATAAGTCAAAATCTGCGATAAAGAAATAGCTTTATAAATATGACCAAAAAAATGTGAACCGCGATATAGCGGGGGTTGGCTGTACTTCCGAGGTCCATTCAGTCATGTTAGTACAAAGACGATTTGATGGCACTGAGGAAGATAACATGTGATTTTTGGGGGGGGGGGAACAAACCGAGTAAAGCAAACAAAACTAAAGTGACTTTGCCTTTTGAATTTGGGGAAACAAACCCAAGTTGAGGCCAAAGTGGAGAAAATCAAGGCTCGCTGCGGTTTGTTTCTTTCCCCTCGGATCACAAAAGAAGTCGTCGACATATCATCACTGATCGCCTTCGCTCCAACATCACAGCGTGCGCACAGATAGATTGCATCAGGGGGGCAACTGGGCAAAGATATTTGCAATTAAAGAAAGGACAAATTCAGTTCATACGCCATTATTAAAAGCAATATTAAATCATCATCAAATCCGTTGAAGCCAGACATCCACAACAGGTTCCAACATCCTTCTGTTGCATTTCACCACCGCCATCATCATCATCAACATCATCCTAAAATTTAATATTCAGACAACACCCCAACCAAGAAAGACAAGCAAGCTTTGTTTTTGATTGACTTCGATCGTGTTTTGCTTTGAAACCGGATTATTTCCAAGGATCCGTTCAGTCGCACGAGTACAACGACCGGAGCGCTGCAAGGCTTTATTCCACACGGCAACTATCATTTAAGAAAAAAAAGACAAACTGCTCGCAAAGTCTCCTGTTGCCATTTGACTTCTGTAAAAAGTTAAGTGTAAAAGAAAATAGTAATAATCACCATAATTGGAGTCGTTTTATAAAAGGGAGAACTGTCAAGTTTTGGGGCAGAACGGGACAAAAACCAAGAGTTGGCTTTTAGTCAGCACAAGAAACATTCAAAAAAGGTCTTCTTACCATCAACTTGGACGCGCAATAATCCAGCCACCAGGATGAACGCGAGTGGACTCATTCTAGCATATTCGAACATCCACGAGTGGCGCGCAAATCCTCCAATTCAGCGCAATGGGGCAGGGCAAAAAAAAAGGCTGATTTATTCCGCCGAAAAACTGACAAAATGACCGTTTGTGTCCGCACAAATGAGAGGATCCATTTACAAAAATGACAACAACGCTAACAAACAAAAAAGTAGGTCACTCGGCTACTCGGACTTCTCGGCTTGTGGCGGCGATGACGATGATATCCCACTCGCCGGTCGTCGCGGGGGCGACCCCCGCTCAAGCCCGCAAGCCCCGCGGAGCACCCCAAAAAAAACAAAAAGAAAAAAGTCCGCGCGAGGCTCCCGTGCGCGCTTCTCCTCCTCCCGTCACACGCGGCGATCGTCGGCGGCGGCGACGCACGGCGCGCGCATCAACCGCAACATTCCCCAAACAAAAGCAAACAAGTTTTGGTTGTTGGGGTTTTTTTTTTTAAAACACGAAAACGCACCCTCCCTGAGGGGGGGGGGGGGAGGAGTGTTGGGGAGGGCTGTTAAGTGGTAGGGAGTCTTATCAGAAGAAGAAGAAGAAGAAGAAGAAGGAGAAGAAGAAGAAGATCCTCCTGCCGGTGTGCCGCCTCCTCGTCCTCGTCCTCGTCCTCCTCCTCCTCCTCCTCCTCTTCCTCCTCGGACGCACGCAGCGGAAGCGGAGAGGAGGGATGCGGTGACAGGCCTGAGGACCGGCAACGCGGAAAAAAGGTGAAAGGAGGCAGGCTGGCAACTGCTCGCATCTCTACTCAAGGAATCCAGGTCACATCTGGGCAAACAAAGCAACAACGAGACATTGGACCTCTTTTGGGGACCATTTGTCATTTTATGCAAATAAATGACAACATTTTGGGTTTTCAGTAATCCATAGAATAAAAAAACCCAACTCAAACATGTACTGGCCGCACCTATAGATACTTGGAGACCGCTTTTTTCCTGTGCTTGTGTCAACATCCGACGTTTCCAGAAAAAGACACTTGACTTTTTTTTGTTTTTTTGTTTTTTTGCATCTTTAACGAAGATTCGTTAGCATAAAGTCATCATGTGGAGTGCTTGCTGATTTTTAGCCGCTTCAAGTGAATCGCTTTGTCAAGAAACTGCATTGCAGGTGACGTGCGAATGTTGAGATATTAATGATCACCGACTTGATTGACCAGGTGTCATCCCAAACGCGCGCCAAAAGATTGCATTAAGCCTCCAATCAGAAGCGTCGGCGTTATTATCATGATTATTTTTGGCTGGCAGACACATCGAGGCAGCAGTTGTGACACAAGCTGTTGAGGTTCACAGAGAGGGGGGGGGGGGGGGGGGGGGGTGTATGGAGGGGGGGTGGTGATGGCTGCGGTGCATGTGGTCTGCCCAGCAACCTCCTTCCCATGATACTGAACTGTGAGCTCCCCCTACTGGTGATACTACCAACAACGCATAACAATGCAGAGAGCTCTGTCGAAAAATCTCTTGAGAAAAAGAAAGAAAGAATTCAATGTATTCAAATGTTGCTCAATTTGACGTTGGCAACAGGCTTAATATTGCGGAACCGCACTGCATCAAACTGAGATGCGCTTTCCAATCTTGGGGTGACCTCGTTGATCTGCATAATGGATTTTTTTTGCCTTAAAACAGTACCACGATCAATTTGGAAACAACAACAACAAAAGCGATTGAAGTGTGGATGTTCACCTTTGACCTAAGAGATGAGTACATGCCCGGTTTGTTTGGAAACCTTTTCAGCCCTTTAACAACCACAACAGAAATGTGGACATTTTATTTCCTCAGGGCAGTTAAACCCCCCCCAAAAAAAAAAAAATTAAGCATAATCATGGAAACAACAGTAAGAAAGGTTACTTTTCTTTTTTTAAAGAAATACACAGCTCAAAGGTTTGGGGACACAAGTACAAATTGCTGTATTTTTTGGATCAATGAGTATAATAATACTTTTGAACCTATGCATGTACAGTCAACACTGCAAAAACTATTCAATATTACCAGAGTGACGATTTCTACTCTTTCTTCATCTCAGCATTTGAGTTGTACAAGAATGTCTTAAAATACGCGGTCAGTCCAAACTGTTGAGCTGACGTGCATGGCAACGACATTATGATCATTCAAGCCAATCATTGTCTTTCTTAAAGTGCTTTCCTGATTGGCCGAGCATGAGTTCAAGTGTTCATGAAAGCTCTTCAATCACTTCTGTTCATTGTACACATCAAATCCATTGTGGCGTTGTGTAGAAAGGCAAAGAAAACCAAACCGAACGGGTAATGGCATGTCAGATACGATGTCGATACACAAGCATCAATTATGGATATTGTCAAGAGTTTTTAATGCGCCGTTGCTCGTGTTCATGCTAATATCGTATGACATCACATCATTTTCATGTACACCGCCCGCCCGCCGGCAAGCGAGTTTCTTCTGAACAAAGATGAGCCGCACAGGAAGTTGAAGCCGTTAAATAAGATGAAAACCTAATGCCTCGATATCGGAACATTTAAAACAAAAAACATTCAATTCAATAGTCATTCAATTACTTGAACATGTATTTCACATTCGTCAAATAAAAAATTGTAACTAAATAAATGTTTGAAAGTGTTTGGAAAGATGACTTGCAAATGCATTGCATTAACAAGTTAAATACAACTGAAATGTACTTAACTCAAAATAGGTTTAAGCCACTGTCACGTTCTGAAGAACAGTTTGTACATTTCTTTGAGTGATTGTTGGCATGCCGCTGGAGGGAGCCCACGTGCCACACTTTGAGAATCACTGGTCACGGAGTTTTTGCTTTTCCTGCGTCGGTTCACGATTGACTCCCGAGTTGATGTCATGACATTTTTATAAGTGCCAATGTTCATCGTTTAAAGCTTAACTAGGCAACAAACCACGATTCCAAAACGGGTTTTAATATCGTCTCAAACTCCTTTAAAATCAATGGATTATAGCTGATTTGATTTCAAAACAGTCAACAACTTTTCTCATAACTTCTTCTGCTAACAAGCCAGGCTAAACTTAGCCCCTCCCCAGCATACAAAGCTCGTCTCTCATCTCGATGGATCACTTCACCACACTCCCTTGGTAGCAATGGACTACTTTCCGATACAAACAGTTTTCAGTGAACATTTGCCAATATGTGACACACAAAAGAAAAGAAGAAAAAGAACATGCAAATCGCTGAATTCCTAACCCCAGTGAACCGCAAATACATATGCAAGTGATGATTACTGCATTATTCTTTTTTTGGAGTATGCGAAAGCCCCCCAAGGGCATTGTAGTAATTACAAGCAAGGCGATTTCAATAGGGTCCCCACACTTCTATGCCCGGGCCACTAACAGAAGTCAAAGCAGACAAAAGATAAGAGCTTCACAAGCATCGCTGACATTTTCAGATGTGGCCGTGTTATGATTTACGCCACGGAACAAAGCCCTCCGCAGTCAAAGCGAATTCGCTCGGGGCCGCGCTGTGAAAATCACCCTCTTCCAATAAAGCACACGCAAGCGCAACACCGAGGGCAACCGCTTCTGTGGCCTTCAATAACAGCTCTGACGGGCGAACAAGGATTCTTCTGTTAAGTTTGCACAGTGGCGTGTTGCAGCTCGCCCCGCAAAGGTGACAAAGTTGTCTCGTCTGCTCCTCGTTGCAGCCCGCTCGGAGCATTCGTTTGTCTTTAGCGAGCTGGAAATGTTCAACGTGCGAACACAAATCTAGCGTGCCGTCCGTTGTCGGGCGGATACTGAAATCGTAAATATTCCGATACCAGCGCTCCTGTCTAGATTGAAACTCATTTGGTCAAATTCCCGAGAAGGACAAGCCTAGAACTTACTGTAGCCAAAATGGCTGCTCCAGGCCAAAAGGGCAAACTTCCTGTTCAAGTTCCAGCAAGGGTCTTCGGCTACGTTCACACTGCAGGACAATTCCGATGTTCTTTGCTTGCCCAGATGTGACGTTTACAATTTTTACAATTCCGATTTTTCCAACGCTGACCCTGCCCTCTTTCATTTGTGCACATAAATCAGATCAGAACGATCAGGTCGCGTCATCGAAAGGCGAAAACCGTCACAATTGTTCGACAAAACAGACACACGTGAAAAGCAATGGCTGACGGAAGGGCGAAACAGAAAAGAAGATGCGTTCGAAGTGATAAGTATAAGGGAGGACTTGCGTGAACACACTGCGACTCGTGCAGGGCTCGTTTCGCCGGCCTGCCCAAAAAGTCAACAATTTGTGCAAGAGCAGTGAAAATATATTTGAGGTGTCCCAAGTCAACCTGCACCCCCCGAAATTGGGAAAAAGTCTCAAGGACCCATGGAGAACATTGAAAGGAAGACGGACATTTTACAAAATCCGCCCAATGGAACGAAGTCACACTAGCCAGATTGGTGGCGCCGCATGGCAAAGATTTCCAGCCGACGCCTTCTAACGTGGGCGTGGCATCGCCTCCAAGTTTGCTCATCGTCTCAAGGATTCTCCGAAAAAGATTTGCCTCCCGACCCCACTTAGACCGATCCATAAGAAATTGGGCGGACGCGTCTATCAGAACAAGACGTGTGAAAAAGTCTCGTTGAAGTCAGCGATTTGGGGAATTATTCAAGTGCTCATTCTGCGACTAAGAAATTTGAGGTCCGTTCGGAACCAGGCGTCCGACACAAAGTTTGATCATGCCTTCAAGGATTTGCCATGCAGAAGGGGCGCCTGTAGCTTTAATTTTACTTGACGTCGTATCAGTCGGCCATCACGTCTCATCAGTGTGGCTGATGGAAAAAGGGAGGGGGATTGTCGAAAGGTCATTTAGTAAGACGAAAAGCTGGCCTTCGAACATAAACAATGGCGGGTACGGCTGCACTGACGGAAAAGTAACTAGAGTGTCATTCTCCCCCCCCCGACCCCCGCGAGCACCGCCTTTAATGCGGCCAATTCAATCAGGGCACGAGCGGCGGCGGCGGCGGCGGCTGATGTATTTCACCGCTTCCGAAATATCAGCAAATGTGGATTTATTTTCATTAAAAAAAAGCCCAGACATCAAAATGAGATGTGTGTCCTCTGAGTGTGATCTTGTGCCCAATAACTATGAGAGTGTCAGCCTCAGCATTTCCAAACAAACGGGGTTTTTCAAGCGGCCGTGAATTAAGGCGACTTCACCGATTCAATTCCCAATGGGGATCATTTGCTAGTTTTACCTAATCATGGCACACGCATTGTCACTTTGTTGCTAAATGATGTGTTTGTAATCAGATGAAAAGGAAGAATGAAATCACTCCCTATTGTTGCGCTCGTACCATCTGCTTACGTATCGATGGATCCCGGGCGGGTCCTATTCATTACAGAAACCAAAACCTTGATTGATTTATTGATTGATTGATTTATTTGAAGACACTTAGAACTTGACTTGCTGGTGCGTTTTGAATCGCCGTCCTGCTCCTTCAGAATATTCTGGTCAAGATCATAATTCAGGGTTCTATCAATCACAGCGAGTCATCCAGGTCCTGAAGGGGCAGAGCAGCCCCAGCCCATGACACTACCTCCAAGTTTGACCGTTGCTAGCATGTTCTTTTTCTAAAATGCAGTGGCATGCGCTGCTCAGACTACACGAATGTAACCTGATTTGAAAGCGACAGACACCTCGCAGTCAAACATTCACTGTCGTGGCTGCTCATTTGCGTTATGAGTGACGTGATCAGCGATTGCCGAATTGGCGTCGAAGACAACTCACAACCACAACGCGGAAAGTCTGCCGTGTCAGAGTTTTGGGAGTTTTTCCGCATAGATGACATGTCCTCCAATTGTTCCCAGACATCGACCAATCGTGTGACGTAGCGCACAAATCCCGGGATTCCCTTACCCGTGCCCTCTCTCTCTTTTCCGCCAAGCTATTTATGGTCCCGGCCCGGTCCCGATCCCCTTGCGAATAGCGGGGTTCCGCTGTATTCACATCGGTGCGATAGCATTTCAAACAGCTTAAGAAGTTTGACGCACTGCCGAAAGCATATCGCTAGCCGCGACGTCCATTGGACGGAGGACGAAGTACGCCGGGTTTGCTGCGGGACCACAGTACGCCTCTGTATGAATGCATGAACAGTTTCACCCCGAGCTGTGTGACTTTGTGTTGTGTTTAATAGATAGAAGCCTCGCTGAAGATCCATAGAAGTTTTGCAGAAAAACAATGGAACCGTACGACAGAGGCGGCATGTTCCAGCATATGTTTGCAGGTGCGATCCCAATGAAAAGCCCAAACGAGAGGCTGTTGCGATGAGATGTGCGCTTGCAGCCAACCTGGGGACGGTGGGGTTGAGAGGAAAGTGTTTTTAATTGTGTGCCAGGTCAGAGGTTCAGGTAGCGGCATCACTCATGATCAGATGGGAGTGGTATTTGGGGAGCTCTTTCATGGCCGAGTATGCCTTCACTGCGATGATTAGGAGCTGGATGTCGGCGGGCGGTGGTGGAAGGGGGGGGCGCGAGGGTGATTAATGTAGATGTCGGTAGCGGCCCTCCCTCTTGCGCCGCCTCCCGGCATCCGTAATGACACCTGGGGAAGGCGGAATGGGCCCGAGCCTGCTGCCCGGGGTCCCTGAGCTGGGCACGATTCTTCCCCATGATCCTCCTCTGTCAGCAGTCCTGTCAGCGGGCTCAGATCCGGGGGCCTTATTAATGGGCCCGCACGTCCGACAGCGATATTAAGCTGCGCCCTGCACCGCGCTCTGCAATAACACCCACACGCACAAGCGGCCCTGTGTGGCACAAAGACACTTTTAGATTTTGAACGTTTGCAGATTGATTTGAAAGCAGTCCGCGGATCTGTTGAACGTGTCATTTCCCAGCCTTTGATCCGCACGACGGTGGAAAAGTGACAAACCTCTCCCTCACTGAGACGCATTGCATCGCCGCTCAGGACGGAATTAGATCCATGCGCAAAGGTAGATTGCTACGGTGTTTCATTTCCACCCACGCGTATGTAGCACGCGGAACACGTCGCATCTGCCAGGACTCATCGGCTCGATCTGTTTTTTTTTATGTTTATGTCTACGGTGGGAATATGACGCATGGACGTGATACACGAGACAAGTTTGAGACACAAAACGCAGCATGTGACATATGAGATTTGGGTGGAGAGACGCCTCAGTTAGCAGGACTGAACGTTAATATCCTGAAAACCACAGCAATCGTATCAAATATTACAGTTATACAGTGGAACCTCGATAGAATGGACAAATAGGGGCGGCGGGTCGTCCGATGGAGCCGATAGCCCGTGACATTGAAGCGCACTTTCTTTGAGGCCGTATGCACCCACATTACTGTACAGTACATAATTATTGTTTTTATTGCTTTTTTCGTGGCCTAAAACGCCCAGTACACTACAAAGTTATTTAAAATAAATATGAAAAAAAACGCTTCCATGAAATTAGTATCAGGTCTCATTTTTATTGACCATTCCGGGAAGGACCGAGTGACTATTGGTCAGGGTTTAAAATACATAAAATAAGAATTTCTTCTTGGGACTCCCTTGTGGGAGTTGAAGTGAAGGTGCTGGGATTTGTCCAAAAGAGAGCCTTCAAACCAAAATTTCACCAATGGGTCCTTGAGACTGAGTTCCCTCAGTGATAAATTCATCAGAAGAATACAAAAAAAAAAGAGAAAAAAAACACAGTGAATGTCAAGCTCCATCGATTTGTGCCGATTTTGAACCTTTTCCTGATGGAATGTAACACAAAGGACAGGTTTTGAGGGAGGGGGGGGGCATTTGGTAAAGAAATGTGCCTTTGGGGAGCACAAGTGAGCACAGTCCAGCTGGAAGATGTTGAGATATTTTACAAGCGCAAATGCGGGCCGGCCGGGATTCAGTCGTGAAGGACAAAGAGATAGAAATCACTTCTCAAAATCCAGACGGAGACGTTGAAAGGTAGCACTCCACACCACACGCGAAAGGCTAATGGGATGTTTTGTCTCGACTGGACATTTTTCGATGAACTTCCTCAGCGTGTTAGCCTGAATTCAAGGCCTCCTCCTCTGACCGCATCTTTGGAATTTCCCCGTTAAGGTGAAAAACAGCCTTTTTGCCGACACTAATGAGCTGACCTACATTCCCCTTCCCTCCGACGCTTCTGCTCGAAAGCCATCACGACTGTCCTCCCTCGGCCTGAGAGAAACGGACCTCGATAACGCCGGCCGTCACAGGACGGGATAAACAATGGCTGAGCGATGGGCGAGCCAGTTTGCTAATGAGCGAGAAGTGAAAAGTCTTGGAGGGAACGAGTGGGAAGGGAGGACGCGAGCCACTGGAGTATCTCCCCGGCATCCTTATCAGGAAGCCGACGGTCTTCCCACACACAACCCGCAGCTGCGCACCTCATCAAGCGGGGCGCCGAGGCCTCCGCTCGCTCATTTAGTCGACTAAACAACTGAAAAAGCGACACGCTGGGAGTCGGCGGCCGACGGTTTCGGATGCGGTCGGACGCTATTGCGCTACTCATCAAGACGGCAAAATCGCCCACCGGGGCCGAATCGGGCCAACCTGTCTGAGAAGAAGAGTTGCGCAACGGACGAATGCTCCTTTTAATGCCACGATCCACGTAAAAGAGCAAATAACGATCGGTTGCTAAAAAGACTCTACAACACATATAATAGCATATGCATTACAATAAATGCATTCCAGTCCAGTGGCCTCGATTCGGCCTGGACGACTGAGAATCTACACAGACGGCGGAATATGTTTTGGATAATGGATGCATTAACGTGACATTTCAAATGAAACTGCAAACTGCGAGCAGTACGTTTTCCCAATAAGTGACAGTAACAATATCACAGCTTAAATCTTTTCTTCCTAAGAAAGTGAAATAAACAATGCTGACAATTGCGGCAGTCAAATGTTCAATTATTACGCTGAAAAAACTGAAATATAAACGCATTTTTATAAACGTTATCATTGCTATGGCTAGATCGGAAGCGCTCGGGAGAGGTTATAATGTTGCTGGTCACTTTTATTTAGTTTTTGTAAAGATATATATTCATGTCGGCGTGATGCCGTTTAAAAATTGCCAAAAGCTGGCCATGAGTATCCCCTTGCCTTGCCAAAGGCTGAGCTGCACTGTGTTTGTTTCCGGAGCAGACGTGTGGCGATAACACTTCCGATCGCTTACCGAACACCTTCCATGTGAGAATCCAGTCGAATCCTGTCCCGTAGCAAATGTCCCGTACATTCCACTGATGCCACGGTGGAAATGACATCCGACCTTTTACGCCAAAATGAAAAAGGTAAATAAAACATGTTAGGTTGTCAGTGTGGTGTCGTGTGACATGTGGTGGTCATCCATTTTGAAGGAAATTGAAGTTCTTGTAGCTGTAGCTGCGGGTGCAACACGGCACCGCGGAATCACAGTGACCCCACGTACAGTGAAAAGCCGTAAAACCTTCATTCACTCAAAGCTCCTCACTGAGTGCAAAATATCGACGGCTAAAATTGAGGCTTGTGCTGCTGCTGCGCTTAAAACACAACGGCACGGCCCCTCTCGCCGATCCATCGGAGCTTCGGCTTTAATCGTTCCCCCGAAGTGGAAAGTGATTTAGAGCCCCGGGTCAGAGTCATTTGGGCTCCCCCCGCCCGCCTCTTTGCGACCAACACTGCACCGGGGGACACTGTGACCTTTTTGCGGAACAATGATAGACACCCCCCCCCCCCCGTGCTCCCACGGTTCCCCTTAACCGCCGTTCAGACAAACATTAAATAAGGTGGACTGTACTGACCTCTTCACAAACACACACACTGTGACCGAAAACCACATCTTCCAATTGCTTAAATAAGAACATACATATGAATGAATTCATTCATAAAGTGAGAAAAATAGCATTGTTTTACAGTATATCACGTTTGCCTCTTCGTCTTCTTCTAATGGAAACCATCTTATTGGTGCACTACTGACACCTCCCGATATTGTCCTTCCGCTGCGTGCTTCGATGGCGGCCTGATGTTGTGAAGTCTTGCCCAATCGAAATAAGCACATATACTGTAAATAATCCACAAAGTCAAAGTCCCCTTTTTTGTCTTTCAACCGACTGTATCACACACAGTAAGCCGGGTCTGTTCTGGCGGCGTCCCTCAGGGCCACGGCGGCCTCGTACCGGCCTTTGGGACTTCGCTCTCTAATTGCTGCCTCATAAGCAGCAAATCCACTTAACAGCAGCAGCATATTGATCGCTGGCAGACACGAACGGAGGCGGCCGGGCACCTCCCGGCCCCGGGTTGCGGGACGAGGGCGGGACGAGGGCGGGGGGGGGGGGGGCTGGGGCGTTTACAACCTGAGGGACAGGGTCCCCGCGACAAAATAAATACCAAAAGAGGGTCAGAGTGATACAATTACTGCTCTGCAGCCCTGACCCCAACTGGAGGTGAACAATAGGCGGCGGGACGAAGCACGTGTCATTACAATTTGCTTCAATAATGAGCGCTGAAGAAGCACTTTCCCTCCGTCCCAGCAGAGCCATTACGACAGCGAGCGGACTTCGCACCGGGACACAAACACACCTGCGAGCTTACGACGCCACAAACACATGCCTATAAATCTCCAGTCGATACAACAGTGCTGCCTGTCATAGTCATCCAAATTTCTCAGGATACAATGTAGCGTCAACTAGAATGGACCCTTGTTTATGCAAAAAAAAAACACAATGGGGAAGGAAACAAAGTATGCTGGTCAAATGATGTACTACTACCGGGTATTCGTGATAACTGCCACCTTGCACAAGAGAAATAACCAGAATGAGTCCACAGTCCCAAAAATCCACAGCCTGGCACATGCATTTCGTCTAATTAGGAACACCCCTCGCTCCTTGTTTGGGATAACCGTCACCTTTGCACAGTAGAAATCAGAAGAACAACCGGAAACAATAGACAGTCCAAAAAAAAACCCCCCAAATCCACGTCCGACGGAGCTGTCATAACTCATGTGATTCCCAATTATTCATGACAATAGAAATAATCAACTCAAAAAAACATATGAAAATAGAAAAACGTCAATTCTGCATTTCCATTCGTTTATTTGTGCGCCGATTGACGGAATGAGGTCAAGAACGAGGAGATTAGCGGCGCTTCCATCAAAGATGATTATCCTCCTCGTCGGTACGGCGAAACATCAAAGTCGAAAGCAATCAAGATTTTGTATTTTTTAATTCGGTAATCTGCCTTCACGCGGGACTAAACGACTCTTCTTCTCCGCCTTTGTTGTCTTAATCTGTTTTATTTTCAACCCCCGCCGCCGTATTAGCCGCGCCTGCTCCTCCGGGAGTAGCTTCTTTATCCCGATCGCAGCAATTCAAAAACGGCACGATGGACGCACACTTTCGTCGAAACCGCACGACTTGTTGACGAGTGTTAATGAAACCACGGAACAGACGCTATTTCTCCTATAAAACGGATTGGATCGAGAAGCGATGAAGCCGTAAAAATCCGACAAAATGGACCCCAGCTCGGCACTATTTGCCGTCTGGCATCGTCTTGCCATCCCTAGAAACCTCTTCCTGTTTTCCTTTGGCCGGCGGGAGGACATCGAGTGATTTCGAATGAACGTTTTGGTTTCGACCATTACCGGCTGGTCTGATTTCCTCGGTGACGAAATACATGGAAAGCAAGCGCCAACGCAGCTTTTCATGAACAAAGCGCCTCGACGTGTTGACGTGTCGCCCTGTTGCCAACAGTGGCGGGAAGTACCCGAGTCTTTTGCACTCGGTTACTTCGCACCGCAGTAGTATTTCGTCCAACGCAAGTAGGCTTCTCAGGTCTGTGTGTACTTTACTGCCAACTTCAAATCCATCAGCGTCTGGCCTTCAGAAATGATCGGTTTAATCTGACAACAAAAAAACCCAAAAAAGAAATCAAAAACACACATTCAAGTCGGGTATCATTTTCCCCGTCATTATAGTTAGCTGATTTACCATTTTTCTTAGTTAGCTTACAACATTTGCAAAATGGGAACACGTTGTTTTGATAGCATAAAAGTCGAGCCAATGCTAGCTAGCTCTTAAACAACAACATGTGACGTTACGTGACTTATTTTTCTGAATAAAAACATAGATTATTTTTATCGCTGTGCAAAGTTGTCAAAACAGACATATATGTATATATGTATATATATATATATATATATATATATATATATATGGATATATATAATTGACAGCAAAATTGTATTTGAACTTTTGCACACGTGTACACTTCAGTCCGTATTTTTCACTTGTACTCAAGTACAGGAGCTTAATCGGTTCAACTGAGTATCTGTCCTTCTACATAAGTAAAGCGTGTAAGTCCAATTTTTGTTCCAGCTCTGGTTGCCAATGAAGTGTATGGGGGAAAAAATGGCCCTTTTCTTCTTTTTCTTTCGTCTTCTGTCTTATATTCGAGACATAATGGTAGAGCTGGCGTTCATTCGCCTCAGCCTTTCAGAACATAACTTCACACAGCCGCTGTGGCTTTTCGTATTTAGATAATTACACATTCAGGCGATGCCAGCCCCAGCGACGATTGTGTTTAACACAAAGGGGCGTGGCCAGCGAGTGCAGGCGTTATTTCCCCTTTTTGCCTCTGTTAAATTACACGACGCTGGATTAGTTGCCTTCGTTCTGCTCATTTCTATTGTGCGCGGTTATCATGAATTAACTGGCGAGAGGAGAGACACGCCAAGTGCAAAAAATAATAAATAAGTAAATAAATGTGCAATAAAGAAGAAGGACTGAATGCTGTGGTTTTGTGCGGTTGGTCTTAAAGCCTTCCAGAAGACAAAGAGAAGCAACCTTGAATCTCCAGCCTTATTTATAGTTGGGCGCACGCCGCGCGGCCGAGGAGGCGACCCTGAGACTTTACTGTTTGCCATCAAGGTCCAACGCGTAAAACTGAAAAGTTCATCTGGGCTGTAAAGTCATGAGGTTTTTTTTTTACCTTTACAACGGGCACAGATGGAATGTTTTTATTATCCAACTTAAAAAACACACAGTCGAGTACAAGCTGTTAGATAAGAACCATAAAAACATACATCCACGTCTACATGCAGGTGAGTTCTTCTTCACTCGTGTTTTCCTTCCTTTTTCTGGTAACAATTTATTGCTGCTTTATTACGATCCGGCTTGCTTGCTGCAATTGTCCTCCACAGGGATGCACCGATAGCCCTTTTTTCAGACCGAGTACTTACATTTGAGTACTCGCCGATACCATGTACAGATACTTGTTAATGTCATTACATCTTGGAATTTTGTTGAAAATGTCTTTTATTTTCATCTAATTTAAACAAAAAGAACTTTTAAGGAACATGGCATGGCACTCGAATATAACTTTTTGTACACACAATCAAATATTCTTAAAAATAAAAACTTTTACACATGTAGATTTGCTGAAGAAAAAAAAAACTGCGACAAAGCTGCAGTAATCTAACTTTGTTTTACAGAGTAAAAATAATATGTCTGTGAGTATTTTCTTTCAATATATGTTGGTGCACCGTTTGTGTGGGAATATGTATATAACATTTTGTTAGCCCGTCTATTGACATCTTCACCAGCAGGTGCAGAAAGAGCGCTCGCTGCATCATCCAAGACTCAGGCCACCCCTCTCTTCCATCCCCTCAGGCAGGAGGCTACAGAGCATCAGGCGCAGGACCGCCAGGCTGAGGAACAGCTTCTTTATGGAAGCTGTTAGATTATTAAAACTCGACTAGTGCTGTGGAGACCCAACATCAGACCCTGTGCCCATGCCTATTCATTCCTTCTCCTGTCTCCATCCCTGAAGACCTAATTTTTTTCATTATTAAAAAAAAATGTTTGTTTTTTTACACAAACCTTATGCGGATATGCGCTGAAGCGATACACACTAAGTGAAAATGGCCGTAAACACAGGCAAGCCAACAACTGTGGAACTTTATTTATTTATTTATTTTTAATAAATGCGGCGTGGCAACAGTTGCAGTTGCCGTGAGGATAAAGTAAGTAGTATGATGTTCTTTGATTCGTTGTGATTCGAATGCTAAAACTCTGACTCAGCGTTTGTTTGTTTGTTTGTTTGTTTGTTTGTTTGGACTCGTGAGTATAGTCGACTCACCACCCGCTCGTTCGTAGTTCTAGTATCGGCACCAATATCGATACGAGTATCGGTACGAGTGCCTTGTGCTCAGCTACCTGGAAGATCCGAACAAGAGGAAATTAGAGGCGGCAAAAAAAGATGCGCCAATTGAAAACGGCAAGATTGGTTGGAGTGAAGCATAACGATTTGTGTGAGGCAGCGTCCTCTTCGCGGAGGGAAGAAAAAGGCTTGTGCTTTAATAAGGCCTGTTGTTTTTGAAAGCAACTATTGATTTTCACAGTGGCAGCTCGTCGGCCGCTGACTGACCCGCTCCGGATCTCCGCTCGTCGTCGCCAAAGCTCAATTAAGCCGGGTCCGACACTGAAGAGCCCCGCTCGGCGCCAGCACACCCGCCAACAATTTATATCCAGCAGTTCAACATTTTTTGTTTCTTTCATTCCCCCTCTGGAAATGTGGAATTCCATCACAACGGATCCACAACTTGAAGATCCTGACACACAATTTCCTTCTTCTTTTCCATTAGCCTGCCTTTTTTGTTTACCTTACATCAAATACGGTAGGAAGTGCTTCACACGCGTGTTTTTACCAGGCTTGAAACGATCAGGATTTTTGGAGCCGATCACCGATCTGCGAGTTTTAAAAAAACGATAACCCGATCACATGATGGAGGAATGTGTCTATTTAAATGACCTGTTCATTTGCTCCAAAAATTATATTTCCAATAAATAATGTATCTTTGTTCCTCTATTTATGCCAGTGAGGCATAGTGACAGACAGAATAAATGATAAATGATCTTCTATTAGATGGCAGGAAGTACATACAGTCATGAATGTATCCACTTTTTGTGACATTTTTGTTTGTTGGTGTGCGGTGAGATTTTTCAATTGTAAAAGATGTTCCTTGGCTCCATAAAGGTTGGAAATCGCTGCTCTAGTCAGATCGTGGATTCTAATCACAAAGGTCAAACCAACATTACGACGTGACAGAAATAATGGGTGCTAACTTACTGTAATTAAATGACTTTATTTTTAATGAAATGACTTCACCCACACCGAAACGTTAGAGCATGATTGGATAGAACGGCGGCATGTTTACGTCCAACCGTTCATGCTAGCGCTAGCTTGCTAGGTTTCATAACGTTTTGTGTTGCCTGCGTATTCAGAGTACGTCAACATACCTCAAGCAGTCCTTAAACGAACGTTCTCTCCTGTCCTGACCACCAGTGACCACAAGCACACGTTTTTCCCCATTTTGTTCATACAAAGTATCATCGCCATGGTAATGAGCGTATCCGGTCGCGTTTGCGTTGACATGATGAAGCCCAGTGAAAAACGGGATGCGCTGGTATCGGAATACAAGATTGTATTGCAGTAGTCTGACATAGTGCGATCGTGAAAGAGCACATTTGTCTTGTAGTCCGATCCGGGCATTACGTGCTGTCTGTTCCACACCGCCGACATGTTTTTTTTTTTTTTTTTTTTGGGAAATAACTTTATTGGCCGTCGGATATTTACAGGACTACGCCAAAAGACACGCGACAAGACTAAAAATAAACTAGCTTTTGGATTCAAATATACTGTGCACGATGGCGACGTGGAGTAAATGTCTTTTGCGGATCGGCGAATTATGACAATAAAGCCGATCAGCATAAAGTGCCGATAAAATCGGTGTAAAGTCTCGTTTTTACTCCTGAAAAGAGAGTGGTTGAGGTTGAGAGGATGCAAATACTATTGACACAGGCCACGACAATTACAGAGTAAGACGCTATCAGAAAAAGGACAAATACATGAAAAGGTGCTCAAAGGCAGAATAAATGAAAAAAAAAAACATAAAATTGAAAGGAAAATGGAAGAAAAAGTAACCTCCAAGGTCATCCTCCCCCCCCCCCCCAAGGCGGCAAAACATTTCTGCACACAACGCCACACATTCATAGCTCAAACCAATTTAACCCGAGGAATCAATATGGCTGAAATATTGGCTTTTTATGAGTTGCTCCATATCGCTCCGGGCCGAGCGACTGGAGTAATGCGTTCCCTCGAATTTGATTTAAACAGCCTGAGATCGAGTGATAGAAATTTTACAAGACAGCGACAAATCGGATGATTAGGATTCTTTTTTGTAGTAGTAGTAGTAGCAGCAGCAGCATTCATAACGTTGACAAAGGCCGGGATTATTCTGCTTTTGCTCGTAAAGGATATCAATTTGACGACACGCGCCGAACAGCAACGTCAGCGCTGACGCGAGCACGAGACGACACGAGAGGTGTCCACCGACAGCGTTGACGATGACACCGGGCGGCGAGGTTTTGCCGTGACAAGGACAGCTCCGTTTCTCATTCATCCAAGCCGATGTATCACTCAAAGGACTTCCATTATTAACACAGCGCTGCTTTAATGCCTGATGGAAGGAGCGTGCTAGTGAGCCTCCCGACCGAGGCGCCCCCACTGGCACTGTTACACTCATTAACGCCCTCAATTTGCCTTAATGGCTTTCTCCATCACGAGTTCCATCCGTCTCTCACGCCAGACTGTATATTTTTAAGCGCGTAATTAATCCATTCATCTCGGAAAAGACGAGATCAATGCAGTCCGGGCCGCGGGACCCCGGGCGGGCGAAAGAATGTGGCCGTGTTTAGCTGATAGCGTTGACCAAATAAATGTCGCGCACGAGCCTTCAGCCCCTAATGCGTGTCACAAAAGTCAATATACACTGAGCCCTGTTCTGTATAATCATGCTTTGCCAACCGAGTCTGCCTAGTATGTTTCCAAGCTAAATCTCATACAAAAATCAATTCTGAATGTGCGGATCAGAAGGGAAACTAATGGAGTCCTTTCTACGGGAAGCATAATATTGAACGTCATGTTTTGTTTTTGTTTTGTTTCAAACAAAAAATACATGTCTGGGTTGATTTGATCGAGTTTGAGTTGTGGATGCATGTTGGTGCTGTGTGGCAATCGTGTACCCCCCCACCCCCACCCCCACTGACCCCGATGCTGAACCCCCCCCCCCCCCCCACCGCTACCACCACCCTCCTAGATTTGGCCTGAGGATCAATAAGTAATTTTTTGGAGCTGATTAGTTTGCAGCGGGAAGGTGTCTGCCCTGTCCTGAGGATTTAATCAAACACTCCTAAAAAAGGTGGGAAGATCACCGCTTTTCTTGGCCTAATAGTACAGCGTGCGACGCACTTTGAAAGAGTGTGGCTCTTGTGCATTTTATACAAAGATCTATTGGTAGTAGCCATAGGCAGACGTATCACAGCCTTGCGCTTCGGTTATTGAACGTACAGAATAGAAACATATGCGTCATATATCATTGATTGCCTCACTCCCAAAAGGGTATTATTTTTAAAAAAAAGGAAAAAGAAAGAAAAAAGACGCACAATCATGGGTGTTCTCCATCCCCCACCCACACTCCGTTGTTTTGTTGTTACTGTTCCGAGCACGATAAATTTGAATACAATCCAATTCAAACTCTGACCTGTGTTGTGCACATAAAAAAAAAAAATGTTGAGTAATGCAATTAATTTTTACCACATTCTTCATAGGGGGGCAAAAATGCAACATCACTGCGCTCATTATGAATATTTATCTACACGTAGGCACTAGCATCCATACGTTCATTTCCACGGGGGGGGAGCATAGTTAACGGACTAAAAGCAGGACGCAGGTTGTTAAGCAGATATTAGCATTCGCACCTTCATGCTGATGCAGCGACCTAATTCAAACACGTCAACTCCCCAGCGGTGTCTTGAGACGCGCGTAAGGCGAAAGTGGGTCAAATTCATTTACAATGATAGTTTTTGCGTCCTCTGCGGGGTCCGCGATCAAGACGAGACCTCGAAGATATAGGATGAAGTCGTAAATCATTGGACTTGCAGAGTGACGGAGACGAAAGCCATGCGTTCTTTGCGTTCCGTGTAAAAATGCGTGATCGGCTCTCGTGTGTAGGACCGTGTGAAAAGCAAACCCCCCCGGAGTCTCGTAAATTGGGTGAGTGCTTAACAGCGGGTTGGGCCCCCGGTTGTCACACATCATACTTTAATTTAAGTCCGAGCGCAGTGCTAACGATTTCCGATCCGGTTGGTAAAATGGGTGAAGAAAATGTCTGTGCGTGAAAACATTTCAGCTAAAATCGTATTGAAAAGTTTCAAAACCAACTGTTGTCAAAGACGAATGCAAATGCATTATACTAAAAATGTTGAAGATAACTGGATTGTACTCAGAAGACATACACTACCGACGGCCGCCAACGGCATACACGACGACCGGGGAGTAATTGGGGCTACTAGGTTTGGGCTGATGGTCAATGGCACATGGTACAGGGGCTACTAGGGTTAGACCGACGGACAAATGACATGTGCTACAAGACTTGACTAGGGGCTAATAGGTTTGGGCTGACGGTCAATGGCATAACACAGTCTGGGCTACAAGGGCGGAAGCAATCAGCTACGAAATACGCTACCCGGGCCTGCCTGCTCAGGTCAGACTGGTGGTCAATGAAGTCGGGCCCGTGATCAATGACGTACGTGGGTTGGCGCTACGGACGATGGCTTATGCAACTAGGGTGGTGCCAAGGGACAGGAGAATACGCTAGTAGAGCTGGACCGAAATAGCCAAAATAGAAACCAGTGGAAACACAACTTTTCCTCAAAGATCCGCTGCCAATGTTGTGTGACTCATCCAGACAAAATAGCAGCTAAACATCGGTCGTGTGGCTCTTTGAGCATATGCAGACCCAATGGTGACAGGGAGTGCATTTACTCTGGTATTACTTCAGTGCTGCTCCAGTTGAACGCACACCACACGCTGCAGTGTTTCATCTAGTCGCTGTCAAAGGATCAGCTCCCAAGGGAGCCGCAATACAAGTTGTTTCATGTGATGAAATCGCACCGCCGCCATCATCGCTTTCTCACACACAAATAACCAAGTGACTTGCGTTTAAAGACACACACTTTTCTGACCCGCCCATCATGAAGGACTGCAATCTAGCGCCTCTGTCAGTATATTCCGCTATTTCGTCTTGCTTACCGTGCTACAAGACCGGCGGAGGGTGGGCGAGGCTGAGGCTGAGACGAGAGGCTCCGAGGAGCACGCCGTCATCGCTTTGGTTTTACAACCAGTACCCAAATGAAAGCAATTACGTCGTAATGTGCCCCATAAACCTGAAAGAGAAGGGCCTCGGGGAGGGTCATTGTGGGGGATGCATGAATGATATACATTGACATGCACATTGCTTTGAAGGGAGTTCATGGCCACACTAAGGAGAAAACCAAATGAAGGAATACACAGACATTCAAACTCTCAGCATCGAGTCGCATCACGCCCTACTCGCTGTTGCCTGATGGAAACCGTGGGGAGCCCACACGTGACGGAAAGGATTTACAACAATCCCGATTGCCATTTCAGGGGGTTAATTGCTTGGTGTGACGCCAAAGTGATGCAACGCGACTCTGAAATTGCACCGAGGCCGCTTCGACGGAAGCCAAAGAAAAGCGCTGGCCTCCCGGAGCCTCCCGACCTCTTCAAGTCTTATCACAACAAAGTCGCGCGTTGCCAGGAACCCGACGGGTACGGAAAGGTCAGCATACTGAAGTGGCGTTGTGATGTCCGCACGGAAGAAACAGCAGTTTGTTGCCGTGATATTGCTGTCATTTTAACAACCGCTGATTGATGGCCAAATAGAGGATGACCCCGCCTAGTCCGCCGGCGAAATGCGGCCATAAACAAGAAGGACCTAATTGTGAGGACAGTCACGTGACTGTACGACCTCAAATAGCGACGGTAAAACATTCAAATGCTTCGATGAAATTAGCTACAAATGCACAGATCTGCCCCAGATCTTCCCCAAGTATACAGACGAGCCACTTGCAAAGGGCCGCCCGGGAACCAAACGTCCATCATCGGGTTTGTGGAAGACATTTTTGTTTGGGTTGCCTTGAAGAAATTTCACAAAGTCATTTTCACAAACTAGAATCACTAATGATGTACCTTCTGCCATCTACGGGCACAGCTTTGCATTCTTCTGCCTGGCACTGTACGTCGGTGGCGTAGATACTGACGATGAACAAAGATACATGCTTTTCACGTCATTTCTCGCCGAACACAGGTCGCTGGAGTATGCCTCAATCCTGCACCTCTTACTACACGAACCTTCACAGAAGTATTCCATTTGGCCCGACGACACAATAAGAAGCATCTCATCCTCGCCCCCATTCCGGACCGGACCGGACCGGACCGGACGCCTTATCTGCAGGAAAACCCATTTGCGAAGCGGTTTGTTTTGCTGAGGCCGGGCTCGCGTGATCTTAAACCCAAGTTCACCGTACCACGTCTCCCGTCAGCAGATGCTTCCCGTCTTGCCCCCTACCGACGCGCCGCTCAGCCCGAGAGGTAGCCTCAACACAAAGGGGTATTTACACAGCCCGTCGCGTTATTAAACTTTAATCCCACTAAGAAGAGCATATTCTGACAATGAATTATAAATGACACAGGTTAGAGCCTCATATATGACCTCCATTCCAGTAAACCTGTCACGGTGGGTTTTAATAAACCATAATATCAACTGAGAGAGGGTGCTAAAATATAGATATCAATGAAAGCACCATGAAGTGGAATCTAATCCTGCTGTGAATTGCAGGGCGCAAGGGTGTTGGGTCTTAAACCTACAGCACTAATTAAGGAATCATCACACACGCTCTGAAACCGACAATTTTATTTGTTTGGTCTCGAGGGAGTTGAATTAGATTGCCGGTTTACCATCTGCCCAAAATTGGAAAATTCATCAGAGACCCATTGTCCTTCAGCGAAATGATGTTTTATTCTGTAAACCGTTCAGGGTGGGTTTCCTCGCAGCGTTACAACACGGATTCACAGAACATCTATTTGGAACAAAGTGGCTGCTACGGGAACCCACCACCTTTGTCTGTGCAAGGGGGATCCACGGATTACGACGGTACCGACAGACGACATTTCTTGCTTACCGACGTCGCACGGTGTTGTTTGTGCAGCGGCGTACAAATACGTCAACACACGACATCCTCGAAGAAGGCATGCTGAGTTTTTGTCGTACTTACTGTTTTGCATTTATAGCTCAGAGGAGTTTTTCTTACAAATGTTTTTCTGATTTAGTTAATGTGTTAGCGTAGGTTAGTGATAGATTACAACGCGTGCACATGTACCAATTTGTCTTACGTCGCCACCATAGGAACGGAACTCTAACGGACACACGCAACCCAATATGCACCTTTTTTTCTTGAAAATAAACCACTTTCTATCTTGAAAAGAAATCTGACTTTAGTCTCGTAATTTTATGATAGTTTTTCTTGAAAAGCTACATTTTTAAATCTGGCATTTTACTACTAACATTCAGATTTTTTTCACCCAAAAAAACTACCATTATATTCTTGAAATATTATGACTTTTTCTGGAAACAAATCTGGAAAAAATCAAACTCCCCCCACAAGAATTAAGCTCTTTTGATCGTGGAAACAAAAATTCTAACTTTAGTCTCATAAAATGATTGAAAACAAATAAATGTTTTAAATGGTTTTTTTCGATGAAAGCCATTTATTTCCTCCCAAAAAAATGACACTTCATTTTCGTAAGATTATGGCTTTTTTCTTGAAAAAACAAAACAAACGTTTTTTCTGGAAAGTCTCCGACTGTCCACTACTGGCAACGAAACCGACGGACTGTGACCGTGGGCCGGCCTTTGTACAAATTCGGGTCGTGTCGCAGTCGTACCGAACGTAACTGTACCGTAAATTCCTTTCAAAAAATCTTAGAGCAGCTTTTAATTTCGGCCGTACATTGTCGTCTCAGGAACACACGACAACGTCGTCCAGAATGCAAACACCGAGCTCACCCAGAGCAAGAAACGGCCGACTTCCTGGTTCACATGGCAACCTCCCCCCCCCCCCCCATGTAGTCCAAACTTGGGGGCGGGGGCCTCTCATTACAGCCAAATTGCAGGGCATGAGATGTCGACTCCCTGATTCTCAGGCTAATGGGATCCAAGGTCATCATTATCAAGTGCGCAGGACCGACATCATGGGAGCGTTTATGGTCCTCAAACAGCTGCTTTTCTCCCCCCGAAAAAAAGTTGCATTCCACTCCCATCCCTTCCCGAGGCTGCTTATCCCTGCCAATTGATGAGCCTTGTATTTATGCAAAATACAAAATGCCATAAACACAGAGATAAACATCTTGCAGCTGCTGGGGGGGAAAAAAAAATAAACCTACTCAAGCACTGTAATTACGTAGAAGTACAGATACACTTTTCTTAAAACAAAAAATGATCCATGTAGAAGTACTGATTGCAATATATATTGTATTTTAACAACAACCGCAGCTGTACAGGCTCTGAAATGTTATGTAAAGTAAAACGTGAGAAGTAAAAAGTGTCAATTCGAAACAATACTCGTACGTGTTTGATTACTTGGCATAACTGAATAAAAAGGATAGTGCTTATACAAAGAAGAACTGACAAAATCAATGCTAACAAACTAAAGCTAGCAAGCAACGGCGCCGGCTTTTTGCTATCAAAACAATGTGTTTTCATCGCTTTGCTAATGTGAACTGACAAAACAAAACAAAACAAAAAAATGCTAAATAAGCTCATGATAAGAGCTGTAAAAATGCACCTTTGTGTGTATTTTCAGACAGAATTGTTCAATTTCTAAGGTGGCGCAAGACAACGTATCATTCTTGGACTCGACAGCATCCAACATATCTCGCTTGTCCAAATCCGTTGCGTTATTGTCGTCAATGCTCTCTGGTTCACGTTTTCCGAGTCGCCAGGATCTCGATCAATCAATCAATGTCGCCGTATTTGTCTCTTCAGGGCGCTCGAAGTCCAACGCGACGAAAAAGAGCATCGGCGCGGCGCATCTGTACGGCGGTAGCCGTCATCCTCGGACACGCCCGTCGGCACGGCGGAGACGCGCTGCGCCGAAGCGAACGCGGTAATTACCACGTCGGGCGGATACGATTGTGTTTGCGGGTGGTTATGATAAGTGGCCGAGGCTACTGTGCCGGCTGAAGGGGCGAGTCACGCCGGAAAGAAGATTGCAGCCGCGCAGCTCACTAGCTGACATTCTTTTTTTTTTGCCACATTTGGAGGCAAAACATATCAGGTGTGCATAAAACGGCAGAAGAAACTCAGTGTCGGTAATTAGGGTTAGGGCTACGCATTATCATCTGTGACATATATCGCTAAAAAAAATAAATAAGAATAAAGTCTCAGCTCTGTCATGGCAGCGGTTGGGTTTCACACGGGTTATAATTGCTCCATTTCCATTTAAATGAGGTTCACAACACACCGGTGGGGGGCCAAGAGATGTTTGTGCTTTCATGACGTCGAGCGTATTAAGCAAGGCGGGGAACATTTGAAACCTTCCGCTGCGAGGTTAAAAAGATAACTTAGGAAATTGCAATACATTTCAAGGGCAGTTTCATCGGGTTCAAAGGCTGCATTGGCACGACGTCGTTCAAATGACCCAAATCAGTTTTTATTCTTCACGGAAATAAATAGTTCACTGCAACAGTTGGCCTTCTTTTTAGGACACGAATGATGCCGACCAGGACACGAATAAAAAGCCCCAAAAAAGACGAGAAACTGCAGCAGAGAAGGCTGACGACGTGTTTGCAAATTCATGCTTCACCGCACAAACATCCGTGTTGCGATAACCTCTGCCACGGACGTTATGTCTGCATTGGTGGTCGTCACAAAAGTAAGTCACGCAATTTGTTGTTTGTTGTTAACTAGTCAGGATTTGATCAAAGTTAGTCTACCATGTAGATTTTTATCATGCGCCAACCAAATGACAGCATTTTTCTGCCCTTCTCTTCTGCATCCTCCTTTCGAACACCAACGGCCGTCTCTCGTCCGGACGTGTCCGAACCGTCGAGGTCCGGTCTTTCTTTCGAACTTCTAACTCTTAAATGAAAACATCTCAACATCTTCATCTCGGCCGCAACCGGCTCTGGACTTCGGTGCCGCTTTCTCTAAGCCATACATCATGGCCGGTCTCATTATTGACTTGGAAACCAGGGCTCCCCAACCAAGCAAGTGAAATTGCAATATTTGATCGATCACCCGTGTCTGCCTGTGTCAGAACGCTCATCTCAGTCACGTGATAAGGGAAAAACAGAAAACAACCAAAAACGTGTTCGGAGAGCTTCTTTGAAAAGTGCAACAGGCCCAAAGATGAGACAGAAAAAAACTTGTTGAACAGGAACAGGAACAAGCGCAGGACTCTCACCGATGACAATTCCATTCAGCGTAATTTAATGTTGAACATTGAATCATTTGGTTTGATTTGTGTCTGTGCTTGTCTGTCAAAGTGTGTCTTTACGTCTAATTGCAATTTTGGTGCAGATTGTACGGCAAAATGAAGTACTGTCGATACACAAAAAACTGATTTGGGCCCGGCGCTTTGAGTTTGACACGTAGGATCCGCAAGAGTGTACAAACTCATCCGTCGTGTCGATTTATCGGCGTTACCCAGTCCACGGCGTGACCAATCGCTTCGTTTGACAAAGAGTCAGAAAACGCGAACGCAACGACGGGGCCTTCCGGATTCGTGCGGTCTCCTTCGCCGTTACAGATCTAATGACCGTTAAACTCCGAAAGGAGTCCCGGTTTTCCACTTCGGCCAGAGCTGCCTGACAAAAAGATTGCAAATCTTAATTGGGAGAACGTGATGGAGAACAGAAGCCGAGACGAATGAGAGAATTATTATAGCGATACAACGCGTCTTATCTCATCCATCATGTCTCAAGGTGAGCAAGTCTTCCCTTCTGTCAATATTCCTTTGTTAGAGGACGGGCGTCGTACCGCCTCCGTCCAGACAAGCAAGTGAGCACACGCCGCCGACGCCCGTGCGCATTGCTTAGCCACATTACCCGCCACGCATCGACCCAAATTTCATTACCGGCTCGTTACCCGATAGATCTCGGGCGTGGGAGCGTGGCGCTGAATCGTAAAGTGTTCATTTAGCCGGGTTACGCTGTCAAACGCGGGCCGGCTTCCGTGGAAAGCCGTGAACGACGACGACGACGACGACGATGAGGATTTTGGTTAACGCTGGTAAAGACGAGCAACCGTGAATGCAAGGCCGCTTTTAGCGATCGACAACTTCGCATCATTTGTCACCGCGATGCGATAGAATGAAAGGACATACGGCATGTGCGCTTACCGAGTTGCACGAGGGAGCGTCCGGAACGGAAAGAGCTAAAAAAGACAATTTGCAGTTAGTTCTGAGATATGCATTGAAAGAAAATTTGAAAGAATTGTCAACGCAAGCGGCTGGAGGAGCGAAGGTTGCGCCGCGGTTTGTGGAAGATTACGTACGTACAGGATTCGAACTTGCGCTTTAATGACGAGTAGCGACACACGACGACGCGTCTACAAGTACACTCTTAACAATCACTAGTGCCTGTGTAGTCGTGAACGATGCCGTGTCGTGGTCGCTAACAAATGACATGGTAATAAATAACAAAATGAACACAAAAACTGAAAATGGATGCGGCCCTGGAGTCAAGCAAATGACGGCATTTGTCTAAAGGCAAACTGAAATCTGTCCAATACATGTCTGTCTAAGTACACATTTCCAAAACCAAAGCCAAAGTATTCCTCGGAAAAATAGACTGAAATATCCCTCCATATCCCGATGCCACCGTGTGTCGACCTCCAAAAATGACAGACATTTCTTATATTTCGACGAGATTACATTTGTGCGAAAATATAGTGAAATATCGCATCGACCATGAGCATTTCCTTCCATGTCAAACAATCAAGAACATTTGTCCCCCAAAATATACTGTAATACCGCTCATACCAGTTGAGTTTTTACCTTGTGTCAACTAGATTAGCGCATTTGTCGGAAAATCTACCGTGTGCATTTGTACTATGCGTCGACCAAACTAGAGCATGATGTCATATAGAATGTGTATTTTTACCATGTGTCAACCGCACCAGAAAATGAAAAAACAAAAATTGTGATTTTCTTGTGACATAGAGCGTGTGTCGACCAAATGACAGCAAATCAAATCAACTTCTTAAACAGCTAACTTATAATTCCATTACAACAAGCTGGCAATTCTTGGACTTGAGTTGGTTGTCACATTTGTGTGGGGCCAATGACGTATTACTCGTGCACTCGCTGTAGTTGTCTCGCCGTGCTGCACTATTTGCATATAGTGGCCACTCGTGCCAGAGTAGCATCTGCTCCATTTGCACACTGATTGAGGAGCATCCGTAACATTTGCACAACCGACATTGTCCCAGATGATCGCACTACTCGTCACTTTAAAGCGCATCCACTCCTTGAAGTCTCAGTGCCCTTTGCACAACGGTCATTGCACCGGACTATCGCGATATTAGCCATTCGAACTGAGGACTCTGCATCTTTTTGCACAATTGTTGTTTGTTGTTGTTTTTTGTCAATGTCTTTATGTCTCCAAAGTGTTCTGTCAATTGACCGTCTGTTGTCGTACTCGAGCGGCTCCGACTACCGGAGACCAATTCCTCGTGTGTTTTGGACATACTTGGCAAATAAAGAGGATTCTGATTCTGATTCTGATTCTGATTCTGATTTGCACCAAAGGTATAATGCAATGGATCATGTTCCAAGTGCATTCTTACCACGTGTCAACCAAATTAGAGCTACTGCACCAAAAAAAAAAACAATCGCAGCCGTGATCCAATCAACGGAAGGTGACTGTTTTCGGACCAAGAAGGAAGGCATCGTCATCTTTCATGTTAACAGTCACTTGCCATTTCGATCTTTTACAGCCGGCAAAGATCTGTCGAGAAGCCACGGTCGGTTCTAATGAGATGTCACTCGATTTAGGGCCGGTCGGCTTGGCCGCGAGACCCCCCGCCGGTCGATAGGAATCAATACGGCCCCCCTGCGATTATTAATACAGTCCCGGGCAGTTAGATGCGAACGAGACAGATGACATTCAGTCCGGATTGATCGGGAGGGAAATGGATTTGATAAAAGTGCTCAATGCCTTCATTATGCTCCACACAATGGTCGCCATGACGTGTTGTAACAATGCATTACACTATAAGAGCAAGCTTGCGTGACATAAAAAACCTCAAGCGCGGAGTGGCGAGGGAAGCCGCTACTGTACTGTAAGCCGCCATTTTGAGGGATTTCCCATACATTCATTGGTGTCATGTGTTCCACCTTTGCATGGATAATTCCCCGAAAGCGGATCAGTCGCGCCCCTTGGAAGTTTTTGGCATGAAAACATTTTGCCATTCTGGTTTGAAGTGGCCATTTTAGGGTCTCTTGGCCATTTCCAGGGGTCCTTCAGAAACACATTTTGTCCTTCCTGTATACTGGACAGTACATCGAACATCACTGATGCGAGTTTCCGTCATCGCGTGCGGTCCGAGACTGTTAAGCGACGCTCGACGACTCATCATAAAGCACAAAATGACTCAGAACTCAGCTCTGGATTATTTATTTTTTTAAAGGCAGCCCCCCCAATGCCCGTTTCCAAATTTGGATAACAAGTCGACCCACAAGAAAGTCTCCAGAAGCCGTGGCTGAAAACGAACAGTTTTTCATTTGAAACGGACATTTTAGGCTCGTTTTGGCGCTGACTCCATCTTTGTGACTGTATTGGATTTCTTTTTATTTTATTTTAAAGTGTAAAGCACTTTGTGAGTCCGCTCTCCTTTTATTTTATAGCAACCTCAAGGCAAGAAAGTGTTACAAAGTGGCCTTTTCTTCTACAAGGCCGGACCTTATTAATCAAACGACAACGCGGACACCGTATTCGGCTCAAATTCGGATTTATATCGGGGTATGTATCCCGAAAGCGAGACGGCCGCGTGAAATGAACGAGACATTAACAATGAGCGTATTCAATACGCATCCTTCACAGAACCAATGCAGTCAATACCACGCATCCATCACGTCGCTAATGGAGACCGCGGACGCCGTCACTCGTCAGCCGGGAGTCGCAGGTGTCGCTCCCAAATGAATAGACACACACACACACACACACACACACAAAAAAAAGAAAAAGAACAAGAACAAGCAGCTCTCCCTACGGGCCCGGCAGCGCTAAATAACAAAGCTTTAGCGGCGGTAAGCACAAACACAGCTTTGCGTTTTGTTTGAATCACCTCCAGCTCAGCGCACAGAGCGCTAATCAAAGCGGCTTCAGATTTGCTCAATCAATCTCTACAGCTTCATCGACGAGAGAAGCAATTCGCAACAGCCAATATTGACCCTGTGTCTGGTTTTTGTTTTTGTTTTTTGTTGATTTGAAATCCAAGTGTATAGTATTGAAAATAAATACGTTCTGCTGGCTAAATAAATGATGAGCAGGATTAATTTTGCCAATAATGTTTATTATGCTAAAATGCTATATGGATTGCCCTATATGCATTATACATTCCTTTCGGTTGATGACTTTGGCTGAGAAGTGGGGTACCGCCTGGACTGGTCGCCAGCCCATCGCAGTTTTGCTCTACTGGAGATTTAATGCTCGTGTAAACACATTGACTGTTACGTCATGTGTCTTTTCACAACCTTACACTTTTTATACAATATATCTTCTATCATTCTAGCATATTTTTATATGTTTATATTTTTTGGTTGTATTTTTGTTATATATTCTATTGTTGTAGTAGAGCAGTTGTGTCAGTTCGCACTGATTCGCATCAAGGTAATTTATCCCCCCAAAAAATAAGTTCATCCAAGAATCAACTTGAAAAATAAATTAGGTTTTATTAAATGATACAAAATAAAAAAAATGTACATTAATTGACATGTATAATCAAATAATAAATGTATTTGTAATTTAAACTTAACATTATATATATTTTTGTCATGTAATTCCAAATACATTTAAAAATCGTCTTTCGACTTTGTGCATGAAATGATCATTGCTAACGTCAGCAGAATTCAATTCCAAATCATACAACGGCAATAATTGCACCTCATAGGCAGGATTAGAGTGGGGAAAAAAAATTATGATAATAATACTGTGCACAAGCATCTTAGTACATGCAGCACACTGTTTAATTAACATGTTGACGAGGGTAACATGACTCCCCCCCCTGCTGGGGTTTAAGTTACGCTTTAACACTAAAATTAGGGGTACAGTAACATTGAGGTTGCGTTGCAGTAAAGCTTGAAATGCAGATTTCCTTTTTCAGGGTGGAACTGCGCTGCGGTACCAGCAAAAACTACTTATCGATCCCGATTATGGTATAATGGAGGTCGACTCCCCCTCGTGCCCTTAATGAAATGAGCTCGTGCCTCAGCAGAAAAATGGCCGTTGGCAACGCCAGACGACGCATGTGATCATCTTCAAAAGGTTAGTCGCTCGGCGCAAGTTTGTGGCCGACCCGACCCGCAGCCGCGACCGCAACGTCGGACGGCGAGGGCTTCAATTACGTCTTGATGTGATTTCAGCTCAGGAAAGGCCGCGTGGTTGCTGCATAAGATATTTCATATTTCACGCTAGCGGGACCAAAGTCATTTGACATGCAAACGTCAGCTCAGTGAGCAAGGAGACTGTGTGCTTTGCTTTTTGCGGCTTGGCTTTTTGTGATTGGGTTAATTAAATGTGTTACAAAAGGGGGTTAAAACAAACAACAAAATCAAATAATAATATTAACAATCTGGGTGCTGGCTGCTCAATACAATAGGGCTCAAATGACAGCAAGTTAATAGGAGAAAAGAAAACAAAATGTATATTTTTTGCTGTGTTTTGTCGTAATGTAACGAGACTCCCCTCCCAGGCACACGTGTTTGCGGGCAATAATACTGACAACAAGAACAACAACAAAATACATTTGGAGCCGAAATTTGGGTTACCGGCAAGCTTCAGGTTCCCCAGCAACACAGTGAAGTGAAAAACCAAATGGAGCAATTCATGTATTCTAATGCCCAAGGAGAGATAACTAACGATTTGACATGGATGTCTGCTCACTACAAAAGCAAACCTTTCCATTAGATGACCCTCAATTGTCAAAACTCCACTGGAAAGTTTCCAATTTGGAATATTTCCACAATTCCAGAGAAATTCCTGGAAATGTTCCACCCCTTTCCAACTCTGGTGAGTCCCGGAAAAAGCTGGCCTCCATCCCGGGAAAGCTTTTTCATATGACATCGCCGATGATGTTCATGTTTGCAAAGTTTGAGGCAACGGCCGCCGGCAGGAATCGAAAGCGGGCCTCGACCACCAAAACATCTGGCGGCGGCGGCGGCGGCGGCGGCCCCGGCGTGTTTGCGCCCGGCCGACTCAAAACGACCCAGCGGGCGCCGCTCGTCCAAATAAAGCCTTCTGTCGATCACGGCCGTCCAATCGCAATTAGCCGGCACGTGTCGCTGTGAAGTGCGATCGGGCCGATCAATCTTGTCTGAGCGCGTGCGTGCCATCGAGCGAGCGGTCACCTGCCGGCCAGTCGGGAGGCTGCTGCTTTTCTTTTGAGGTTAATTAAGCAGCTGTTGGTAAACACGCAGGTCACCGGCTCAATTCGTCCGACGTGAACGCAAGCTAAGCGGCGCCGTGTCAGAAAATCAGCGCATATGGCACAATAGCCAACATGTGGCAAATGGGCAATTTATCTTCGGCGCCCCGTTTGCTGTGCCGCCACGGTCAAGTGTCGCCATGGCAACAATGCGAGTACTCGGGGAAAAGTTGGGGCGGGCTTATTAAAGCCCATAATTTTACACATACGCGCGTGGCCCGATAAATGCTTGACAGATTACAATCCGGATTTCTTTATTTCGGAGAACACAGCAGCAGCCTTGTTTGGAGATGTGTAAAATCTCCTTTTTCTCTTTGCTTAACGCTAACTCATCTCACGTCCGGTGAAAGCATTGCAAAAAAGGAAAAATGCAGAATTCATCCTTTGATGAGAGAGGACACGTTCCCTCAAAAGCGCCTGATTGCGACGGGACTGGCTTGTCCAAGAAACCAAGACATTCATTTCCAAAAAGGAAAGAAAAGAACTCGGCAAACGGTGAGAAAGGACAGCTGCCTCCAAATTGCCCGATTCATTTGACTTCCTTGCTACATTTCTCATGTTCGGAGAAAGCGTCACAACAAAATGCAGTTCGAGTTTTACTTTTCGTACTAAAAAAAAAAAAATGGTTAACTTCCATTATAGTTTTTAAAAAACACACACACACACACACATTTAACTTTTTGTCATGTTTGTTAAAACTGTGAATATGACCTGCAAAATAATCTGTGTGTGTGTGGGGGGGGAAACAGGCTCCATGTCGTGTGTCGAAAACGCTGCTCCTGAGGAACTAACAACCAATCAGAGACAGATGGTGTGACGGACGAGGTGTCAAATGATTGTCATGCACCGGCGGGCAAACTCACAGCGGGCACCCCCCAACCCCCCACGGCCTCGCGCTGTTTCCTGTTACTCGAGGAGCTTTGCTGAAACGATGGTGGAATAGCAACAAACGTTAGCTTGGAATAGGAATTAGCACATGAGTACATTCCCCAAAATAAAACCGCAAACACGATAACACTCAGTGGGACGTTATCGTTTTAGCGTAAGACTCCATTTTGAATGGCCGACGTGGTCGCAAGCGAGACTCCTTGAAATCATGCTAGCACTTTTAAAACGGCAAACGTCGTGGACTGAACATAACACAGGACCCTAACATTCTTGGAATTTGTATCTTTGGTCTAACAATCCACCCGTTGGTTAGGGAGTAAGACAAATCTTCCAACTGGCGGGAAAACAAGTGAATATTGTGTATATTGCTTTTCCTCCACTCAAGGTTTGGCTGCTGTTCTGCACCCTGCGGGGCCACACACAAAGAAAGGCCAAGATTGGGTTTGGCCCATCAAGGACATAATGGCGCTGCTGGAGGATTATTAGATCTGCAGCTACAGCTGGGGTCCAAAGCGCCGTGCAGCTCCTCCGCGGGGACCGACTCCGAGTACCTAACGCAATCAGCGCAACAAATGGCACGTTACGATGCGGCGAAGACTTTCGCACACAGGTCCAGTCATTCGGGTTCTGATGGCATATTCGCCGTTCGCACGGAGAATTTGGCAGCAGTCAGAAATATCTTTCGGCTTGCTTTTGAAGGACCACTGAAAATAACCACAAGGGTCCCAAAAATGGCCGCTTGCTGTGTCTTATTGGGAATGGCTCTTTCAGACTTTTTTGGTGGGTCAACTCATGGTAGACATGTCTACCAAATTTCATGTTGCTAAGTGAAACCGGTTTCGGGGGCTGAAAATAAAAAAATTAAGTAAAAAAAAAAAAAACTATCATAAAAGTGAAGAGGAACTACTCCGGGCGGTGCCTTGAGATACGAGTTGAATTTCTTTCGTGACCAAGCTCGTACCGCAAAACACTCATTTCGCAAATCCTCTTTCCCCATTGAAGAGAATGGAAATGCCATTAATCCGTTCTCGCCTTCCAAAAAAACTACAATAAAAATGTTTGCAATGTGTTTGGAATGACAGAAATAGCACTCGATAATGTTGTACTTTGTAATGAATAAGAAATGTATAATACAAACATCCAAATCAATACAATAAAAAAAATGAATGTTCATAACTGTGTTCTAAATAAGACAACAGCAATGAATAATCATAAAATACGAACATGAAATACAACTCATAAATACAACACTGAAAAATGAAAATCATTGAAAAAAATGGTGCACTTCCCCAAAAATAAAAGATGAAGCTGTTCTGTACTCTCCGCTATTTATTGCATGCGTCATTCTGTTTGTCTGAGAATATTTCATTGACTGGACAATTGACTGCTCGCAGCTTGAGCTGATACCTTTTAAATAATGAATGCCCTCGTGACAATTGTGTTTTTCAATAAATAAGAAATGGAGACGCATGAGAGTCGCTCTCTGACACTTTTGCCGCCATTTCTACGCGCGTCACATGCTATTGTCATGTTTGCCACCGATGACCTTGAGCGGCCGCCACACTCAAAGTACTTTGTGTGTTTTTAATGAGAGCGAGAGGAAAAAAAAGTAATGACCCCCATCACTTCGTAATCATACAAATTGCGCACACGCACATTGAGCGGCGGCGGCAAAGTGACAGCATTCCAATGGCGCACGCCCATCTGTTGTTGTAAATTATGAATGAGCCATTAAATTTTTATCCAACTTAAATGTCTTCCATTTTTCCCCCCCCGTGATGAGACATCGGGGTGCCCCCGTCGTCGTCGTCACAAATTAGAATTTTAATTTCCAGTCCAAAAACGTGCAGCGTGTGCGTGTGTGTGTGTGTGTGTGTGTGTGCGTGTGCGTGTGTTTGTCTGGCCTCGCAAGCGCTGAGTCCCCCACGCGCCCACGTGCGCTGCTCATTCTGTGCAGAAATGCTGCCACCTGCTGCTGCAGGAGGGCATGGCAGCAACGAGGCGGGGGGGAGGGTGTGTCACGCCCGCAACAACCTCGCCACCGCCGACAGACATATATGAAGGAAGTCACTAACATTGTAGTTTGTTTTTTCTGAATACTACAGAATAGAATACGCCATTATTGGTCCTTCAATGGAGAAAAATTCTGATACTAATGACGATGATGAGTCATTAGTTATGATTTTGGTGGTGGTTGGAGAGGGGCCGCGGGTGCAGAATGGCAGCCGCGCTTCCGTCAGACCACCGCTCGGGTGATTGTGGAACGAATGAATAATGTGTGCAATTGTAAAGAGTCCGGAAAAGCGCTATAGAAGTGGCATACATTATTGTTATCATTATGATGATGATGATGATTATTATTATTATTATTTGTAGTAGTAGTAGTGAATTTGGATTACAATAATTCATTTATTGTACATTATCATATTCATATAAAGTAACAAAAAATGAATAATATATAAATGTAAAATAATGTAAATTAAATAGTTCATTATTCTTTTTATTTAGTTATTAACTTTAATGTTAAATTCAGCTACACATCAATTTATTTATATTATGTTCAATTAAATGTTTATATTTTTGTTGATTATTGACTTTAGATTACCTTTATTAAAAATGTCAATCTATTTATTTAAGTGTTTAATTCACATTGTTTTATATTATGTCATTCATCAAATATAAATCATTTATATCATTAAATTATTATTTATTTATATAAACTTAATATTAAATATTTCATATACTAAACATATCACGTAATATCGAAATATTTAATATTATGAATATATTCAATAATATATTTCATATTAAATTACATTGAATACTATGTCACAAAATACAAAGCAATATAAATCAAATAATTTTAAAAAATGAGTTAGATTTTATCTGATCGATTAAAAAAAATCATTCAATGTCATGTAATATATATATAAAAATGTTGGCAATGTTTAGTGCCTCAAAGGAATGCGTACGAAGAAATATGAATGAACAGCAAGGCAATCTTAAATGTGAGGAAGAGAAAGCATCGTACGAGTGGCGTAATAATGCATCGCGGTTATGTAGTATCCTGGGGGTTTGTTTTATCGGGAGTGCACACATCAATTTCTAAAAAAGAGAGCGAAAAAAAGCACACAAGGCTGATCGTAATCTGCTCTGGTGAGGGGGAAAAAAACAAACAAACATGCAATTCGTCATTGTTTTTACGGCTAAATCGACCAATGATGGATTTTTTTCCGGTGGTGTAAACAGCACATTACCATAGAAATGGCCTCTTATGGGCGCGCGCGAGGCCTAAAGTGGCGGCGGAGGGGTGGGGGTCGGCGAAACGCTGCTGCTAATCCTGTTAGCTTCCCCCGGTGGCTAGCGTATAGCTTTGCAGGTCAGCGGGAGGGACATCTTAGCGGCACCGCCGCAGGCTGGCAAACATTAGTGCGCTCTAATTTCATAGGCTCCTTCGAAAAATCTCCATTTTCACACCTCCCCCCCCCCCCCCCCAAAAAAAAAAAAAAGAGCACTTCAAGTTGAGTAATTGACCTGCAAACATCCATGTAGAATGCTAATTCCCCATTTAATAAGCGGGCATGCGAACATTTATTGCCGATTGTCTCCTGAAGACGAATGAGGAAAAACAATACACTCCGAACAACGCTACACTGAAGGATACAACTTTTCAAATATAGCTGATAAGTCTAAAAAGTAACTGGTATTCTTAGTACCAATGCGGTATGTAGCACAGTCATTAGGACAGTTACTACTGCAGTAAGTAGTGTTGTATTTTATTTGACAGTAACTAGAACAACAAGTGGCATAGTAAGCAGTAGTACTTCAATTAGTAGTGCATTAATACAGCAGCCGGTGTAGTATTACAATAAGTCTATTGTATATGACAATAAGTAGTCAAGTACATTTTTTATGGAATTCATGCAGTAACTAGTACAGGAACATTAAATTCATATTACTAGGAAGTAATACAGTAAGCAGTACAGCAAGTAGTATTGGAAGTAGGACAGGAAGAACGACAAGAAATTGTATAGTTAAATAAAATAGTACAGTGACTATAAGGTAAGTATTACAATAATTGGGGAAATAGTACAGCAAGGATTACAGTAACTCGTAAATGACGTAGTACAGTAAGAAGTACAGTAGTAAGTATTGAAAAAAGTACAGTAACAGGCTAAATCCAGTTTGTCCTGGCACCAGTGTGGCATTCACTTTTGCCAAAAGGCCCACTTGAAAGGAGGTCGGCGGACGAGACAATACTAAATGTCACACGGACAAAATCGCTAATTTGCCGTCCGACTCGCGAAAACACAGGCAGCAATGTGAAAGAAGACAAATCAAAGTTTTAAAACAATCTATGATTCAACATTTCATGCAAATGTATTGTAGTAAAAAGTCAAATGCAACCAATCTGTGCTTGGGCAGTCATTCTTTCACGTGCCACTAGAGGGAGCCCACGTCACACCGGTGGTACTTCAGCCACACTTCGACAATCGCTGCTCTCGAATCTTAAATATCACAATTGTGAAACTTGTGTTCAAACCAACATGTATTGCACAAGGTCTCAATTGTCAAGTGTCAGGGGAGCAACTCTCTGCTTTATTCTTGGCTTTCTTTAAGAAACCTATTCCAAATTGAAAAGTTATTAAGATGTGGAAAACTGGATCGAAAACACCTGTGTTTACATTTGCACTTGAAGACCTCCGCCAGTGCCTATCCTAATTTGGATTACCCCACACTTGTATACAGCTATATTTTGTACTTCAGAGCACATATACAAAAAAAAAAAAAAAAAAAAAAAAATATATATATATATATATATATAAGACTGGACCTGTTTTGCTAAGTTGACCATTTTGAATGCGGGGAGTTGTGTTGTCTATCGTTCAAAGAACAGAACAAAAATGTAAATGTGACTCAAACATATAGCAACAAACAACAAACTCAGAGAAACTGCTCCTTTTGCAGTAGTCCACTCCCACTTTTGGCATCTGACGTCACACCATACCACCTTCGCGGTAGAAAACATAAGCAGCATGTGAGCGCCAGTTACCGATGCACATTATCCATGCAATTAAACACTAAAGGGAAAACCAAAACATAGCCAGAACAGGCCGCTTGCTAGCAGTGCCCAGCTAATGATCGGAAGTCTTGGATGTTTCGTCAGGGTGAAGCAGCATGCGGCTCGTCACCCAAGGTTAAATCCCGTACGCGTGCTTTCCACTGACCGTAAATAATTGAGTCTTGGTGACGCCGGGGCGGCTCGACGGCTTCGGGTGACAGAAGACCTTGTAGTTTTATGGACATTCTGTTTGGTTGACACATGGTAAAAATGCACATTGCATACAGTATCGGACCAATTTCAATATAGTTTTAGGACAAATCCTCAGTTTGGTTGACACATGGTAAAAATCCGCATGGTATATGAGCTGGAAAACGTGTGAAAATTCAGCATGCTGATAATTGAATGAGACGGCGGAGTGTGCAGCAGCAGAGCGGTGACCGCGCAGCGCCGCCGCTCGCGTGTCCTCCTGCCCCACCCCGTGGTGTGTCTTTGTTCTGCTCCCACTACTGGCAACTCTGTGATTCATAAAAAGAACGCCTGTAATACATTGCGGTTAATACACGGGCGCGTGAGGGGGTTTGTTCGGTGGAACCCGTCAGGGCAGCCGGGGAGGGCGGAGCACTTTACGAGGTAACCCTGTGCTCATTACAAATGGTACGCTGCGTGTGATGTATTTTACGCGTTGGTAATCCAGTCAGTCTTATGGTAAATATGTCAAAAGTGAGCCTTTGAAAAGGAGTCGTTACGGCAAATAACATCCGTCGAGACTCAAGCGCCCATGTATAAGTCATAGAGGCCGCGTGGCAAATAAACGTGCGTTTTTCCGAAATGTGTCGCTTCGTAGCGCGGCCTAGAAATCGGCGTGACAGGCGAACGTCATTTTGCGGCGGCGGTCTTTTACGGGAATAATAAGGACACCTTTTTGTTTTTTGAAAGAACAAGCGCTGTGTCGCTAAGAGGCTTACGCGTGTTAAATTTAGTCGGCGACAGCAAGACTGGACCTGTCGGGAGCTGAGGCTCATCCTGTCCTATGCGGTTCGCCTCGACACAGGAATTAGTCATCGCGAGGAGGGGAAACGATGCTTTTATGCGCATCCGGAACAGCACACAAAACAACAAAAGAGCCGACGTCCCCAGTCGCAATACAACGCACGCAGAAAGCCAAGACATTTACGGAGATCAGGAATATTCCAGGATAGTTTTCGGGGACAAATGCTCTAATTTGTTTGATACATGGTCAAAATGCACATGAAATGGGAGGAATTTCGGTGTTTTTTGTCCAAATGCTGTAATTGAATTGACACATGGTAAAACTGAGGAATTTCAGGCAATGTTTTGGACAAATGCTCAAATTAGTTTGACACATTGTCCAAAAAAAAAAACCAAAACCTTATCATTTTGGAGAGATTTGGTTGACACTTTGAATATGAGGGATTACATTATGCTTTGGCCAAATGCGCTAATTTGGTCTTGCGTCAACACGGCACAAATACACATAGGATATGAGGCATTACAGTATTTGGGGGGGGAACAAATTCTCTCATTGGGTTGACACACGGTAAAATGCAGAAGGTATATAAGGAGTTCCAATATCTTGTTTGAACAATGTATGGAATTGAAGTATGAACAGACAAAATGCCGATAAAAGGCCAATAATTCATAAAAACTGACACATGGTAAAAATAAGTATTGAACGTGATGAATGTAACTATTTTGAGGAACAATGATCTATTTGGTTGACACATGGTAAATGTCCAGAGTGCATGAGGAATATCAGTAGAATATACACAAAAACGCCATAAAATCATGAACAGAAACATTGATGCACATTTCAGTATTTTGTATTTTTCTGACGATATCAAATGTGGTTGACGCGTGGTAAAGATGCACGGAGTATGTGACACATTTCAAAATATTTGTAGGACTCATTTGTTTGACACATGGTCAAAAGAAATCCACATGGCATCGGAGTAACTGAAGTCTATTGTTTCGGACAACTGCTCTAATTTGGTTGAAGAAAAAAACGTTCCAGTCGATCGAAACCAATGCGGCCGGCGCTAACCGCTAAAGCGCTATGACATCCGTCCGCTGCGCAGTTGGAAGGATTCCGCCGCGAGTCGTCCCGAGGTGACGCGTGGCGGCGTCTCACCGTCCCAAACTCGGATCGTTCCGGCCCGTGTGCGTTTTGCACAGCCGGCGTCGTGCGAACGCGGGAGGACTTCGGCCGCGGTAATCGTCGCAAACGGCGATTCGTCCTCACCTGCTTTGTCCGTCACATCTGCTGCTTTTGATGTCAAAATGCAAAGCCTGCGCACGGTCGCATCTGCTTAACGTGTATTTAAGTATTTGTCCGTACGCTTGTCAGTTCGTGACAGTCGCTCCCCGCCACGGGCAGCGTGAGCGGGAGGCGACTGTGCGGAGGAAGGAAGCTTGTCACAACTGTCTCACGGGCTGATGTTAATATGGCAACGCTAAGCTGGCACCGGCTTTAAGCGGCTTACAAAGTAGCGCGGAGTCAACTTGATGATTTCACAACAGTTTTTGCCAGACTTTTTTTTTCAAATCCTGGAGAGTGCCAGTGCACGGCCCGCACATGGTATATGAAAAAAAAATCGGTATACTTGGGGACAAATGCTGCCATTTGGTTGACATGTGGCAAAAATGCACAATATATGAGGACCCTTGCTCGAAGTCATTTGACACATGGTAAAGAAGCTTATGAATTGTGCTGTGTGTTCTCCACAAATGGCGGACACACGGTAAACGTGCACAATCGTACATGAGGTATTTCAGTGTGTACGCAAACGCTTGAATCGAGTTGATGCATGGTCAATTTCACAACACATGAGGACTCTCAGAATCTTTCGGGGACAGATGCTCCAATTTGGTTGACACGTGTGGTAAAACCATCACGTTTTAAGATGAGGAATTCTGTCATACAGTATTTTCTGGACAAATGCTGTCATATGATTGACATATGGTAAAACTTCACGTTAATATGAGGAATTGGTCTAATATGATTGAAAGGCGGTGAAAAAAAACCAAGCACATTGCATGAGGTATTTCAGTGTATGCTCACACAAACAAACTAATCTGTTTGACACATTGTAAAAATGCACAAGACATGAGGACTGAGTAGTAATTTGGTTGACACGCATTCAAAATACTTGCTTGCCCGCATTCTCTAATCTGGTTAGAACATGGCGAAATGCACGACACGGTGTCGTTTGCGAATAAATGCCCTCATTGGGTTGACACATGGTCCAAATGGACTATGTACACAGGGAAGTTCAGTATATTTTGGATCACGACGCGAACTGGTTGACACGTGGTCAAAAATTCCCACAAAGTATTTGGAATTTCAATATCTTGGGAGAAGTGCTCCAATTAGGTTGACACATGCTCAAGATGCACATCGTGTAGGAGCTATTGAAGTAGATTTTTGCACCAATGCGGTAAAAATGCCCTTCGTGAGTACACAGTATGTTTGCTCAAATGCTGTGATCAGTTTGACACATGGTCAAATGCACAAGACATGTTGAATTATGTTTGGGGAAACGCGCTAATTTGGTTGACGCATGGTCAAAATGCACATAGGGTGAGGTATTTCAAGATATGTTTGCTCAAATGCTCTGATCAGTTTGACACCTGCTAAAATGCACAAGACATGTTGAATTATGTTTGGGGAAACGCGCTAATTTGGTTGACGCATGGTAAACATGCACGTAGTATTTCAGTATACGTTTGCTCAAATGCTCTGATCAGTGTGACACATGGTCAAATGCACAATACATGAGCAGTCTTAATATCTTTTGGTTGACATAGGTTAGTTTAGGGTTAACCTTGACATGGTCAAAATCCCCCTGTGTATGTCATTTTATTTTTTGCTCAAATGTTAATAATTCGATTGACCACTTTAATTGCCCGCTTCACCTCGTTGCCAGTGGAAGTCTGTCGGAATCAATAGTCATCTGGATCATTGCAAATCCCTCAATTAACTCGGCGACCATGTGCAAAATCGAGCCTGCATCGTGCTTTGCATGCAGTCTCTTATCTCCTGCTGGGCGGGGGGGGGGTCATAAAAAAAAAAAAAAAAGCCTCGCAGTGAGGAATCAAGCGCCAAGGACCCGATCAATAGGAATTGGCAAACGAGAGGGAGCGCCAGCCCGTAAATCTAAAGCCGTGTCAGGACATACGTCTTCCTCGTTGCCGCGGAACGGTCTGAATGGCGATTAAAACTATCAATCTCTCAGATGGAGCTCGTAGTTAAAGGTGAAATGTAATTCCAGGCGTTGGATACAATATGGAGAGCGCCACGTGTCCATCATCCTCATGTCGGTGCGGGCTGAGGCAGCTCATATTTGATTATTGAAGCGTTACGCTTGTCTGGATTTGCTGTCACTCGGTCAGACATCAGCCGCGACCCGGAGAGGGACCTTGTCGCAGGCCGAGATCATATCCCTACCCCCGGATATTCGCCCCTTCTGGTTGCACCGCTTCGGACTAACGGGGAAAGTGCATGTGGTGTGTAAGGAATTTCGGTAATATTGGGTACAAACGGTGCATGTGTCATTTTTGGACAAATGTCAATCTCGAATTATCTGATTGGAAAAAAAAGTGCAGCTGATATAGGAGGAAATGATGGATGGTTTTGGACACATGGTATATAACTTCAGTATATCTTTGGACATACTCTCGTTGAAATATGGTGCATATGCACACAGTATATGAGGAATTGGAGTATTTTGGTACAAATGTTCGAACTGGTTGGCACAAGGTACGTGGAAAAACGTCAGTGGATTTTGGGCAAAATGCTCTAAACTGGTGGACACGTGGTAAAAACGCTCGCGACGTGTGTAATTTGGTTGACGCGGTACAAACACATGAACGATTGTGGCATTTTTGCACAAAAGCCGTAATGCGCTTGACATACGGTGAAACCACACACGCTACACGTGCGGTTTTAGTATGTTCTTGCACAGGTACTCGCCAAACGCACGTTTCGGAGGACTTTCCGAGAGATGACACCCCACCTCGAATGCTTGCTGACTCCATTTTTGTTTTCGCTGCTGCATATACCGACCCACCCCCCCCCCCCCCCCCACCTATTACCGGCCTTCCACTATCTGCCCGAGTGGCAGGAGATTCCATCCGCCCCCACACGTTCACCCAAATTTCTTCCTGCAACGATAATACCCCCCAATAACAGGCCTAATCCCATCATGCTGCGCTGCTCAATTACAGTCCTTAGGAGGATGGGATTAGGAGGAGAGGTGGCGAACGGGAGGGGATGAGGACGCTGGAATGAGAGTGAGGTTGGGGAGTCCAGGCTGCTTTTTACTGCAGATGAAGAGACAGGCACAGCGGCAGCGGGTAAATCCCAAATAGGCTGTCAGCGGCCGACAGCGCAGCGGAGCGTGCACGGCGCAGACTGGCAGGCCGGCTTTGGCCGGAGGGAACGGGAGGTCGCCTGGAGATCTTAGGGCTCGGCCCGTTTGACTCCGGCGCAGGAAGTTGAAAAAGGAAAAGAAGACAAGAACAAAAGCACACATGCTCGAATTTGGTGAACGCCATGTGCAAAGTCATGATGCTTTGTTATTTGGAATTGACACGTGGTAATAATGTGAATGATGAGGATTTCCAGTGCATCTTTGGGGGGGAGGGGGGAATCACTGAATATTGTTGACACATGGTAAACATTTCCGTATCGTTTTTGGACAAACAATCTAATTTGGTTGACACACGGTAAACCAATGCACAACATACAGTATTGCAAATGTCAGCACACAATTTGGACAAAATCGAATTTGACTGACACATGAAATATGTGATATTTCAGTATATTTATTTCATATGTGCTCTAATTGGGTTGACGCATGGTAAAAATGGACACGATACCAGCGGATTTCCTACATATTTTTGGGACAAATGAGCAAATATGGTTGACACATGGTCATTTCAGTATTTATATTTTTAGAATTGCGCTAATATAGTTGACAGATTGTAAAAATTCACATGCTATATGCAGTAATTTTTCGAGAGAAACGATCTTCGATATATTTTTGGAACTCATGCTATAATACGCTTGACGTGGTCAAAACATCCAAGCGACATGAACAATTTTTAGATATTTTGAGAAGAAATGTTTGAATATGGTTGACACGTGGTAAAAATGCGCATGGAGGAATTTCAGCCGCTGTTCGGACAAATACACACATTGCACGTGCGGAATTCCAGGATACTTTTGGGAAAAATCTTGGTTGACTTGTGGTAAAAATGTCCACGGTACACGACGAACTTCCGTATATTTTGGAGGAAAATGTGGTTGACAGCTGCTAAAAATTGAGTAATTTCTATACATTTCTGGGACAAAAGCACTAATATTGTCCACATCTGGTCAAAATGTTCATGGCACATGGGGAATTCCTTGATTTTGGGGAATAAATGGTCTAATGTGGTTGACATGTGGTAAGGAGGAATTACAGTATATTTTTGGTTCTAGTTTGGTTGACGCCGATCTGATCAGTTTGATCGGTATCGGCCAATATGCAATTTGCAAAAAGATTTGTGAGTTTTACAGACTTTGCAGTGTGCGCTCAACCGTCTGCCAACTGAAGCACGTCGTGGGGAACGTCATCGAAATGCTTCTCATTCGCGACTCATTCGATCGGGCACCCGAAGAACGTACACGGGGGGGGGGGGGGAAATAAACAAAGGAAATGTCAAACAGACACAAACTCGGGACAACACCTGTGAGAATGTTACATTAAGCATGTTATTAACATTATTTGTTAAAGTCATTTTATTGTAGTAAGTTAGCAGCCATTATTTCTGTCATGTTATACTGTTGATTTGACCTCAACTTATGTCAGTGGCTAATCCTTGAATGCCCCCTAGAGGTCATTGATGTTTTAACTTGTGTCTAAAATGCTAGAGAATCATTTTGAAGGTACAGTACTCAGTACGCAGTACACAAGTGTACGCAATAAAAGAACAAGCCATGTCAATAGACACATTGCTCCGTCTTGTGATCGGATCGGTGATCGTTTTTTTAAAACTTGATGATCGGTGATCGGCCCCAAAAATCCTGATCGTGTAAAGCCTCGTTGACACAGAGTAAAAACGGGTGATGACGCATTTCAGTATATTTTTGCTGAAACGCGTTGGTGGTTTGACACGTGGTAAACGTCCACATGGCAAATGAGGAAGTTCAATACTTTGGGGAACAAATGCACAAATGGAAATGGCACACTTTAAAGGTCATGATTTCTCTTCGATTGTGGCAGAGGTCAATGAGTCAGTCATCGAGGATGTCGAAATAAGGCGCACAGTGCTTATGTCCTCTTATAACTCCCCTAACCCAGTCGCCGCGTTTGACATTTACAGAATCCCACATCCCAAATAAGCATCGCCCTCGCTTTCAACCTCCCGTTCTGCCGGTGGATGCCGAGCAAGGCGAGATTAGCGCTCATCGAAGAGGCGTCGGAGTAGCGGCAATCGCAATCCCAGCGACGTTAGCGGCAAGCGCGAGCCGACTGGCGCATTTGACGGTATAGAGCAACCCGTATTTCATCAAGTACAGTAGGCCGGGAATCGTACTCATCAGGATGCACATTTACAGGCGTATCCGCCATCCATCCATCCATCCATCCGTCCATCCCTTTTCCATACCGGGATCACAACAGGAGCTCGATCTTCTCCCGGCTAATCTCGGGCGAGCGGTGGACTTCACGCTGGACTGATTGCCAATCAGTTGAGAACTTCTGAATGGGGCACTCGGTGGGGAACTCAATGAAAGTTGCGACGTGAACAACGACAAAGCCCCTCTGCCAAAGCCTGCAATCCCTGACTCATTCTTGACCTCGCCTTTTCCTTCCTAGGATCTTGTGTCAACCAAATCCCCTTCTTCCAGTAATTTCTGCAATTGAAAATGGGGATTGAGCCTATGCTAGCTCAATGAAATCCAGCTATGTGAACCATAAGACTCTAATGGTAGTCATTTCAGACCTGTCGCCTTCTTCTTCTTACGATGACCATGCGACAACCAACCATCTATTTCCGATAGCGCTAGTCCTTAATAGAGTGGTTACTATTCAGCCGTGCTACACGTGTCAACCAAATCACCAAAATCGCCTTCTTTCATCGACGAGGTATCACCGATCTTCATCACTCACTGCTACGGAAAAACTAATTCTCACCTTCATCGCCTCTTGGCTAAACAACTGCAACAGCTATAACAACAATGCTAAACTCTGCAATAGTTCCATTCACAGAAGAAGAGCGCCATCATTAGCATAGTCTCCCAATGAAGCACTTAATTCACATCACGATACTTTGCACCACCTGCACCCGTGGTCTGGCGAGAATCTTCCTTGGTAAAAACCTTCTTTGATTCCACATCCAAAATCAGCCTGCTCAGCCGGACTACAAAGTGAAAACGATTTTAAAAAAAATGTTCATTTCAGTTACAAAGCCGAGTGCTGATTGAGTTGTCGGCAATTGATTGTGCACTGTCCTTTACTGTCTGAGATGAAATCATTTTTAACAGCGGATCAAATATTACCGCCTCTGCTTCTGTTCCTGACTTCCTCCAGAGAGAACCCTTCATGTTCTCCTGTCAAGTTCTGTTCCACTGATCCGCTACTGTCCTCGTGTCAAATCCAAAAGCACATACACACACACTGATGGCCGTGGCTACTGAAGCATAGCATGATAAAAAAAAAAAAAAAGTGTGTGAAAAAAGACAAAGAGAAGGGGGCGGGGGGGGAGACCTGGTAAACAGAAGAGAAGCCGATGAAGCTGATAACGTGGTTTGATCAGTTAGCAGCGGTGCTCAGTGGGCCGCAGGGTCCACGGGGCTTGCTGATGTGCATCCAAAGGACATGCCAACTGGCTAAACAAACACACAACGCGCACATCTAGTATCCGTTATTCAGTGTATATGGATCTCAATGCAGCCCTATGGGGGGCACAAGCCAGTGCAAACTGTAGGCCGGTCCCAAGCCCGGATAAATGCAGAGGGTTGCGTCAGGGAGGGCATCCGGCTTCAAACTTGTTTTGTAGAACAAAGTGAGAGAGAGCAGACTTGGATGGTTTGAAGACGTCCAGAGGCGAAATAGTGAGTATATTGGTCGAAGGATGATGAGGATGGAGCTGCCAGGCAAGAGAGTGAGAGGAAGAGCAAAGAGAAGGTGGGTGGATGTCGTGAGGGAAGAAGACATGAGGCCAGTTGGTGTTGGAGAGGAGGATGCAGGAGGTAGGCTCTCATGGAAAAGGATGACGCGCTGTGGCCACCAGCCCAAAGGAAAAGAAGAAGTGTACATGGATCTCAAACTGATCTCTCATTCCACCCAATAAAGCACAGATTGCGATTCTCCCTTTAACACAATGTCGTCCATCCGTCTGTTCTAATCAAGTCCGAGTGGCTCCTCAGATCATGAGATTACTGCACACAAATCTCTGTGTTGCTGCTAAATACGCTTAATGCAGTAAATGCACTGAGGCCGTTGGGCCACACCATCAGAAATCATGTGTGGAGAATCCAATCCATCCAAACTAAATGTATAAGGCATTAAGTGACTTGTTGAGCCACAGAAGGCATGATACAGTAAAATGTTATTGGGGGTATTTTCTAGCAATTACGAGAGTTTAGGGTGTAGAACAAGCAAGCGAGTTTAGTTTGGAAATTCCCCTGCAAGGGGGGCGAGATTAATGAGATGGATTAACATAAAACACAGGGAGTGGGTTTTCTAATCACTTGCTTCTAAGAACGGTTACATATTCCTCTGTTCTTAAAATGAGAGAAAAGAGCAAAAAGCTAAGATGGTCGCTATGTCAGCTGTCGGGTTTAGGGCGAGTCCTAACACTGCAACACTGTGGTTTACAAATAAACTCCAGCACAAAATCCAGCCAACAGAAACCGAATTTTGCAAGAGAACGCTATAGCAAAATGGACAATATATGAACCCTTTACCAGAAGGCAGTTGTAAGCAAATCAGAAGGATGAAGAAAGTCCATCCATCCATCCATCCATCCATTTTCTGTAGCGCTTTATCCTCAAAGGCGTGTGTCCTCACGTTGTAGCTTTTTACATTCAGTGGCTTGAGTTCAAAGTCAGTGGCTTTTCTTCACACGGCGTTCGTCATCCTCTCCATGAAGTGTGTCATCTTTTCTCGCCATCTCGACGTACACTTTCCTACTTCGACAACCGTGACACGTACTCTGTTTATACCAAACACGTAATCTGTTCGAGTGTGAGGATTCCAATTGACGAATATAAGCGTCCATGGTAGTGAATGAGTGAATTTTAAGAATTTTCCCATATCAAAAAGGGTTGTGATTTTTTTTAAATGTTAAGATGTTGGAAATCTTTTGTTTTTACAGAAATGAAGAGACGCACCCCGATGACGGCAGCACTAATGTGCTAACATCTGTAACACCTACAGATGGAACCTTACGGCTCGGAGGGGACAGACGGCGAAGTAAGAGACATCGCTAAAGGTTAGGAAACACATTTATCTCGTCGGGCTCTCTCGGCAACAAGGACACGGTGTCACACGGCAGCAGCATATGAAGGACAGGCAGATGGATGCGGTGTCACTGATCTCTGGGGAAGGAATGCGACTTGCAGCACTCAATCATTACCTGCTCAGATGTGTATAATCACAAACATCATTAAAAAGCAGGGACTTGAAGGATATGAGAGAAGGGTTATATTAACAGGGTGCAGGAATTGGGGCGGGGCCTTTGTCATGCACAAGACATTTGGTCAAGCGCTAACCTTATTGGAATTTTGTGTTTGAGAGCGAATGCCAGAGATGCCACGTTTCACCCACACAAAATGTAAAAAAACGCAAATTCTTGGCAATTTAGCATGGCCCATATTTCGCAGCAATCGGACAAAGTCTCCAGGATAAATTCCTCTTCAGAGGACTCCAGGAAATGGCCAAAATGACACCAAAATGTCAGACTTCCTGTGTCTTTTCAGGTATGGGCTCTTGAGACTTTTTTGTGCATTGAATTTTTTGGTTGATTATTTTTATGGTGAGTCATCTTTGTTGCGCTGCTCAGCCAACACGAAATGCTGGTTCAAAATCTCACGGGCAAATTTGTCTGGAGGACCCTTAGAAATGGTCGAAATAGCCGCTTAAAAAAATGAAATCATTTAATTGTACACATGATTTTGTATAGTTACTGAACTGCAGATGATTTTTACACCCTAAAAAGAAGAGAAATGATTGACATTGCCCCTTCCCTAAAAAGGGAAGGTTCTAGCAGTTATGTTTTATTCCACATGCATTTTGCTATTTTACCGGATACGTGATTTTGTTCATCGACTCAACTGTAGACGGAACAGGGCACTGGTATGCATCTTTCTTTTCCTAAAAATAAGACACAAAAGAAAATATTTCAGTGGTTATAAAGAACAAATATTCATTTTAGTATTTTATTGCACACATTATTTTTTGTTGATTTACTCAGTTGCAGATGGGATAAGGTATCCCTTAGTTAGTGTACATTCGTCTTGTGTGCAATGTTTCCTTCCTAAAAAGACCCAAAAAAAAGATTGATATCCTTTCCTAAAAAGAAAATATTCAAGCGGTCATACAGAACGGCTTCATTTGTATTATTTTATTGCGTGAATTCTTTCCATGTATTGAGTCGTTCATGTGCAGCTGGGAGGAAGCATCTGTTGGTTGCTGTTAACTGTTGCACGTGTCTGCTTCAAAGAAGACAAACTATTCACGTTGCACTTCTAAAAGAAACACTATTACAGTCATTGGTAACGCATGATTCGATATTTACGATATTATTGAGGTTCGCCAGCTTTTTACACCAAGTACCAAGTCAAAAATACTCTCCGTGCACCACCGTAATGACATTCAAATACAGATACACAAATACATTAACACTGCACTTCAATCAAGGAACATTTGAAAACATTTACTTAAAATGTATTCAGTCCAATAAAAGTTTTGAAAAAAACAAACGGCTCTTAAAGATACAACGGAACTGCATACTAAAAAGTGAAATACAACTGAACTGTACTTGCTAGTGATTCTTTCACATAGCACAAAAGGAAGCCTGCAAACCTGCACTCCTGCTTCAAACATTACAATAGAAACATAATGACATATTTGACAAATGTAGTAAAATAAAATATAGATAATTGCATGTTTAAATATTAAAATGTGTTGTCTCAATATTCCAAAACAACCAACCACTTGGGAAACACGGAGCCACCTCGTGCTCACGAATGTACAATTATTTATTGACACTTACATGGTACAGAGAGAATAGTCTTGGACAACAAACCACATGCTGCTTCACCTCGTCTTAAGTCACTATCTGATCGCACATAGCAGCCATATCCACTTCCGCACGACATACATGGGGAAATGAGCAAACTATAGCACAAGGTATATCAGTACAGCGCCACCGATTGTGCAGAAGCGGGAGCCGGATCCTCCGCGTTTGCCTCCGCAGACGAGATGCGCAGTGACAACTCTGAAATATGGATGCGCTGGGACACGCTCCATCATACTGCAATGTGTACCCGAGATGGTGAGTGGGGGGTGGAGGATATTTGGTTTTTTTAACAGCAGGGATGATGGACAAGGACGACGTAGCAAGGAGAAAGTGAAGCGAGAGATAAAAGCACTTTAAAAACAGTCCGTTGCCGGCAGGTTATTTGCATTTACAGTAGTTTTTTTTTTTGGGGATGGGAAATTGCTCCCCCCCTAAAAAAAAGAAAAAAAAAAAACAAACAAACAAACAAACAAAAAAATCCACTATTCTCAGTGTGAGTTAGTCTGAAGGTATAAAAATAAGCATCGAAAAGGGCACTCGGAGGTATTGTGGTAACGTAATCGTAATGTGTTCCAAAGGAGTTTGCATCCATCCAAGAAGTGTTTACACCCGGGATCATGGTTCACTACGTAGTTGGTGCTTTTCTCTTGGATAAAAACAAATTGGATCAATGGAAAACGAAGAAATTCTCCCAAAAATGAAAGCTTGGCCAATATTGTTTCTTGATTACGATGAAAGCAAAAATGTCTTCATATGTAATCACTTCAATATTTTCTTTTTAGAGGAGTGCAAGAGTTTGTCTTCTTTTTTGTTTTAGTTCAGTTAGTTAGGAAACGTTTTCTGTTTCGCAAATAAAGTGTCTATTATGGAATAACGTCATAACTTAATCATAAATAACTGCTGAAATCTTTTCTTTTTAGGAAAGCGCAAAATTAATCATTTGTCCAATGTTTAAGACACAAACCAATCAGGGTGCAGCAGCAACTGTAACTAATAAACTACGACTCCCATCTGCACTTGAGTTCATAAAAAACATGGATTTATTTGATTTGAAATCTATTTCTTTTTCAGGAAATTGCTGCGTGAACAGCCTGTCGTCTTTTTAGCAAAGGAATGATGAAGACAAGTGCGACAGTAACCAATGGACGCATACTCACATCTGCAGAGGTGTCAATTCAAAAACACAATGTAGACAATCCAATTCAATCAATATAACCAATCAAATCTTTTCTTTTTTTAGGAAATTGGAACAATGCTGACAAGTGCAACATTCGTCTGAATTTTCCTGCTCTAAAAACTAAGCTGTTGCATATGATTCCGAATGTTTTTTTTTTTTTTACAAATGACACCCCATCACACTAGAACAAAAAACACACTACAATAGAAACACGAGTGAAGCGTAGTGAAACAATGGTAACGTGCTTCCGTCCTATTAGAATACCTTGCACAGCCTCTTTGGCCTCCAAGAAGGGAAGGTAAACGCATTAACCTGACTTTCCTGGCAATGCATAGAGCATATATAATTCATATAATCATATCGTCTAGGAGACCACATAATGCGTATCCATCCGCAAGATATATGAGCTGAAGGAAATGTGTGATTAAAACTCTCGGCTTAAAACTCTTCGGCAGCCTTCAAAAGCAGAGAAATGGAAAATAAAGTTCTTCCGCGGTGTTTATCAAATCGTTTGCTTCGCGCCCTCGACGTTTGCCGTGACGCATTTACATATTTATGAGCTATAAATAATTTGGAGAAAAGCAAATGTTTAAGCCTGCAAAGGGAAAGTGGAGGCCAGTTGTCCACACTTGTACGCAATATACCTGCAGAAAGGGTATGTGGAGCAAAACAAACAAAACAAAAAAAGCATAACAGAAAAGCTGCTAGCGACAGTGGTAACTTGAATTCTGACTTGAGTTCATTTGACAACCACACTGGGATTTCAAATCAAATCAGCTTCCCCCACTGAAATGAATGGAAATGCCATTAATCCGTTCCAGGTCTTTCGTGTCATACAAGTACAGCAACGTCATCTCTCCTCTTGCCGCCTCTTCATGAAAACCGCCACCTTGCACAACAGAAATAAACAAGAAATAATCCATAGATTAGAAGTACACGTATAGGTCAAGTGTACATATCCTATAATCAAGACAATTGCTCCTCCCTCCCTTTATTGGTGAAAAATCACCAAAATGACGAGGAAAAAAAAGAACAAAAATTCATTTGATAAAAATGATCGCTCCTCTCACATGACCGTCACATTGCACAACAAGAAATGATCCGTACAAAAAAAAATAAAATCCACAGTACACTCAGACACATGCTTCTATGCCATGTGCGTACATGGAATATGATAAATGGGATTGCCCTTCTAACCAGTTATTCATAATAACTATAAATAATCCCCAAAAAGTCCATGGGATGCATGAGTGCCATCTAGAAGTGTCACGATAAATGCAATTGCGGCGTTCAAATGGACGACGGCAGCGATTGCGCAGTGACTTTTCTATGCAGCTTGACTTCATTGCTCCAGAGATGATTGTTTATTGACTACAATGAATTGATCTGTGTTCATCTATCTACGCCAGCACTTTACAATTAAAAGCTCTTCCACTAGATGGCGGTAGGTACAATTAGCCTGTGTTTTTCCAATCTAAAATGTGCTCGATAAAAGCTGAGGGAAACAATGGCCTAAATTGAATACAAGAATATGAAAAGGTCAGCATTTGATTTTGGAATTATAAAGCAAACTTTAAGCAAGAAGAAAACCAAAAAAAAGCTGCTCCCCAATTAGACCTTCATTTGTCACAGCGGCTCGCTCTGTAATTAAATGTAGCGCCAGCGGTGCAGATGTGAAATCAGGGTCTATTAACGTGATGACCGATAATAGCGAGCCGCTAAAGGGGGCCCGCGCACCCGGCGTAAAAACCTCCGCCCCCCGAAGACCGCTGGCGTGGCAGATTAGCCTTGAATCCGCCACGCCCGCTCATTTCCTAACTGCCTTCGAACGAACGTGAAAATAGCACCTACGCAAGTCAAATTATGCTTGCGTGATTTGTAAACTGGAGATTGGGGAGGCGGGGTTACGCCGCGATAGGCCGGTCGAGCTCATTGAGTACGATGTTGCCGGGCAGGACGGGGCCGATGCGGGGGCATTAATGCCACCCCTCCGCGGATTAACCGTACCGCCGGAAAGCCGCCGCCGAGGGAAATTGTTGCCTTTCAAAAATTCCTCAATCCAAAGATGACCCATTTGATAGTGTCAAAGATTATGGTTTTTACATAATTTGGGATTCAAAGGGAACGTTGCCATGAAGATTTACAGGCAGAGATTCTGCACTGTCAGTGATCCTTCAAATCTTACTACCAGATTTGGTTGTATAAATGTAGTTGATTAACTCCTGCCATGTTGCACTATAGACATAAAGTCATTGACTCGAAATAATCTACAGAGTCAATAAAAAGAAAAAAATGTATGGGTGCAATGTACTCGCCAGTTTGTCATAACTGCTGTCATCTTGCACAATAGAAATAAATACAATGACTACTAATAAACCACAGTGGGGGGGGGGGGGGGGGATTTGGAGTCAAAGGCATACTTTGAACATTAGAAGCGAACAAAATGACGATAAATAATCCATATGGTTGAAGAAAGAAATCATCCACAGCAGGATGGGCACGTTCACATAAAATAAGTGGGATCACTCCTCATCACCAGTTGTTCATGAGAAATCTTGCACAAAACAAATAAAAATGACGACAAATAATCCACAGTCGACATAAATCCTCACACGCACGAAATGATTTTACACGTCACGTGATGACTCCTCTCACCAGTCCTCCATGATAAATGGAATTTTGCACAATACAAATCGACAAAATGAATAGAAATAATCCACAGAGTACACAAAATAGAGCAATTTAGGTGGCATATGATTAACGTGATGACTCCTCTCGACAGCTGTTCATGATGAATGCCATCTTGCAGTAGAAAAATAAACCAAAAGTACAAATAATAATAATAGAAATGAGGGCTGTAATTACAATACATTTTGTCTGCCATTTTATAGCACACAAAGAGGAGCCATTTGACTCTGTCAAATTTGAGATTTTCATAAATTGGGATTATAATTCAAAAGGAGAATTACAATCTCATTGTCATTAAGTGTTTCCACTTTTTTTTTTTTTTTAAATAGGGCTCAGCTTTTGTTGTATTAAGATATTTTTTATGACAAGCCATTTAGGAACAGATGGTGGTCAAAATAATAGATTGTCGAGCCAAACAAACCCCATCGGGGAACGGATAACGGCAACATTTGTTTCAAACAATCTGTCAGGCTCTAAAAACAAATGTTTAAGTGGTTACTTTTGACTGTCTGTAAAAAAAGTGTCAATTTCATACAACAGAGATCAACAAACTCCACCGAAATGATGCTACGCCGTTTACGTGATCTCCATGGCAACGAGTGCCGTCCTTTCATCGTAATCGCGACAAGTTAACCTTGATATGAAACACTGCCCAGGGGACCGCTCAGACAAATTTTTTCTTTTTCCATTTCCCCCGTCTGAAGGCAGACGGCGTTTCTAATAATAGCAATAAAGGACATCACTGTCGGAATATTGCGGGCGTCGGACGATAAATGCGCGCCTCAAAATGCGCGGGTTGAAAAAGGCGAGCAGACCGATCGTGATGTGAAGGAAAAATGTTCCGGGAGGAAGTTTCACAGTCAATATGCGCAGTATTGAAATGGTTGCTGTTGCAAGGGATGAAAGCCATTTGCATAATACGTAGCCGCTATCGGGTGGAAATCCGATATGTCCCAAAACGCTCCATTTCCTATTTTTCTCAAATCGATACCATTGGTCTGTGGCCAACTCGTCTGTTACTTGAACACATTATTAACCAATTTAACGAGGTCAAATTAGCTCGAGGGGGGGGGGGGGGGAAAGTGAAACTCGTGAAAGTTTTCCTCGCTCTGCGGCGGGAGCCGTGCGACTTTAGGTCGCCTCAAGATTCAAAGTCTGGATCGTTTTCGACAATAACGAGTGAACCTCGTTTAGGTTTGATACATTTGCGTAAGCTTGTTTTGTAATGTCAGTCACAAGTTTGCTCGCGGATTCATTTCCGCCGACGACACTGCTTGGTCAGCTCATCGTTTTCTTTATGCACACGGCTATGAGACATTCGAGTTTGACACGATCTCTCATGGGGTTTTTCTTTACTAAATCTGAACAAATCCAGCATCCTGTGAAGGCTCGTGTTCAACTCGCGAGGTTCCACTCCACATAAGTTTACAATTGATCATCTATCGCCCATAATCCTCCAGTTTGACTGCGGTGAATTAGGACCGTATTGCAATTAAACCAAACTTTGTCGAGAGCTTATCTCGGCTTTGGAAACGATCACGGGTGCCTCCTCGGCCCTTCGCCCACCGCGTGGAAGCTAAGCTCCGCATTTGCGTCAGACAGACGGCGCCTCGGTTACGCATCTGCAAAACAACAGCGACTGCCGCTTGACTGCAACCTCCTTCGGTGTTTTATGGCCAAGAGTTTGTCGGAGGTCACCGAGCACATTTCTAATCAGGCAGGAGAAAAGCTCGGCCGAGGTGTCAAAGACGGACGTCCCGTTTTTATGGGGCCCTTGAGCCTCTTCGGGGAACGCGGGCTCGTCGGTCAACCCTCGAGCCTTCGTCGGCGATGAAACACGGCCGGCGTGAAAAAGTGTATGAGACAGCGCACAGACGCACACATAAAAAGATGGAGGCAGCAGACGGCTGGCGTAAATTGACCGGATGCCGTCGCTGGCAAATCAGTTGTGCGGCGGCACGCTTTGGTTGCTCGGATTGGGCTTGGACCGCAAATGTCAGAAGCGCACTCAACTTTTGGTCCGTCTTGTTGTACACTGAAAAAAAAACAAACAAACTGGATCAAAATGTTTGATTTTGACAGCTAAATATGTGATTTTCAGTTAAGTTGCTCGAAAAATTGAAAGTAAATAAACTCCTACTCAAGACTTTACACTTCTAATTCGTGCCTCCTTTTTCGTTGGATCAATTCCTTTTCGTCCAATTCCAATTCGTCATTACTTTCTTTCTTTCTTTCAATTTTTTTTTTTGCTTTCCAAGCCCGGATTCAAACCCAGAACCTCGAACCGTGAGGCAGAACTGTTAAGCACTTGAACACAATGTTTCGTATGTTTTCCGTCCTCGATTCCTTCCTAATTTCCTTTTTCCTTGATTAATTTCTTCCCTTCTGACCTTCCTGATTGTCCTTCTTTTTCCTTCCTTCCTTCCTTCCTTCCGTTTTTTTCCTCCCGCTTCTTTTCTTCTCCGTTGCCTTTTGGCCAGTGTGTGTCCCGATATACGAACATACTAGCAGACCTTTCCGCCGCCCTCCTTCCCACTGGTCAACAGCTAGCGCTCAGTAGCAGGGGGCCGGCTCGTCGCCCCGCCGTGCGATGCGACCACGTCGCATTACGCCCCCGAGACGAATTTCTCGTTTTATTTTATCGCATCATAGCACTTTACGCACAGGCACTAGCACCTTAAATAAGCACCTCCTTTTCTTGCACACTAGCGCTGAGGGTCCTGAGCTACCACGGAAAGAATGAATGATCCGACTACTTGTATTGTGTGTCTTGACCTTTCTCATTTTTACTGTATTTATATTTGAAATTTGACATCAACCTGTCAAGGGACTATAGATGGAAACTAGCCCACGGCTAGAATCGGTCATATTTGCATGCAAATGTTCATTGGTATGCATAGGCCCTTTTTAAACAAATAATGCAAATGTGAAATCATTTGCTTGTTTGACTAACGGATAAAAACAACAACAACAACAACACCTGTCACCCTTGTGCCTCCCATCAGAAGAGGCTGAGCGATATGCTGTTAAACTACAACTTCGATAGCATCGGCAACACACTGCACCGCGGACGGAAACAGGCAGGACAGGTCCGGTAACCAAGGGTTCGGCTGCGTTGACCTTCTGCACATCATTCCAACACAATGGACTCAAACTACTGCTCTCATTACTACTGTAGGACACTAATGGCTTGACGGTATCACTGACCCCCATCACATTAACAATTGGTGGGCACATCAAAAAACATTTGCGCTCGTCGAGACAATGGCCGCGTAATCGCCACATAAACACTAGCGCGATAAGAATGCTTTTTGCTTGCACAAATGAGCAAAATCGTGCCCGCTTCAATTTCGGCTCATATAAACAAAGAACACATTAACGTACTCCTTTAAATCAAAGTGCTTAAAGGGGGACGTATAATGGAAAATGGACTTTTTAATGGTTTATACAGTTTGTAGTAGTTTGGTTTTGGAAGTGCCTTGCGCACCCGTCAAGTGTGAAATTAAGCAACCGAGTCAATCTTTTTGCAGATTCTGTTTGGGAGCGAGCCCTTCTGAATTTTACTGGATTGCGATGACAAAATGGTGCCCCTGATTTACATAATACCGCCCCCACACCGAGTTTCTCTGCCCATGACTTGGCAGCTAGGCTGGGTGAAGATTCACCATTTTCGGCCTACACGGAAACCCTAACCTGGCAAAGCCAATAGGTAAGCAGAGCTGGCAAGTTTAGTGTTAGTGTTGGCAAAGTTATCGACAAAGGTGGTGGCGGTGGGTGTTTGGTTGATGTGTCCGCCGCAGTTTCATGTCTTTATCATTCTTGACCTTCGGTATTTTGACAAAACCTGAACTTGTTTACAACAGTGCAGAACTGGAAAGCATTCTTTGTCCTGAGATGTGAGCGTAATGGCTCACCGTCAGATAAACGCATGAGAGCGACGACTCCCGAAGCTGGGAAGACAGGGGAGATAGCGGTAATGAAGGAAACGCAATAAGAAAGCAATAACGCCGGACGGGCGAGTCAGTCGGGCCTGCGGCATTTCCTCCGTCGGGTCGTAGATGACCGCTTTCCTGACCGAGGTCCTGGACATCAATAATACGCTCGCACACTTAGCGTATGGGGGCTCGTCATTGAAAGGCCCTCCCCAGTGCTATTGTTAAGCTCGGGAAGCGTGTAGCATTAGGAAAAACAAACGGCCATGACATTACGTCCTTGGCTGGGCTGTCCTTTTACATCTGGAACATTTGGAGAGACTGAAAAAGAAAAGAAAAAAAAACATCTTCAGTCTTCAAGTTGTATTTCAAACAATAGGTGCAACCGCCTATATCTCTGGACACGTCAAATCTCCCATCTGGATCATGTGATACGAGCCACAAGCTAGCAAAAAAAAAACCAAACAAACATCTTTGGAGATTTCCCCGGAAAGGGGAAATGGCAAAATGATAAGAAGACAAACGGCCTTCAACTTCCAAAAAAACTAAACAAAAAGAAAGCTGTATTTAAGAGACAATGAAGCCATCAAAACTGCTAAAAAACAAAAACAGTAGCAACCGTATTTCCTGCAATGATGACGGAAACACAATTACAGAGTAGACTCCCATTAGTCCAAGATGGGAGCGCCTCCAAGCACAAGGTTCCCATTCATTCCAACAACTACATTCAGCCAAATGATAAGTTGTATGTTGATTTGTTTCTCTGCCGGTCTGGGGTCGGGGACCCCTGCTTTGTGCCTTTCTTGTTGCTATGACGCACAGAAAGTTCCTATTGTTCGGCCTCCTTAGCTCGGAGACACCGGAGGATGTCGAGCGCAGCAAGCGCGGCAATTTCCCAGAAATTATCGCTCGCTCGCAAAAGTAGTCACTTTGCCCATCCACTTTGGTGCGTGGGAATGAAAAGCTTCTTTGGGACCATTTCGTCCTGCTGCACCTCGAAACCGAGGCAGTCCGTCTCCAAGTTACAGTACAGTTCACTTCAGCTGGCTTGCGTACATATTTTCGGGGTTTTCCGTTTCCAAAACTCGTGAGATGTACAGCATGTCGTACCACTTTTTGGCACCCCTCGGTTGTGATACCAAAAGTACTGGAGACGTATTATGCACGTTATTATTTCACCACAAATTCCAATCTGCCAATCCCAAGAGTCAGGCCCAAACCTTAACGACAACTTTGCCGAACAATGGAATTTGCGTGGGTTAACCGAAGCTGACACTGTTTGCTAATCAGCGCATCCGAAAACACTGCTACGCTTCTTATCTTTTGGCTGTGACGTTTACGTTGTCGTCTGAAAAAGAAAATGGCTGATCTTTACCTGGGTAGCTGTCATCAGCGGAGAAGTCATTTTGGGCGTTCGCATTGCAAAAAGACCCCAAATATCCGCCCGCTATGGTTTCCAGCACGTGGTACCATACGCAGGCACGCTGCTGTCAGTTGACTGGTCGACGGAGAATGTGTTGTACGGTCTTCTTTGTCGACTAATTTAGTGGATTAGCATGTGTTAAGTGGGTATTGATGTTAGTTCAGTCCAGAAGAAGCTCAAGTCCAAGAACTATCAAGGATGGACAAGAACGAGAATTGTGCATTTTACAGTATCCCAGAGGTGGCAGCCAAGTCCCACTCAGGGAGGAAGATCACTCCTGATTTTGCATGGCTGATGGCCTACCAGCCGAGGTTGCATACAACCTCTAATAACCGCCATAAAAAGCAAACTAGAGACAAGAAACGGGCGACAAATGACACAACCTCCCGGTGGTGTGATAACTTTGCCATCCGTCAGTCAACCTCTGTCCACGTTTCTCCTGCCTCATTCGCACTTTTTCCTCTCTGGGGACAAATTACTTGGACGGACAAAAGGGATTGATTGAGCTCGCTCGCCATTTGATGTTTATTTTAGCTGGAATGAAACTGTGCTGTCCCCTTGACAAACCTCTGGCAGAGACTATATCTCCGCGATAAATTACAATAAGATGTTGCACCCCGGTGTAACACGTCTTTGGCCTTGAAAGTCATCTGCCGCCTTCCCTTAACCAAATTCACCCCTGTGCAAGCCGTGAGATCGATTTCACACAAAATGTCTACGAATGATGCCTGGCATGTCTCCGGCTCTCTGCTGAAGCGGCGGGGTGGTGATGCAAAGACACGAAGAGGTGGCGGTAGAAATGTTTCAAGTTGGCCTTCAAAGGAAACTTCCTTCATAAAAACATCTTAAACTTCAAGCTAATATGAGTCATTAAAAGAAAGTATCCTTTGAAAAGAGAGACAAGCACTGACTAGGGGTCTGTGGTCTATGGTTTGGACCCCCAAAGAAGAGATAAATACTTTGCAGATGTCCACTTTTTGGGGGAGCAGAAACACACACACACAAAAGCTAAGGAAGCAGAAACACACACTCGTTGAGCTCATCTTCATGCTCACTGAGCCAAAACCAAACAAGATTTGACAGTCACGCATGACACCAATATTGCATTGTTTCTGCTCCTTTTAGAGACATTTTGTTCCCCAAACACTGTATGTCACTTCAATGGAACTTTTTGTAAGGTTTGTAAACAATCGGCACTAGGATGCTCACAGGGATCGAAACGCAAGTGACTACTGCTGCTCAGAAGCTAAAACATTGACCAAAACCTGTTGCGCTGCAGATTAATTATGTAATTAGCCAGCCCCTCAATGATGCTGTGAACTATGTCTGAAATTCCACCATGTCCACTTTTTGAATCCTCTTCTTTTCAATTGACATTTCAACATGGCGGGCAAAGAAGGCGGCTAATGTCATCATTCGAGCTATTTCCCTGTTTTCTCAATGGCTCCGCCTTTTTCGTTCAGTGGCCAGCAGACGTACGTGTGGTGGTGAAAAGATCTACTACAAAAATACACAATGAACGACAAAGGATGAAGATGAGTGCATTTCTTCATGAGATCGGTTCGCCTTCCAAACAAATGCTCCGGCAATTCCGGTGAAACGATTTAGGTGTCAAAAAGCAAGCTGTACAAGTCGGCAGAAACTCTCCCCCAAATAATGTTCTCCTCCCCCTCTTACATGGGACCTCAGAGCAGAATTGATTTGATCTGCCGGGAAACGCCGGGTGTCACCGAGCAAGCCGACCTGTTCGTAAAGCTTCCCAAGCCTCTCCAAATACGTGCAGCCGCAACAACACACTCCGAACGGCTACGTTGGGCAGGCTCACCGCAGTTGCAGCAGGCAGAATAAAACAACCTCCCCAATAAAATTCATCTTGATGCATTGATTTCATTTCAGGTGCGTTTTCAACCCGCGCTATTTTTACACTCATCATTTGCATGCACGTGTTTGAGATGAAGCTCCTTGTTCCTCTTTGCAAACAAACCGCCAGGAGAGGGAGTTGGAAATCACATCCAGTTGAGATCCCCCTCAGCATTAATATTGCACACTGCCCTTTATCTTCCCGCTCTGACCTCTTCAATCACTATCGTGGAGTTAAGACCTGCGTTGCCTCCCTCCATTCTTCTTGGTCAAATCTTATCTTTCCTATCTCATCTTATTATTCATTCACAGGAAACTTTTCTCTCGTGATAAAACGGCCTGCTCGAAGTGTTGTAATGTTGTTGGATATGATGACAAATGCACTGTTGATCAACCTGACTCCATCCCCTCACTGGGCCACACCCCTTAAAGGCACATCTCCAAGACAAAAATACTCCAGTATTTACAGTAATTACACTTTATAAAACTAGTTTATTTGCTATCGTTCTCTTACGTTTTGTGTTTTCAGACAATACAGTCCTATTTTTATTCATTACAAATACATAAGAAACAATGGTGGCGTTTTGGGGGTTAGTGGCATTTCAGTTTATTTCAATTGGGAAAATAGGTTTGATATACAGAGAAATCTCGATTTAATGGACTCATGGGGGGTGCGGATTAGTCCATTACAGCCGATTGCCCGTTATGTGGAAGCACTTATTTTCATGGCCTAAATCCAACCATACAGAACAAAATGGTTGTATACATTTCTCGTGGACTAAAACACACAATCCAGCACAAAATTACTGAATGAAATATGGAAAAAGCTTGAACGTTTTAAAGTTTTTCCAAATTGACCTGCTACAGCTGGGCTTTGTTCATGAGAGCAGCAAGACCTGGCTAATTTGCATGGGACGCATGCAAATTAGCCAGGTGCTGGCACAGGCTCACGACACCTGTCCATTGCTTCCGAAATCCGTTGAATCGGGCTGCATTCAAACGAGGGTCCACTGTACATGTTAGGAGCTTGGTCACGGAACAACTACAAATCGGAAGTCAAGGTACCACTGTGCCCGCCGCCCCCACGTAGACAGATGAGCCAAACATTTGGGTATGTGCTAGTTATCAGAAGCTAATGCTTGTCATCCTGTTATCTAAAGCTAATCTGTGCTAACAATGCAGCTCTGCCTACCTTTTACCTTTGACAAGACAGTGTTTCGGCCACCGCTTGCAAGTGTCACTCTTGCTCTGGCACTTGGAATTCATGCCATTGGTTGAGAATCTCATTGTAGGGGCGGTTATGATGTCAATAAATCGCTCGCAGACACAGAAAACTTTACTCAGTTGTGGAATTGCACGCTTGGCGGCCTGGCACGGTCGTCAGAGACCCGACGAAAAAGTCAATGTTCCATAAGACGGTATGTCCCCTCGAACAAACAAGACTCACCGGCTATGCCCTTTGGGTTAAACCCATTTGTCACCACCCAGTCGGTGGCGCTGACGCCGCCGTGCATCTAATTATCCGAACGTGCAAAGCCTCAACAGTTTCCCGCATGCCGTGTCCCGCTTCGGTGCGTTCTAAAAAGAGAGAAATGAAGAAATGCCGGCTCTACCGTGGAGGGAGGCCATGTGAAAGGGGCCTTTGAGAAAACCGGAAGATATGCAACATGTCCCCATTTGTCACACCGGCGAACATGTGTGAAATAGAGAGAAAACGTGATGAATCATCTCGTCGGTGGCATCCGTCAGCCGCGCGGTGATTTATGAGCTTAATAACCAAGTACATTCGCAAGCCTGTTATTTTTTATGGTTGCTGTTTTTATCGAAACACAGCAGCAAAAACAACAACAACAAAAAAGCTCCATTTAGCCTTTCTCAAAAACACATAAACCCCCAACTGTACTCTCAAGTGAACCATTTGAGCCTTTGGGCAGCACCGTTACTGTTGGTTGCTGAAAAAGGCTGCTTTCAAATAAAAGATAAACACTTGAGACACTAAAATAATCCTTGTTGCGCATTGTGGGAGTGGTTTACAGAAAGTGGATGCTTTTTATTGAACAGAGATTTTTAGGAGGACAAAAACAGAACTACCACAAACATTCGACCTGACTCCTACTTAGCTACCCCTCGATACTTTATACTGGTAGCGTACTGTACATTCACAATACAAATCTGCCATTACAAAAGGCAATAATACCTGTTATTGATTGACAGCAGCTTCTTCAAAGTTGGGAATTTTTATGGGAACCTAAAAATTCCGGGGGGGTTATACTGGCAGAACTGAAAATGACAGTATTGATTAACAGGGGTGGAGGTGGGCTGGGGGGACAGATATACACAACTATAAATAAAATAACAAATCAACTGATTATTGATTATGTACTGGAAACTGTCCTATGTCCAAACCTAACTGACGCTGTTACTGAAATAGTACTTCAACAATATGTTTATTATTGTACAAGCCCAATTCCAATGAAGTTGGGACGTTGTGTTAAACATAAATAAAAACAGAATACAATGATTTGCAAGTCATGTTCAACCTATATTTCATTGAATACACTACAAAGACAAGATATTTCACGTTCAAACTGATAAACATTATTGTTTTTAGCAAGTAATCATGAACTTAGAATGTTATGGCTGCAACACATTCCAAAAAAGCTGGGACAGCTGGCGAAAAAGACTGAGAAAGTTGAGGAATGCTCATCAAACACCTGTTTGGAACATCCCTCAGGTGAACAGGCTCATTGGCCACAGGTGGGTGCCATGATTGCTTCCCTCAATTGCTCAGTCATTCACAAGCAAAGATGGGGCGAGGTTTACCTCTTGGTGAACAAGTGCGTGAGAAAATAGATGAACAGTTTAAGGACAATGTTCCTCAACGTATAATTGCAGGGAATTTAGAGATTTCATCATCTACGGTCCACAATATCATCAAAAGGTTCAGTGAATCTGGAGAAATCACTGCAAGGCCGAAAACCAATATTGAATGCACGTGACCTTCGATCCCTCAGGCGGCACTGCATCAAAAAGAGGACATCAATGTGTAAAGGATATCAGCACATTGGCTCAGGAACACTTCAGAAAACCAATGTCAGTTCGCTGCTACATCCGTAAGTGCAACTTGAAACTCTACTGGGGCTGTGTTAGTGCCAATGGCATGGGTAACTTACACATCTGTGAAGGCCCCATTCATGCTGAAAGGTACATACAAGTTTTGGAGAAACATACGCCGCCATCCAAGCAACGTCTTTTTCATGGACGCCCCTGCTTATTTCAGCAAGACAATGTCAAACCACATTCTGCACGTGTTATAACAGCGGGGGTTCGTAGTAAAAAAGTGCGGGTACTAGACTGGCCTACCTGCAGTCCAGACCTGTCTCCCATTGAAAATGTGTGGCGCATTATGGAGCATAAAATACGACAACGGAGACCCCGGACTGTTGAACAACTGAAGCTGTACATTGAGCAAGAATGGGAAAGAATTCCACCTGCAAAGCTTCAACAATGAGTGTCCTCAGTTCCCAAACGTTTATTGAATGTTGTTCAAAGAAAAAGTGATGTAACACAGTGGTAAACATGACCTTGTCCTAGCTTTTTTGGAACATGTTGCAGCCATAAAATTCTAAGTTAATGATTATTTGCTAAAAACAATCAAGTTGATCAGTTTGAACATGAAATATCTTGTCTTTGTCGTGTATTCAATTCAATATAGGTCGAACATGATTTGCAAATCATTGTAGTCTGTTTTTATTTATGTTTAACACAACGTCACAACTTCATTGGAATTGGGGTTGTCGTTGCAGTGGTGTAGAACTACACTGCGTCACACTGGGAGCCCTTTGGAATATTTTGAAACCACATGAAACACGTAAGCGTGTTAAATTATGACCTCCAAATGGAGCACACAAATGTTGTTTTCTCTCTAAAAGTGATTTTATTCACCACTAGGTCTCACTGTTTCTCATAATGACACGGGTACACAGCAAACATAGCGCAAGAAGTTTCAAGAGTGTACAGACTGACGACATTGATATGCAAAAGACGTGAACCTAATGACATGTTTGCGCAAAACGTAGGATAGTTGCACCTGTTTCCCTCGCGTCTGGGGTGCAATATAGACTTATGTGGCGTCTCCAGTCATACAATGGGGGCATCCATTATACACGCAAAGCAATAAAAAGATAATTAGGAATCCCCCGACCGTGTGCCGTCATTTGGCAAGGCTCTTTAACGCGCGTATGTTCCGTTGAGCCCCGGCTAATCTTCACAAGAGACGAGGAAATTGGCTCCCTTCGCGTAGTCGGTGCGCTTCCTCGTTTCATCTGTGGACCTGCCAGCTTTGAAATCCACATGCAAGATTGGCGGGCGAGACGAGAGCAGTTAGCATGCAAGACACAAAAAAAAAACCAAAACAAACAAAACAAAAAAACACTCAGCAGCAGCCCTCCTAATGTGTTTACCTACTTAGCGCTACCCTGGCAACCGGTCGCTTTGTTTAGCCGGAACCGACGATAGATGAAGCTAATAAGTGGGAAATGAAATAATGTGTAATAAAAGGTTGATGAGCGCCAAGGTGGTTCCGGTTAGTGAAGACGATTGCATCGAAGGGGAGACTGGAATCTTCATATGAACTGTTTTCACTGGGGTTTAGGGGGGCAGGGATAAGGTTGAGGTTTAGGTTTTGTGTTGGGTCGTTGTTATGATTAGGTTTGGGGGATTGGGTCAAGGTTGAGGTTTTAGGGTGAGGGTTGGACATGGTGTTGGGTTTAGGGCTTGGGGTTTAGGTACTTATGTTAGGGTGAAGCCTAGACTTGTTGTTAGGTTGCGGTATGGTTTAGGGTTGGGTTATGGGGGTTAGGGTCTAGGTTGGGGTTTAGGTTTAAGGTTTGGAGGTTATGGTGAGGGTTGGACTTGGTCTTGGGGTTAAATTAAAGGAAAATGGCTCCCGCTTGTAGTGAGTAGGCTCCTCCCTCTTTCTAACACTCCCCCAAAGTCTTCCTATAAAGTTTTAAGGTTAGGGTTGGTCTTGGAATTAGGTTTTTGGGTTAGGGTAAGGTTTGGTGTTAAAGTTTCAAGGTTAGGGTTAGGGTTGGACTTTGTGTTGGCATTAGAGTTGGGTTTGGTCTTGGTGTTGGAATTTCTGATTAGAGTTGGCATCTAAGTGTTAGAGTTATGGCCATTGCGGCTTTTCACATTTAGATAATTAGATGACAACCGCGGCAGCCTCTGGGACAGCAACAATTGCTTTCGACGCAAAAAAAAAAAAAAAAAAGCAAAGCCAGCGAGTCTCAGATGTTCTTCACTTCACATTCCCGATACACACCTCTGATGCTAGCCTTTTCGAAACTGGCCAGCTAGGCTCCACGAATCACATATTTTCCCTTCCTGGCTGCACCAGGGGCATAACAGAGTCTATCGGCTGCGACCAGAGTGTCCAGTTTAACAGGCAAGACTCAAAGCCAATGTCACTTTGTGATGACACCAATTTAACCGGGAAATCAGCTGCTACATCGAAAACTAGCAAATTCGCACGTTGAACTTCATTCCTCCAAGTTTCACATTGGTGCCACACACACAGGACAGTGAGCCGGAAGTGCGCGGAAGGGTTCGGGTTAGTTGTAATTGTTATATAGAAAGGTGCGAGGTAGGAGATGCAGGGCCAAACTTGTGATGCCGGTCATAAGTTTGAAGTTACTGTTGCAAAAATCAAGTAAATAGAGTCACGTTCCCACTGGACTTCAAGCAAGTCGAGTCATGACTCGGCTTAAGCATGTCAAGTCCTACAAAGCTGTCACAAAATGTATTTGCACATCACTCAGTGGGCACCGTACGGTCGCACAGATTTGTGCGACAGTCGTGCGTATGCACGTTTCATGCACAAATCTTTCTTTCATATGTTTGCACTTGTTTTTGTTCATACTCTGCAAACAAATTTCGAACGTCCTCAGCTCACGCGTAAGTTTTAGCCAAGAAAGTATAAGATTAGTGACTTCCGCGCGACTCGAGTCCCCCACCTCTGGCGTGAGGACGTGTTTGAGGCGCGGCGAGAGAGACAAATTGCCCCGTTGATAACAGCGGAAGAGAACGGCGCGTTCGGCAAAAAAACAACACACATCGCCGCCGCCTTGATGGATGACCGTGCCTCAAGTCGTGTGTGTGAAACATGCGCTCGCACAACAGTGTGATTAATTACCTCGAGCGTACTTCTACCCTGCGACTCAAAACAAATTAGCCAGCACCTATGTCAGCAATGTACATGCCTGCATTGTATAACGCAAGAGAAATGGCACAAAGAAGACTTGGCCTGCTATGAAACGTCCTTTAGCAAGCCAGTGACAATGTTTCAGTATTTCCAATGTGTTTTTCTTATCCTCGGCAGGGGTGGATCTCGTGGGTTCCACGGCAAAATCAGAAAGTCCTCATTTGAGGCTGTTTCTTAACACAGATTCCTCATCTTTATAGAGCCAAGGTGACATTGGAAAAAGCTGCTGGTACGCCACAAAACCGAAATGTCATGAGAAGTACATACAGCGGTGCCTTGAGAAGCCAGTTTAATTCGTTCCATGATCATGCCTGTCGCTACATTTGTTTTTTTTTTATCTCAAATCCCTCTTTCCCCATTGAAATGAATGGAAGTGCCATTCATCCAATCCTGCCTCCGCCAAGAACACACAACAAAATGTAACTGTCATGACATCAATAAGAATTTGAAATGAATGAAACATTCATGCTCATTCTGGTGTGTGTGCGCTTTGGCCACCTGGGGCAGTATAAGACAGACAACAGATATACTGTATTGAAGACTCAGCTCCTCTCCGGGCCTCTCGGTATGGCAGTATTATGAGTCGTTCTTCGCAGAGGATAAAGAATAGAAGCCTGTGAGTATTGTTATATTATCTCTTGCGGCCACCACCACTTAGATGCTAGTTGTTAGCCCGTGTGCGTTTTGTGTTTCGCATTGTATGTTAGCGTTAATGCTTGAACGCATCAAATAACGCAAACAACAATCCATTGCCATCGCTTTCTTTTGCAGAATAAGACAGTTTAAGAAAAAAAAAATGGCGGGCTTGGACTCGATACAAGATTTTCAACACGCCTCGAAACGTTGGCGCTGATACGAATGCAATTTGTGCTCGATAGATCGATCTGTCAGCATCCTCAGTGTACTTAACACACACAGCAACGACTGGCGTATATGCAGCTTGTGCCGCTCTGCCTTTGAGGCCTTGACGTGACAAAGCTCAAGGAGAGAGCGGCACTTTCGCCACCCCCCCCCCCCCCCACCAAGGCCGATTGCTGGGAAACGGAATGAAAACAACGATACCTGGAGCCTGCAACAAGGAGACAAGTGGGCAGGGGTGGGGAGGATGGGTGAGGGGTTGTCGGTGGCGCGAGCAGCATCATTTCATCCAAAGCTGTCGTTAGACGGCCACGCTACAGGGCGGCGGCGGCGGCGGCGGCCACTTCAGAGGCGCATCTCTCTCCGCATGGGAGATTAACGCTTCCAGGGAACGGTCACGCCGGCAACGGCTAATTCTGCATCAGCGTTTTAGCACAACACAACGCTTGATTATGCACGGGTTTAGATGAAAGTGTATCCTCCCAAACCCCCCCCTCCCCTCCTTCCTCCTATCACTTGTTTACTGAGCAACCTTCGTAGCTTGGCGCCAAAGTCGAAGTGGCGGGGTTCAAACAAAATGCCTACTCGCTAATTATCTGCAATTCCTCATCAGAAGACCCCCCCCCCCCCCCTCTCTCCCCACATACGACATAAACTCTTTTGCCATTGAATACATTTGCATAATAATCGCGACTTGCCTGTGCGCAGCGTAAATAACGTCGATTACTTACAGAGCGGATAAGGCTTCTTAAGGAGTTCTATTATTTATTGGTCATCCAGTATGTGATTACTGGTTATTATTATTTGACAATGGGGAAAATCAGCAAAGACTAAACGGAGAACAGTAACTCCGTGCATATTTGCAGTTGAAACTGGCCACGTCACAGATTTTGTGGGGGAACCTGTCCTCCCTTATTTACTGAACTCACCTAGTCCACGTTTCTGTGCTCAAACCAAAGCCATGTCTCATCAAATATTGCTTTGCCGCCATTTTACAGTATGTTGAAGTGAAGCCATAGCCTTGTCTAATGGAAAAATGACTCACTCGCAGCACGGCTTGTCCCAGTGTACATTCATTGGTCCAAGGAAGTATATGTGCATATGTTGTAGTGACTGAGAGACAAACTTTATATGTTGGGGAGGAGCTAAGCTTAGCCAGGGTTGTCAAAGAGAGTCTTCGCCGCATCGTACATGCAGATGGGCACGGGCTACTAGTAACATGCTCGAAAAGTACCCTTACCCTCCTCTTCTTCAGAGTGCAAACTAGTGGAGAACCCAACTGGGTTCAGCCAAGCGGTGCAATCCATTCCCATGGTAACGCTATTTTCCTAGTTATTACTAAATATGATCTAAAGACAAACTTTGATGGTGTCTTGGTCTCGGTCTGAATGCTCAAGCGTTAGCGTTGAGCCTTGTAAATCTTGGAACATAAGCTTTGGCGGCCCATTTCCGAGAAGTCGCTTTTATATTTAGGACCGTGAAATATTTCCTGAGGAATTCATGAAAATTACAGAAGGTTTCATAGCAAAGTATGAAGAAGTGGACTGCAAAAAATATATCTAAATATATATATATATATATATATATATATATATAATATATAATGGCTGCGCCATTGCACTGCACGCAAATTGCTTTCTGTATTCTGTTTTTGCAATGTTTCAATGACTAATAAAGAAAATGAATCAACTTGTTAGAACATTTGTTCGTTAAAGACATTTTATCATTTGAGTTTTGCAGTCAGGGCATCAAAGTCGAAAAAGTGGTTAGCACGTCTGCCTCAAAGTCCGGAAATTCAGGTTTGAATCTGGGTTTTCTCCAGGACTAAAAAAAAATCCCGAAAAAGATGCAAGTCAGTGTTTTTATTGCGTTTTTGAACAGTTGACACTGTTCAAGCTGTTGCACTTTTCTGCGTTTGAAAAATAAGAAAATATGCAAGCTCTTCTTTATCATGAAATGTTTACGTGGTGAATTTACTCAGCTGCAGATGGGAGGAGGCGTCTATATGTTATTGTTACCGTTGCACTCGTCGCGTTCCCGAAGAAGACAAACTACTGATGTTTCGTTTTTCCAAAAAACGTATGTCATTATTCTTTGAGTGTTTTTCGGTTCTCAGATAACTTACTGCATGTATTTGGCATTGTTTCACTTGAAATGTCATTTCACCTCTTTTTGTTTCTGCAAAAGAAAAGCAGCTTGATGGTTTTTGCATTTTATTCCTTAGCCGCACCCGATGTGAACCCAACAATGACCTAAAAGGTCAACATATGTCGCGACTGATTTTTGGCAAACCGTTTGGCACCCCTATTTTTCTTTCCCCAAAATTGTTCAGACAGATTATCGGATCCAGATTCCATTTGTGGATTTATTTCGTCAGATATTAACAAAGCCATAAGGGATTTTTGTATTTTTTTTCAATGGTGCTTAATATTTCTGAGTACATAATACCTAATTAATGATGGGGAAGATTTAAAGGCTGGGCATCTACGAAACTGTACAAATTGGTGGAGCTCCAAATTGGGCTCACTCAGCCTTGGCGTTCTCATTTCTACCAACATGAAGGCTGAGAGAGGAAAAATACAATCTCATTTGTGTGCCAAATGGAACATCTAACGTGCAACAACAACAAAAACAGAGCCAGCAACAAGAAGGAACAACTTTAACAACGTTATTGTTTGTGTTCATTAGGAAAGAAAAGGAGGGGCAAGAAGGGAGGGAGGGAGGGAGGGAGGGAGGGAGGACCCGTTTCCCTTTTTCTGAAAAGTTTCATTCAATCCGATTGTTGCTAATGTATCATTCGCAGCTAGTTACAATTCACTTTACAACCATTTAGAGCAAGTCGACTCTTAAAGTCTTTCACTTTCACGTTATTAGCTCATTACGAAATTATTTTGAACCTGTCTGTGTGTGTGCGTGCGTGTGTGTGTCTGTGTTGACTCTGGAAAAAGCGTTTTTAATGACTATAAAGCGCGTTGTGTTGTATTTTTTTTGCATGAAAAGTGCTGACAAATAAAGTTCGATTGATGAACTCATTTTCTATTCATTGGCTACGTTACGTCGAATTAGTGCTATGGATACTTTACGGAGGCAAGGGTGAGTATTTTGGCTTAGCGGCTAAGGACTTGGCAGCCCCTTCAACTTTGCATCAGCGTCCTCTTTTCTTCCATGCTACGCAAAACAAACAATTTAGCAAGTTTGACACAATGCCAAGAACATTTTGCTAGCCATGAGCGACCGCTAGTCAGAGGCTGAGCAGCACTGTAGTTGTTTACGGAGTAGATGTGTTCCGGTCTGGAATTTGTAATGTTTGCTGTTCCTTTGCACTGTGTCTATTTTTACATTGAAAAAAATAATAATAAATCAAATCTCAAGAGGATTTTCAGTGATTGTCAGTCCCGACCTTTGACATTTGGAGGTTAAAAAGAAGGCGCAGGGTCTAGTTTGCGCAGTGGCACAACTGCTGTACATCCTTATTTGACATTTGATTGTTTCATCTTTATGATCTAAAAGCGTTGGTCAGCGATAGGCTCCAACAGAACCGAGGACCCCTCGTACTGGCTTTCGGGTTTGCCCCCCAGAGGTTCCGACTTTTTAGCGCATTCAAAGCATGAGGCAACATTTCACACCTGTTTACTATTTTCTACGGGGATGCATCTTCTACTATATAATAATGCTAACTGATGTTAGCCAATGGTGCGCACTCCCGCTATTTGAACAAATACGGAATGTCATAAACACGTCGACATGGCCGAGACGATGCCAGGTGCTCTCGGCTTACGACGGTACCGACGCGATGTTTCGGAGTCCCAATCGACGGGGCACGCTCAGTTACTGCCGTACGTTTTGCTTTCGATGCACACTATGTGATAAATGTTGATAAAGGTTTCTTCTTTTCTCCCTAAAAGGGGTTTGGAGTTTTTTTTTTTGGGGGGGGGGGGGTTTAGCACCTGCGAAGGCTTTTGAGACTCCTTTGTGACTAAGGGCTATACAACCAAAGTTGACTCGTCTTCATTATGACTTTACAACTTCATTTACAGAGGTTAGTCATCGATAGATGATGGCGTGCTCTGACTTACGTGCGAAACGGGTCGCGATTTCAGTGGTAAACAAGTGGGTGTGACGTTCTACATCATAAACAGCTCTGCTCTGGCAGCGGCGGGGGGGGGGATCTCGCTCCTCTTCCGGGGGAATCCTTTAGTAGCCCCGAAGCCCATTTCGGATTTCACGGCCCGCATCTTCCCCGCATCGGGCCCCAATGAGAGCGATTCGAGTTCTCCATCGCCTCCCACCCGGCGGCGGCACCGCAGAGCTCGCCGCATCCGTTGCTCTAATCTGCAATTGGACACACTCCCACCCGCTTCCGAAGCTCACCTCTGGAAACAGATGAGGAGCATGTAAGATGGGCGTGGCGCTCGCGGTAGGCTCCAACTTCTCTACGGAGGAGTGAAGAAGCAGGATTACTCGGATACTCGGGGGGGGGGGATCATCCGCTCACAGCACTGGGGATGAAAACGGCAAACGGCCCACGCAAGCTTCGAGTGGGAGTGAACAGGTGACTGATCTCCACAATCCTCCCGAGATGAATTGCTACAAACTTATACAGAAATGGTCACTTCAAGTCGTCTGCAATGGAGCGAATGATTGAATGTTTCAAAATGGCTGCCCGAAAGCCGACACAGTGCGTAGAGTTGGGGAACTTCTGAGAGACGTGCCAGACGGGGAAGCTCTTAAAATAGTCACAGCCGGAAATCACTGCAGGTGAGCGCCTGAGCTAAACACGACAGAGACGACTTTCAGATCGCTCGCACGGCGCCAAGCGGCGCTTGCGCCCGCCAGGGAAGGTTTTTGCTTTTAGTCACTCTCTTTCTGTTCCTCCACAGTTGGGGGATTGTACATCTCACATAAATCTCTTTAGAAACTGGGACACCTCAGTCTGGAATATGTAGGACCATCAGCAGGTGCAACTAAATACAACTCAAGTACAAGGAAACTTCGTTTCCTTACGATATCACAGTACAGTGTATATATATATATATATATATATATATACATTTGTATATATTTCGCTACTTGTCAGAATTTATTTATTGTTTTTGTTTTTTTCCTGGCGGAACAAAACTACAGTATTTGTCGGTCGCGGAAATCCCGACACTGCAAAAACTTAAAATCTCGCCAAGAATATTCATCTTTGTTCCCGTCAAAAGTCGAAAAAAAAATGATCTGATGACACTAAAAATAAGACTCATCGCCTAAAATAGTACATTACTTTTGGACAATTTTCTTGAAACAAGAGGGTGAAAAAGTGTTTTTTTTATACCTTGAAACAAATGAAAATGATCTAAAAACAACGAACCTTTGACTTGATGAGTCTTCTTCTTCTTCTTCTTCTTCTTCTTCTTCTCATTTGGACGAGAAATAAGACAAATATGATGAGTTTTTGCAGTGTGCCATATTGCGGAACTCTGAGGTCCATAGAGCAATCGTTGTTTGTTTGTTTTCAACGGCAGCTTGACTTCCGAATTGAATGAGTTCAGCGGCGTGTCCATGTCAACGGCGTGCTCGGTTTAGCACCGTGCTCCTTGCGAGTGTTTTCATTTTGCATTCCGCTCGTCCCGTTCCGTCAACATCTGAAATTTCATCGGTGAATGTGGCTGTTGCCTGCTAGAGTATCCAGCTCATTAATAGTTATTAGGTCTATTTATTTTGTTCTTCGCTTATCACTCGATAGTGCTTATTACATCAAAGCCAGTCTTGTGACCAATAAGAGAAGAGCTCAATGTCATGTGTTTTGTTGCGATGCATTTTGGGATCTCGCGTGCTTCAAAAAATTCATTCAGGTTGCCAGTGTCTCCAATTTCTACTGTGTGAAAAGTGCACAGGGTTACTGATTTTACATTTTTATAATCATAATAAAACTTGAGAAAAATGCATCCGCTCCAATGATTGTGTTTGCCATGACGAATAATACAATAACAGACACCTGTGATCGTTTGGGCGCCATTCTCATTCTGTTTCATCTGTTTGTTTTAGTCCCTGTTGAAATCGTGGCTTCTTGTACACCCAAATGACAAATGACGCGCAAAAGGCGAGCTGAAGGACGACGGACGGCGTGAGAATCAGTCATTCTTCGCCCCTAATTGCACACGACATTTCATTTCGGAGAGTGGCGTGTCATTTCATCAGATGTATCCTCAAGTATCTAATGAGTCAAGGTGAAAAATACACAGCAGAAAGATGTCATTAGTTTGGTGAAGAGTAAAAAGCGCTTTTGCCGGCGCGACTCTCGGAGGTGTGCGCTCGCTAAATGCCATCACGAGAGCTATTTATTGACACGCGCGCCGACCTCGCAAATAGAAAACTTCTGGCCGACTCCTGTCTCCATTAACGCCCAACCCGGCCTTGATAAATGACACTCTTGACATTAAAAAAGAAAAAAAGAGAAAAACTCCTTCAGAAACGCAATTAATGTCAAGTGTAAAATTGTCAGGGTTGTATGGCTAATATCCCTCATTAGGCTAATAAAGGCTGGCACTCTTCTCCAGGTTCCGTGCGGGCTGTTGCGTGGCTAAAGTGCGTACGAAGTCGCGTGTGTGGGCGAGAACTTCGCACGCGTATTTCCCGGCGTGAAGACGGCCTCGGACGCGCCGCCGTGACCTTAACATGCGGGACCTAACGAGTCATGTTTCCCGTCCGTCGACATTCCCCAATGAGCTCCCGCTGCCACTCTGGAGGGGGACGGCGTGCCCCCCCCCCCCCCCCACCTCAGCACGGGCCATAATGGAGTGTGAAGTGTGAAAAGACTTCACGGAGCGATAGGTTCATTTTCCAGACGTGCGGGCAGAAGACGTGCGGCTTTCATTAGCGCTATTGTCCAAATAGACACGCCGAGAGCAGCTACGCTTTACTTTCAGATAAGAACCGCGGAATTGCGCCGCTGCATAGGTTAGTGTCCTCCCGCTGTGGCATTTATTGGCTTTGGTTTCCCAGCAGTGATTGTTTCTTCAAATACTCTGCGTTTTCTTTGTTGTCAGGGCGGCATAGATGTGAAGAATGAGCGCAATATAGACCATGTAGAAAATACCAACACATTTAAGCTGACGACACATTGCGAGAAGTGGGACATGCTGCTGCTTTGGACACAGACAGCATGAGTTCAGTTCCCAAACTCGGATTTAAAAAAAAAAAGGGTGTGCAAATTAGGGGTGAAGAATGACTCCTTCTCACGCCATCCATCAACCTACGCCTTTCTTTGTGTGTGTGTGTGTGTGTGTGTGTGTGTCATTCCAGTGTCGATAAAGTAGATTGTGTCAGCCAGGACATCCGACGTGAAAATTATTATTATTATTTTTTTTTTTTAAAAAGCCAAACAAATCATGTGCGTGACTTGCTGTGGCGGAACGTCGTCGTGTCTGTGTAGGTGCATGTTCCTTTAAGAGGCGGGGTCTGGTGGGGTGGGGTGGAGTCTGTGTGTATCAACTGTGTATTCCGAAACATTAAAAACAACCCAAACTGCAACCGGAAGCATTATGCAGCCTTTTAGACTGATGGGACATGAAATATTGCACGTGTAGAGACAAGCCAGCGACTTCGCTTCCTCCAAAAACCGCAGCCGACCGTCAGCGTCGGCGCCATGGCGAAGCATCGGCGGCGCACCGGAGCGCAAGCTTCGGTATCGCTCAACGGCCCAGGTCAGCGTGGCGGCCAAACACGGAGTGTGCGAGAAGAAGGGCCAAGATGGAAGTCAGACAAACGGCAGAGGCTGCCAGCTTTCAAATCAGGTAGCGCAGCGTTTTGCTGCGGGAAGTGGCGTTTCATCGCGGCACCCTAAATCTCTCGTGGTAAAGGCCGGCCCGCTGGTTTATAGCCGCTTTGATATCGCAGACACGCGGCCTCCCTTCTGGCCTTCCGAGCCGCGGGTGAAGGATTAGACATGGTGGGATTGCGGACCCCTGACCCGGGGCCCCAAAGCAAGCCTCTTTCATGCCCGCCTTGCCGCAAGCTGTTTCGTGACTCGCGCCATTCTACTTGATCTCAAACACACAGCGGCCCGACGGCCAGAGCCCCCGCAAGCTGTTTTCTCCAGTTAGAAAGGTGATTCTGATCCAAAGCCACTTGGAGCGTCCGTCTGTTTGGCCCCGGAACCTGGGCATCCGCTACCTTCTATTGTTGTGCTCCGTCCGTCAGATGACAGGCCAGGACCCTCACGGGGGAAGCTCGGTCATCTCTCGCGGACAGTTAAGTGTGGAAAGCGCACGCGCTACGAGTGTTTGTCTTTGCTACGGCGGCAGGCGGACGGGGTGGTAAGCGAGGTTCGGGGGGGAAGAACTGCCTCCAGGAACGCAGTAGCAACTCTCGCCAAGACGGCAAGAGGGAAGATTCCAGAAGCACGTTTAACTTAAAAGACTTTCGCACGTACAACTGAGAAAATAGATTCAAATAGATACTACTGGAATTGCAATGTCAAAGTTTGTCCTTAAAGCCTTCACTGTCCCGTTACATGGCATCTGCTGACTTTTCTCACGCAGAGTATATCAAGTATAAAAATGCATTCAGCCAACGACAGTCTGAAGAGTACAAACGGAACATCAACGAACTCTTAAACCGAAGCGTAACTCTAACCTAATCCCTAAAAGTAACTTGACCTAAAAGTAACCTGAACCCAACCCGGAATCCTCACCCCATAGCCTTGCCTAACCCGAACCCTATCCAAAGCCTGACCCATCGGCCTAACCCCTATTTGGAATTATTATCAACAGCATTTATCAATCCGATTTCTTATCATTGCCAATCACAGAGCAACCGCTCACACTCACATTCACACCTAAGAACAATTTCAAGTCTTCGAGGAACCTAAGACGTATGTTTTTACAATGCGGGAGCATTTCGGATTAGCGATCCAAGTCTACAGAGGGATGAAAACGTCATCCAAAACATGATGAACTGTCACCTACAGGAGCTCGCAATCGGTCTGTACAGGGAAAATATTGTCATCGTGATCTTCGACTTTCCATCGCATTGGATTTAATTGTACAGTTGATGCTTCTACAATTGCACAGCGACGGTGCTGTTCCCTCAAATATGATTGGATTCAAAACTCTCCTTCTGTATAACGTGGATTATGTGCATTTAACACTTTGGTAAAAGGGCCACCTCACATGACAGAAGAGAATTGCCTGGCTTACTTTGGAGCACAGTGAGGTTTCGTGCCATCCGGCAGCTTCAAGTTCTCCCGGCGGGACTGCTGTTCCAGGTCAGAGATCTCCTCTGCATCATTTAGGCCATTCTTTTTTTTTTTTTAAATCAAGTCATTAATCCCGCACTTCTTCACTCATGGACGTTTTTTGACTGCTAATTTCGGGAGAACAGACGTTGCGACAGAGATTTGAAAAACCCGCTCTGTATGCTTTAGTCAACTCTTCTGCTTCTTCCACATTTAACTTTTCATGCATTTTGCAGCGGTGAATAATTAAGAATGTTGATTCCCTCATCATGAAATATTAATGTGCCGAGGATGCATAATTACGTACTTTAATTCCAGGATTTCTGACGCGCTCCTTGTTTAATTATCATTTTGGGGGGGGACAGCTTGAATATAATGGGAGGAGACAATAAGAAATTAAAAAAAAAAAAAAAAAGCAGGCATGTGAGGGAAAACATGACTTTTCTTCAATGTGCAACATTCCAGTGTGTAACAACCAACTTCTGCACTAACACACACCGTTTTGTTGTTTAAAAATGCATTGGGAGGCTCAACATGACCGAATTGAAAGCAATACTGGTGCAACGGCATAAACCAACAACAATACACTATCTTTTCAAATACCCTAACCCCAAACAATCCCTAACTTCCCACCAAAAGCTTCCAAATTGAACCAAAGCCTGAGCACTAAACCGAACCCTAACGTATCTAAAACCTGAAACGAGTTAGAAACCTAATGACCCAACCCTAACCTCTCATTCAGAACGCCTAACATAAACATTACAAAAACACATCATATATTGACATAAAGGGTCATTGCATTCTGCTGCCCAAAACCATTTTTGTCCCCCGAAAAGGTGGGTGGGGGATCGGTAGGTGGGGGCGAAGACTGTTGACATTCTTTGAGAGAATCACAGCGCATAAGGTGAGATTTAAACAGTTCATTCGTCCCGTGTTTTCAATGATAGATGGGCGCCATTATCCGATGAATAATAGACGTCGAGAGGATTTATTGCACGCACGCCCGCCCGCCCGCCCGCCCGCCGCCTGGCCAAATTCCGACGGCGCGCCCGGTGCTCGCTACAGGCAAACACCAGCAAACGGCTTCCTTTTGTGAGCGGCTGCATGCTTGGCGATCGATGACTTGGAAGCAATTCATTCAGACTCGTTATCATGAAGTGGGGTTAATATTTCACTGCTTCCTGTTGATAGTGGAGAATGCCAAAGGCCCTCCGATGAGGGCTAAACATTTCACCCTTCAGGGTTCATCATCGCTCGTCCTTAAATTAGCAAAACTACAGACAAAAAAACAATACAAAATTGTTAATCACTGAATTTTGGGGGGGGGGGACAACACTTACCGGGACATAAAACACATTTACCAAACGCTAATGACCGAATGTGGAGTTTGAATGACTTGTAATATATTTGACATGACGCGTCGAGGAGAAACGCCTTCAGTGATGCTGCCGGGTGCGAGCAGGTGGCGCCGCACGAGCAAATTTTCTCAGTTTCAAAAATGCATGTTTGCAACAAAACGAGGTCAGTGAAGCTTGAGGTGACACCCAAAAAAGGCATATATGCATGCAAACACAAAAAGTCCAACCTATAAGAATTGGCTTTGAGGGAGAGGATTCTGCAATGATGGGAAGTTCCCAAAAAAAAAAACTTTTGTTCATCTACTTACTTTTGTACATTTCAGTCTTTGAACACAAATATCTGCACTTCTACGTAAGTACAGAGTGTGAGTACTTTTGCTGGCATTTTGGAAGAAACATCCCACACATGGCGTATAAAGTGTGTCAGCGTGTGTACTGTACATGTGTGGGCGGGAAATGGGAGGGGGTGGAGGAAAGGTAATTAAAGACACTTGAGACATGAGGACGAGTGCGTATCGACAGGATACGTTCTCAGGTAGCATCAAAAGTAGCATCCGATGCCCTGGGAGGAGCCACGGAGACGCAAAAAAAGACGACGGTTAACTCCTCCGCGCGTTAATTAGCACCCAGAGGAAGTCGAGGGAGTGTGTGGAGGGAGGAAGTGGGACAAGGCGTGAGGGGGGGGATGACGGCTGGGAGGTTACCAGCGGATCCCCCGAGGTCGAGAGCGCACTCTGGAGAGGACACACACACACACACACAAAACACGGAATTCTGGCAATGAAATACTGAAAGATGCCAAGTTTTACTTACAAAAACGTGTGTGTGTGTGTGTGTGAAGTTTCTTCCTATTGTGCAAGGTGGCGGTTATCATGAATCGCTGGCGAGAGGAGCAAACGCATTCTTCATATAATTAATGCTTTAGCGTGTACTTTTTTTTCTAGTCATTCTGTTCCATTTCTGTTATAATGGATTCTTTCTATAATGACGTTTATTTCTGTTGTGCAAGGTAGCGCTCATCATCAAAGTTTTCATTTTCATAAGTGGCAAGAGTAGCCGTCGCATTAATCATGACTCGTATATGTGCCTTTTTTTAATTTTTGTATTTTTTTTTTACTGTGTGGATTAGTTCGGCAGTTCTCAAACATTTTACTCCAAGTGCGAGTGACCTTCATTAAAATACTTAAGCATAATTAGTGTTCTTCAAAAGAGAGCCAACGGTTGCATTCCTCAAACGTTTATTTCATATTATTGTAAGCAACTGCAACATTATGGACATTTGTATTATTAACGTTGTGCATATGCACAAGAAAATAAAAACTGTACTTGACTAATTCAAATGGATGACACTCAAAAGTTAAATACAAATGGAAACTAAATATTTGAAAACAGTTCTAAAATATCAACAGCAAATGTATTGAACTTAAAAGTTAAATACAACGGAATGATTGATAAATACATTTTAGAAAAAAATAAAAAGTTTAAGCCATTACGCAACATTACACAGTTTGAATTGAATTCAGTGAGTTTGTCATGTACCACTAGAGGGCGCCCACCCAACACTAGTGGTACTCGTACCACACTTTTGACAACCACTGGATTCTTTTTGTCCGTATTGTGTAAGGTGGCTGTTACGATGTAACGCTGGCAGACAAAATATGGACTTTTAAAAATGTATGGGCAATGGATTAGTTCTCGCCATTTTGTTTATTTTTATTGTGCTTTTTAAGGTGATGAATCCATAGCAGAGAAGCAAAAGCATATGCAGCGTATTCAATTCATAGTATTTGTTGTATTGTAACCACCTTATGTATTACCTCTTCCAAGCATGAAGGCGAGAGGCACGGTATTGATGGACGTTTGTTGATTCGATTGTTTTTTAGTTGCCAGGATTACGCAAAAAACAACAACAACAAAAACACACACACAGAGACGATTTTGATTTAATATTGTGGAATGGGTGCGCATGAAAAAGCTGCAATAAAAAAAATCGGATCCCGCAGATGGAGCTGCACCTGCAGAACGGTATTCTCATGTGATGAATGTTCACACTTTCGAGTTGCTTACACAGGACTATCCAAAAATGACAAATTTACACCAGTTATGTGGCTATCTGCTAACAAATTACTCTGTAAATTCCATCTACTAATACATCTCCATTTTTTGTTCCGACTCTCTGTGACTGCTAAGAAAACAGTGGCACCCGACCGCATGCGCCAGGCATCTCGACGTTGCAAAGGCGTCGGGTGTGCGAGGGTGGACGTGGCACAAAAAGGCCATCTGTGCTCAATATAACATTCTTGGCTAAATAAATCATGGAAGGGAAAAAAAAAATGACGTCACCCTGATTTAGCACTTCAGCAAAAGCCTTTTTCAGCTGATGAGCAAATTAAGGGAGATACTGCTTTGAATGTTCGCAACTGCAGATTACTTCTTACTTACTACTTCCAATGATTGCAATTGCACAAGGTAGCTGTCACCATGAATAGCTGACAAACGTTGCAATCACATTAATTATACGGAAACACAGACGTACCTTTACGAGTGCAATCCAATTCATTTCAATTGGAAAACTATTTGATTCAGGATTAAATTGCATGACATGCTTGGTCATGGAACAAATTCGATGTGTATGTTCCTTATGCCCACCTATGTGCCCGCATTTGGCTGAGTATGGGCTTTTTTTGACTGTTGAATATTTCTAATAATTCCGTCCATTTGTATTGTGCATGGTGGCAAGTTCTGTCTGGAAAGCACAGGCAAACATATGATTTCAAAAAAACACGCCTCTGATGTACCATTTTGCCAGGAAGGCCGTGCAAAAGGGGCGATTGAACGCTTGCGATTAAGCGTGAACCTTGAATCGTGTTCAGATTTTTGATTGCTTTACAGTTCCAACAGGTGACTGGAGATGAACTCGTCATTCTGTGTATTTTATTTCTCTTAACTTCCATGTTAAGTGAGAACATCCAGGCAGAATCATTTTCAATGGGCAGTTGTCATTTTACCGCTAAAAAAAAAAAAAAAAAAGCGATGAATGAGATCCCTTTAAAAGACTGCAACGATCTACATGAGGCGCAGATGAAACACTCCAGTGGAGTTCCTCTGTCGCCCGACGGCAACGGTTCCGCTTTCGAGGAATAATTAAGTCTCCCATTATTAGGACTATGGGTGTAGCCCTGGTAATTAGCACTTCATAGGCATTTCATTATGCAAGATCTTCCCTTGTGCGCGGTTTGAATATTCCGGTTTGCCATCTGTGTGAATGCTGTAAATCTGCTTTAACACAACTTGTAATGAAAGATAATCATCGTCTAAATTGGGGCAGTGACGGAAATGGGTAAAACTCCAAGGGAAACTCTCCGTGTAGGGCTTACATTGGTAGGGTTGAGGCCAGTTTTAGAGGGGATGGGTTAGATAAGGTTAAGGTAAGATAATGGTTAGGGTTGGAGGGAGGATTTACCGTTAAGAGTAGGGTTTGTGTTTTAGCACGACAGGGAGGGTTAACGGTAAAGTAGGCTATTTTAGTGTAAAGGTCAGAGTCATAGGTCATAGTGTAAGGTTAAGGCTTTTGGTTATGGCAGATAGGGTTGCGGGTTAGGGTTAAGGCTGGATAAGGGTTAGGGTTACAGGGTTAGCAGGTTAGGGGTAAGGGAAGTGTACGGCTTATGGCGGTAAGGTTAGGGCAAGTTTTAGGTTTAGTGTTAGGGGATAAGCTTGAGGGGTTAGGTAAGCATTACGGGTAGGGATCAGGGGAAGGGTTAGCTTAGGTTCATTCATGCTCTATGCTCTATGCGTAGGTGGATGGAGCTGTTCATTCATATTCTGCAGTCATTTCAAGTTATGGATTTTAGTTTGAAGACTAAGGTGCGGCATTTCCGATCACACCGATAATCGTTTTCCACGAGGTAGCAAAACGATTCGGGTGAATTGCCTTCAAAGTGGGTCACAGCATATGTAAACTGGAAGTACTTGACGCTGAAATATTAGCTACTACCTGCAGCCGAGAATGTGGAGGTGAAAGGAGAGGTTGTAGAGGATTCTGCAATTTATTAGCCCGCGGCAATTAGCCAGGGAGTGCTACGGGCCCTTTTGATGGTGGGGATGCTTAAATATGGAGGAGATAAGAGAGACGCAGATGTAGCAGTCCAAACCTCGAGTAGACACCAGCTAGATAGATAGCAGAAGCTCCTAAAGGCTCAGATAAGCCACGCAGGACCGATCTGGTGGTTGATAGCATCTGTCAATCAGGCCTCAGGGTTGATTAATACGTGCAGCTCACAGGGGGAACCAGACCAACTTGGGGGTCCAAAAGGTTGTGAGCCGAGGATACGCTACGCCAGCCGGGTCGACTCTTCTTGTCCCGCCGAGTGCTCCGTTCCGGTCAAGGTCACAGTCGATCTGTCAGCGTCTTATGCTTTCCATCACTGTTGTGATGAGGGACGAGCTACTGCGTGCCACTAGCCTGCGTGTCACTGTCACGTTTGAAGTCCATCAAGCCACGGGGGAAAGACTACCGCATACACACTCCTTTTTTTTGTTTTTCAATCACATTTGGAGTTGAATGACTGCAGCGCATCACATCACCGCACGTTAGGATGCGATGTTAGTCCGAGAGGGTTAAGGTAGACAGATAAGGTTCAGGGTTACGGGTTATGGTTAGAGGGTTTGGGGAAGGATTTGGGACACGTTAAAGGGTCCCCTGACCCCTTGGAGAATTTACGGGGAAACAGTTGGGTTTGGGTTAGGGTTTGGATTAGGGAGTAATGGGTAGGAGAAGAGTTAGGAAAGTAGTAGGCTTAGGAAGTTAAGGTTCGGTATAGAGGTTGCCAGCTTTTTATGGCTTCCATCCTTCACATTATTATCAATAATACTACCATCAGATCACATTTTTCCCACTCCGTCTTGCACAAAACCAGCAGCAACTCCAGTTCAACGACGCAAACTTCTTGACAAAAGCTCCCTTCCCTTATCTTTGGATTACTAGTGACCACATTTTAATTGGAAAAATATCTCAAGTAATTAAAGTCACTGTCTCCGAGCTCCCTAAGAAGTTAACCACACATTTTATTGAATCACCGCCGGGCTGATGCCGCCATGTTTTACCGCACCTGTCCTTGAAGCCTTTGTACTAAATCTCTTACATCTTTTCTTTACGGCATTCGCCTCAATGACCCGTGAAAGAAAAAAAAAGTAATTCTCTGTAAGTTTTTAATGTCTGATTAAGATAAAGCCGAGCTTGTCTGCTCTCCTTCCCGACTCTCATCTGGAGCCAATTGTGTTCGCTCGGGAACAGCGGCAGATAAAAGGCTCGAGCCGACGACTTCTCTAATCGGGCGGCCGGGGCGACGCGGGAGAAAGGCGTGCGCTCACCCCACTGGGACGAGAGTGCGGATAAAAAAGCCTCCTCGGCCTGCCCCTCTCTGCACTGACCGACTGGGCAGGAGAGCAGTTTATGTCTGTTGTGCGAGTTAGCGTAAATTAGCAACTAGTTATCCTAACTCACATGCCACGTACTTCGCTTTATTTGCAGCTTGGTACCATCATCAAGACAGCGTGTGCGTGTGAAAAGGAAGCAAAAACGGATACAACATTAGTTCCAAGCTCAGCAAAAGCACAAAGAAAAATAACCTTGGCTTGCCAAAGGTGCTAATCTAAGATTCAAGACTCAAGCTCTGTTTCCGCTTTCTCAAGCTTTGGTCCGTCCTGGACGTTTGTCTTAATATTAATATTTCGGACTTGTGTGTGTCTGTTGTATCCTAAAGCTCCTCTTTCCAAAGTTTCACAGAGGACTAGTTTCTCCCTCGGACCTCTCAGTCCAATTCTGTGACATCGCCATCGACTACACGTCATTTACACAGCTGACTCAACTGTTCCTTCCCAAATTGCTGAAACCGAACATTTTCCCCAGTCCTGTCTGCATCCTTTCAAAGTTGCCAGAGGTGTTCATTCCAGATGGTTGAAATGTTATGCAACATCAAATCAAAGGCACCCTCGCCTTCACTGACTGCTGCTCTAACTGCCTGGGTAAAATGACCCACAAAATAATTGAGGCCAAACGGAGCAGAAATAAACATTTGTGCTGCTAGAAACTGATTCATGACTGTATTCTAATAAGGAAACATCCTGCTAGAACCATTCCAAGTGTCGAAATCACGCTTGTCCAAACCTTTTCGTCTGAGAATAAAAAATCTACTTTAATTTATTCACGTTTACGCATTTTGTTACTGTTTTAGTTGTAACTACTTTCTCTGCATTTTTGCTCGAAAAGCTCCATAAAACGCATAAAACACTCCCACTTTTTTGACACCCGCACTTCACGCTGCTCCCAGTCCAAATAATAATAAAAAAAAAAAAAAATGTCATAAAAATCAAATACCGTCATTGGCCGAGTCAAATGTTATTTTTAGAATGTGCCGCAAGCCGCTAAAAAATGGATGGCGGGCCGCAAAGATGGACAACCCTGGTCTAAATCTACAGAAATGGAGTGGAGGATTCGGTCAAATATTCATATGCGATCCTGACAGCCTGCCACTCTCGAAAAACACGTCAAAAACTGAAAATGAAGCGCTGTGCTGAATCCTGCTTGCAAGTGGTTGACTTGTCCGCTCGCTCATCATGTCTCCGTAAGTCACCAAACGTCACCTCGCATCTGCTCGCATCGCATCTCTTTGAGTCGCAGTCGATCCTCTCAGCTGTTACCCCGGCGCAGATTTGGGGGCCGTGCGGGCCCCAATGAAATCATCTTCATTAATTGGGCCAGCGCGCCGATATGCTAATTACAAATCACAGAAAAAGTGCGGCGGGCGACTGGAGACGCTATCAGCAGCCGACGTCGGGCGCTGCCAGCTCTTGTTTTACCGGCAACAAAAGGCGAGAGAAAGAAGAGGCTGTTGGTGTTTTTGCGGGTGCTGAACAATTTGTGTCAACAATTAGGTCAACAGCACCTTGAGTGACAAACGCATTGAACTGGCTCAGCTCGAAAAAACGGAGAATTTGCAGTTTTACTTCCCACCTCTTTTGTCTTTGATTGAAAGCCCTCCTTTGTTTTCAGTTTGTTCTTTTAAAGGCTCCTTGAAGAATTCTCTTCATGTTTTTTTGCTTTCGGGGTGTGTGTGTAGGCGGTAGGCTTGTACGAGATTGGAAAAAAATATTGGATTTTCTTTAACCCTGCAATATACATTAGAAACTACAGGATAAGATGTAGTTTCACATGTAACGTGAAACGCAGTACACATTTCTATTTTTCCCACCCTAGGAAAAACTATGCTCAGTAGAGCACAAAACTATACGGAGTCATTTGTATATAAAGTCTACCTGGATTTAATAGTCCAGCCAGCGACGAAATTAAAAATCATTTCTCTTCATGCCCACTCATACTGTTGAGTCAGTAGCACATTCCTAACACTATTCAATCAATCAATCTGTGTCATTTTGCACCTATGTGATAACATGCGCATTAGTTATTTCTATATTTGACTGCATTAGTGCAAGCCAAACACGGAAGTTTGTCCCTTCAATAATGTCCCCCTAACCCCACAAATGTAATCCGACATGCGACATGCATTCGTTGGTCATGTTCTGAAGAGCAACACAATCAATTAATAGTTATCATACAAAAGGCACAGCATGTAACACCGGGCCGCTCCGTCTGTTGTTTGATGGGTTATCGTTTACCGTAACATCGGGCCTAATCTTATTAGCATGTCCAACCAGGTCCCCCTGCTGGTCATTTATTCATATTACAGTTGATTGACTGCACATCAATAATACACCATACGATGTGACTACTGCGCACACGTGCATTGCGATGACGACGCTCAAACGATGGATTGCGCAGCCCGCATAGGTGTCGCGTCATCAGTCCCATCGTCGAAGTAACCGCATTCGCGTGGTCTTACAGCCGTGCAGCAAGAGTCGACTCATCATTTCTCTGACAAGAAAATCGGATCGGCACGGTCAAACACGAATATAGAACATTTCGCCTTGCGCGAGTCGACTTCGGCGGCAGGCGTGTCTACCATACACGATGCACGGAAACCGAACGAAATTGAAAATAAACACCGTACTTCAAACGCACGGCCAGTACGCTCTGTTTTTGAGTACATAAATGCCCCCCCGGCTGCTGTTTGAAGACATACGGTGGGTGACGTGCAAAAGATCTTCAGACAGCAAACAAACACTTCTTCCGTCTCTCGACGTGTAAGAGCGGGTCCAAATGGCGCCTCGCGGCACATTCAAGTCTCCTGGCTCCGATCGGCATTGAAGCGAAAGGATAAGAGCCTCTTTGCGAGCCAGACGGCTTTTCTTCGGCTAAATTTGCATATCCGACCGAGGCGTGCCTGGCTCCGAATTCAAAGGGAACGCAAAAAGAGACAAACAGCCACAGAAGCAAATGAAGCTTTTGTGTTTGAATAATCCAAGGAGTGCTCTCCTTTTCAAATAGTTTGCAGTAGGCGTCCATGTTTCGCATAAAGAAACATTCGAAGGCTGGTATACGCGCGATATTGAGCACAAATTGGGAGATTAGAATGTCTGTTTTGGTAACTGGTTCAAGGTCTGCTCAATCTTAAATCTTAAAAAAAAAAAAAGAAAAGTCAAGCCAAAGTGCTGATTGTTTTGCTGACGGATTCATTCCTCAGTTGTAAAGCTCTTTAAAAAGGAGCCTGCAGAGTCGTCGCCTTCGTGACAGCGATGTTACCAGTGCTGATCCCCCCACCCCCAAAAATAAGATTCCAAACCTGCTCTGTGGATTAAGGGTAGTGAAAGCATTCAGCTGTGACACGCATACCTGCTTCGACGGGTACGTTTTTCGCACGGTCGCTCAAATTTCAAGACGACAAATGGAAAGCACTCGGGGGGGGGGCAAGCAGAGAGACACTTGAGGTTGGGGCGGGGGGGGGGCTTGCTGACTTGACTGAAGGAGCGTATATTTGGGGTTTTGATCACAGTGCTGAGTTGGTGTGATGTGTCACCACATGCTGTTGCCTAAGCTTCTTTGGGTAAATTCCTCGGTGATGGCAATCTGATGTCTTCTCCGTTGTAGTTACAACTAAATGGCATCACACTGAGCTCTTGCTATTATTTTGCCTGATGCCCGAATTTGCAAAAACTGCGATTGGCTGGCAACCAGTCCAGGGTGTACCCAACCTCTCGTCCAGCTAATAAGGATAAGCGCTATGAAAAATGAGATGGATGGACGCTGTGGTCTCATAATCGGAGGTTCTATGTTTGAAACTTGACCAGGAACCTTTGGAAAATTCTGCCCCAAAGCCAATTTTCCATATCAACATGAAGTTGGTAGGTGTACTGTGAACCACCAAAAAAAAGACACGGAGTGTTCCATTTTAGGCTCTTCAGAGGTTCTTCAAATTCATCTTAGATACTGTGTCCGACTGAAAGACATATTACCCGCCGCCAAGACAATGGAGAAGTTTAAAGACTGACCATAGAAGACAAAACTTGGCCATTTCCAGATGTTCCAACTTGAAACATGTACTGTACACTAAATGACTAAAAGACGTGTCACTTTTTGTAGGATATGATAAATCATTCTGTTTGTGTCTTAAATTTGCTTCATAGTTTGCCGTTTTAATTGTTTGAATCAGTCAAGAAATGCGGAAGGACGACGTAAATACTGTATGTAAAATATCTCTTAATTTGGGAATTCTATTGTGAAAATGGGAGTATTTGCGCAACGTCCTGAATGAGCTGAATAAGTCAAGTTGATGATGATAATAGCAGCAGTAGCTGGGTTGGGTCGGAGCTGTTAACAGATTCAATCCAGCGCACCTAACGGGGGAAGGCAGCAGAGGGATGAGCGAGACGTGCTCGGACACAGATGAACGTCCCGCGACGTTATATGGAAATCGAAATGCCGAGGTTCGCCGTGAAGCCGAGCTGCCGGCGCGCCCTAACGTTTTGCTCAACGGCTGCTTCTGATGCTCCTGCACAGCCGGACACGATAGCGGGCCAACGTTCGGCCGACCCGGCACCCCGTCCAGGTGGAAACGTGACGCTCTGTTGAATTGCGTGCGTCAGGAACGTACGACTAGATTTTCATGACTTTTTGTCACATCAAAATCGGGACGGTAATAGTGTCTGATGTGCTGTAATGAAGTGGTCCTCAAACTGGGTTGTGGGGGCTTCACAAGCTGCAGCTTGGGGCGCCGCAAAATTGCAATATATCCTATCGTTTTTAAAGGAAAAAAAAAAAAGGTCCTTTTAGTACATATATGTCAAACCACGATGTAATGAAATTTGGCCTCCTGTTTTGAAGCTCAAACTCAACAATGTCTGTATCACTTTAACATACTTCCATGACACCAATTGCTTTAGACACGGCTTTGGCAAGATTTCTCTGCCATCTGAGGGTGTTTCAGAAAGAACCCCAAAAATTATGAAGATGAATACTGGGTATTGCCACACAGCGACACGCCAAAAGCTGAGCAGAGCTGCAGTGTTGTTGGATGCGCAGATTAGTCCTAGCTAAAAAGCGTTAGCTTCTTCTGCCTTTACAACACAAGTCGACGACCTGCTTGGGCCGAAACAAATGCCTTCTGCCTTGTCTTTTGATGTCCCAGAGCTACTATTTCCCCACCCACGTGTGTGAGGAAGTGGCAGCAAACAAGACATCCATCAAGCTGACAGACAAAACAAATTACAAGGGAAACAGAACCTTAATATATCAGCAGAGCTAATGGTGTCAGGGCAAGGGGGGGTGGGGGGGCAGACACGAGCGCATGGCCCCTCGCTTACGGCTGAGCACCTAAAAAGACCCAAAAGGGGGGCCAGAGAGGGCTGATAGCTTTTGGATACACACTATTAACGGTGCATTGGAACAAGATTCATAAATGTACATTGCAGTGGGGTCCGTCCAGGCCTCATACAGTAGGTGAGATTTGTTTTAGTTTGTATTTTTTATTTTTTTTCCCCAATGAATGATGGAGTGTGACTCGAGACAATAAAAGTATAATTACATGCCTCGGGCTTGGGTGGCGGTACTGGTGACAGGTGGGTAGAAATGAGGAAGAAGGGATTACCTTCACTTTTCAATGAGCTCTGGCACCGTCACCCCCCTGCCCAGATGGGGGGGAGGTGTAGGGGGGTTTCACCTTGGGTGAGAGGCCATCATTTTTCTCAGTCATTAAACTCCTAATCCAGCCTGCGTGTACACACTCGAGCTCATCTTTCACAGCAGCCCTGAACTTCAAATCGCTGCATCAAGTACGGCCAGTCGTACCGGAGGTCCTCAATGGGTGGAGTCGGGTCCCGTTCTGGACCCTTTATGCATTCCTATATGGACCAAGAACTATAATTGGATGATTTTCCATCCATCCATTTTCTACCGCTTATCCGAGGTCGGGTCGCGGGGGCGGTAGCTTTAGCAGGGACGCCCAGATTTCCCTCTCCGCAGCCACTTCATCCAGCTCTTCCGAGGCGTTCCCAGGCCAGCCGGAGGATGTAGCCTCTCCAGTGTGTCCAGCGTCATCCCCGGCGTCTCCTCCCGGTGGGACATGCCCGGAACACCTCACCGGGGAGGCGTCCGGGAGGCATCCGAATCAGATGCCCCGGCCACCTCATCTGGCTCCTCTCGATGCGGAGGAGCAGCGGCTCTACTCGGAGATCCTCCCGGATGACCGAGAAACTCATTTCGGCCGCTTGTATCCGGGATCTTGTTCTTTCTTTGCAGGGAATTCCAGTCGTCATAATTTGACCTGGTCAATTCTACAGCAGGCAGTCTTATTGTAAACTCATGCCCAACTTTTGTGGGGGTTGTAGGGCTCATATTCTAACCACCCCAACTTTGAAGGAAATTTACTGTAGTCTTATGTTAACATACACGACTTTTGGATTTTACAGTAGTGATATTTTTAGCTGCACAATTTATGGTAATTAATTTTCTTTGTAGGCAATTGTTTGTGAAGGGTGTAGAGGGTGTACTCACAGTTTTGTATGTTGCATAAAACAATATAGTAAGCTGTATGTTAACAAAGGTTTTTATGTTTGTCAACTTCAAAGCCAACCAGCGTCGAGGAACCGATTGGGTTTGACTTTGGAGGTTCCATCGCACCGTAAATGTTCACCATTCTTCTTTTCCATTTCATACGTGTCAGAAGAAGAAAGGATGCTCGACGTGGAGCGCAATATCCTGCTTTGTTCGACACCAAAGGCTCCTCCAGTTCACGCTGTACTTTTTGGACTTGACAGGAAATCATGCTCTCAGACCCTTTTTTGCGGGGGCATCAGCTGCAAGATTACAACGCTTACTCGTTTATACGCGCGTGGTGTGCCGCATTTGCAAGGCGCAGTTATTACATGTTGTTCGATGGCGGGCGGGAGTTGAAAGACAAAATAAAATCCCCAAATTCCCCCCGGACAGTCGCCGCGAGCATGATGAATCGCACAATAAACCCTCAAATGTGGTGCTGGTGGGCTTTCCTGCTGATGTGAATATTATTGCCTGGTGGTGATGACCTGAGAAGCCGCACTCAGGAGGGTTTTGAATCACCCTTTAAGACAACAAATGCACATGTAAATAGAATACAGTCAGAGGGACCAAAACCACTGCTGCCAATAGCCCCCCAAAAAAAGGCAAACTATTGACACCCCCTTCCCCATTTCTTTATTTGTTTACAATTGCTAAGAATGATAGCTTCAATCATAAAAGCAGTTTGACATCATTTTAAACTCTTCTTACAACATTACCCTCAATGGCTTGCAGATGATGATTTGGTTTTGGAAAAATATGCACCGGAAGTGTGCATGTACAAACCACGTAGCAAAGACTCTCCGTAACTTCCACTAGCAACCCAGACTAAATTTGGCTCCTCCCTGACATACAAAGCTCGTCTCCGTCTAGATGTATTGTTTCAACATAGTTCCTTGACACCAATTTCCATTTGGACAAGGCTTTGGCGGCATCTTGTGTACGAATGGGAATTTGATGATTCCGATTCCATTATTGATACTGCTTATCAATCAGATTCCTTAACAAAACTCTTATTTATTATTGATTAACTCTCATTGGGTGAAGGAATCCCAAAATATAAATGGGTTTGTTTGCTTAAACTAATATCTTCAACTTTGGAGTGTGGGGGGGGGGGGGGGGGGGGGGGAGGTTTGTAGATGACTTAATTCTCCTAGAATGATAATAATAATAATAATTCTCATGGAGACCAAAAAGCTTAATAACAAGATACCAGAATGCCTGATTAAATTGTCCAGTTCCACTCTTATTGGTCCAGAGAAAAAACAACTTATAAAGCAACTTGGAACATTAAGACTGAGAACAGTCAAAAGACAGCTTTCTTTTAATCCACGAGGAATAAACTGGATAATCTTCCCAATGTATGACACTTTGGTGCAATAATTACAGTTCTCCTTTTGCATCCAACTTGATCCAAATATCTTGTCTTTGTAGTGTATTCAATTAAATATAGGTTGAACTTGATTTGCAGGTCATTGTATTCTGTTTTTATTTACGTTTATCACGTCCCAACTTCATCGGAATTGGGGTTGTACCAGCCGAAAAGCGTGGGCGCGATTGCATATGTACGCCGGCACTAACGGGATTGGCTTGTCGTTAAGCAAACGCTGTCACGGCCCGGCTCGGAACACCGGAGGGCCGCTATGAGATATTCAAGGCCGAGGAAATAATTACACGGTGCCAGTCGCCATGTTTGTCCAAGTTATTTGTTCTATAACGCCTACGCCGCCACGCGCCTCCCTTGTGGCAAAGGACAAAAATGGATATAGTGCATTTACATAGCTATATTTATACATCAGTGCACAATTATTCATTCGGTGTCCCATCTTTCTCGACAATATTAGATGGGAACATTGAGCCTTTTCCAATGGTGTGGCTTGGCAGCCAAGATGGGCTTCATGGTGACGTCACCACTGTTAGCAGCGTAGCGCAGTTGACTTGAATGTCAAATCAATTTACAACATTTAAATGGATTTAAATGCCATTAATCAACTACAGGCCCTCAAAAAACGTTGTGATTATGCAAATATAAGAAAGTAAAATAGCACTGGAACGCTTCCCTCACATGGTGGGAAATGAGGATAGGGACACATTACATGTTTCGCCGCAGAAAATTGAGACGCGGGTATTTTTTCTTCTGCAGTGTATAACACAAATACAGAAAATCAGGCCAAATCTGAGAGCATTTGATCATCCCTTGCGAGCAATGACAGCAAAGGACCGATTGTTTGAATCTCTTTGAAAACGATTATCCAGATTATCCGATTATCCTGCGGTGTGGGTTGCGTTAAGAGTGTTTTTGTTTTTTGTTTGTTTTTGAAAGATGATGCTGAGCAATTATCCTGTGTTGTGGGTGCGTTAAGAGTGAGAAGTTAAGAGTTTTTTTTTTTTAAAGATTGTCCTGAGAAATTATCCTGTGGTGGGAACTCTTAACAGTGTTTATATTTTGGTTTGTTTGTACTTACCAGATAAGCTAGCAGTGTAGCCTAGCTTCTTGTTTTTCTTCTTCTAATTTCTCATCTGGTTTGGAGGTGAAGACGTGATCATCACAGTGGAGGATACACCGAGTGGCTGTCGTAAGAAGTTGTACAGAGTAGATCGCAAGACCGCCTCCGGGTTGCTTCCCGAGAGGTGACTGGGAACCAAACCCCCATCGTCGGTTTCGTGGAAGGCATTTCGTCACGGGTATGTATGAAATGTTTGGTCGGCTTGTCGTCGAGTAACGGCTAGTCTGCTAGCTAACGTCCATAAACATCGACGATGGTTAATTTTGAATCAAATAGCTCGTTGAAATGTAAATTACGGACGGCCTTTTGTCTCCCATCCAAGCAGTTGACAGCATGTAAGATCTTCAAACTACGGAGGTCGAGAGGAAGGCTAACATCCTCGGTTTTCTCAATCACTCTTCCTGAGTGGATGACAAAGAAGGTTTGTTTACTAGCGGTGCCGTGGAGTGCTTATGCGTCGGCTGATTGAGTTTGTCAACTGTTGCCGGGACGACGACGTTGTCCGCGGTCAGAATTGGAAACGGAAGTGAGCTTCGCTGCCATCCAACCCAGTGTGACTCATTCACTCTCCCGGCATACCGCCTTACCTCTCTTTGCTCTCGGCGATGAAATTTTAAAGAGATAAGAAGCTTTTTTTTTTTTTTTTTTTCTATTTCAGTGTCACCATTAGCCTGAATAATACATGGGCGAGAGAGAGGAGCGGTTTGAGTCCTACGGAGGATAGAAAAGCACAGCCTTCAATTAAATTATACATCATTATCGCAGCTGGCGAGGCCCGGCCGTCGCGCTACGCCCTCGCCGTCCGCCTCTAAATGTTCCGTGTTGCTGTCTTGTCCAATATGGCGTGTCAGGAAAACCGCCTCTTCCGGCTCAGAGGCGGGAGTGCATTTCAAATGCTCCACTGCACGGACAAGGAACACACCGACGCGAAGCTGACTTCCTGTCGTGGGCGCAGAAGTGAAACTGGCATCCATTTTGCTTGTGGGATTTGAACTTTTGAGCCTGATTTCAACGGGGACACAGTTTGGAAAAGGGACTTTTTCCACCGTCATTGAGCAACGCGGAGCTATTGAAAAAAACAGGGCAAAATGGCTTGAATGAGGATTCTCTAGCGTCGTAGTTCAATAGGTGAGTTGAGTCCAAACTAGACGTGCTGAATAATCCATCACACCCAAAGGATTTTTCTTTTGTTTTGTTTTGTTTTGTTTTTGGGAAGGAAATACAACAAAAACCTCAATGTTTTGGCTTACACGGTATCAGGCTGTGCAAACCCAAAGACAAGATATTTTTGTGCAACATTAATGGTTTGCCCTTTTTGAAAAGAAACAACAAATATGAATCAATAATATATAACGGGTAGCTTGTCTTCTCCGTGTGTTTTTATGTTTTTATGTCAATTGACCGCCTGTCGTCGTACTCGAGCGGCTCCGACTACCCGAGGCAAATTCCTTGTGTGTTTTGGACATACTCGGCAAATAAAGATGAGTCGGATTCGGATTTTTAGAAAACAGGTGACACAAAAGAGTACGGCAGTTGTACATATTTAATACTATATTATAGCTTAAATGTTTTCATTTTTGGAAGGTGTATTTGTTTTGTTTTGTCTTCCTTTGAGGAAAATGGGCGACACAGACAAGTACAACAGTAACAGTTTCGAACAGTGTGAATTATGATGCTATAAAAACATGAATGGCATTTGTTTTCCCATCTAAAAAGCTCAGGAGAAAATCTTTAAATGCCACTACTAAAAGTTGTGTTTCTATCAAGCTATTTGTATTTCTTTTTTCTGCATGATGCCTTGACATTTAGCTCGGCGTACTGCCAAAAGCATGTCGCTCGCCATGAATTGCACTAGCCACAGGGTGAGCTGCACTGTGTTTGTTTACGGAGCAGCAGCCACGTCCACTCCCGGCACCTAAAATCTTTGGTGTGAGGACTCAGTGCGACTCTTTACCCGACTGCAAAATCAGAATACGTGTACCATTGTAACTTCAGAGTCAGATTCCGACCTCAGGGACATTCGCATTTGAAATCGCAAGCTACTTAAGATTTCCTCAAGCATGGTGAACGCAATTTCAGTTCACATCTAAAGGCCACATAAAGGGACTACATTTATTCTCTCTCTCTCTTTCTGTCTTTCTTTTTCTTAGACACCAGGAGATGCGGCGTGAGCCTTTGCGAGAAGCACGTCAGTGCAGTATTTATAGCAAGCCAGGGATTTAGAAAGCCGAGATTAAGGTCTACAAAGGCCACCTATGCATTTTGCATTAGCGTGCAGCTTTTTTTTTTTCCTTCCGAAATAGCTGGAAAGGTAGCTCACTTGACTTTGTGGAAAGAAAAAAAAAAAAGCTCCTATTATATTTAACCACCTATTTACTTCATTAGGATCCTCTTGGAATCGCTGTCATATTAATGTTCTACCTCTCTGCTTCACTCACTGCTGTTTGTGTGTGTTTCCTGGTGAAAATGGAAGGGTCATTTCAAGGTCCCCAACACGACCCTCCAAGCGCCCCCTGACATGTCTATCATAGCAGGACGCACGAAAGAGTCTGAAGGACCTGTGCCCAAATTGAACACGAGGTCACACATTTCCATTAGAAGGAGGCATTTTGGATTTGTAACTTTAACAAACTTCCAATAGGAAAGTCACCCAAATGAGCCCTAATCGGAATCAGAATCATCTTTATTTTGCCAAGTATGTCCAAAAAACACACAAGGAATTTGTCTCGGGTAGTTGGAGCCGCTCGAGTACGACAACAGACGGTCAATTGACAGAGAACACTTTGGAGACAGAAAGACATTGACAAAAAAAAAACAGTCACTGAGCAATAAAGGGTTGCTAGTGATCTGGTAATGCCGGAACAATTTTTTATTTGTATTTATTTTTTTGACAATTGTCCTCTGGCACTTAGAGCAGTTCCAATGACTCATCTCGCAATAGTCCGGTGCAATGACCATCGTGCAAAGGGCGCCGAGACTTCAAGGAGTGGATGCGGTTTCAAGTGACGAGCAGCGCCATCATCTGGGACAATGTCGATTGTGCAAATGTTGCAGATACTCCTCAGTCAGTGTGCAAATGGAGCAGATGCTACTCTGGCATGAGTGGCCAGTGTTGGTCAACAACAGATATGCAAATAGTGCAGCGTGGCGAGACGACGACAGTGAGTGCACGACTAGTATGTAATTGGCCCGACAGAAATGTGACAAGAAACTCAGACAAAAGAAATTGACAGCATGTTGCAATGGAATTGTAGGTTAGCTGTTTAAGAAGTTGATGGCAAGAGGGAATGTCTGCTAGTTCTAGTTTGCATCGATCGGTAGCGCCAACCTGAGGGAAGGAGCCGGAAGAGCCGGTGACCGGGATGCGGAGGGTCCGAGAGGATTTTGCACGCTCTTGTCTGAGTTCTGGCAGCGTGCAAGTCCTCGAGGGTGGGTAGGGGGGTGCAGACAATCTTTTCAGCAGTTTTGATTGTCCGTCGCAGTCGCAGTTTGTCCTTTTTTTGTAGCAGCAGCAAGCCAGACTGTGATGGAAGAACACAGGACCGATTGGATGACCGCTGTGGAGAACTGCCTCGGCAGCTCCCGTGGCAGGCCGTGCTTTCTGAGAAGCCGTTGATGTTGATCGCCCGCTTCAGGTCCTGAGAGACTGGAATTCCCAGAAACAGGTATCCCAGACAGGTGGGCGACGCTAAATTGCCAAGCTTTTTGCTCACGTCATCTAATGCGGGTACAGTGGAACCGCGATTTAACGGCCTAACTGGCGGGACGGGTCGTCCGAAATACTATCCCAGAATGCCAGAAAAAATCTCAAGAACCCATGCCTGAAATTGAAGAGGAAGTCTGACATTTTGGTTTGAAGCAGCCATTTTAGCCCAAAAAAACAATAGCAGAAAGCTATCATTCACGTAATCAGCGACCTAGGCTGGCCATCTGACTGCATGCAATGACAATACCGCTGGTCACCAATCATTTTGTCAGCCATTGCTCATTACCGAGGATTCCTCCTTCCAGTCAACGCTGATGAAATTAATTGGTTCACGGGCTTGGGAAATGGTGGATTTGGGCAATTGAGTTTTAATCAAATGAGAGGCGGGGACCATTTGTTTCGTTTCAACACGTTTTCAAGTGGTTATGTTCCGAATGGAGGAAATAGTGTGGCAGCTGTCAGCAGAAAGTTCTCCTATCAAGGAAGTTATAGTAGAACAGAACTTTAAGGCTTAAACTTCTTTCTTTTTTCTACTCGGACGCTAACTGAAGCGGAATGTTCCCAAGAGTGTTATTACCTGCACCACATGAGGGCTGCCTTATATTAACATTGTCCTTCGCCCAGTAGTTAATTAACCCCAAAGACCTTCATTTGCAGTCCAATAATGCGTAACAATGGATTAACTTCCCATTCTCATTACTAAGATTGATTGATTCAAATCGCGGCGGCGTTATCGGTTATGTTCCAGTTACGACCGCATTGTCAGGAAGTTGCCGTGATTGAGTTGACCACGAGCGTCAGTGAGACTCTGGCATAAATGGAATAATGCCCATTCTGGTGCGGACCAAATCAACCGGTTCCGAGGTGGTCTTGGAGGGTTCTTCCGAATGGTTTGGCAAGTCACTGATACTCTACTACAGGTTGTTACTGATTGTTATTCTTATTTACGCACTGCAGTTCTTTTTGTGGGTAAAATTGAGGCGTTTTTTTCTCACCGTGGTGGCTACGCTCGTATGTCATTTCCATGCTGGTTATTTGACATTATGCCTTCAGCTACTGCACACGCTATTCATGTTAGCGCCTATTTGACTACAAATCCAATTCATTCGATTTCTCAGAGCAATTCCCACGTCACAGAATATTACATACTGTATGCGTTTTTTGGGGATAAAATGGAACTGCCATAAAACAAGATGAATTCTATATTTTTATATATTCTTAATGTGTTTAAAAGTCTTTAAAGCATGTGGGTGGTGTGGAAGAAAATGTAAAAAAAAAAAAAGGTCTATCGGCAATATAGACTGCGGACTTTGTCCTGTTGCGAGTGGGTCTGGAAGGTCCAAAATTTGAACAGCTTGCTGGACATGTTCTGACACAGGCAGCTGACAACAAAATATACTAGCTTGTGTTATTTCACACCTGATTGGTGGGCAGGCACTCCAGAGACCCAAATATGTGTACAGTATAGAATTACAATTAGAAAGTCCATTTTACAGGCGATATTGTATGCATTTGGGGCACATCCATCCAAGACCACATGAAAGATGGCCGTTTTGGCGCCTGCAATATGCAAGAGACCTTATTTCCTGCTTCTAAGTGCTCAGACAGACCCAGGCTTTTTGCGCGTGCTTGCAGTTTGTAGTTTCGGTCCAAAGCAAGCGTCAGGTGTGCTCGCCGTGTGTCGTCAGCGTCACGCGTCTGCAGTGCGGTCCTCGGGTTGAAAGGCACAAGTATCGACCCGCGTCGTGATGTGACAGCTGTATTTGATTTTGTTTTCTTCTCACTTGTTCCCAAAGCTCCATTCATACCTGAGATGAGAGCACCTCGGTCAAGATTGCAGAATAAGAACTTATGACTGTGTTTAATTCTGTGACTATCAAGAAAACGACCTCAATGCATGTCTTGCTATTGCGTGCTTTTGGTGTCTTGAGTTCGAAAGCTCATGTTATCCTTATGTAGCGTTATACTTACGTAATGTACACATTTTCATCAATAACCAGTACCAAGTTAACTTCACCTCTTTGCCCATTAGGCCTAAGCAAAGCGATGGAAACTGTCAAAACATATGAGACAAGACTCGATGAATGAAAGAGCCGTCGTGTTTTGTTGGGCTTTTTTTTTTTTTTTGTATTATCTTGTTATCCATATTTGAAAAGCTTTTTTTCCACTTGGAGAATCACTCACACCAATGTTTATGGCAAAATAAATGGCCTTGCTTGAGCGTGGCTGTGTTACTGTTTTGTGTGTGTTTGCATTTAGATGGCGAGAGTTCACGGAAATTGGCTTATTCTATCGTGTTCTTCGAATCGTAGAGATGAAGAACTTTTTCCAATAAGCTTGGCCATGGTGAGTTTCATAGAATTTTTCTTTTTTTTCTACGTTGCATGTAAAAACTGGGATGGCAATTGAAAACTGGTTCTTATTGAGAACTAGTTTCCAGTCATTCGATTCCGAGGAATTGTTTGTTTGCCTGCCTGACAATTCCGCCTATATCGAATGCTCTACCAACAACCCCAATTCCAATGAAGTTGGAACGTAAATAAAAACACCATACAATGATTTGCAAATCATGTTCAACCTATATTTAAATGAATACACTACAAAGACAAGATATTTAATGTTCAAACGGATCAACTTGATTGTTTTTAGCAAACGTTTGGGAACTGAGGACACTAATTGTTGAAGCTTAGTAGGTGGAATTCTTTCCCATTCTTGCTCGATGTACAGCTTCAGCCGTTCAACAGTCCGGGGTCTCCGTTGTCGTATTTTACGTTTCATAATGTGCCACACATTTTCAATGGGAGACAGGTCTGGACTGCAGGCAGGCCAGTCTAGTACCCGCACTCTTTTACTACGAACCCCCGCTGTTATAACACGTGCAGAATGTGGTTTGGCATTGTCTTGCTGAAATAAGCAGAGGCGTCCATGAAAAAGACGTTGCTTGGATGGCAGCATGTGTTTCTCCAAAACCTGTATGTACCTTTCAGCATGAATGGTGCCTTCACCGATGTGTAAGTTACCCATGCCATTGGGACTAACACAGCCCCATACCATCACAGATGCCGGCTTTTGAACTTTGCGTCCATAACAGTCCGGGTGGTTCTTTTCCTCTTTGGCCCAGAGGACACGACGTCCACAATTTCCCAAAACAATTTTGCCAACTGTCCCAGCTTTTTTGGAACGTGTTGCAGCCATAAAATTGTAAATTCATGATTATTTGCTAAAAACAATCAAGTTGATCAGTTTGAACGTGAAATAACTTGTCTTTGTAGTGTATTCAATGAAATATAGGTCGAACATGATTTGCAAATCATTGTATTCTGTTTTTTTTTGACATGTTTAACACAACGTCCCAACTTCATTGGAATTGGGGTTGTACATATGACATGTATTTTTGCGTTTGAGTGTGTGATGCTTCATCAGATGTGAAAGCTTAATTATGGTGCCAGGAAGAGCAGCAGGCCTACTTTGTGCCTTTCTTGCCCTTTTCAGTAACCAGTCAGCAACTTTGTTACTCATCAATTTGCCGGCTTGTAATTACTTGGAACAAACGAAACAGCAAATATCTTCACTGTGTCATCAGTTAAAAAAACACACAGACACACACGCACACGCACAAACAAGTGTACACGGAATGTCAACACAGGAACAGAGTGTGAGTGATTTTACCCCCGATCCACATCAGCCCTCACTGTGCCCCCTTTACCCCCGGAGACACGAGTCAAATCACATTAATTCAAAGTAAAGACGTTCAATTCATTTTTCTGTCAGGCTGTTGCCTAATATTCCAGCCAATTAGCTTGTACAGCAATTCAATCCCTCTGGCCAGCACTCTGTTGTCCCGCTGTGGCCCAGATGCGACCGGCATCGTGTGGGGGCGTGGCTGTTACTTACACTTGCATTCAAAATCTAAATAACAAATAGTAGCGCAAAGTTAAACTGATGGAAGAAGGAGGTCGGTGGACTGAGACCTTGGAACTTTGATTTTGATGCTACTGTTTGCTTCCACCTTTTCATTGGGAGCGTTTTGGCGATACCGGTCCTCCTCAAAAGGGGCGGAGTTTGGGCGTCGCCACAAGGCGAGCGACTGCCGCTTGTGGAAGCGACAGTGTATTTTCCCCAACTGTATTTAAGTTCCCTAGTAAGAGCCAACCTTCAAGTTGGTGAATTCTTGGTTTGTTCCCACGAATTCCCATGGAAAGGTTCCAACTTTTACTTTGCATGACATTTCCGAATGGAAATGTTCTTTGCTTGCTCGCTGGCTGTCTTGTGTGTCCCCCATCCCAGGCTGTAACGCTCCTCAGCCAACAACTTGGCGCGTCGTCCATCAGTATCAGGCGAATCCTGCGCTCGGCTTCGGCTTTTACGGATCTGATACTCTTAACTCCCATCCCAGATGTCACATCACAGTCTGTTCAGCTGCGGGGAGGACTGAGCAGTACTGTTGCGCACACTTCCTTCCTGCCGGCCTCAGCAAGCTGCCGTTTAGTCAAGCAAGCTTCTTCGCCAGCCCACCTGCCGGCGGGCTCGGGATATAGCCGAGTCAATTTCTCCTGACGAGCTAACAGGTGGTCAGGGGGGCAAATTGAGCACTGGATTGTGATGATATCTGCTGGAGAAGAAGTCCTTTTTTTTCTGTGGAACCCGCGGATGGTCACGTCTATAATCCAACACACGGAGCATTTACAATGTGAATTCTTCCCCCCCAACCCCCAAAACTGATGAATTCATTTTTGTTTTGTCTTCCTTTACAGTATCTCATGAAATACTTATTTTACATATATACTACTATTCAAATGTTTGGGCTCGCCCAGACCACACAACTGTATATACAGCATAAAGAGTACATATTTTGAAGTAGTGAGAATTTAACATTTGTATTTATTTTTGACAAGTGGTAAATGTAATCAAATCACGTGAAAATGATTGAATTATTCTAATTGAGTATTTCACGTCTTGAACTTGAATGACTGTTTTTTAACTTTCAATTTACAAATGAACTGGCCCATCAGTCCGCTTTCAAAATAAAACGCTCACTGTTGCTGTAACCGATGATCCAACCCTCAAAATAGAATAGCTTGAGTTGCTATCACACGGAATGGAATAGCAAAACCCTGAGCTTCCCTGAATTTAAGACTATTTTAGGATCTATTTATTTGCCTCTGTAAAACACTAATGCCCATGTGTCTGTGACATGCACTCAAACGCGACCTTGCCGCAGCAGTTTCGTTTACGTGCTCGTATTTTCGATGAGCAACGTTTAAACGACGTGTTGTGTGCGCATCATCGCCTCAAAAATAACAACCTGCACATTTCCAGTCTGATTGCATCACCCAAATCCTTTGGTATTCCCTCTTAAAGGCCCCTCGGACTTGAAAGGTGACAGTAAAGTTTATCGTTTCCATCTCCCGGAGAACGGCAGCTGTGATTGTATCGGCTTTGAGGAGGAAAACGATGCCATCCAGAAAGCGGTGTGTCATGACTAGATGGGGGGGGGGGACTTCCCGCAGCTATTTTGATCATTTCCCAAATTGAAAACTCAACGTCGGCGCAATAAAATGTAACAGACGCGAATTCAAGCAAAAGAGTGAGAGCCGTTCTTCACGTGCAGAGGCAAATAAGAGGGCTTAACCCCCCGAAAGGGACGGCTCATGCTCAAAAGAAAGACAGATATCGACTCATTCAGTGCACAACGCTTTCCAAAATAAAATGAGATAACCAATCCAAAAAACAGGAGAAGAAACTTTCAGAAATGTGCATTCAAAGTATCAAGGGGTGGGGAGGAAAAGGTTGACGGTTATCAACAAAAAATCATAACATTTCAAACGGCTAGTGTTATCGTTTTACGTAATCGTAATTCTGGTTAAAAACGCATTAAGCGTCACAGATTAAACACTCAGTCCTCGCTCCATTTTGTTTTCTGATGGGAAATATTAAAACATATTACAATATTTTAAAAAGTTTCAAAGTCTTAAATGTGAATTAAAACGATCAAAAGTGTAACGGTGACTGGGCTTGCCGTTTAGCGATCAAAGACCATCATTCAAAAAATGGTTAAAACAGCATTACACGTCACAGATTAAACGCTCTGTCCTTGCTCCATTTTGTTTTCGGAGAGCAAATGTTAAATAAAAGTTTAAAAACCTTAAATGTGCGTTAAAACTAAAACTGGGGTGATCAATCGCCATAATATTTAAAACTTTTAATCTTACCGTTTTATATCGGAATTATCGTAAATACAATACTTAGCATCTTTGAGAGTAAACGCTCTGTTACCGGCTCCTCCTTGTATTGTGTGACACAGCGGTGTTCTTAGCAATAGCTTCGATAGCGAACAAGATGTTACTAGCTAACAGTAACTACAGGTGGCATGTAAATCGTAAAGTTGAGTAGAGTTAAAGAATACTTCGAACGTGTTCAAGTTAGGCTTTTCAAGCGCCGTCTGTTATTTGCTCTTGTGTAGCAGCTTGCTACGTTATCAAGTGAATGATTAGCGCGAACAACAAACACCAGTTTTGCTCCAATTTGTGCTTATTCTTTTTTGTCCTACTTTATTTGCTCATCACTTGTTAGTCCGCACACCAAACCTCAGTGACGCCAGCCAAAAACAGTTTCATATCAATTGAAACTCGTCTTAAAAAAAAAGAAAAAATGGCTTACACATTATCTGATCGATTCATTTCTGAAAGATTTACCACAAGTCCGCACATACTTGGCACGCCGTAAAATTCCACGAACAACCCGGGCTAAACTTAACTCCTTCCTGACATACAAAGCTTGTTTCTCAGTCTCGATGTAGCACTTCAACATACTTCCTTGACAACAATTACTATACTACCTCCTATTGGGACAGGGCTTATACGGCATCTATATATATGTATAGGTGCATATATCTGCAATTGTTTTTTAGCAATATTGCAACAATACCGATGGCACTTCGGTCCTGATCATGACTGAGAATGTACTCACCGTGTCACATCTAGAAAGGGCCACACTAAGGCTGTGATATGATTTGTTTAACTGTGCTCATATAGAGAGATCTTCTCGTGCGGTTATGACTGCGGAGGTCGCTGCCCTCTATTTCACCAGAGGCCACACATCGCCCGGAGTTTCACACTCGGATCGCCTTCGCCCTTGGTTTGGATTTGTTTGTGCGCCAAACAATTCCATTCATCATCGCTAGCAGCCGCCTGATAATCCACTGAGTCCTTCAAAGTTTCATCTGACGGAAATTAACTTTACTCTCGACCTACTTCCTATGTTAATTTCGAGAATTAATGTGGCATATAAACACAACGTAGGAGGGGGGGGAGAAGTGGACATAAAAAGAGAATCGCTTTCATTAAGCAACATTGCGGAGCAAATCCAACTCATTAGGGCTGAATTTCAGTGCGTGGCATCTGAGAAGTGCAAGGTAGAGAACGTCAGGGGGCGAAAGAGGAATCAAACTGGTGAGGAATCATTAAATAGATGGCCGTGGCCACTGCGCCTCTTTGATGCCATCCCGAGATCCCACTGAGCGCTAACAATGTCGACGGGGTTGCATCTCAGCCTCCTTGCCCAGATTAGAGGGGTCCCTTTAATTCCGACAAAGGGGATTAAAACCTGCAACAGAGACCGAGCGGGTACGGCTCCAACGGAGGAGAGTCGTTAACGCCTTTGTGCTCAGATGGTCTTTGAACCAAAAAACCAAAAGTGTCTTAAGACACTGAGCGTCATAGGATAGCGCCATTCTGAAAGGGTTCTCAAGTAGCCTGTAGAATAAACTGCGATGACCAAACAGTGAAGATAGTTACAAACATGTCAGCAATGAACAAAATCCCAATAATCTCAGCATTATACTCCATTACTAACCATTTCGTTGCAAACTAGTTTCCATAGTACAGCAAACTGCTGCCTTAACCCTCCTGTAACAGCGCAAGTGCTTCTGGATTAATTTGACCCGGTGCACGTCTAATCATCCAAACATGTCGGGAACCGGGGGAGAAAAAAACAACAGCAATAACCTCACTATTAACTCTGGTATTATGCACGTCATTGCCAAAGTATTTGCCAAAGTACAGCAAACGGCGGACTTAGCCCTCTTATGACATTTTTGTTTTTCAGGAACAGAATTAATGTTCCTGGATCAAATTCACCCACAGCGTGTTTAATTCTTCAAATGTGTTAGAAATAAAGCACAATAATCTTACCATTTCATTGCAAATTCCAATAAACGGTTGATTTGATCCCTCCTGTTATGTTTGTGCCCCAGGAAAAGCATTCAATTTCCCGAGTCAATCTGACTCACGACGTGTACGAAAATGTCAGAAACAAAAACAAATCTCAATAAACATTCTTCACATCTCATCATTAAGTCCAGTTGGGGTTAAAAAAGGCCAAAGTACAACAGATCGCCAACTTAAAGCGCCTGTTATATTCATTTTGTTCGGAACGGCATTCATGTTGCTGGGTCAGCGTGACCTGGGGTTTGCTTCATTATCCAAATGTGACATAAAGAAAGAAAGAAAAAGAGAGAGAATTTCAACATAACAGGAGCGATAAGTTACATGACATCGGCGGTCATGGTGAGCTTGGCAAGGTCTGCGGTTGACATTGTCGGCCCGGGTGTCACCGGCATCTGACCCAAGACCATCTTGCATCGCATCGCTCACCGTCTGGCAAGCCAATCCATTTCAAATACGAGGCTGTCTCTTACCTCCCTTGTTCCATCTCCCTTTAGTCCGAGCCGGGTAGGCGGCTTCGGGACATCCAGAGAGCACCAGGAGAAAGAAAACAAGTTCAAACGTGGGAAGAAATCCAGACGTGGCCCTGGAAAACATGTCCAAGAGTTGCTGGTTGCCCGAGACACTCTCACATGGCTCCTGGAGCGGGAAGCCACGCGTGGGCTGTCATCCGTCACGCCGGTGTCAGCGGTTAGGTGTCCAGCTCGGCCACCATTCTGCCGGCGCTGCCTCTCGAGCTGCTTCTGCGCGACGCCACCGGCCGGGGGCTGGTCCTCACTGCTGCCGACGCTTCATGCCCGCCTTGTGCGGAGGAGCGGTGGGGGACCTGAGGGTAACGCGCAGCCTGCCACGCGACGACGCCACGCTCGGCGCAGTGCATCGGAACTCGCGCTTACGCACACGCACACACCCAGTCGCCCGCCGCTCTCTCTCCGCCGCTCGGTGTCGCGTAATGCCGCCGCCGTGGATGCCGACACTGCCGCCGAAGCTGCCGTTGCTGCTGCTGCTGCTGCTGCTGCTGCTGCTGGAATATTCTGCCTCCTCTATCGCTCTGCGGGGAATTCATTCCACAGCACTCAGGCTTCTGCCGCGAGAGGTGGGAGCATTATCCACCTTCTGTACTCTACAAAGGACTGGTGGGATACCTGGTAAACCGAGGAGGGGAAAAAATGAAATAACAAAGAGTTCTCAGAAGACCAAAGGTTGTCCCACATCCGTATTTGTCTTGATGACCTTGACCGGCACTGTTGACTGTATCACCCCCCGGTGGGTGTGACGATTAAGCTTAACCTGAGGCTAGAAGGCACAGAAACAAGAGAAGGCGGGGTAGCCAAAATTGCAAACTGGATCACTTTGTGACTCTAGTGGGAGGTACTTGTCTCCAAACCCTTCATGTTTACAAAACACGGCAGTTTACACAACAAACATTTAGGACTTTGAACATTCAAATGGTTAACTACCAACGCAATCATTTACCCCCTAACCCAGGGGTCGTCGACACGGTGCCCACAGGCGGGTGACACCCAAGGACCACAGGAGTCGCTTGTGGGCCTGCTCTCAAAATATCACACTAGTGATGGGACATTGTGATTTCCAAGGAATTTTGTGAAAGTGATCATTTGGGAATGTAAAATAATGCAGAGATTTGTAGCGAGAAATTGTCAAAGTAATCAGTGTCTTCAATCAATAATAACATAATTAAAGGTAATTTGCGCAAATTTGTGATTTGTGTCAAACTGTTCGACCGTCACACTAATCAGTACGCAAGAAGTAGCTCTCAGTTTCACAAAGTTTGGTAACCCCTGCCCCACCTCAACCAATCTAATCTAATCTAACCTTATTTCTCAACCCTTAAACAAACCTCTGACCTGAACATCCTAACAACCCCTCGACCCCCCTACCCCTAAGGTAGGAGTGTCGACGGTATCACCCCCGGCGGTGTAAGGATTTATCTTAACCGGAAGCCAGAGGGCACAGAAACAGGACAAGGTGGGAAAGCCAAAGAGACAAACTGGATCACTTTGTGAGGACAGCGCGAGGTACTCTCTGGACCTGTCCCAGTCTGCTGTGTCTGACCAAAGTTTACTAAATGGAGCCAAATGGGCACAGCAAACATTCTGAATTTGAAAACAATAATGGTTCATCACAGTGGAACCTCTGAGATCAAACTCTATCCCTTTAACCCCTAACCCTATCCTGATCCTGTGTCCTTTAACTCCCTAATCCAAACTCCTAACCCTAACAATACTTTATTCACTTCAACTAACCACAGCCCCAGTCTCGTATAATCCTATATGCACAACCTCTTATGCCCTAACCCCAGTCCCTTACGATCTCATACAACTAACACCAACAATCCCTTAATCCCCACAATCCTAAACCCTTAAACACAACCATATAGTCCCTGACCCCAAACCCCTAAAAAAACCTAACCCTAATTATCCCGTATTGTCTAATCCACAGATGTCAAACTCGAGGCCCAGGTTCCAGATTCGGCCCGCTAATCATTTAATGTGGCCTGCGGATGCAAATCAGGAGTGTCAACTTCCATGCTTCTTGCTACAATCTGTACTATAATTTCAACATCCTAAATCATTTGAAAAGGCCAAAAATGAATAAAAAATAGTGTACTTCTCTTGACCCCCCCCCCCCTCCTTTTTTTGCAGACGCTTTTGGAATGAGTGTCGCATTAGAAAATATAAACTGCGGTCATTCATGAGGGCCATTCAAAATCCGAAGCTTAAATCTGAATTGGAATACAGTGGACGCTGTTTTTCAGATGCTTGGAGTTCTTCATTGGTATATTCATCATAACCTTATCCTTAACTCCAAACCATGAACATAACCCCTAACCCGAACAATCCCTTAATCCCTGAACCTCACTTTGAGCTCATTTCCAAACCCTAACAATTTGTATCTCTTCTCTATCCCGAAAAATAACCTTGAACCCTAATCCCAACGACCCCTTGTCTTCGAAACCTAACCATAACCCCGAACTAAAAGAACCCTTATATCCCAACCCCGAACCGTAACAACCACTTATCCCCTAACACTAAAGTCTAACACAATCCCCTACCCCCGAAGTCTAACATAAACCCTCATTCCCTGACAAGCCATAATACTCTAACCCTAAAATCCCCTAACCTTAACAATCCCTTATCACCGAAACCAAACAAGGTAAAGAGTTGAGTGACATGAATGACTTATTCATTTGAATGACAGTCAGTGTCTCTATGAGTGTTTCAGTTTTCTGGTAAGTTTCACATATTGAGTGCAGGGAAGTGTTGAGAGCCATTTAGTGTTTAGTGTGTTCTCTTCACAGTACATCTCTGGCCTGTGTTGCCCCCCCCCCCCCCCCCCCCCCCCCCCCCCCCCATCGAGATAACGGCCACCCTTCAAAGCCTCATAACCTCGGAGCTTTGTCAGCGCCGCAGCTTCTACTGCTCCCTGGTTCACACAGTAAAACAGGCGGCTTCTCACAAGTGGGTGGCTTCAACAGACATCAACAGCCCGGATTTAATGTCCTAATTACAGCGTTCCGAGCCATATTTTTTTTCCCCCGTACGCGTGGCACAAATTAATATTCACGCACAATCCTTGCTCATTTTCTACCTGCCCACCCGATTTTACCGTTCCGTCACGTTCTCCCAGGCTAATAACGATCGGCGAGAACATAATTAATCTTTCCGCACACTCAGGAAGAGAGATGTCTGTTTTTCTCTTCCAAGAATGGAATGGCGACATCTGTAAGTAGCGCACACATCATTACTAAGAACACTTATGGCCTCTTACACTGTCAGGAGAAGGGGTGCAGTTCATTGCTCGCAAGGTCAAACCTCGAAATTGACTCGGCTTGTATTTCTTCGTAAGGTACGGGGGTTTTTTTCCTGAGCTGTCCAAGTGCAATGGTAACGTTTCCAAAGTGAGAGCCCTCAAAACAAACTTAAGGCTCCCAGAATGCATCTGGAGTTTGTGGATTACGCCCAGACAATTTCCAGCTACTAAAGCGGATCATGGTTTATGGTGATGGATTTCGAGTCATCGTGTGTTTATTTCTCTTGTGCAAAGAGGCGGTTACAGGGACTCACTGGCGAAAGGAGCAGTCGCCGAATCGTATGACACAAACATTGCCCTGCGCATTACTTTGGCGTCACCCTGTTCATTTGTTGGGTGCAATGTGGTGGTGATCATTAATAACTCGTGAGAGGAGCAGTCACTCAGTTGAGTGATTCAAGTTACAAGCATGGTCACAAATGAAACTTCGAAATCGAAGTACCATTGCCGTAGAGTTCCTCACAAGGGATCCTTTCGATTGATTTATTTGCGAGTCGATTCATTTGAACAAAAATAACAATTTTGTGCTTCCTTAAAGGTGTGCCACTAGCCACTAATGCTAGCCATTGAATAATTGGTCCGTGGAATCAATAATAATCAAATGTGCAGGCAGTTGGTTGATAATACGACGAAGCAAATATATATTTCAACAGTTTTACATTGACGACAGGCCGTCTGAGGGCAGGCACAGCGCTGATGTGGATGAAAACGTGTGTGATGAAGCTACGCAAAGCTCATTTAAAGCAATATGATTAGAATATGCTTGATCCGCATGTCTACTTGTCCAAGTAGAACCAGTAGAACAATAGATGCTGTGATGTTGGGAAATCAAACTAACCCCCCTTGTGTAAAATTAGCTGGCACAAACGAGACGAATCTGGCGAAAGCAGAGCTGGAATTAGCATCCGGCGTCTTTGTTTTAGGTCCCTTGTGAGCCCGCAAGATTCAAAAGTTGTTTTCACATCAAAACGCAGACGAAGATGACAAAGAAGAAAAAGACCACGCACCGTCATTAGAGGTGAAGTACAGTAGATGGAGGTGAAAAATGGAGCTATTGACCAAGCTTTCGTGAACAAAGGACTGATGGAGCTTGTGAGTCCATCGGTTTGTGACATTTGAGTCAAGATGTAGACTCATGTTAGCTTCTCGTCACACACACACACACACACACGAAAGGGAAAATACATGCTTGAAGGCAATAATTAAAGGGGACGAGTGTGAATACAATGTTTTCAGTTGTCATATGCACATCGAAATAGAACTTTTTTCAGCCTGGATTGGAACACTGTCAAGGCTTAGGCCTGCCTCACGTCTTCTGGAAGACTGTTCCAGATTTGATCAGCAATAAAACTGAAATGCACCCTCACTGGTTAGTCTTGAGTCTGGGCACCAGACCGCTGCCCGACAAGGTCCATACGGCTCTAACGGCGAGACTACGAAGAGACTTGTGCACAAGTAGAACTGTTTTCAAGTCTCTTTCTTCTCCGATAGACAAGAAGCCAGTGCAGAGACCTGAGCGCGAGGCTAACATGGTCATATTTCCAAGTCTATTCTGGATGTACTGCAGTTTCTAAAACCTAGCGAGCAGGCCGTTACAGTACTCTAACCTTCTGGAGACAAACGCACGGCTACGTCTCTCAAAGTCAGTTTTAGACAATGTTCCTTTGATTTTGACAATATGTCTTAGATTAGAAAACGCTGACAACGTTATTGATATAACGTGGCTGTTAAAATTCAGGTCCTAGTCCAATATTACACATACGTTTCTATCTTGATGATTAAGTTTTAGCGAGGGAGAGTCTCAAGATGACTGATGACACTTTCCTTTGTTTCTGTGGACCACAGACAAGGATTTCAGTTTAGTAGCGAGCAAGTGAGTGAAAGTGAGCTAACCTAACACGGCGCAACATGGCTAAAAATAACCAGCACCCTGCGACGGGAAAAAATACATTGTACTGAATTATTTTTTTACTGAACCACAAAAACACGCAGCGATTGTCAAGGACCAAGAGGAAACGGGGAGAGTGTAGATATTTTGACAGTCGACCCATTCACTGACTGAAATGAAATTATAAATATAGTTGAGTATTATAAAAAAAAACCTACATACACTATACTATATATACCGTATTATACCGTGTATATATATTGGTATATTGTATTGGTACGGCTCAGCGCTGCCAGAAACGTTTTGTTTTTGGTAAAGCTTGTGCATTTTTGATTGGCTCTGTCATCTGTGAACTTTAGACGCTGTTCACCAGTGTTTACAATTTTGAAGTGCAACAAAACTAGTCGGCGACAATCGGCCACTCATGAAAACTAGGTTGCCGAATCCCGCGACTGTTCAGCCGGTTCCGGCCGCGTATGCTACATTCGTGCCCCGTACAAAATGAAATGTCTGACATTTGCTAACTCACCTCATTCTTTGGGAGTAACAAAAGTGTTTTGTTGTTTTTAATGTTTGATTATTCCTGTATGACCATTAATGTTAAAATACCATTTCAAAAAAGGTCACGTGGACTGTACAGTTCAGGTTTTGACGACTCCACCGTTATATTATTTGAAAGCACCCTCACAAGAATAGCCTCCCCCCCGCAACCACCCGACGACTGGTGACAGGAGCAAAGCGGTCGGGACTCGCCGGGGAAGGGAAGCGCTCCGCATCCCGTCCTGGTACGTTTGACAGTTTATCACGCCCAGACAAGAGCCCTCTGGAAAAATGTGGTCAAGCGGGAGAGGCGACCGACTGCTGGCTGCGACGGTTGCAGTGGCGTGGGTGCAGCGCGCCGATAAGGATGAAGCTCGACTGGGCAGAATGGGGGACCGACGGGGGGCCCGCGGGCTGAGACGCTCAGCCAACAGGCGCGCTCGTTTCCAGCTCGGGTTTGGCTAAACCTCTTTAAAAATTTACACACAGGCATTTACCATACTCAGCAAATATGGGTTAAAGCGTGTGTGTGTGTTTTCTGTCACGTGTGAAGCTCCAGAGTGTGGGGGGGGGATCAACAAAGACGTTGAGACAAAAGACGGGGGGGAAACTGTCATCTTGACATGTTGACGGCGTGAAATTAGCTTTCTCAGAGTGAGCACAATGAATTGATTCCCCCCTTCGCCTTGATGGAGATCTGGCTCTGCTTTTTTTTTTTGGGGGGGGGGGGGGGTTTGTGTGTGCGTGTGTCGTGGTTTTTTTTTTCTCGTCGGCGCATCTGCCTGCCCAGATACTGGATAATCTGCTGGCTCGCAGCGCTCCTAATCCCAACAGCCAGCTCACTCCGCCCATCCAGGACGAGAGCGAACTTGGGTGGACGACATCTCCAAACTCATTTTCAGCACTTTAAATGAACACCACGCTTCTGAGTGGAAAAATATATATACAGTGCCCTGAAAAAGTACTGGCCCCCTTCTCATATTCTTATATTTCAATCACAGCCAGTCGTCCAGATCCTGAAGGAGCTAAGCAGCCCAAGACCTTCACACTACCACCACCGTTTTTGACTGTTGGTATGATGTTCTTTCTTCAGAAATGCTGTGCTACATTTACGCCAGATATAAAAATCCAAAAATCATTCACCTTCTCAGCCTCAAAATTCCTAAAAATATATCAGATTTGATTTCTCGAAAATAATAGTGTAACAATACCACATTTTTCCTTAAAAAAAAAAAAAAAATGAATACTTTTTTTCTCTTAGGAAAAAAAACTGCATTTTTTTCTTTACTCGGATAAAATACCACACAACTTTTTTTGGGCTTGAACGTATATATTTTTTTCATCCTCAAAATTAGAAGCCATTTTGTCCATAAAATAACGGATATTTACCTTGAAAAATACTATTTCATTCCTGTAACATTATTTAAAAAAAAAAGTTTATTTGCATGTTTCTTTTACTGGTACTTTTTCAATGTAAACAAACACAATGCTCACAGTACTTGAAAAATACATTTTGCCTGGAAATAAAGAGGATTCTCGAAATTTTGATTAAAAAAAAAAATAATAAATAAATAAAACTCCAAAAAAAGACATTCAACAAAAAAAGTTCCCCATTATTCCCATTCCAAACTCAAACATTTCAAAAACTTCCACGCCGAATTGAAGCGATACGATAATCAAATTGAAACTCATCTAAGTGCCACATTCAACATTTCAACAATTCAATTAATTCCACAGCATTCCAATGCAGCTTCAGCTTTTCATCGTTCGCATGCAATTTCTGCACAAATTACACAATTCTCTCGTCATCTGTTGTTATTATGCCCGCATTATGTTCAAATATGGAAAGATATTCCAAACAGAAAGTAATGTTTATGGTCTCCAAATCCAACATATGCGTGTTAAATCACTTTTAGGTGAACCGTTGTAGGCAAACAACATACAGTGGATGATCTAATATGTCAAATAATCATAAATATACAGCGGTCCCCGTCTCTATAATACTCTGCGCTTATCAGCAATTTAATCAAAATGTGAGTACAGGCTCGTCCACATGCAAATGTGCCGTATCGCCATTGAGAAAACGAGGCAAAGTGCAATTACATTCCCTCACATACGACATAAACTCTTGCACACAATATGCACTGTTTGTGTGTGTGTGTGTGTGTGTGTGTGTGGCAGTCAGTCCAAGCCAAAAGAACAGCGGCGTAATAAGAATCCCAATGAGTTAGTGATGGCTTTCATAAAATACAGCAGGGCTTCTATTTACAACCCTCAATGAAAGTGCCTGCCGGGCGATTTATGGAGGAGGAGCTCAACCTTTTTGTTGTTGTTGTTGTTGTTTTTTTTTTTGCCAAGGGCATGTTAATAACTTCCACGTCGCATTCCCAACGTATTGGCAGATGGACATTTTGTCTAATAGTGAATACAAATGCAAATAAAGCCATCCATCCATAAAATACAAATAATAATCATCATCATCATCATTCCAAAAAAAAAAAAAAAGCGAAGTGGTGATGTTTGCGTGGCGTTTTTGTGGCTTTCAGACTGAAGATTTCCAGTCGCCTCCATCAATCATAGCACTTCAAAGTTTCCGGTGAATTTCCATGGGAGGTGAAGCTGGAGAATTTGGGAAATTATTACATAACTATAACTAATATAAAGAATAAAAATTGGAATTACTTCCTGAGGAGTTTTGACTGGTTCTGTGTATAGCTTTATGTCTGTGTTATACTGCCCCCAGGTGGCCAAGGTATGCACACCAGAAGGAGGAGCACAATGCCCATTGAATTGAACCCCCAAAAAAGCTGAGTTCAATTTATTCTCAAAATATTTACTTTTTTCACAAAAATATCACTTTTATTTTAAATAAAAAAACTTATACAACTTAAACTACTTAAAAATGTGCTGGTTTTCTTGGAATATTACCTATGACTTTTTCTGGGAAATATACAAATTATTATTATTATAATTTTTTTTTTTTTCCCCCCAAGAAGACCTTCTTGAATGCGGAAAAGTAAATGGAAAAGTACCCAATTCTAGCTGCAGACTCTGCTTGTGTGTAACGATAAAGCCCAACCAGTGAAATCGTCTCGTCTCGCCACTGGACAATTTGGGATTCCGCAGTTTGGACGACGAGCTCCGCCGCTGGCACGTCAGCGGCTCTTCAGACAATAAGCGGCGCGCGCTCGATATCGCCGCACTCAATTTAATAACACTTTTCAACAGCTAGCGCGCTCGCCCTAGCTCTCGCCCCCACCCCGCTCATTTCTCAAAACACTATAACATCTCAATTACACCCGCTGCTGCGGTCGGCAGAATTAAAATGGTGTTTTCCAAGCCCTGCGCATTAGCCGCGCGCCGTAAAGCAACGTAACATTCGTCACTCGTAATAGACGCTAACCTTAATGACACTATTAAGATCGGCGGCTGACGGAGAAGCTAAGTCACCAGTTTAAGCAAAACACATTATCGTTAAAATAATGTCGGGGGGGGGGGGACAACAGACTGACTTTTGTAACTAATCCCAAGAAAGAAGTGCATAAATTGGATTTTACGAGGCAAAGTAGATGAATTTGGTCACCTGCTTTGAAGAAAAAGAAAAAAAGACAAAAAAAACATTCTTTCAAATATCCGATCCGTCATATAACAACTAAAAAAATATTTTATTCTGATTAGTTTTCTTGTTAAATACGACTTCATTCTCAAAATATTAATATTCATGTTAAAATACCACTACCAAAAAAAAATAAAAATAAAAATTTTCTCGAAAATATCCCTTTCTGCTCGAAAATATCAGGGAATTTTTATTTATATTTTTAATGAGTATAATTCATCCTTGGACATTTTTTAGTCTGATACAATACAACTTTATTCAACTCAATACAACTTTATTCTTGAATACATACAACTCCAATATGTACCACTTATTTTCATGAAAATATTAGAATTTAGTCTCAAAAATATGACCTTTTTTCCTCACAAAAATACCTATTTCTCCCCAAATTCTTATTTTCTGGAAAATCGACTTTTTTCTTCGACATGGCTCATTTTCTTATCGTACTTATATTGCGTGTTATTCGCTGTAACGCGGGATTTTGCTGTGATTATTTTCCTACACCGACTGTTACTGCAGACTATGTAGCAATAAGCACGAGTCAAGAGGAAATGGTGTAAAAGACAGAAAATTTACAAAGTTTGGAATCATTTCACACAAAATAAAAGAAGCTAAAGTGCAATGTGCCAATTGCAAAGTACAACTGGGCAAGTTACACAAATGCATTTCTACGGTAAACATCGTTAGCTAATTGAATACCGCCTATCACCGTTAATTCGAACGAACTGTAATTCATAACAGGTGGTTAGGATAGAGGGAGGATGGAAACATCCGTTGGTACACTTTATCAATCGCTTTATTGAACAAACGGCAACAAAATAAAGTAGGAGGTTTCGCCAGCTAACAGCCAGCCAACTCTGCATTGTCATTCGATGATTTCCACGTGAGGCCAGGCCGGCCTTTTAAAGGCACAAACCTATTCAGCGTGACAAATACTAGGGTATAGAATGTGAGGTTGGCAACCCCAAGTGGACAAAAACAATAACTGCAAACTGTGAGCTGTGACTGCAGAGAGACATCAAATTAAGTTTGTAACACAATGCAAGAAGGGTGCCCATAAATTGTCTTTGATGCAACAAAGTTGATGGATTTAGTGGCATTTAACAATAACTGCCACTATTGATGTCTGAATGTAAGAAAATTAAACAAAATAATAAAATCAAGTGCTAATCGCGGCCCAAAGTCTAAAGTGCATTTTTTTATCCTCTCAGCTTTTGTCGCAGTGGGCGCCCACACAAATCGGTGTCAACGCCCGGAGAGGCGGAGAATGGAGATAAAACGGCGAAAAAGAGAAACGTTCCTTGTCAAGGAGGCGCCGTGACAAACGCGCAATCACGCTTCAGAGCTGTCTCGATCGCCCGGCGATACCGTAAATCTCAACAGACCTCGGCGGCGGAAAACGAGTTTGGAAGAAACGCAGGCACGGGACACTCGCAAATACAAACAAGCAAGACCGAGCTGCTATCACGTCAAAGCCAAAAGGTCAAACAGAGCCGCAGCGCTCTAACCCTGACCCAAGTCAGCTCAAACCCTTTCGACATGTGAGCCGTCATTGGGACAACATTTTGCTCTGCCTTGCGAGCGCATATTTTAGATACGAAAGCCGTATGGCGCGACTCGACTCGCATCACAACAAGAAGCAGTTTGGGCATATCGTGATCAATTGTTCAAAAAAGAGGCTTCGTGCGGTTTAATGCCGTTCCCAGCTCAAGTTTACTGTCAAGATACAATTGTCTATTGAAAACAAACACTTGGCATTAAAGTCCGCTAACATAACGCTAACACATTACGGGAAACGCCAGTCGAAGAAACAGCGTCTTTGGGGCGGTGTTAGCACACTTGAAGCAAAAACATATTTGAACAAAAACAAAGCAGCAACAAATAATGTAACAATATTCACAAACATGTATTCTTTATCCTCTGCAAAGAACACTGCAGTTACAGAGTCACTTACAGTAGTTGGCAAAATCTTCTTACCTTCCAAGTCGTGAATTAACCAGGATGCACAAACTATTGAATTATCTGCATTCTGTTTGATCAGGTTTGTATCGTATAAATAGTATTGTTTTTTTCCCCCCTTATTAACAGAACATGAAATGAAATGAAATGAATTTGTCACTCAAAGAACAACTCAATGACTTATTACCCAATATACTTTTTTTTCTTGAAGAAATTTGACTATAGTGTCTTTCATAAGACAAGGTGCATGGATTTGATGGGCTATGTTTAATTTCAAAAAAAAAGACTGAGAAAACACTTTCATTCTCTCGGCGTTTCCCTTTCGATGGAGAGTCCACGCAACCCCTTCGACGCGCACCAAATTCCACATACATTATGCGGGCGCGCCCAGCAGAAAATAGCAATAGGTAATGTTATGGAAAGTAGAAAAATGGGCTGTTATCCGAAGTCAATGTGCCTCCAGAAATCAATCACGATCTCACTCGGGCTGCGGGCGCTCGTTCGTTCGAACGCCGCACGTTCGCACGGCCGATCGATCGCCGACGTACGGTATTATGCGTTCCTCGTGCCCGTTTGCCTCGAGAATGGAAAGTGACTCTGGCGGGCTTGTTTGTAAGCCAACACAAAAATAATAACGCTGGTGGAAATGATCAAAGGTGAAAACCTCATTAAAAAGGGTGTGTTCATTTGTTGAATGTTCACGCGAGCATTTGGTGGCTTATTTCCCGTCGTTCCGTTTATTTCTGCTGTGCAAGTTGGCGGTTATCGAGAGCAACTGGCGAAAGGAGCAATCGCATGACAGTAGCACAGAGTGAGTTATTGTTACTAACTAGAGGAGCGGGCCAGTAATTGTACTCTATCTACATCGTGCACACTTTTGGGATTTTGATTAACTCTGGATTATTTAGTCATTCTGTTTATTCCTATTGTGCAAGGTGGAAGTTCTCATGATGAAAGGGTGAGAGGCTGAATCTGATGAGATGCACACTTACATGTGCTCGTCCAGAAAATTGTGCCGTGGACTTTTTTTTATACATTTTTTTTTTTTTTACTCTGTGGATTATTCGTAGCGCTGGTTATCATCCTAACCAACTGCCAAGAGGACTTTAACTTTATGTGAACGATTTCGAGTTGTCCTGCTTCTTTTCTATTGGGCGAGGCCGGATTGGCAAAAACACACGCAGAGAGGATTGCGCTTGCACGGGAATCAGAATCTGCTGGCATTTGCAGAGGCGCAGTCGACGAAAATTGAGCCCTAAGCGTCAAGTGGGTTCAAGCACAGCGCAGATTGCCTAGTGTCAGTAGACCCCAACTATCATTCCAACTTTTTGGTTTTGTTTTGTTTTGGAATGAGCTCCTTTGCTCGTATATTGCAAGCTCCAGCCATTAGCCGGTGTCGCCCATCGTCTTGCAGACACTTCCCGGTTAACTCCAAGCCCCTCAGGTTGCAACGATCCGAGCATCCCGTATTCCGATCACTCCAAATTGAAGGAGTGGAATAATAAGATAGTCTGTATGATACTCTATGTACCACCCCCCCTTCCTCCTCCCCCCCCCCCCCCCTTCCTCCTCATAGCTCCAGTTCAAAATGCGACTGCAGGAGAGAAGTGCACTCTCACTGAAGTCAGGTGTTTCCATAATCACATTCTCCTTCCTCGACACTCTTTTGCTCTCTTGCAGAAAACAGGATCGGTTTTCATGCGGAGTTGGTGGCGGGGCGGTAGTGTGTGTGTGTGTGTGTGTGTGTGTGTGTGTTGGGGGTATGGGCACACAGCCTGCCGGTGTTCATGTGTTGGGCACGTGGAGGGGAAAACATGTCTGCCTCGAGCACACCGGGCCACCAGAGAGTGTCTGGTGATGACACGTGATGGGTTTAAACCTCTGCCAGGCTAGCTTGTCTACCATCCATCTGTCCATCCGTCCATCCGTCCATCCATCTCTAGCCTATTCCAGCTGACTTTGGGCAAGGGCACATCGAGACAAACGAGCATTCACACTCGCTTCCACTTCACGAACAAAGTCTTCAATGAAGCTAACAACTTGCGAAGACTCTGTAACTTCCGCTAACAAGCCAAGCTAAACTTAGCTCCTCCCCAACATACAAAGCTCGTCTCTTGGTCGAGACGTATCACTTCGACAAAGTGCCTTGACGTCAATGGCACACTTTCCTGTTAGACGGGGCTTTGCCGCCATCTTGTGGCACCTTAGGCTGTTTCAGAAAGTGCGCAAAAACTGCAAACAGGTGAGTTTTTTTAAGCAAATAGCTGAGGGTAAGTGCCACAAAAATAAACTTTCTGCCATCCATCCATCCATCCATTTTGTATAGAACTTATCCTGTTTTGGGTCAAAGGTGAGCCGGAGCCTATTCCAGCTGACTTTTGGCCAAGAGACCGGATGCACCCTGCACTGACCGCCAGCCAATCACGGGCTTGGATACCCCCAGTTGTTCAATTATCGAGCCACAAAATGCAGACAAAAGAAAACCTTAACTGCATTTTTTGTCACTGTGAAAGCAAGAGAGTGGCAGCCACACGGCAAAAGGGGATTCTGGAAAAAACCCATTTGAATCTCGGAAAGCCGGTGCGTGCGCAAAGCGCCGACGGTTAGCCCGAAACGGACTCCGAGGTTCTCCAAGTGGCGTACAAAACGCCCGCAAAGGGCAGCAATATACTTGGGACATTTGTCCTTGTGCTTAGTCTTCATCACAAGAAAAGGAAGGCTTTGGGCTCCAAATATGGTCGCACGCTACAGAGGGACGCCGGTCGGTGCCTCGAGATATGAGTTTAATTTGCTACGTGAACACACTCTTCATTTAAAACACTCGTCTCTCCAATCATCTTTCCCCATTGAAATGAACGGAAATGTCATTAATGTGGTCTAGCGCAGCCCATAAAAAGTCTTTTTTAATAAGGAAAATGGCACTCTGTAATATTGTACTATATAAAATGAAACAGGGATGACATCATTTTAAAGAAGTGAACCATTTTTGCCACATTGTGCTGCTCCTTCCAAAAAGCTCAAGCTTCATCTCTTTGCAGGCCGGCCACTCCTGGGAAAGTTCGCCACTGTTCCATGCTTTCTCCACGTGAGGTTAATGGCTCTCCCTATGGTTCGCTTTAGAAATGGCTTTTGTAACCATTTCAAGACCGATAGATGTTAACGACTTTGTTTCTGGAATGGAACATGGATTTGGATCATGGCATTTTCTTGCAGCTTTTCTGAGCTCTTCGTCTGAGTTCATTTTGTCAGAACAAATTCTGTTTCAGGGATTTCTTGATTGAACAGGTCTGGAGGTAATCAGGCTTGGGTGTGATCAGTGAAAACTAACCAAAAATTGTGAGTAGCCACAATTCATTTGAACAAGGGCGGTAATGATTTTTTCACACAGGGCCAGGAAACTTTTGTTCCCTTAAGAAATAAAATCGCCATTTTCAAACAGCACTTTAAGTTCAAGTTTAAGTTATATTTGTCTCATATTTACATTTGTCAAACAAAGTGGGGAAAGTATGCAGAAATGTAAGAATTTGGGAAGGGGGCCAATACTTTTTCACGGCACCGTCGGTCTCATAATTCATTCCATTTTTTCGTGCGATTAAAAAACAAATAACAATATAGTCACTTTTCCACGTTGTCATTTTGGATTGCCAATAAGAAGGAATGACGCACAGATTGTCCCCTTTCCCGTTTGTTCAACGAGTGAACTTTCCTTGAAGGTTAGCCAAATTATTAACGGGAATTATGGCGGCCGCACTGACGGCCAGCGACATTACATTTAACAGTCGTACTCGCTCTGATTAACGAGACGGGCCGACGTGATTAAGATGTCTCCGATTGCGATGTCAATCTTCCAAATGGACGGGACCCCGGCGCTCGCCCCCGTGCAAATGGCCCGGCGCGCCGCCTGCATTTCCAGCACTAGCTCATTTAGAAGAGCCCACCGCTCGCCTCTAAATCTTCGCCGGCCCATCTGGAGAAGGGGCGTTACACGGGGACACAAGTCCACTCGGGCTAGCCGTCACCTTTACGGTCGCTCGCTGAAACGGCACTCCGTCAGCATTAGCGGCGGGCTACGAGGCGGGAAATCCCAGATGAGCTCGGACAGGCGCTAATAGCGGAGGTGGAACACTGTGCCTTTGACGGCGGCGTGTTGGAGTACCACCCACTCTACGTCCTATCAGCTCTGGCTTTCGCAGACCTCCAAAGTGGAACGCAATCGGTTTCGATGAAGCAGGTTGACTTGGGGATAAGAAAATAGCAAACTCAAACTCATTGCTGTTTCTTGTTTCCAAACAACCAAATCAATTGAAATAGCCTGACTCCAACTTAGGACTTTTTCAAGTCACGACCTGTCACTTTGTCGATTATTTGGGGGAGAAGAAAAATAATGTTCCACTTTCATGAAAACGAAGCAAACTATTGTTGATGTTATACTTGCCTAAAAAGAAGAAAAACGAATGATGCTGTACTTTCCTAAAAAAAAAAAAAAGACAAATGCACTTTTCCGAAAGAAGAAAAACGACTGATATTACACTTTCCAAATATGACAAATGATTGATGTTACACTTTCCTGAAAAGTCACAAATCTATTGTTACAGCTTACTGAAAAGAAGACAAACTATTGATGTATTTTAAAAAAAAAGACAAATTCTTTGCTGCACCTTCCTAAAGAGAAGACAAACTGATTATGCTGCACTTTCCTCTGCAATATACTCCTAAATATCATAAATAGCTTATCTCAAGCTTTCATTTCCTCAAAAGACAAGCTATTTATGTTCCATTTCCCAAAATAAAATGTTTTGGGTTTTGTTTTTTTATTGCAAACATTGTGTATTTGAGAATCTTTTATTCATTGGTTCCTTTATTGAATTGAAAATTGTATTTGCGTTTTTTCTTCAATGTTTCCACATTTAGTTCCCCGCCTGTACCAAATGCGGACCAATTTTACAGCACCAGCCGTTCCGCCAGAAATCGTTAGCCGTTATTCCCTTGGCCACGTGATAATCACACTGGCATCTGCTTGTTCAAATCCGCGCGTAGAATTCATAATGAATGAATTGTATCGGCCGTATTGTATTAAGCAGCAGAAACTTGAAACTTGTTGCATCAAGCTTCTCACTGAGCTGTAGTTAGTTTCACAAGATCTGCCGGCGTCCCTTTGACCCCAAAGGGCTTCGCCGCCATTTTGATGTTGCATGTACCAAACACTGACACTTTGAACAATCCAAAATGATTTCCTCCGTTTGTGCTGTGCGATAAATGAGTTCAAAGCTGCTTAAACAGCCACCCAGCTCCAATTCACCAGGGTGGCAAACATTTGCCAGTCCGCCGTAAACACATAATCTTCAGAGCGCCCGCGCTATTGTTGTCTGCCAAGTGCGTTTACATTTGGAATTTCTCTCCAAACATAATGTCATCATCATTAATCAGCCGGGCTTTTCGGGCGTCCATTTGATCAACGGCCCCTCCTGCCGCGTTTGTATGCGAACAAACAACATTCGGACGCGTCGTTTATCAACAAAATGTTAAAGTTCACGTAGCGGCGCCACGAGAATTCACGGTGAGGGAAATGACGTGTGGGAAATGCAGTGACACGTCCTTCTGGAACACAAAGCTGTGGTGTGATACAATTATCGCGCATTTGGAGTTCATCGAGGATTTACATATTGGGACGTAACGGTACGCCAAAAGTCCGGGCGGGTGGACTTTCGGGGAAGGGGGAAAGAAAGCTTTATTCTAGTGGCGTAACCTCTCTGACGGCGGCGATCAAAAGCGAGCGTTATCATGATTGGAGAAGCCGCTCTGTCACAGGATCTCCTTGGGGAATTCCAGGAGGAGGATGTAGCGCAGCGGCTCGGGGCTAACTCCTTGCCGGTGAGACTTGGACGAACCTGACGCGGAGGAGAAAAGAGTGACAGGCGAGGCCAAGAGGAACACGGGCTGACAGGTGGACTCGGGAGGGGGGGGGGATCGAACGGGCCGTCAAACCAGAGCTCATCTGGCACCGGCAGAGCTCATGTGTCAAACACGGTGGGGGGGGGAGAGGACAGAAGGACGCCGGCATGCGGCTCCACGGCCGCAGCTGCGGGCCGGCCCCCCCACGCTAAGCAGCTTTAACGAGCGACATGTAACAAACAGCACAGGACACGAGGACACGGGAGCGGATGACCGGCTGACTTCGTGGTGACGTGGAACGGATCTGTTCCAAATACGGTAGCATGAGCCAGCACTAAAAAATAGCTGCGTATGCAGGTAAAACGGAAGGGAGAAGGCTAACAGCATTTGATTCTTTGATACATTTGACTCTGCACTCTTTGAACTTGGTCCTAACGTGGAACGCAAGAGAGACCCGCCCGTGTCTCTGTGTTTTGCTTTCTGGGTAACGGAGACAGCTGCGGGGCGTGTTGGGGGAATGCTCGCAACATTAAGCTTGTTCGAAGTGCCACATGTTGAAGGATTGCCGTCACATTTTTTGCAACAAGGATTTTCAGGTGCATCATATTCTAATCCCACTAGAAATCGCTTTGGAATCATTTAAACTGTATGATTATTACAGCAGCCAGATCTGCTGCCAAAATGTCAACTTACAGTATATTTAGTCAGTTTGAGGTCCAGGTCCGAGTCACCGAGATACCATATTGAGCTTCGGGAACTTCCCTGGAACTTCCTGGTCCCAGGCCGGTTGCACTCTACGGGGTTGGCCACGGCCAGGCTTTCCCTCCAGCTTGTACTAGATGTTCCCTGGGAAATCGAGTACCCTCAGAAAATCTCACCAAGGAGGCCACTGTGACACTTTCTGAGGAGATTCCCTCCGGCGTGGCCTAGATCTACCCTGGACCTCACCATGAAGGTAACTGGAGGGAACCCGTAGTAGATGCCTGAAACACTTTAACTGACTCCTCTTGACGGCCTTGAGTCCCTCCTGGACGACCGAGCTCATTAGCTCTGAAAGTGAGTCCAGATACCCTGCAAAGTCAACTATTTTCCAGCGGTTATCCGGGTTTGAGTCATGGCAGTAGCAGTTTGAGCAAACATACCCGTCTCCGGCCACCTCCTCCAGCTCTACAGGAGGGACACGGAGACCAACAGTACTTCCGGCATGTCCGAGGTGTACCCTTGGGAATCTTCCCAGTAGGACGTTCCCACAAAATGTCACCAAGGAGACAACCAGGATACATTCTTAGTAGATATTTGAGTTCTTCGTGGATTACCAAACTAATTACCTCATGTCTAAGACACCCTGGAAAGAAAGCTCTGAGCGGGGCAGTCCGAATGGCTCTACTACCTCATCCTTGTCGGATGACTGAGCTCCTGCACCTGTCTAGGGTGAGTCCAGACAATCCGTATGTCCAGGACCTTGTTCTTTGCACCACCACAAATAGCTAGTGACCAGGTGAAGGCAGGAACGGATATGGACCGGTAAGAAACCCTTTGGGTCCAGTGCCTTGTGCCAAGGGCCGTTTTTAAATCGGATTGTTGAGCAAATGCTCTCAACAGGTTGTGCCGCACGCCAACGGTTGAAGATCGAACAATTACCCCCCGCATCTCCAGACTGGCACACATTTCTAAGCTGTTAATTGATTGGCTTTGCTGCAAAACGCAGGAGATATACCCATCCGATTTCCAAAGGGACAAAGAAAGTTGTGAGAGGGAGCTGGATGACCTGCGATGCGTGCCGATGTTGAGTTAATAGCTTATTTTCAGGCACCAGCTGGCGGACTATTAAGGGAACGACAGTTGGGCGCTAACGAATGAATTCATGAACAATGAAAAGGAATGCTTCGGAGAATCCCTCCGATGTCTCTTGAATATAAGAAATGACATCCATCTTGGATGGGAATACGTTTCCTACTGTAGCAGCGTCAACTGTAAGATCTCGTCTTGAATACGGAAGTTTGATGTCTTTTAGCGATGCCTGGAAGCTTTTAATCAAGTGAGACAGACTATGGCAAGTTGCTCACACCAGAGCCTTGAACATACCATCTGGATGGCTTAGTAATGAGCGCAGGTTGTCGGCGTTAATGCTACTTGGGTTGCTACTGCTAATAGTCATACGGACAATTTGAGGCATTTCAGCAAGGACTTGTTTCAAATTGCTCCATCTCCTGCATGTGTTGGACTTGGAAATGACTGAAACGCTGCTAACCACCGAGAAGAATATGATATGATATGATAACACAATAAATAAACGTCCAATTGAATCCCAAAGCCCAATTTAATTATATCCGGTATGTGGGGGTTAATAGAGATTAAATACACAGTTTTCCTGTGTGCCAGCTGTTCCTTGGCGGGCCCTCACACCGGGATAACAGGCAGACTCAGCAAATGTCTCTCCCCAAACATCTGGGGGGACAAAAAACGTGTGCCAGCGGCTACGTTACTCGGGAATCATCAAGAATTAAGTCATTAAACACTCAATTGGACTATTTGTGGCGTAAGTGACTAACCCTTGCTAATTGCAGTTCCTTTTCTGGGCATCGAAGGATATAAAGATGTCAATCAAAGGGGATTTATTATGGAAAATGGACTTTTTAATAGCTTTGCGTACACATATTTGAAGTCTCCCGAGTGGCTGACCGAGCATGAAGTGGGAAAATAAACATTTGGAGTGAGCTGCCAATGTCAAAAAATGCGTCTTGAAGCGAGCCACTCGCACTTTGTCCTACTTTGAGGCCAATTTACATCATTGCTCCCTCGCAACGCTTTTCTCCACTGGCCACTTGACCGCGACCGGACTAGACGCAAACACGAGCGTGTCCGAGCCCAAATGCTAAGCGGAGCTGCGGTGTTGTTGGATGCGCAGATGAGCGTTGGGTCACAACGTTACACACGAGTTTTCACTACGGTTAATTAGTTCATTCGAGGCTGAATTTGCCTTAGTTTATGCTATTTTTTATTTATTCTTACTCTATGATACTATATTATTGGGCACAATTTTAATTCTCACACAGCTATTTTATATTTTTGTAAAATAAAAAGTAACAGTAAAGTAGCAGACCTTTTCTTCCGCAGAGATTCCGGACGAAAGCAAGACGGGCAAAAAAAAAAAAAAACAACAAGAAATGAAGAAATCAAATGAAAGAGCCACGATGGCAAATGTCAGCACAGCGGACGAAACCAACGTTTGCGACGTTTGTCGGGGCTTTCAAAAGGGCAGCCCTGCAGAGCGCGAGAATCAATACGGGTTTCAAAAATATGAAGCGTTTCCACCGGCGGGCTGCTGAGCCAGGAAATAGCCGCATATCATTCTTGGCCCACGACCGGCGCGATGAAAACGGGTTAGCCGCTGTCACCGAGGAAAACGGATTAAGAGTGAAAATGTGATGGATTGGGATTAGCCGGCCTGCCTGCTCTCAAAGACTGGAAGAGTTTCGATTCTTGGCTCGCTCGGGCTTTCAAATTTCATTTTGAAGGCTGGATTAGTTTGCAAATTAGGATTTCAAGACGGCGTTGGGGTTTTCAAATTTGAATTTCAAATTGAGGTTCAGGCTTCAAACTCAGCTTTCAAGAATGGTGGGTAAAAGGTTGGAAGAAGGTCCCAAGCCAGGGCAAGCGTTGCAAGATTGGGTTTTCAAATTGAAGTCGAGATTTGGGTTTTCGAGCAGGGTTAGGGTTTAAAAGTAGCCTTTCGAACTACAATAGGAGTTTTAAATTTAGGTTTCAAGATGGGGTTTGTGCTTCAAAATGAGGTTTTAAGCCTGCATTAGGGATTCAATATCATGTTTCAAGGAAAGGTTAGGGTTTTAAGGCTGTGTTAGGGTTTGCAATTTTATTTGGAGGCCTGGATTAGGTTTTGAATTAGGGTTTCGAGTTAAGGGTTCAAATTAAAAAGTTTCCATGGAGGAACGTCTGCCTTTGTATGGCAGAATCAAGGTAAGCAGAGCTGTATTCGCCCAAATTAGCGTTAGCTTCAGATAAACAGCGCATTTGAACGGCAGCACTTAGGAGCAACCCAGATTTGCAACCTTAACCATGGCTGCCGGCTTGAAACCTTACTTTGTAACTCTGAGCCTGGTTTGAAACCTAATCCAGGCTTGAAACCCCACTCTGAAATCCTAAACCCATTTTGAAACCATAACACTGGTTTCAAAGCCTAATTTGAAACCTTAACCATGTCTTGAACCTCGACTTGGAAACCCTAATTAACCCTTGTTGAGACTCTACTCTCATTTTGGAACGCTAACTCTGGTTTGCAATTCTACTGTAAAACTTCCACCCAAGCTTGAAACCCTAATTTGAGACCCTAAGCATGTCTTTCACCCCTACATTAAAACCCTAACCCTTGTTGGAAACACTTCCTCTCTTGAAACCTTTATACCCGCCTGGAAACCACGCCGACGACCTCGGCGACAAATTCCGGCAACAATTAGGCAATTCCGGAAAGTTGAGGAAGTTCACCCAACTGAGGCTGCATCTGCTTTTGCGCTTTCATATTGCAGAAGCAGAATAAATAACGTATTTATGTCGGGGGGGCGGGGCATATAATTACAGATAGCCTCAGGCTGTCACCCCTCGCTTAATGGGGGCACCGCCGGCCGCACAAAAGCACGACAGACGCAGAAATGATGCTTTGCTTCTTTATTATTCCGAGTGTTTTCCTGCAGGTGAAACTTCAATATATCGGCCGTTTGTCTCACGCCGGCCATTTCGTCCCAATCGCAGACGCTCGGCATCTCCGCTCGCGATATTAAACTCTCCCGTCGAATAATCATACGCGCTTAATGCTGAAAAAGTCATACATTAAACATCGGGGCAGGGCAAGTAATAAGTGCGGAATCCGTATGAAAAATGCAATTTCAAATATCTCCCAAGGACATTAATAACACACATGCAAGGATTTGAAAGTAAAGGTTGAATTCATGAAAACCTCACTTGAAGACATCGTGGTGGAAATGCTATCATGTCAAAGCCGAACGGTAAGCAGAGCTGCGATGTTTTTTCTTCGCTGCACGGATTAGCATCGGATGACAGCATTAGCTTCTGATCAGCTCGGCGAGGTCGGCGATACTCGAGACATATTTGTGTCTGCTGCGTGCGCCACATACGCAGATCGGCGCAAGCCGTTAATTTGCCGGCTGGGTGGTGTCGTGCTGTTTCTACGCTGGAAAATATGATCGTCTATTTTTCTAATTCGGGCCACAAAAGGGGTTCAACTAAGTGAATTGGGTTTACCATCATTATTTTTAGCGCCATGTTCTCATTCCAGTTTAGTTTTGTGAGACTTGAGAGCCCTTTTTTACCCCCCAAAAATGTGGTTGAAAGTCTGAGAACCCAAGTCGTTCTTCTTGAATGCCACCCGCAATGCAGCGGAACTTTTTCCTTGAAATGGTCAAGACATTAGACTTGAAAGATTAGAATTTGCAAAATTTAAATTCCTCAAATATGTTTGTTTGATGGGAAAGCAAATCGAGAAAATAATCTTATTTTGTTTTTTGAAAAAATAAAATGAATACATTTTTGTTTGTCCTTTTCGGCTGTTAGGTCAAGCAGAATGGAAAATCTGTATCCATTTTGAAGCTTCCGCTGTGGTATTATAATTGAGGTTTATTGAGAATCCCACTCGATCAGTCGAACGGAACAAAGTTTCTACAAGGGAGAGAGAAACGACGACAAAAGACAAAGCACTCATTGGAAACAGGATGAGAGAAGTAAATCATTACATTATCTACAAGAATCAAACATTAAATATGAGTGTTGCATGGGGCAGTAGTGCTACACCCTGCGAGGGAAGGACAGGACAAGGAGCATGCAGGGCAAGGGTCGTGAACCCGGCTGTACAACTCAAGTGTGCTGGCATGAATTATGTCAATTCTAAAAGTCTACAGGGCGAGGCGATACACAAGCGATTTGCAGATTCATGAGTTATTTGTTGCAGTAAGTGCGTGAGCCCACGCCCAGTGAAAGAGTCCTAGGGGTGCGCGACCGCGGACACATGCAAGTGAATTGATACCGTTTTACGTGTCCTGTAATTGCGGCGGCTGAGGACCCCACCCGATCAATCAGCCCCAGGGGTCCGCCCGAGAGCAGCCCGGCAGCCCCGCCGAGGCGCCCCGACGAGCGGCCACCCGGGAGGGGCCGCGGTGACCCAATGCCACCCCCCAAGCCACGGTCCCCGACCGGCAGTCATTGGCCCTCTTGAAACTCCAACCCTTGTTTGAAAGCCTAACCTTGTCTTGAAACCTAACTTTGGGATCCTAAGCCTGATTTAAAACCCTACATCGAAATCCTAACTACTGTTTGAATCCTTAAGCAAATCTTGAAACCCCAACTCTTGTTGGAACCCCTAACCCCGGCATGAGACCCTACTTGGAAACCCTTCGCCTCTCTTCTTAGCTGTTGGCCTTAGCATTCGATGCGTTTCTGTGTAGTCTGCATTAGTTTAGTTGTTCTCAGCATTGAATCCATGAAGAGAAAGACTTTTCTTTTTTGTTTCTTTTAAGAGATACGAGTGGGCACTGCAACTTCAGTGGATTTCTTTCAACTAAAAATGGAGCTTTGCCTCGGCTCTCAGAGATACGAGGACACAAACGGCAGGCGCTCTCCCCCCGACGCCGTTGGCCACGCCGCTTTGTTGTGCCGAGACCACGAGCGCTGTGACAAAGTCAATAGGACAGCGAGGGGAAGAGGAATGCCTCATTGTTTAATTAGACTTTTATTTCATGGAATGCCAAAGCCAAATGGGGGGCGGGGGGGGGGGGGGGGGAACCCGCCATTCTTGGCCAGGACTCATTGTCACAGATTGCGACGGGCTCGGGAGGTTCTGGTTGGTCGCTGATAGTGTTGTTTATTGTCGCCTGTTTTCAAGCCAAGACTTAGTCCACGAACAATGACAATTTCCACATTATATATTTATTAAAGCTGTTTGCACACAACATGAAAAGTAGACTTTCATTGCACCAATTGTTTTTGGAAAAGTTTTTTTTCCAGAACACAACAACGGTCGTATGCGCAGCTCTGTAAAACTTTAAGAGCTCAATGCAAAGTTATCAGTTTGTCTGATTTTGCTATTTATAGATACACTATGTTTATATAGATCGCAAAGATCGCAAGACCACTTTAAAATGAGAACCAAACCTGGATCCTCGGGTTTGCGGTGGACATTTTTCTCATGGGTATGAAACAAAATGTTTGCTCCGGTTGTCTTTGAGTAATTTAACAAAAACATAAAAGCTCGCTTGGCAGCTAACATCAGCTCTATGGCGCGCTATCCATTTCGCCGTTAAAAGAGCACGTCTGTGCTATTAATCTGTGAAACAGAAAAGTCAATTACAGTCATTTGCCAGTCTCACAGCGATCACGCCAACTATGTCTGAACTTGCGCCACGTCGACTTTTGCTAAAATGTCAATGGCCGGCCTTCCATCTCCCTTCCCCCCAAAAAAAATGTACTTCACATCACAGCTTTTCGACTGACACTTCACACATTTCAACGAGTAGACAGAAAAAAAAACCAAAATTCTTCTGCCTTGGCCAAATGACACGTAAGGGCTTGTTTACTATTGATCGCCACCTGGAAGTGTACATGTGACAATAACAACTATTAGCTCCATAGAACGGCGGTTTGTGTGACACAACTAACCCGAAACAATAAGCACATTTGCCAGTGGACCTTTGTGGAGAAGCATCAGCATCAGCATCAGCATCAGCATCAGCATCAGCATCAGCATCAGCAGCAGCAGCAGCAGCAGCATCAGACCGCACCCAGTCTGCCTCAACAGAGGCATCAAACATGCACATGCCACATCCAGTCAGCCTGGAGCTTCGGCAGCACCCGGACGCCAGCACTCGGGTCGGGGATGGATGTTTCCCATCACGCGGCTCAATCAGACACCCAATGATTCATTTCACACACACTTGGGTAATTACGGGAGATTGCACTTCACCTCTGGGGAGGGAACTGCCAAAGTGCTTGTGTGTGCGTGTGTGCGTGCGACAAAGACAAGTGAGGAATGGCTGAGTGAAAACAAGAAAATCTACAAATCCTTTGAACAGGTGTCGTAGTGCAGGGGGCATGGGGGGGGGGGGGGGGGACGACAAAACACATTTTCTGCCAGGCCCCCAAACAAAAGAGTCTTTTTGAGTCATTTACAAAAACAAAAAAGCAGCACACGCACCGTGGGAAAAAGAGACACCGGGCGACCTTTTGTGGAGGAAAGTGAAACAAAGGATGTGGAAAGAACTCCAGGATGAGGAGGAGGGCGTGAAGAAAGATGGACGAGGAGAGGATGGGAAGCATACAAGGGGAATAGCGCCACCTTGCGGGGAAAGTAAAGGTGAACATTCACAACATTCACTAAAGACTGGGGAGTTGCAAAGCTTTTGAAGACTGGGTTAGGTTTTTGATTTAGGGTTTCAAAGTAAGGTTTTAAGAGTGCAATAGGGTTTCAAATGAGCATTTTAAAACTGGATTCTTTTTTAGGGTATCAAGCGTGGGTTAGTGCTTCAAAGGAAGGTTTCTCGTCGGGGTTAGGTTCCAAATTAGGGTTTTAAGACTGCATTCCAGTGTAAAATTTTAAGACTGGCGTTTTAGGGGTTCAAAGTAAGATTCCAAGTCACAGTTGGAAAATCGAGTTTCAAGTTACGGCTTCAATTTAGGAGTCATGCCAGGGATAGGGTTTCAAGCGATGGTATCGAACAAGCGTTAGGGTTTCGAGTCAGGATTGGAGTTTCAAATTATGATTTCAAGACAGGGTTAAGGTATCATGTCATGGTTTCAAATTAGGGGTTGAAGTTACAGCCACAGTGAAATTAAGGAGTTCAAGCTAGTGGCACTCCGGTTTCCTCCCACATCCCAAAAACACACGTGGTTGGTTGATTGAAGGCTCTAAATTGCTCGTAGGTGCGAATGGTTGTTTGTTTCTGTGTCCTGCGATTGGCTGGCGACCGGTTCAGGGTGTACCCCGCCTCCCGCCCGAAGATAGCTGGGATGGGCTCCAGCGCGCCCGCGACCCGCGTGAAGCGGTAAAGAAAAAGCCGAGGTTGGAGTTTCTGGGTGAGGGTTTGTTTTGAATGTGCCATGCAACCGAGCGCAAGCCTCGAAGCAATCTTTGATTCGCTTTCTAAAAATAAAATAAATAAATAAATAAAAATAACCCACAAAAACACAGAACAGAGAGTCACTGAGCAATGGAAGGTTACCAGTAATGTGGTAATGCTGACACACACACACACTAATATATATATATATATATATAGGGTGATTGAAAAGTATCTCCCTATTTTTAAGTACTTAAATGTATTGAATTTATTTCTGAACTCTTACAAGAGATGAACATGAGGAGAAAGTGTATTGCATGGAGTTTGATTTCAAATTGGATACGGGCGCCAGCATTGGCCACCCGTTTCTCAAGCCGCCTGGGAACCGCATGAACTGATTTCACAAGGAACTCTTGTGGGATGGAAGACATAAATTCTCGTGTTCGCCCTTCAAGTTCTTCCAAAGTCGTTGGTTTGGTAGAATAGTCTTGCTCCTTTAATCAGGGAACATACACACACAAATTGATACAAATATTACAACACATGAATACATTTTAAGTATTTTAAAATAGGGAGTTACTTTTCAATCACCCTGTGAGACTTCAAGAAATGTAAGCAGTTGAAAGTGACTAGTAATGCGATAATCTGTTCCAGTGGCAATTGTGCAAATGGTGCAGAGACTTCAAGAAATGTAAGAAGTTGAAAGTGAGTAGTAGTGCGATAATCTGGAAGTGTCAATTGTGCAAATGGTGCAGAGACTTCAAGAAATGAAAGAAGTTGAAAGTGGCAAGTAGTGCGATAATCTGGAACAGTGTCAATTGTGCAAATGGTGCAGAGACTTCAAGAAATGAAAGAAGTTGAAAGTGAGAAGTAGTGCGATAATGTGGAACAGTGTCAATTGTGCAAATGGTGCAGATACTTCTCAAGCACACAAGTGGCCAATATTGGTCAACAGCAGATAGTGCTGTGTTGACGAGACTACTAATAATGTAGAAGTGACAACAATCTCAAGACAAAATTGGCTAATAGCCAGAGAAGCTGTTGGAATGTTTGCTGGTTTTAGTTTGCATTGTTCAATAGCGCCGACCTGCAGGAAAGGAGCCGGAAGAGTGGAGGCTCCGAGAGGATTTGCCATGCTGTTGTCTGAGTTCAAATGTGTTCCACTTTCATGTTCTTTTCAACCGGAGGTGTGCTGTCTGTTACGTAACATAAGGCACGAGGAGGCGAATACAATTCCCAGCAGCGTGTCAGCAAATGAGACCGAAATAGAGAGCAGTTACGCATGCGACGTCCACGTCGTTCGTCTCACTGGCCCGCTTGGGAACTTCACCGCTTAGGCCCAGTTTTGCTCATCTGTGAGAACGCCATTGCGAGAGTCGAGCCATATAGGTGAGAATTCAACCTGGCGACAAGTGACGAGGAAAAGGAGTCCCGCTGATTGGAGGCTGCCCCCTGAAACTAGTGTGCTTGCTAAAATGGACAATAATTGTTACTTTTTCTTAAATAACGAATCATACACACAGTCCCATTTTGAACTAAATATATGATTCGTACACATATATATATATATATATGAATAGATAGATGAAGCATTAACCTGAGAAAACAAAAGGAAATCACAGCTGGGTAAGGGTTTTGAGACACGGTTAGAGAGTGGAGCTCACAAATATACCTATAATTATTATGTCAGAGTCCAGAGGGTGATAAATATACTGCGCAGTACATCCATGTCTGGAGGCACTTTATTTATTGATTTAAAAGTCAGTGGAAAACAAAAAACAAACATAGCAGTAAACAGTTGAACTCACAGTGTACCTACATTTGTTTGGGCAACCATCAACATTTGAAGACGATCAATGTGCAAAATCGACTCTGAATGCCGCGGCTCTCGTCCGCGTCAAGAGAGGACGTGTCGGGCGACGAGGCCTCGGGCCGCGAGGACAACCGCTGCAGCTGCGACAACGGTGACGACGTACTGTTGATGGGAAATATGAGAAATGACATCAGAAGAATTATTATATGCAGCACGTGACCTGAGGCAAAAGCACATTAAGCACCTGCTTAGTAGAAGGACCCAAGAGCAGTGGATTATATATTAAAGGAAGAACAGAACAACAACAAGATATATTATATCATATTCCTTTTCCCAAACCAATCACAAGTAAATGAGTTACTTGTAACTTGCTTTTTGTTAAAGCTGTTGCTTTCATAAAAGTGTCAAAACAATCACAACTACTGTACTAAATAGACAAGTGACCTCCATCTTGATACATCATTTCATTTCATCACACGGCTGTTGGGATTCATGCAGTATTTGAACGTTTTGGGGAAAACAAGAACGAGAGACTCATTTAAAGCAAGTAAATGGGTCTTTTCTATTGATTTGTTCACAGCAAGTTCAAAAAACACTACAGACCGTTTCATTTAAACCATTTTTGTCACCTTCTTTCAGGCAGTGATGGTCAGGGTGTTGGCTTGACATTTTATTGTTTATTGTCATTCAAAGTATTGAATTATAAAATTCATACAAAAGCAGAAATAGCCTCCAAAAGCGTGCGACACAAACCTTGATAGGCGTACTATATTCCTTCCGGAAGACCTGCAGATGCACCTTGAGTAGAGCCAGGCCGCAAGGCACGTAGGAGTCGGAAATGCCAGAGTCTCGACACCTTTTGGCGGGCAAAAGAAAGTCAGTGAAAGGGCCCGCGCACCCACTTTTACACAGCCAATCCTCAAAATGATCTTCAAAATATGACGCCGTGCCCTTCATTCAGTCATTTCGTTTTGGGTTTTTTGACAGTCGACACAAACCTTTTGTACAAAGCAGTTCGAAGCTCGGCGTCGTCTGCCGAGTAAAGCCGGGAAAGGCCCAGCTCCATGAGTAGCGGCGTCGGCAGCCTGTAGCCCTCCTCGGCGAGCAACCCCAGGTTGTACCAGCCCTGCTTGTGGAAATGGACGGACGTTTTGATCATGTTTGGAGACAATAGTACTTCAGGGTGGCAGAAAATAGGCTTGAAGCAGGGCCGGCAAATTCATTTTCGTCGGCGGGCCGCATTCCATCACCTGCGGCTCGCCGCGCAGCGCCGCCAGTTTGTACATCTGCGCGGCAGGAGTCAACCTCTTGCGGCCGTCCACCAGGCCGTCGTACCACATGTCGCCCATCCTCAGGAGGGCTGCAGACAAAGACAAAAAGCACATGAGGTTGCAAGTCTCAAAGTGTCATCGGTGGTTATTCGGTCGGAACAAGCAAGGTGCACGACTTTGGAATAAGCAAAAACTTCAACCCATAATTCTTGTCTGATACCCTAACCCTCGTTCGAAACTCCAAACACCCGAATTTTAAACCTTGACGCAGGCTTGAAACCCTAACCTAACTTGAAAAGCCAGTCTTGAAACCCTAATTTGAAAGCCAGAACCTGTGTTGAAATCTTACTTTAAAGCCCTAACCCAGGCCCGAAGGCTTGATTTGAAAGCCCTAATATGAAACTAGAACTGTCTCGAAAGCTCCATTGGAAATTCCAACCTTGGCTTTAAACTCTATCCCTTCCCAACCCTGTTATGAAACCCCGAAGCTCTTGCCTGAATGCATGGAAAACATTGGAGCAAGACCAGCCTCGCATAGGAGTACACTGGTTCGAGTTCCTCTCGTCGAGTTTACCGTAAGGCTCAGGTTTCGGATTGTGGACGCTCAGGTTATAATATCTTCTCTTGCAGTGCAGTGCAAAAGCAGGAGCCAGGAAATCGCCCTGTGAACAAACGACGATCACAACGGCGTACAGCAATCTGTCCAATTCCTAATCATTCGTTATCAGCAGTTGCTAACTCGCCTGGTTTTGATCACACAGATATGCCACGTTAAACTGGGCCACCGCAACGCCCAGTTCGGCGGCCATCATGTAACACACCAGCGAGCCAAACCTGGAAAAGCAAACACATCATCGGTTTGCTGTTCTCTTGCCTTTTTGCGTCGTATTGAGGCTTCGTGCAATTGTGAGGTGATCGTGGTGGCTTTAAGGCGTAAGACACTTACAGGTCACCCTTCAGGAAGGCGTTCAGGGCTCGCCGCAGCAGACGACCCAGGTATCCGTTTTGCTCCGCTGCCCGCTTTGCCCATCTATGCTCAGTCATATAAAAGACATTTTAGAGTGCCTTTCTCATGCAGATCAACTATTATTTTTCGAATGAGAATAAAAAGGTAACAAGCCAACAAGAGAGCATCGGACGGACGGCGACTGACGCGACCGGCGAGCCCGGTGGACCAGACGTCGGCGACTTCCGCCGCTCCCCTGATGTGTCCTCGCTCGGCAGCCTTCAGGAAGTACTCGTACGCCATGTACTGCGGGAACAACACGTTCAATGTGCCGTTTCTCTACAATGAATTGAAATGTTGTGAAATTCATTCGATGTAGGAAAGGTACAATGTGAGATTTTTGGGAAATATATTTGTAGAATTTCTCCATCAATTGGGGAACTTTCTAAGCGAAAATATGGCAATCAATTGGAACATTTACAAGTTACAATAAAATGTGGGATTAGGACCAAAATGGAACTCGGCACTCGGGAACAGTAGTAATCTTCCTACCTGGTCGGCAGGTCTCTGCGGGTAAAGCCCGAGGGAGTGCAAGATCCCGAGGTTGAGAGCGGCGTCCGGGCTCCCGAGGTCGTCCGCCCGCTCCCACAGCTCCGCCGCCTTTTCGTAGTCAAGCTCCAGGCGCTCGTAGTACCAGGCCAGCGCGCTGATGGCGGGGACGAAACCCTGAAGAACCAAGTAAGGGCTTCAACCTGCTAGGCCGCCGCAATTATTGCCAAGGCTAACGTACTCTAGCCACTGATTCGTGATAATGCACACCTTGCGCAATAGAAATAAACTGAAAGACTAGAAATAATCCACAGTCCAAAAAATCCACAGCACGTATACGAATTGATGATCTAATTGTTGGGATGGCTTCTCTTGATAGTTATTCATGATATCAGCCACCATGCACAACAGAAAAAAATTAAATGATGACAAATAATCCATGGAGTCAAGAAAATCACTATGAATAGCAAACCTCGTCCATTGCTTTCTTCAATAACTTGATGGCTTTGGGAATGTCTTTTTTGACACCGTGGCCCTATGGAGACAAAGTAACATCACTTCAGATCAAACTTTAAGAAAGGGCCAACTTTTTTTGGAAGTCACAATTTTATTTATTTTTTTTAAGTCATTGATTTATTCATGGCTGTTTTTTTTTTGCTCTGCGTTGCGAGCAAAAATGTGACTAACGAGCTTTTTTTTTTTTTTTTTCTAACCATGGGTAATGAGTGCTGAGAAAAAGAAGCTGATGATGAGTACTTCCGTGACGTACTATATTGAAGCAGAAGGAGTCGATCAAGGCTGCAATTAATGTCAGTCGAAGGCGTTCAAATAATTTCTATGCTACTGACTCTGTCCATGGAAATATGGAGAAGCTGCTGAAAGTGAGGAAAGTGGCGAAAAAGGCAAAAACTGTGAACAATAAGTTCAGTGAAAGTGGAAAAAAGTAGCAATTAAGGAAAAACTGTTTACACATTCTATTTATGTTTTTACAGTGTACAATACTGTAGAGTGCAAAAAAAACAAAACAATTTTAAACGACAACATTTTTGGGAGTCTGGAACAGATGAACGGCATTTCCGTTCACTTGTGATACAAATGATTTGAGTTTCAAGTTTGGCGAGTGTGTTGTGTAATCCCCAAGACTCAAAATGTTGCTTGAAGCTGACCCGCAGAAGGACGATGGCAAAGTCGTACATGGACACGGGGTCCTCCAGGCGGACCGCCCCCCTCTCGTAGTGCCTCAGTGCCGCCTCGATGTCGGGCGACACTCCCTGCTGACCCCAGAACAGCATGCGGGCCAGGGCTTGCTGGAAGAATGTAGTTGACGTCTGATTGTCTTGTCGTTTTTGTTGTTGTTGTTGTTGTTGTTCACGAGATGACAGCGGGGGTTACCTCGGCATCGGGGGCACCTTGGAACGCCTGAAGCTTCAGCCACTGGAAGATGTGATGGTCTTTGTTGGTCTGAAGGTTGAGGATCTCGTCGTCGTGCAGGTAGATGTCCTCAACGTAGACCTGGAAATGGGAAAGAATTTAACAGCGTAGTTTAGAATTTGTAATGCTAGAAAAGGGGGTTCATGTGTTTTCTTGTGCTTATGTGGCTTATTATATACCAGAAAATGAAAACAACGCCTACTCGAACAGTTGACCTTTAGTTGGGGTTAATAAGAGGCACCCTAAATGCGGCAGTTGTGTGCCACAGTCAGATTTAACATGAGTTTGAATGTGCTTGGAATTTTGAACATATTATTGCATTTGTTGCGTTTGACTTCACCTCTCGATTTTTTTCAAAAACATCCAATTGAGCGCTACAGGTTGAAAGTTTTCAAATGATTTAGCTTGGTCTCATTGTTGTACAGTAAATTCCCAAAACCTGGCATGTGCAGCCTATTTGGATTTCCTATATATTTGTTCATTTGATGTATTTTTTTTTATTTGCAAAATAAATGCTGATGAATGAATCTTTCAATAGGAAATGATGTCCATATTTAAAAAAAAAAAAAAAAAAAGCTATTGAAAATCAAATCAAATGTCAAGCAGGCCCTTTAAAGTGAGTGACTCGCGAGGGTCGGCCGTCACCTGCTCCGGCGAGGGATTCTGCCGATCCCGCGTGGTCTGTCTGGCCAAGTTGGCGTAGTAAGCGTAGGCCACGTCCTCGTCTGCGAGGACCCCCCGCAGGCCCCGGTGGTGCAGGTGGCCTAGTCGCAGCAGAGCCAGTCGATGGTCCTTCTGGGCCGCCAACAGGGCCAGCAGCCACGCCTGCGCGAGACCCCGTCGTCAAAGGTCAAAGGCTGCCTTACTAGCACTAGCGCTTGCTGGCGCTGAGCGATGACAACGCACCTTACTGGGCTCTTTCTCCACCCCCAGACCCAAGCTGTAGATGAGCGATGACATGTGCAGAGCGGCAGCGTTATTCAAGCAGCCGGCATTCAGCAGCAGAGGTAAAACTTGAGCAAAGGCTCGCGTGCTGCTCACGCCGTCCAGTTGGCGAAGGGACAGAGAACGCAGCGCTCGGCCCACCGCGTCAGGGCTCGCTGCTCTTCTTCCTTAAAAGAGCAGATTTGTAGCAGGTCAAAAATTAAGTGCCACAGCGACGTAATGCTGGTCGACGACAGACCTTTCCAAAGTTGTTAGTCGGTTTATTTATTGAATTTTATCCTGAAATAAAAAGATTTGTTATAGACTAGATTTGACAATACAAATAAATACAAACTATATTTGATGCATTCAATGTGTATACAGTACATCATGTTGAGTTTAATTCACCAAAATAAGTTAATTACATGAGGTCATTTTTGTGGACTTATTTTAATTAATTCGGGAAAAAAAGCATTTGAAGACTGATTTGTTGATTGACGAATGATTTTCTGGATTGGGTTTTTTTCTATTGCCTGTATCATGTTTGTGACTACTTTATTTTGTATTTTAACCATGTAAAGCACAAGCATTGTATTGTATTATATACAAAATATACATTTTTATGAACATGTTTAATTCATGAAAATTCATACACTTCATACGGTAATTCAACTATGTTTTTACATTAATGAAAATAAATTGACAAAAACACATCCCTCTACTGTATTTATGTATATCATTTTATTTTATTTTTTTTACCTTTTTTATAATTGTAATTGAATCATCACTAACTTTACATTTACTTACGTTGTATTATTAAACAGTCAAGAAATAGTTTGAATCTTCCATGTAAATGTTATGGATAAATGTTAGAATGTTACTGACGGTGTGTTTCCTTTTTTATTGAACAGTTTGACCCTGGAACAAATCAGATATACTTCCAATAATTCCTACTGGAAATATTAGTTGCAATTTCTAACAATAAAGAGGCAACCGCTCTGTTTAAATCAATGCAAGATATGGAACAATGTTTTTTGCCATACTTGGAGGGTGTTCAAGGTTGAAAATCAGCTGTGATTTTCCTCTTACCACGTTTGAAAGCCAAATACTGTACAATTTTGGTGACATATTGAGGAACTGCCCCCTCCCACAGCTCGCACGTGTTCAGCGTATATTTCTGTTTCTCAGTGTGGAACATCTCCAAACGGTTGCCTGGAGAAAATTCAAAGGGATTTTACATGAAGTGCTTGGGAATCATGTCAGCACCACCTAGTGGGATAAGAGGTCTACTACTTGACTCTTTGCTTTTTTGCTGGGCCAGGAGGGAGTAGAAACGGATGCTTTGGTTGATATAGAGAGAGAATTCTCCACAGGCGTGCATCCACCCAGTTAGGTTCACTTCTGCGATGACGTCCGGAAGAACAACTTCTGACTGTGGAGGAGAGGAATGAGCATAAAAAGCAAACGTAGGTTGTGTTTGTTGTTTTGGGTTACCGAGCTTTGAGGCGACGCTCTATTCCGATCGTAAAACGAGGGTCCGAAGTAACCTTCGACGCCTTTAACGTATCGACCCCCTCCGATCACAAAGTATCCGTCAGTGTCGTCCAGCCTGATGTCATGGCTCAGCCTGGGGGGATGGGGGGAAACATCTTTAAAAAATGGCTGTTAAATCAAAATGGCAGACTTCCGATGCATTTCCATGCATGACTACTTGAGAATTTTTGGTGGGTCAACTTGTGATAGAAGTGATGACCAAATTTTCAGTTTTGAAAGTTTTTTTGGTTTTTTTGAATGACAAGTCATCAAACTTGGCCAAATGACCACAATTAATAGTTAGTTCAAAATAAAGTGGCAGACTTCCTGTGTGCTTTCTGGCAAGACTTTCTCTGACTTTTTTGTGGCTTGACTCAGGTTAGACTTGTCGACCAAATTTTATGTTGCCAAGTGTAACTCGCTTCAGGGGCATCATTTATTTTTTTTCTTTTGATAGCAAGTCATGAAAATGTAGTCAAAACAAGACTAAAATGGCTGTTTCAAACCAAAATCCTGGTAGCGGACTTCCCATAACTCCTGGATACTTTTTTGTGGGTCCACTTGTGATGTTGCTAAGTGAAACTGGTTTAAATGGGCTGAATTTTGAAAATGTCCATTTTTGTAAGTCGTCCTCTTTTTTTTTTTTTTTTAACCTGGAAAATAGTCACTTCCAATCTAAACGGCAGAGTGCCTGTGTGTTTTCGGGTATGCCTTCTTGAGACTTTTTTTGTGGGTGTACTACTAAAGTTACATGACAGTACCCTTTAAAAGGACTACATAAAATAAATGTATGATTATTATTGCGAAATTTCATGTTGCTAAGTGAAACTGGTTTCAGGGGCTGAATTTTTATTTGTAATTTTTTTTCTGGCAAGCAGCTACTAACTCAGTCAATTAGCTGCATCCATTGTCCACACACTCACCTGTTCTCTGTCGACTTCACCGTTCTCGACTTCTTGCCCAAGCACACTGTGGCGATAGTAACCTGACAACACATCGGGGAACTGTTTCGTCAACATCTGCGTCATGATTAATACGCCGATGGGTCGCACGACTCACCTGTCTGCCTTGAAACGTCACCGTGAGGTGACACCACTCGCTCAAGGGCACCTCGTGCGGGAAGAGGATGGCGGTGGATTCCCCCGGCCCGCCGTGCACTTGGACATGCAGCCGACCTGAACACAACATCTCTGACTATTTTAGGTCTGTTCCAATACTTTTGCTCAATTAAAACAAAATTGTTTCATAAGCTATGCGTCAGATCCAGCTGTAAATACCTGACTGTTCCAATACTTTTGCAGGACAGTGTAAGAAGATTTCTACAATTTTATGCTGCGGCTAACGTGTGACCTCGCACCTTTAGCATAGCTAACACTCAGAAGTCTTCTTGTGATCACACGGAAGATGAAAACCAGCTCTTTGTGCCCATTTGGATAGATTTGTCAGCATCTCTCAACTTCACAATTGCTTGTTTTTGTTTTTTTCAGTTGGTTACGGCGTATTATACCTGATTGAGTGAGGAGCACAGTGGGCGTTGCGTAGTTGTTCTGGGAGTCAATGTGGTGAAGCACCCCGCACGAGCTATCCCGGCAGTGCCGGGTCACCAATATCCAGACGGAGAACTTGGACCTGTCCCCGCAAAGGACGCTTGTTAATCTCTGTATCGTTTGTTCCTTCCATTTTCAATCAGGAATATTTTAGTTTTTTTGCTTTAGACCAAAGAACAAATTAGCAGTCACGTCCATATTTGGGATTTCCAATTGAAAACGGAGCGAACAAATGATACAAGGATTCTTGCTTTTGAACTGATGCTTAGATTTCCTCGTTACACTCACCAGGGGAATGCGAGGGCGTGAATTCGAAGGTACTCCAGAACGTCGCTGGCGTAGGGCCGAAGATTCTTGACGATGCCGAATTTTTCCCCGGTGGAGGCGAAGATCGAGGACAGCAAAGGCACCGTTTCTGAAGACCACGGACGGGATTGTCGGGATGTTGGAGTACAGTAAACTCATGTTATTCTCGTGGGTTCAGGTTGCTGATCTTGAGCTTTAAAGTTAAATACAACTGAACTGTCGTAACTCTTCAGGGAAAGTCATCAAATTTCAGGGTGACATTTTTTTTTTTTATTTACGGTGTTCCTATTACTGTTAAATGTCAAAATGGATCAAATTTGACCTTAAAGAGTATAGAAGGGTTAACCTGGATTTCGGCCTGTTGCCGTTCGAAGAACAGAATAGCTGTGAGTTGAACTAAACAGGCCCAGATTTCACACTGAGTAAGTACATTTGTCAGTAAATTGAGACAAGACGAACTCAACTAAAAATATGAATACCATTCATTTTTTGGGCCATTTTTGTTTGGTGGTTTTTCTCATGTAAAATATGTACCTTGGCTCAATCAAGGTCGGGAAACACGACCCAAGACAAATGGGTGACATTTACATCAACTATTGGGCTTCATCACAGACCAACGATCAAATGAGTTTAATTTGTTAACTCAAACTCATTCATGGAAATGAATAAAAATCCCAATAATCCGTTCCAGTTTCCCCCAAAACACCAACAAAAACTTTTTGTCATGTGTTTTAAAAAGGAAGTATTGTACTGTATAAACACACACATCAATGACATGATTAAATGATTGAATGAATGGCAAGAAATAAACATATGTTTGTGTATCATGATGATTAAATGGGCATTGTGCCCATCATCCTTCCGATGATGAAACCTAACACCGAATTCTTTTACCGCAGAATTTATAACACAGAATTTTTGGGGTCATCAAAACGATCCTAAATCTTTCCTATTTCGAGTGTTCCTACCTTGCTCCACCAGGCAATGTTTCCTTGCGTGGTCTCGAGCGAATGAGAGCATTCTCAAACTCCAAGCGAAGCAGACCTGATGCCGTTTGACGGGCCGACTATACATGAGTCGGGGCTGTAAACTTGCAACATGTTGCGCTGCGACCATCCAATCGCCACTGTCCACTTTCCTGTACCTGACCGAGGCTCCCAGCGTGCAGCTCAACACCCACCGGGACTCCGGAACGATGGCGTCCGGTCTGTAAAGCAACCAATCGGGTAGGGTCACCTTGAGAGTCCTTTTTCTGGGTTTTCCCGGCACGCAATGCCATCGTCTCAGCAAGGATGTGGAACTCTCGCCAATGTCGAAGGTCACAGTCCAGTCCAGTTGCACAGTGGCGGGTGCATCACATGAGTAGAAAACCTCCAAAGGAAGATCTGGAACGGGCTCCTCGGGGGGATTCAGGAGTCTCACAGAGTCCACCGCAAAGACCACCTGCGGAAGAAAAAAAAAAAGACACTTTGTAGTTCTTGTTTTAGTCTACTGAAAAGAATAAATGTGTTCATACCTGCACACTGAACAACAGCTCATAGATGTATTTGTACTGCAAATCCATGTTGTCATGCGAGACGGTCAGGCTGCAGTGGCAAACAAAAGTCAAGCACAAAGCCTTCACACCCGGACCTCATCCGGCTCCACCTGATTGCCAAAGTCAATATTGAATAGCTCACATTTCCTTGCAGCCAATGACTAACCGGTCCCAGTCAAGGTGGAGTTTTGGGAATTCGGTGACATACCAACTGTGTCAGCTTAACTCGTGCACTACATTTATTGTAGCCAGTGATGGAAACGAAACAAAATACTTTTTTTTTCCTTTTTTATTTAAGAGAGTTGTTTGATATTGTCAGCTGCAAGAAAGATTTGTGGCGAATCACCTTGTGACCAGCAACTGGTAGAACATCAGGCAGCCAACCGAGGGACTGTGACAGTTTGGTCTCAAGACTCAAATGAGGCGCTGCTGGAGTGTTTCTATGGTCCCGACAATTTGTATAATATTTTAATCAAAAAGGAATATTTTATTTAATATTTGCGTTTGATTTGAATTCATGCACAGCACTTTAGTTTCAGCTGTGGTTGTTTCATTTGAGTGCTCTATTAATAAAGTTGAGAATAAGTTGTCTTGCGTCAACCTAAAAATCACCAGCTTCTGAAGAAGAATAGTGAAAAAAAATTAAGAAGTGAAATCAGTTGTGTACTTCTTTTACTAGTGTACCTGCACTTCTACTTGAGAACCGACTGTGACTACTTTTGTCACCTGTCGATATTTCAAAGTAAACACTTACTTTGTATCAATAAGAAATGAGGCAACATTTTGTCCTGTCCTCTAGGGGGAGCACTAATCCTGTTAGCAGGCACGCTAGCTTCCCTGAACCGACTTATTTATTATTAGGGCTGGCTAGTGGCTAGCTGACGTGTTTACTTGTTTTTCCACCAAAACTCACATCCACTGCGGCAGATAAGATGCGTTTCATAAACGCGTGTGAAACATTAATGGTAGTCGGGGAGCGGAGAGTGGGAAGTGAAGGAGCACTTATGCTAACTGCTATGCTAACTAGTTTAGAAGAAGAGACCACTGTAACTGTGAGCTAACTAGCAAGAGGAAACCGTTATTTGTGACTCTTTTCCCGATGTATTTGACGTTAGCCGAGCCTCGATAAGAAGTGGAGAACAGACGACCGTCAAAAAAATAAAAATAAACGGACAAAATTGAGGAAGAAAAGCAGCAGCCAGTGAGTGACAGACGTTAGACACCGGAAATGACACAGTACGCTCACTTTTTCACGTAGGAGAATCCGTAAATCAAAGCGTCGATTGTAGTCCGACATTTAAAAGTTTAAAAATAAAAAAATAAAGTACAGCATGTGAAAACTACGTAAGTACAAACAAAGATGCATTTTTACTGTCAACTGTTGACAATACCTGTTTGGATAATTGAATTATATATATATATAATTATATGTAACAATTACAAATGTGGCAACGTGGACAACAAAGCACCCCCCAGTTATTTGTTTAAAATAGTTTATTGCTTTCATGCAAGAGTGCCGTAAAAGACCATCACTGGAGATGCAAAAAGTTGTCGTTGTCTCTGTACAAATATACGGTCTGGATTTCATACGTACAAGCTCAAAAGTTGATAGACAAGAACTTATTAGAACAGGTCAGCTAGGGAAGTCGACCGAAGCTCTTTGACATGCGTCGTCAAAAAAAACCAAAACATCCAGGATGTCATGTACAGTACAGCTGTCAAGAAAAAGGCGTACTGATTTCTGCAAAAAAAATCAAAATCAAAAGTAGCCGTTTGTAAAATCTTCAAAACCGCATCTCGAGAGTTCTTTTTCTTTTTTGGTGGACGAGAAGAAGCTGAAAGTACAGATGCATAGTCATGTGAGGCCCCCTTCACAAATGTAAACATCCGACCAAGAAAGAATTGTTGCTGGAACACTATTACAAAATGGCGTCCAGCTTTGGCACTTTAATGTGGGATCGTTGGGCTTTTGCTTCACTATTTGGGTGGATTGGTACCAAATCGTTATGTTTAGCCCTTTTCCAGCACCCACTAAAAACTATATACAATATAGAAATAAAATAAAATAAAATAGACATTACACCTGCAAGCCACAGCGAATTGGCCTTTGCACCCCACGCTCCACCCACATTAGATGGTGGTTGTGTGATACATATTTTTAACCATGACACCCTCAGAAACTCAAAAGGCCATTCATTGGTCAAACGACTCATAAATACAGCGATTCTGAGAGGGGCCTTCTGTTTGAATTCTACTGCATTTGGATCCTGGGAGAAGTGGTTAAAAAAAAAGAATACAAATAAAAAAAGAAATCTGTTTTTCTTTGTAATCCATCTTTTTTTTGCTAACATTATTTCTCTTGACAACACAAGTCGCCCATTTAAATAAATAGTTACTCAAAACAACAGCATAAATCCAGAGTTTTGCACACAAAATAAACACAGACATATCCAGTTTCAACACCGTAGGGCTGTTTAGTCTGTGTCAAAATAAAATAAAATAAAATAAACTCACGCTTGACCAAATGAGCCCTTCTGAGTCATCGATGAGTTGGCAAGAGGATTGGGGGGAGAAAGAAAGGGGGAGGGGGGGGGGGGGGGGGAGTGTATTTTCAGCATGCAACAAAAGACATGCCCAGGAAAAAAAATTAAATAAAAGTTTCCCTTTGAAACTGGCATAGAATAAATCATTCTTTACATTGCAACCCTCCCTCCCACTCACACACGCACGCACGCACATACTAGTCACAAAAAGTGACAGGTGTGCAGCTTTTGGGTGAAATTTGAAGAAAATGGACTACAACTTTTACAACAGAACATGAACCAACCTTCTTGACACTTTTCAGTGAAGCGAGTTCTCTTAACAATAGCAAATTTCACAACTGGTGTTTGATTCCTAGGCCTTTCTGTGACTCTTCCGGTCTCTCTTTTGCACCCTGCCGATGACATTCAAAGCATGAGGTACTACTGATCGATTCTCAGCGGTCGTCTCGGTATCATGATGTCTACGTGTTAACAGCAAGATGGAGAGGACTGATTCAAAAAGAATTCCAATTGAACACGCAAACGCGTTGGTGCATTCATTTACCCTTCACAAACAGCAAACATCCACCAGTATTTGACAGGCTCCCAAAAAGGTTGAGAATTGCCTCGAGATGCCACGAGAATTGATGCCACAACTCTACTTTTATAGCAGCCAGGGTGTCTTCCCCTCACTTCAACACTGTGCCGAGGGACCACGATGCCACAAGATGTCGCCAAACCACTACGTTTATATGAGACAGGGCTTTGGTGCCATCTAGGGATAGTTCGGCACGAGCACAAAAACAGCAAATAAGGGCGGAGAAGTTACCCCCCAAAAAAAAGACCTTTTTACCATGAAATCACACATACTTCCGGGTGGAACCACGAGTAAACAAATTCGGAAAATAAGATGTTACGTGAGGTACATTGCTCGAAAGAGCGACGGAACACCGGCAGCAATTTTATAACTCAACAAGTAAGTCGATTTAAAGATAGACGTGGTGGAAAATCCGACAGCATGATCATTTAGAGACAGACTCATTGATTTTCGTGTTCCTTGGGTTAATATCACAGACGCGCTCTTTTGACACTGAAATGGATAGCATGCTATATAGCTAACATCAGCTAGCAGGCTAGCCATTACGTTTTGCTAAATTACTCAGCGACAACCCACCCAAACAGTGTATACATAACTGCAAGAAAATGCTTTTGAGGCGTCTGATCAATACGATATTCATTGATAAGTGCTTCATTTGTTAAAATGTGCGTCTCACTGCACGAGCAAATGTTTCCACGGAATTTCCTTTGCGCATTCAAAAATGTCGCAAAGTCATCCTGTAGAGCAGGGGTGTCAAACTCATTTTTGTCACGGGCCACATCGTAGTTATGACTTCCCTCGGTGGGCCACTACAACTGTTAACCCATATAAATGAAAGATTACCTCCGATACTGTAGTTACATACAGTATACACAACATTGATGAATAGCCAGTTTTGAAATCAGACAATTAGCGATTTTGATTTGCTTTCGCGGGCCACATAAAATGATGTGGCGGGCCGGATCTGGCCCCCGGGCCACCAGTTTGACACCAGTGCTGGAGAGGTTATAGCGCATCGATCTTGGTTTCACCCGAGAATTTCACCAAAAAGCCGCGTATCGCTAACTGTCTGTGACTAGTAAGAGCAGCTGCTTGCTCCCACAGCCCACAAGGTTCTAAACTAAACCTCACAAAGTTTTAAGAGGCAACAAACAGTGCTGGACAATAAAAAGGACGCCCCCCCCCCCCCCGAAAAAAAACAAAAAAAAAACAGTAGCCTCATTTCTTCTGCTTCTTGAAGATCTTGAAGGTGTGTTTCTTGCGGCTGGCGGTGGAATCCGTGTCCTCGCCCGTGGAGGCGCTGTCCTCCTCCAGCGGGCTCTTCTTGGCCAACAGCTGGGGGATGCGGGTGTTGCCCTTGGTCCCCGCCGCCCAAGTGGGCGAGGGGGTCTCCGGCTCGGTGGAGCTGAGGGAGCGGGTGGACTCGGCGGGGCTGTGGGCCTCCGCCATCGCCATCGCCGCCTCCTGCTGCTGCTGCTGGACCCTCTTCATGAGGACGGGGCTGTCAGGCACGTGCTCGCCCGCGCCGCTCTCGTGGAGCCGGGTGCCGCCGTTGGGCAGGCCGTGCAGCAGGGAGGTGGGCTTCATCAGGAGGCCTTTGGAGCCCAGCGCCGACAGACGGTCGCCCACTTGCGACAGGGAGAGCGACGAGTCCGAGTCCGACCGATGAAGGTCCCTGTGTGAGAAAGGGCGGATTAAGACCCAAAAGCGCTCAAATCCTCAATCAACACCGCAACGCCACACGTAGTTTTCAGGCAAGAGGAAAGACTGTGAGGTTAGAAAAAGAGGAAATGCAAAGTAACGTAAAGTGAAATGTATGCTAAAAACCAAGACTTTAGTCACCCTTTTTCCTTATACAGTGGACACTCCTTAAATGCTATTGTTTGTTTTGCTCAAATAGACAGGATTTACAATATTTGTCCCAAATCTAAATTTAAGCCATGTCAGAGCATATCAGGACTTTGTGATTTTCAACTTTTATTTGATCTCTAAAGCTTTAAAAAAAAAAAAAAAAAAGAAGAGTTACAATTATATTTAATGAAAATTAGGCCTAATAAGAATATTTATCTATTGTTGTCTGGCCATCGATGTATTAAAGTTGAATGTCATACTTTGTACAGGAACACAAAAAGAAAAACTGGTTAGCTGTAAATTATCCCCACCAAAAAAATAAAAGGTTTTAAAATAAAATATCCATCCATCCATTTTCTGTACCGCTTATCCTCACTAGTGTCGTGGTAAATACGCAAAAAAAAAATAAAAAAATCAATGTTTAATTAATAATATAGAAAAGCTTAAATCTTTTCATTTTAGGAACAACAGCTTAAATTTTCATTCTGTCAGTAGTTTGTGCAACAGTAACAGGTTTGAACAGTTCAATCTTTTCCTCAAAATTGGTTGATAAAAATGTTGTAAATCATTTATGTCATTTTTTTATTCATTTACCTCATTTGTTCATCATTTAAGTGCGGTAAATACAAATGAGTAAAAAAATTAATTTACACATAATTTCAAACTATATTTTTATTAAATAAGTGCTTAAATATAATTTAGTTATAAAAAATTTATTTTATTACAAAATTGCTTATGTTATTAACATTAAAAAATAAGTATTAAATATTACTTTATGAAACATTTATTTTTTGCATTAGTTTTTTTTTTAATCATAGAATTGGTTATAAAAAGTTCTCAATAATTTGTTGATTTATTGTAAAAAAAAAAATTAAAAACATGAAAAAATAAACAATTTTCCATACCGTTTATTTTATAATTACTTTATTAACTATAATACATTAATTATAAATAAAATGAGCAAAACTATTTTACTGGTTTTACTTTCTCATTGGAAGTTTTTTTTTTTTTTCCCCCTCGAAAAACCTGGCCGATGTCTCAATTTTAGAAATCAAATGCAGCCCTTGAGCACAAATAATTGGCCGCCAGTTTCTCAGAAGATTTGTGGACGTTTGGTTTGAATTCCAAGCTTTGTCTTGTTGGAATTTCTGGTCCACAGCCCAAATAGTTTCAGCCTTTGGTTTGGTTGGACACTGGAGGTTGCCACTGCATGCGTTACCAAAGTTTTGTGTGTCACAGCAGGCGGTTAGCGACCACACGCGCATGCCACACGGAGATAGATACCCGAAGCTGTCGCTACGCGCAGAGTGCGCTTTGGAGACGTCGGAGTAGGTGAGGTCAGGAATGGGGTCCATGGGCTGGAAGGAAGGGTAATAAACGTGGGAGGAATGAGGGCTGGCAGAGGAGAATGAATGCGGATTGGCGGCCGAGCTACAGATGATGGCGGGGTGGGACGCGGCGGAGGACAGCGGGGGCAGACACAGACTCTCGAGGTGCCCGAAAGACTGGCTGCGGGACTCTCGGAAGGCGGGCCGAGGCCGAGGACCCGGGTGCGAGGCTCCCTCCCCCTGCTGACCCTCCGGCGGGGAACCCTCTACCAACCTCTGCGAGCTCAAAGACAGGTGGGGGTCAATGTGGCGCTGGCGCAGGGACATCATGCTGGGAGCTGCGGGCAGAAAAGCCACAATGTTATCCACAACTTGGAAAATGTGGCCTGTGGAAAGACGCCAAACATGCTGGGATTTTTTTCGAAATGGACTTCAGATGACTATTTGCTAATTTGCTAAAGTTATCTTCTGTGTATTATATTTCTACATCGTAGTTATAAGGCTTTCAGAAAGAAAGAAAAAAACAATTTCTATAGTGATCATATCGCAAACGTGGAGTCACTCGTAAAATCCCAACACTTGTGGTATCTTCCCTTTTTACATGTGGAAAAAGGGAATCAAGAGTCAGGTGCGAGGACAGTGAACCCCCGCCCCGTTTGTCGGCGATAGGCGCCGAGCCCTGCTGCGAATACTGAATCAGAATCCTCTTTATTCGCCAAGTATGTCCAAAAAACACACAAGGAATTTGGCTCCGGTAGTTGGAGCCGCTCTAGTACGACAACAGACACTTTGGAGACAAAAACAGTCACTGAGCAATAAAGGGTTGCTAGTTACCCGGTAATGCCGGTACAAATTATTATTATTATTATTTTATTTTTTTTCATCATGATAAACTATCACCTGCCCAAAAAGCTTTGTAATGTCAAAAGATTGTGCCAAAGCACAAAGCTTTCTTTTTAAAGCTACAGCCTGACGAAATGAAGCTCCTCTGCTCACTTCAGTTAGAATCAGAATCAGCTTTATTGGCCAAGTATGTTACAAGACACACAAGGAATTTGTCTCCGGTAGTTGGAGCCGCTCCAGTATCACAGCAAACGAAATATACATTTGGGACATAAAAAAACACAAGTGTGGAGAGTCACTGAGCAATGAACCAGCTACAAGCCACCAACATTCAACGTTGTTGTCTGGCAGTAAGACGGCACCAAAGCAATATTGTTATATTAGACATGGCAAAATTTGAAAATACCAAAATATATATGCAAATATGCGGGGGTTCACTGTACGCGATACCTCACACCTCCATGTAACACAATGATCGTGGCCTGTAAAAGCCGGTATTTTCCGCCTTTTGAAATGGTTGGCTTAAGTAAATGCAACAATTTTCCTCCCTTGTGGGTAATAACAGAACGCTGTAAAGGTAAAGGTGGGAACGTGTGACGTTTGAAACCCCCAGACTCAGCCTGTTGTTTTTGAACTTGAAAGCAGGTGTCACACCCTTCAAATGATCCCATTGCGGGACGCCACTACGGCTGTAACTGTACCAGCATTCCGATTCCGATTTTTTAGCACGGTACATAGGCATATATACTGTTATTTACACAGAATTATATATTATATTCAAGCTGGTCCAAAGTTTTCATCGAAGGCTGTAAAATACCCACTTTTACAGGCGATATAAAAGGGTGTTATGAAAAGTAAGGCGGTGCGCTAAATGGTGACGAGCGTAAAAGCAGGGTGAAAAGGGTGTGTATTTTTAAGATGGAGAAACAGGCAGTGATTCGTCGTGTTCAGGTTGAGGGTTGCTTCGATTGGGAGGTGGGGGCTACTATGGGGGTGGGGGTTAATCAAGAAAAGGCCAACCGAGATTTTTCCACACGGGCTGACACTCCGAGCCGCCGGACCACAGGTCACTGGCTCGCCGCTCCAACAGCCGAGCGCCGTCTGCAGTTGACGGAACGAGACGGCGATGGAGCGGGAAGAAGGTGGCGGTGATGCGGGTGCGAAGAGAAGGGAGTGAGATAGGAAGAGCAATTAATGCTGATGAGAAGACTTACTATTGAAGCCAAGTCAAATCCTCTGAGGGACCACTACAAACAGGAGTTTTAAGCACAACTAAAATGACGTTAAAATGCTTCTTTTTTTTTGCGTCGAAAATGGACAGCGCAGCCAGAAAGTATTCACAGCGCTTCAGCTTTTCCCACACTTTGTGACGTGAACAGCCTCATTCCAAAATGGAATAACTTCATTTTTAACCTTCACAATTTGAAACACAACACCCCATAATGACAACAGTTTGGGACTTTTTTGGAAATGTATTAAAAATAAAAGAACTAAGAAACCACAAGTACATCAGTTTTTACAGCCTTTGCGCAATACAATGAACTCTACTAATTAATTCGCGGGGGATACGAATGCTTTCCCAAAAATGTACCTGTAGTGCACGTGTCAACGCTCACGCAGCAAAGACTCTGTAACTTCTAGAGACTACCCAGGCTAAACTTAGCTCCTCCCTGATCGAAAAGCTTGTCTCATACTTTAGATGTATTACTTCAACATACTTCCTTGTGACCAATTCCTATATAGTCAGCACTTTGGCACCATCTTGTGGCATATTAGAGCATTATAGGAAGCACCAAAAAAGAATAATAATAAATTTTTTAAAAACCTGTACATTTTTCAACGGATAACAGATAGCCAAATTAGTGCATTGACAAATAGCAAACCGTGAATAATTAAATCTTTTTTTTTTTTAAATAAGGCTGTAACATAAAATGTGGACAAAGTGAAGTGCTGTGAATACTCTCTGAATATACTGCCTTTACTAAACTGCAGGTATCATCCATGCATTCATCTTCCGCTTATCCAGGGTTGGGTGGCGGTGATGGTGGCAGCAGCTTAAGCAGGAAAGTCCAGATTTCCCTCTCGCGAGCCACTTCGGTCACCTCTTCCAGGGAGATCCCGAGGTGTTCCGTGGCCAGCTGAGAGACGACAGCCTCTTCAGTGTACCGGGTAGTCCTCGGACATTTACTACCCCTTCGCAATCCTAGACATGACCCACAGCTCGTGACCATAGGTGAGGGTGGAAACGCAGAGCGACCGGGAAATCGAGAGCTCTGCCTTTCGACTCAGCTCCTTCTTCACCCACAACATTCCCATGCAGAGTCAGCATAACTACGGACGCCGCACCGATCTCCCGCTCAATTCTTCGCTCGCTAGTAAAAAGAGCCCAAGATACATGAGCCCCACCACTCGGGGCGGGATCTCATACCCGACCTGGAGAGGCCACTCCACCCTTTCTCCACTGAGACCATGGCCTCAGATTCCCATCCCGACTAAGAACCACTCTAGCGAGCGTCGAAGACCGCAGCTTGATGAAGCCAATGTAAAACTAAAAGCAGGGTCATATATAATATTTGAGGCCACCAAGACAGACCCACTCAACCCTTTGCTTGCATCTAAAAATTCTGTCCATGGAGTTTATAAACAGGACCGGTGCGTAAGGGAAGCTGTCCGGGCAAACAACCATTCACACCAAAGGACAATTTAGAGACCTCACGAAAGTTTTTGGAATGTTGGATGAAGCTAGGGTACACAGAGAAAACCACACAAGCAAAGGAAGAACATGCCGACTCCACACAGGAAAGCCAGACCCTACATTCGAACCACCAACCTCAGAACTGTGAGGCGAACATGCTAACCACTCGCCCATCGTGCCGCCTGGCGGGTATCAATCCAAGCAAAATGAATACACATTCGTGACAAAACACTGCATCACAAAAACAATTCTTATTAATAAATTTGTTGGACAGGAAAAAAAAAAATCTCCAGTTGTCATAATGGACTGGAGTAAAGCTGACACGCATACATTCAGGAGGGATTATGGGTAATGGAACAACGACAGTTATGCGAATTTACATAAATCACATTGCACAGATATCCTACCACAACCCCGCAACCACCCTATTCCCACCAAGGGAGGCCACAACAAGGTCCAAACCCTCATGAGGTCTGATGTCTAGATTTCCCCAGCCGGGTCTTGGGGTGCTTAAGGGATAGTTTGCTACTCCCCGCAGACGAGCCCAGTGACTCGGACGAACTCTTACATTGCAGCGCGGCGGGCACGATGTCCACGTCCAGGTCGTCCGTGTCGTCGGACACGATGAAGTGCTGCGGTGTGGCGCGGCCCCCCGTGAAGCCGGGGTCCAGGTTGAGGGCCGACGCCAGCGACGGCAGACCCGGGTTGTTGACCACGGTGAAGCCGGTGAGCAGCTCGATCTGCTGCCAGCGGTGGAGACGCTCGCGCAGGGCGGCCGTCACATCGCCCAGCGCTTGTCTGGAGGAGAGGGAAAAAGGTGTTTATTGAGGCACTACGTCGATGACATCCACTGGTGGCAAAAGTGGTCACACTCGGTACGAGACGTTAAACGATGCCAGTTTTTTGGAATTGACACTAAGGTGTCTGATAGATGTTTTTTCTCAAAAAGGCTGTGAAAAGTCCAATCTCACCCTCCATGGCAGCTGTTGTCTGAGTCCTGAACGCACTCCCCCCACACACACCCAGACTTGTTAATCTAATCCAATCACATTCAGCTACTTTCAATGTCGAGTCGGAATTTGTACAATTCTGACAACAATGAATTTATTCATCAATTCAACACAACAGGATCACTATTTGCTACAGTATGTACAAATAGTATAAAGTAAAAAAAAAAAAAGAGAAGGAGCAATGTATTTTAAGAAAACTTCAGTTGTGTTCCTAAAATCTTTGAAAGTATAAGGTGGTTTAAAGTTTTTGAAGCAGTCACGCAATTATGAACACTGACAGTGGCAATCAAAAAGGAGTGTCATTACTTCTGTATAAATTGAAGTTTGGATGCAGTTCTTGTGTTTCTGTGTGACTCACTTTGCTGCCAAAATTTTGTGGTCCACGTCATCCAGGGATGAGCTGTGCGCCACGTGGAAAGTCCCAAAGAGGGTGTTCCTCTTTTTCTTGATCTTCTCAGCCTGTGGGGTAAAAGCATGCCATGTCACAACAAAGTGTGAAGAAATCATTGAATATGCAATCTTCGTGTCGTACCCCCTCTTTGGCCAACAGGAGCTGCCGTTCGGCATTCTGCTTCTTGATGTTGTAGTACTGAACCTCCACCTCGTGGGTGAGCTGCAGCCACTTCTGCAGCGACTCGGGAGGGGACCAGCTACTCCGCGACTCCAGCTCCTTCTCTGCTTTCTTCAGAGCCATGCGCACCTGCGTGGGAAGACAAACACCATTTTGGGAACGTGTTCTTTTAATAAGAACATAGGACTTAACAGTATAGTACTTCATAAAAAAATGACAGTAATAGTATAAGTAGAATGTAAAGAATTAAACAGTTGGTGCATCATGATTTCATGCTTTAATTCATTGTGTGGCTCCCGCTGGTGTTCTAACCTTGGCCACCAGGGGGGCACTATACAATGCACATGTATACAGGAAGAAGACGGTCACGGCTATGCAATAAGCTGCAGTAATAATAGTCGTTTTCGCTGAGGATACATACTGACTATGCCTCTAATTATTGTTATATTGTGTCCACACGGGTGGCTGCACTGTTTGTGTTCAGATTTCTGTTGCTTAAAAGGTTATAGCACCGCAACATAGATGCTAGTTTTGTTAGCCCGTCTATTGTGTTTCGCATTGTTTGTAATGCATTACAAAACATAGAAATCTCTTTGTTTTAGGTTGAGTTTATGACTAAACTTCAACTAGGAGTGGCAATAAACACGGGGACTTTTTTTTTTGCTCACTACCTGCCAAACTGTTGCTTTTTGTCAAGTTGTCTGGCACCATCGAGCGCTTCTAACTAAAAGTTTTGCTCACAACTAAAAAACAAGAACATCAGCTGAGCAATTACATGTATGTTGAAAACCCTACGTCAAGGTAGTACTGTACTTGGAGTGTCTGCTGCGCTCGAGCTTTACTGCCAAATTCCTGATCAACAAAGCTAAGCGGGGGTGTATTTATACTAGTGTATAGCCAGCGTGACTCTGATGGACTCAAACATACGCTGGAGTGTGATATTACAACACACATTTTCCACACTGGATTGAGCTTTTAATACCTGCTCAAGCTCCTCTTCGGCGTACTTCTGTCGACTGAGTTCGTTCTCGGTGCCCTCGCGCAGCTCCCTGAGCCGCTGGGCTTCCTGCTTGGCCGTGCTGATCTCGTCCCTCAGCTTCTGCTCCAGGTTGACCTTCTCCACCTCCACCGAGCGGTGCTCCTCCTGGGCGATCTGCAGCCTGCGGGCAAAATAAGGGACAAACTCGTGAATTTCTCGTCGTTTGTTGAGAGGAAACCAGCCCGTTTTATAGCAATGTGCTCTCATTAATTCTGACTTCAGATATTTTAAGCATCGTGGGCCATTACGATATAAAAGTGGGACTCGACTTTAGCTATCGAAATCGAATCAGTCGAAATCAATTGGGTTCTTCCATCCATACATCCATTTTCTTTACCGCGTATCCTCACGCGGGCCACGGGCTGCTGGAGCCTATCCCAGCTATCTTCGGGCGGGAGGCGGAGGACACCCTCAGCCGGTCGCCAGCCAATCGCAGGGCACATAGAAACAAACAATCATTCAATCAACCTCCCACGCATGTTTTTGGGATGTGGGAGGAAACCGGAGTGCCCGGAGAAAACAGGCGGGGCCGGGATTTGAACCCCGGCCCCCAGAACTGTGAGGCTGATGTCCTAACCAGTCTGGGTCCATTGGGTTCTTCCTTTTTCTTACATTTTTTTTCCTGTTTCGGGGGGGAACTTACCCTGCAAACTGTTATTGACGGGTTTATCCCTGCTTATTCAACATTTAGGGGTTTTAATTTCTTTTTTAATTGTTAAAATGTTTTTTAAAAAAGGGGTTTGTTTTCAAGGCAATTATAACGGCCGTCAATTATCCGCGGATTTCTGCTATTTGCGGTCCACTGTATATATAAAATGAAATAACTACAACATAAAAATTCTTTTATAAACAAAGTATATTTCTTATACTATTTATAAAATTCATTTTAAAATGATATTGTAAAAAGTAACAAATACATTACAGCTGAAAGAGATTACAGACATGCAGTATATTCATAGTAGGACTACTTTCCTTCTACTAATGAATACATTCATATATAATATGAATTTATTAAATAATTTGAGAAATATCTAAACAAATTATACAATTATGAAAGTAACATTCACTTAAAGGTATCAGAATATCTTTCCATATTCATTATCTACATCAATCAAATTCACACATTTGACATTAAAATAAAAACATTCCGACTTATTTCTAAAAAAGACGAATATGACATGCAATGCAAATGACAAACACTACACTTAACATTGTGAGTGCCAATCAACAGTGAGCATTATCTTTGTAAAGGCCGAATTTCGGGATGTCTTTTTGTCTGCGCAGGTGTTCCTAATGTTGTGGCTTACGTCGGCCGTGCATCAGCAGAAACCACCACCGACCGTGACTAGCACGTCTCCGGCACAGAACTCTCTGTTCGGCTTCCGTGTCGCTCACAATAAAAAAGCATCAGAGGCTGGGAACAGCTGTCGGCGTGCAATTTTAGAACAGTACAGTGTGTTACTCAATGCTCGTGGACTACCACAACTCTGCGTGCGTGTGTGCGTGCGTGTGTGTGTGTGTGTGTTGACCGCTTCTATTTTTAGATGTGAGCGTGACTTTACAAAAGATGAGAGCTTTATCACCCACGACTTAATTACTTTGGGTTTAGTCACGCACAGAACTTGATTTGATTCCGGGGCTCCTCACACAATGTGTTTCTGAATTTTGGGTATTTTTATTTTACGGTTGTAATACTGTGCCCCATCACTGAGGAGCAGCACTTCCCCGAGGCAGCACAGAGCGGGAATGAAAGACGATCCAGATGGAAAAATGAGGGTGGGTCTGCTGCACAGAGGAGATTCCAACTTAACGTCGTGGGACATTTCCCAAGAAAAGATAATTGATAAGCTGTACTTTCTTTCTGACACTAACTGGTGTGTTTACAACTTATTCGAAGGCACCCTTGACAAATTTTTTCCCCCCTTCTGCACCACTACCAGCGCCCCCAGCGTGGCAGAACGAGCCCCCGCATATGAAGCGACCACGCGTAACACCTCGTCTCCCGGCAGTGAATCTGCGAGGCCCCGCGGTCAAGTGGCGCTGTAAAAGGCTCCCGGGAAATCCAGCCTCCTCCCACCGTCGCTCCCTACAGTGACGCGGCAGTATCAAGTGGCCTTGACGCGTATGAAAAGAGAGCAGCTGACGGCAGGGATCAGGACGAAGCGGTGAACTTGCTGTAGCTACCCCTGCCTCAGTTCAAGGAACTGTAAAATTCCCTTGCTTGACCCAGTAAGTAACATCAAGTCAAACAAATTGAATGCAGTGGTAACTTCCTTGACTTACTGTCCCCGTTGAAATGAATTGAAATTCCATTAACTCGTTCTAGTCCCATAAAAAAAAATCTGAATAATCGAATAAAATAAGATGGTTGTTTTTAAAAAACAGTTTATTTTATTACATTCTAATATGATTGTACATTGGGACAAAAAAAAGGCCTTTAAAGGTCCCATGCCATCAAAATTACAACATTTTGACTCCTTTAAGCATCACATCAGTCAGAATGAGCCTGTGACCTTGTTTAAGTTTGATATAAGCTTTCACACACTGCTGGAAGTGCATTTCTGGGTTTTGAGCGAGCGACTTCATTCATAGTTCCCTCCGTTTGAAAATAATTGGCAACTAACACGTTTGACTGATCAACGACATGGGTGGACGTCTCTCATAACAGGACACACCAAAAATGCCCTAAATTGAACAGCAAGTCACCCATTTTGGTTTGAAGAGACCATTTTGAACAAATTCCAAGAACTCAGCCACGAGCCCCAATCAGAAGCAGAAATTCTCGAGTGCTAGGCTAAATTGTGGGCAAAGCACGCCGTCAAGGTTTGATGATCATATTAAGAAACTGCTGTGAAAAAGGAGAGGAGAAGGCCCGTTCATCCCTGCTTGCAGCTTGAAATAATATTCTTCCGTATTCTACAAAAGAATCGCCTTTACGGGGGCCTCAACATCCCAGAAAACTTCCACATTTTTGCAAGCACGTGTGTCCTGGTGAAAACGTACGTCTACATAACCTCTCTCAAAATGCCCAGCATTTCCTGTAGTTTAACAACGTAATTTGAGGTCCACAGATGTGATCAGCGGTCGCTCACCAGCTCAGTTGACTTGTATCAGGCTACATGCCAAATCACCGGTTGCAGTTGCTGACGGAAGTTACGGAAATAACCAAACAAAAGACTTCAGTTTTCCTTGAAAATACACATGCAAAAGTGAACATACACACAAACTACGTGGCGATGTGTACTCGAATTGTTTGATTTTTATTCCTGTCCTCATTCTTGGATTATGATAACGGCCAGCACTAATATACCGACAGAACAGGCCTATAGAGTCATTCAATACCAGTAGCAGGCCGTGCATTTGGTAGCTGGATTTACCAGACCTAATCCACCTCTTAATAACGCCACTATCATGTCCATGCATCAAAAACAACCAATGCTAGACAAAAACAGAATATAACAGCACACAACTGTGCCACGTACACCATCTGGAGCAGTACTACAATCAATATTTATGTACTAACATGACGACAAAAATAAAAAAATAAAAATAAAAATAAAACTTTTCATACTCACCAGAGATGCTGATTATAATGTATTCATGTTTGCAGATTACTTAAAACATGTTTCGCTAGTCCAAATTGGCTAAAACGACTTTTGTTCTGACCAACCAATCACATGATATTAGGCTATGAGACAATTTTGAAATCTGATTGGTTAAAGAAACACTCCCATTGCCCATATAGTTTAAGTTACATCAGCCAGCACTACAGATATTGAAGGCTGGACAGACTTCACCAACACGGTAGGTAGCAAATACAGGCTGATATCTGATTGGACCAAAAAATAGTGGAAGCAATCACGTCACTAGACTGTGGGGAATACATTAAGAATTTCATGCAACAAATATTAGAATTTAGTTTGCAAAAGTAGATCAGTGTTTAGGCCAGCAGAGATGGAAAGCCTTGCTGGTGTGTGGCCTCAAGTGCATCTCGCCCCACGAACAAACGCTAAAAGCTCAAACAGAGCGCTGCGGGAGATCAATGTGTTAGCGTATCCTTGAAAGGAACAAGAAGAGACTGTGCACACGCTCGGGAGGACATTGTGAGCATTCCTTGTCGTATTAGCGGGCCCAAAAATAGTTTCTTCAAATCACCTACGCTGCGATGCCGCTCGCTGCGTGCCCTGAAACGGCTCATTCAGACTATTTTATCTTATCAACGGACTGCGACGCTGGGATCTATAAATATGGGGAATCACTGAAGTCAGACGGTCTAAAAACGAAGCAAAGGAGAGGAGAGGATGTGTTCAAATTGCAATTTTTAAGGACAACTAACTGCTATACAGTCATAAAAGGATAGCAACCCTACTGGACTGGCTGGTTGTTGAGAGCTGACGAACCAGCTTCAACACTCATTAAAATAACCTCTGCCGGTTACGGGATATTATTTGCGAGAGGTTTTTCATTATTTCTTTGTTAGTCAGCAGGATCGTGAGGAAACCTCAAGATTCCGAGTAAGATTTCCGCTTGAATGTAGAATTGATAAAGGATGGAGCTTGTTTAGAAAATTGTAACTTCTATTGGAGTGCCCGAAACAAACTTGGTCACAAATGAATTCAACTTGGAGTCAAGGCATGACGGTTTGGCTTCTGCAGATGTTGCCATCGCAGGAGTTAAAACGGGGCCAAACTTCTAGCATGAAAATGGCGAAAGGAGTTTGCTGACAAACAGCACATTATAATCGAACGTGACACTCCGTTACTCATCTGTCTTCTCTGAGGGTGAGAAGTTAAAAATATTGAAATGCACCTAATTATTCAATTAAAATGTATTTAAAACCAAACGGTTCAGATAATTGTTTCTAAATACAGTATGTTATATATGTTGGCAGATAAGTCCTGAAAATGTGCAACAACTGAGAACAATTTAGCTCTGAATTGTCGAGATATAGCCTTAAAGTCTTTTTCAGCATTTCAGCTGTCTGAATTTCTGGGGGCGTGGCTAAAACAAAGCCCAGGAATGCACTTGGTCTTCCCGGCATGTATCGGCCCTCCGCCACTCGATCCTCAATCACTGAGTGCTGAGCGCCTTCATTCGATCAGTGGCTATCCGGCGCAATTGAGAGTTGCAGTACTCTGTAAACATCACTTGGCCCATTTCTACCACAAAAGCGTGCCGTTATCTAACTAGCAATTCCTAAACCCTGAAAAATGCATCTTACCCTGGAAGCCACAATTTAAAAAAAAATGGCTTGGTGTTGTTATTTAAATTCTCCAGTGTTACATATTTTTGTGTTTTTCGGGCTACCGTAATATGTTGAAACACAAAGCATTGTGGGGTTTACAACTGCTGAAATGTCTGTAGTGTGAAGAACAGACCGACTAAATGGTGCCACTGTGTTTAATAAACATTCAACTTTCCCTTAAGTGTCTGTGTTATGTGGACTCACACACACACAACACAATACCAAGTGAGGCGGTGACTTATTGGACGAGCACGGCGCCGGTCCGCGGCGTCCTGAAACCTGTTAGCCCGTGAGCTAACTGGTGGCTCGCGGCGCTCGTCACAGCGTGAAAAAAAGCCCCGCGACGACTCGGTGGGCTATGTTCCAGCCACCAGAGGCTTTCAGCAGATATAGTTTCGCTGCCCAAACATATAGGGATGTGTGGCCATAGGAGAGTCGTACAAACATATGAGTGACAGGTGAAAGTTACGCGGGGTGTGATTTCAGCGCATTCAGCCGACATGCCCACAGTGTCTGACGGCTGAAAGAACGTCTCGATTTTTCACCATTTTGAAGCCTGATTTCACACTTAAAAAAGAAAAATAGCAGGCTCTTTACTAACACTCTTCCCTGCAGTGTGTAAAATGTATACATGTTTTTATTAAACTTATTAAACGTATTAAACTTAAAAGTTAAATCCAACTGAAGAGTACTTGGGCAGCGATTCTCGGTGCGTACCACTGGAAGGGAAGGGAGCCCACCTACCATACTCTGAGAATTACTGATGTCGAGCTATATGTACATAAAAAGAAAGGTGTGTCAAAGGTGAAATTGTGACACATCATGCTTAACCTCGAGCACAAGGGTCAACTTTTGGGGGGAGGGGCAACAAACACTTACTTTTGTTGGAGGTCGTGCAGACTTTGCTCAGCCCTCTGCAGGCCCTCCAGGTCCTTCATCATCTTCTTCATGTGATCCTTGGAGTAGCGGTTCTGGATGTACGCGAACCAGCAACCACCCATTCCGATTACGATGGACACCACTAGCATGAAGTCCTTCAGGTGGTTGTGTCTGTTCACTCCGAGACGCAAAAGGTAAAGTGTTATGGTTTTTTTTCTTATTTTATTACCATTTCCAATTTTTTTTTTCTACATCATGTCGCTAATTTTCTCATCCTGACCAAATACCATAATATTGAGTAGATTCCCCTGAGGAACTTGCAAGTACAGGTGATAAAATATTCAAAGTAATAGAATACAAATATTTGGGCGAGGCCTGGGATCAGGTTGCGACCTGCTTCCTAGACCGACAGCACAACTCTGAAGGACGTCTCTTCGCTATTTGAGTGTCATTTTGTAAAAATGTGCACACGGGTAGTTTTCTTGCACAAAAGTTCCTTCCTGAAGTCGCTCGAATGGGTAGTTGAGGAGGTTTACGAGTAAATGTGTCTCTCTTCAGTATTCGAGAGAAGTTCAAACACACCCTGAATTGAAATGCAACTGCACAGCTCTTGTTTGACACCGAGCCATCTTACTTGTGAGCGCGGGGGAGAACTCATCAAGACAAGTTCCACACCTGAGGAAGTGGAAGGAAATCAGCTTAGTAGTGCTCAATTCTGCAGATCCCATTTCGGGACAACGTTTGACTGAAGTGAAGTGAGGCGCTTCATTGAGACAAAAGTGGTCCTTTGCCGCTTCTTGTGACATTTATAGACAATTACAAACCCCTTTAGAGGGAATGTCAATTAGTCAAGGATTTTCGCAACAACGTGAATCTTTTCTTTTCAAGAAAGTGCAACATCAATAATAGGGAAGGCCGAGTACTGACGGCAGGTATCAGTATCGTATTTCTAGGTATTGGGGAATCGTGAAGGCTGCCGATAACAGCCACCGATACTTCTGACATGGAGTACGTAAGTCCTCCTTGCCAGTAGTTGGCACTACACTGTGGTGATGTGGACGATCAGCGAATCATCATGTGCGCCAGAAAGAAAGAAAGAAAGAAAGAAAGAAAGGTCCTCGTTTACAATTATCTGTTAATGTGTTAATTAAAATGTTATGTATCAAAAGTAGTAGTGGTATCTGTGAGTATTCAAGTTTAGATACTCGTTCTGGTATCGGTCTGAAAAAAAGGTGGTATCGAACATAATTAAAAATGGATAGTCTTCATTTTAGGGAACAAATAATGCAGAATACTGCAACAGTAACAAATATTTACTAAAACATAACAGCTTAAATATTTTCTTTTCAGGAAAGCACAACATCAATAGCCGGTCTTTTTTCAGGAAAGCTCAATATTATTAGATTTTTTGTCTTTATAGTTAGTTTGTCTTCTTTTTAGGAAGCGCAAGAGTAACAGTTCAAACAATCGGAATTATTACACTATAAAAACACCAATGGGAGGCAGCGTGGTGAGTAGTGTTTAACACGTCTGCGTCACGGTAAGAAGATCCGAGTTTGAAAGAGTACATTTTCAAATAAGTTTACAATGCGTTTAAAAAAAAAGTATTTAAGTACGTTTAAATGCATTTAAAACATGTCGGTGGGTCTGGAATCATATCCCCCATGATGAAAACGTAGAGTCACTGTACACCACTACATTGAGCCTACATGACACACCAGGCTAGCTTTTATCCAGCATGCAAGCGTGATATCTGCCATTGTGTAATCGGTGATATGCAACAGATGCGCTTCAAATGGGTGCGTTAAATTGCGTAATGTTGGCCGGCCCTCATTGTGTGCGTGTCTTAAAATGCTGCTGTGCCGCTTAGGGAGCCACAGTCAGAGGGAGCGCGACTGCTTGGAGAGGCTGTCAAAGCCAGACGTCGCTCGCTTGCGTCTTCCTTGCTGGCGAAAGCCACGCTGACACATGCCACGAGCAGACTCCCCTTCCACGCTGTGCCCCCACGCAGAGCATCGAGTCGATAATGTAGGCCAGCCAGTGTCACCATGCGTGTCCCTGGCTGGTCACATGGTCAGATTATCTGGTCAGATAAAACCAACATAACGACACCCTGAACCTTTCCTGGTTTCCCACGCCGCTTTTTAAGGTTTCTCTATACTCGCGCAGAGGGGGGCGACCGCGCTGACGTCACTGCGGCTATCCCGCGTGCAGTTTGCCTTTATACTCGAGCGCACAGTTGTGAAAATGTACTGCAGTTCTGCTCCAATTCGGGGGTGTCGCTACGGCTAGTATGGGCTAAGACACCACAGGGTGGAGTTTCCGCTGCATGTTTTGGCCATTTCCGGTAGCCGTTCTTTATTTTCCTTTCCGGTGCAAGGAACAAAGCAACAACAATGGCGACCGTGGAACAGTGTCTGCTGGAACAAATGGACCTAGATGACCAGATGATACGTTTAATTATGCTGCAAAATTGATCAAGGCGGTGGCAGCGTAGGTGGTATGTGGAACCAAGGGGAAAGCCGAGTACGTCATCAGAGCATGTGACTAAAACGGACCAATCACGAGAGAAGATCTCCGCGGAATTCTACGCGCAGCAACAATTTTTGTCGTGTGCACGTCAAGTGACGCATAGGGTCTGCACGGGCCAATGTGTCGGTCATGTGATGCAATGCGGGCGCTGTCGGCTCCGCGAGCGCGGGAGGATAAGGCGGCCTTTAGAGTATCGCCAGTGCAGCAGAGCTATCCCATAATCTCGCCTGTGTGGGCAGTTAGCAAGTGGTTAGTGCTAGCGGATAACATTAGCTGGTTTATCACGCAAGTTTTTGTATGACATTTTGGGTGTTTAAATTTACAAGTTCTGCGTTAAATAAATTGGTAAGAATCACAGTTGATTCTGCGTCCATATGACAACAGAGTCCACCAACATTACACAATTTTAGAAAAAAAGTGACTCCACCTTTGTTCTCAGCTTTTTTGAAGCCAACAACAACTCATTAGAAAATCACATACTGAGAAAAAATAAAATAAAATGCGATGATGGCACTTACTGAGGGGTGCTCCGAACAGCACGGTGTCCAGCGATTTGAGCTGCAGCTTTTGAACGTGGCTACGGTCCAGAATCTTGAGGATGGAGTGTGTCAGAGTGGCGTTCTTCACGGCCAGCCTGAGAGAAAACAGACAGGGGGAAAGAAGTCAAGGTGAGAGGCAAGCACACGCTGGATTCCGTTCAATAACCCTCACAAAGCGGGAAACGCACTAAACGTCACACAGTTTGGAATGAAGAATTAGCGCCTTACAAACAGTTTTGATTACAAATCGGCGGCCTCACCTGGGCATGGCGCTACCGTTAAAACTCATCTTGCGGAAGGCCTCCATGTACTGCGGCAGCTCCACGTAGGTGATGAGCCATTCCACCACCTCGTCCACAGTCCAGTTATACACTGAGGACAGCGAGAAGGAACAAGGCCATTACCTCAGTTAGTGGATTTTCCTCTCAACGTAGCTTGGGCTAAAGATTAAACATTAGAAACAGCTCTCATTGTGACTTTACATGAGTTATATTATGGAATGTTGACCTTTCAATGCTTGTATACAAATCGTGGTGTCATGGTGACACTAAATAATTAACTTGCAATTGCACCAGACAACCATTGATCCGAGTACAGGCGTTCAAGTTCCTATATATTCGGGGAAGGAGGACTCATGCTCAACGCCAATGTGCATCACTGGGCGCCATTCTAGCCCTGCTCCAATCAAATGAGTTAAACTGAAATGGTTACAAAAATAAATGATAAAGTTGAACACTATAGCTCCACAACTGAGTATTACATAGTTCTCAGTCTTTGCCATGTTTTCAGTAATTATCCTCAAACATGTATAATGCATTTAGAAACAGAATTTACTTTACAAGCTCATTAGGGAATTCCTGAATGTTATCAGGCCAATGAATACATCTTTAAGAACTGCTTGTTTTGAAACATTTACTTGGGTACACATTTTATGTAACTGATGTGCAATACAACTTAACTGAAGCATTATATCAGTACAGTGTTTTACTTCCCTATATTTAAGCGTAGTGTTAATGTTCAAATTGTGCATAATGTTATAGTGGCTTACAATGTACTTTTTGGTAGTAAAACTTTTTGGGCCTACTACACTACCATATTTTGTTGTTGGTCATGATGGGAGTATGTCGAGAGCTAAGTATTTTTTTTTTGTAAGTGGTACTTGGTGTAAAAAGCTTGAGAACATTGCCACAGAAAATCGAGGGGGATGCGCTGAACTGAACTGCACCACTGAGTAGTTGGCTAACTTTGGCTACAAAATGAAGGCTTACTTTGCGTTGTAGCCAGACCGCGCCCGTAACGTTAGTATCCAGGCTGTCTCCCAAACGAGCTATCCGGTGTCATAACAGTGAAGCAGGCGAGGAGAGTTGAAGGGGGGGGGGGGGGGGGGGGGGTGGAGAGGGGTGTAACCTAACTAGCTCCGCAGCTGCTGGCGCAAAGTCAATATGTGCGAGTGCCCTACAAGTGTGAGAAAAGGCGGCTGACAGAAAAGGTGCGAAAGGCGCGATAGCTAGATACGGCGCGCCACATGAACGCCCGACCAGACGAGCGCCGGGGGGGGGGGGAAGCGGTGGGCGACAGCGCGCGTCTCGGTTTTTGGCGTCGACAGGCTGGAGGATGCTGCCGAGTTTGCTGCTCTTTGCTCGACACGCCGGCAGATAGGGCGCCTCGACCAGTACCAAGTGAAGGTCAAGTAGCAGATTGCGTGAGACACGAATTATTCACTTCACATGGAAAAGAAAAAAATATGGCGTACATACAGTGTTCCCACAGGGGATGGGGGCCGAGCCCTCCCACGAATAGCAAAAGAAAAAATCCACGTCATTGACAGGCAAGGCTACGGTGTGACTAAATAAAGGGCCTCCCCTCATTTCAACAACAACAAAAAAATATAAAACATCTTTGTATTCGACATGTCTTTGGTAATTTAGCCGAATCATTTAAATCCGGCAACATTTAGAAGGGCTCACTTACAGACATAGGCAGCTAAAAAAAAACACTTACTTGACTGTTAATTTTCACAATTTTCACTCATTATAACATTGAGGACAATCACATGGAAACTAAATGGCAGATGCCTGGAAAGTTAAGTACAAGTTTAAACTACCTAGTCACAGACAGCTATAGGACCCCCCCCCCCCCCCCCTCAATAAATAAATACTAGTACTTTTTTGGTATGTTGATATTTTTGACCGATTTTCATTTTCTTCAAATAAATCCTCTAAATGTTAATATTTGTATTTGGAATTTGTGCTCTATGTTATCTGTAGTTTACATAATAAATACAAAATGTTCGCTTCACTCAAACATATACCTATAGATAGCAAAATATCAATCTGTGAGAGAGATGTAGAATTGAAGAAACCCGGCCTTTTGTTCCGATTTATAGGAAGTGAATGGACGAGAACTGGAACAAGAAACTTCTAAGGACGCAACAAAGCCCATCTAAAATCCCCTTAGTTCCCCCTCCATCTCAAGTCTCAACATTTCAAAGAATTTCGAACAATTCTAGGAGTCCAAAATTCAAAGTGGTACCTTCAGATCCCTTCCATGCATTCCACAGATCCTCCACGCTGATGAACTGGTCGTCCCCGTGGAAGCTGTTGTGCTTGGCCTTGGGGTCGTGGTAGTTCAGGTCCTCCCTCAGGAACTACCGGATGAGCACATCCACAGTTTAATACGTGACGAAAGGCTCCTTTTGTGTTACTTGAGCTGTGACAATGTTTATTGACACGCGGAGAAAGGCGCAAAAATGGATCGAATAAAAGGAGCGCTCAAACACAATTACACAATCACATCAAGCTGTTAATGAGCCGGAACAACAGCGAAGGTTCAGTGCTACTTTTTATATAGGGCAAGTTAACATGCAGAAAAACACGTGCGCTCGTTGCCAATGACTACTCGTGTTGTCAAGTGATACTTAACACAAGACTTCCTTGTTGTTTAATCATCCACAACCACAACAAATAAAGCCCTCAAGTGAAACTGTAGCCATTTAATTAAGGGGCTACCATAGACGAAGAGTAACCTATATACACTGTGTATATACAGTGGTACCTTGGCTTACCAGTTTTAATTCATTCCGTAACTCAAATCACTCATAATTAAAATCAACTCTCCCTTTTGAAATTACGGCCGCTACCTCCAGCACTCAAAATGGGCTAATTTCAGCAAAACTAGAAATAATTCATGATCCTTGGGCTATTTACACTAAAGCATGTCACAAACACGTTATATGGACAATTAGGAACTTTTTTTTTTTTTTTAAACTTTCAGCCTCCAACCTGAAGCATAATACAAAAAAACAAAACAAAAAAACTACTTTTGGCTTCCTTAACTTGAAGACAGTAAACGACAAAACAGGAGAGGTAAGAAATATAAACCGTGGTGCTCTCTGTTGCAGTGTACTACTAGCAATGTGGGTCATCCTTGTGTACATGACGCTAATGATTGACAGAAACTACTACCGGAGAAAGCGCAGCAGACAGCACAAATGAGAAATCCTCCACAGGCAGAGGAATGACGTTACTAATTGACCCCCTTGATGACAAATCGGATTCCAGAGGACCGAGTGAATCGTCGCCATTTACGTCCGGCGCCGCCTACCCCGTCGGTCTCCACCACGTCCACGTTGCCGTTCTTGTCGTCGTCCATCTGCTTGTGGATGCTGCGGATGGCCTCGAAGCTGAGGACGGGGTTCTCGTCCCGGCACAGCGTCCCGTCGATGCGACAGAAATCTGCCGCAGACAAGATGCTCGCAATGTCACCATACGTGAAAAAGCTGTTTTTATGCATGCCGTATCGTGGATAGAAAAAGTCTACACACCCCTTGTTCCAATGTGAACTGTCTTGTACAAGTCAATTGAGAAAGAAAAAAAAAAGTTTTTGAGAGGGTAAGTAAAAATAAACAACTGAGATCATGTGCTGTGTTCAGAATTAACCAATGCCATTCAGATTCATGTCAATTGGGACTCAGTACACACTTGCCACTAATTTAAGAGCTCCTGATTAACCGCAAATAAAGCTCAGGTGCTTTTATGGACATGTTTTACTTTCTAGCGTAAGCCCGAAGGTTTTGTGCTAACGCTGACTTGTATTTGGAACTGTTCATAATTCTCTCCATCATGCTGTTCTTTTGGAGTTAAGCTGTGTTGTGTTTCGCTAAACATACCGTTTGGAATTCTGGCCAAATAGTTCAACCTTTTCATGACCATAACACATTTTCCCATATGCGTTATAACAGGACGGTTTAAAGCCCATCATTTGTCTTGTGACTTGAAATATTGGCATGGGCTCGTTCGCATGAAAGACAGATGACGATGCAATCGAATAATTGGCCAATCTGTCAGTGCGGCCTTATCGAGTGACTCAGGTCTCCTCCCCGACAACTCCTTCCCTTTCGCGCTTGCTTCCTCCTTCCTGAAGACTCACTGATAAAGTCTTCCGCACATAGGAAACCGTATTTGGGATGAACAACAGATGTTAGGCTTTGTGAAGTGTAGCAAACAGTCGAGTTTATGACAACGCAGGCTGACTGATATGCACTGCTGCTCAAACTCTTTTCTACATTTTCGAAGCTTGCACAGTGGAACATCTGAAGTGGGACATAACTGAAGTTGGAAAAATACAACCATCGGGACAAATGTGCGCGTAATGTCGCAAAAAAATGACCTCTACATAATTTGACCTCTCTTCAGTTCAGCGAGCATTAGACAAATGACTTGTTGTAGGTTTTACTTCTTCTTTGGCTTTTTTTTTTTTTTTTGCTGAAATTATTTACAGAAGTCCATAAAGCTTTAGGGTTAGCCAAATGACTTACAGTTTTTATTATTTACAGCTGTTAACATCTTTTTCAACTTTAGACAGACAGACGCACACGCACACACACACACACACACACACGCGATCCCCTGCGCAGTTTAGTTAAAAGGTTTTATGATGGCAACAGTATGACATAGAACTGATTATTTCTTACGGTAAAAAAAAATTAAAATTGCCATGAAAAGGGAAATGAACCTTACAAATTCCACTGCATCTCCATTTTGTTGTTTCTTTTTAAGAAGAAAAAAAAACATTAAACAGGAAGACGTTGTTGGTGTCATAGTTGTGTTAAAATACAGTAAATGCCTTAATCCCGGAATAGAATGTGTTCTATGTATCCAATGTATCTCCATTTTGAGTTGTTTTCTTGTTAAGAAAACACACAAAATTAGAAGATATAGCCAGACGGTCTTCACTGAAAGCTGACTGGGACCTTTTTTAGAAGACAAAGAATACGTTGTATTATTGCATTACATTAAAATGCTGCCAGATCTGAACAGATTGAGTTCCACTTTAGAGACTCCACTATATATCTCCACTTTGAGTTGTTTCCCTTTTAAGAAACCACACAAAATCAGAAGACGTGTGGTCTTCACAGGCCAGGGGCCGGGATATTTTTCGGAAAACAAAGATGGCACTGTAGTGTTAGTCACGACACAATACAGTATATGCCGAAATCCCTCAACGGATTGTGTTTGACTCGAGAGATTCTGTTTTACACCATCGCCGTTTTGTTGTGAGGGTTTTTTTTTTTCTTCTTTCTTCTTTTTAAGAATATATGTGGTCTTTTCTTGACAGTGGATGTGATCTTTTTCCAGAAACACACTGTAGTTACCACATTATATACACTATTTACAGTAGCATACGCATGACCTCATTGAGCTTGGCCTGCCTTGACATTTGATACAGCCATTGAGAAATAAAGAACATTTCTGTACCGCATGCTTTTTTTGTGTATTGGTTGATATACATTTGACAGTGTGACTAGACTACATAAGAATTTCCAGTGTGATTTCCACATACCAACTAGTGTGCTCTTTATTCACAGGAGCTCTTATGACAAGTCGTACAAGAGACTGAACAGAAAGTCCTTTAACATTTGTTACTGAAAGATTTTGCGTTTGAGCCTTAAGAGCTGGGAGGGTGGCACCCCTTGCCCTGCCCCCCAGAAAAGAAAATGCAGCCAACAGGTTGCTACACCTGCGACTCAGCTTTTTTTCCCATCATTTGCCTTGCAGATAAGAGATTTACAAACCAGTCGACCTGCTTTTTTATTTGTATTTTTATTTTAAAGAGCTCCTGTTACGCTAGCCACTGGCAGTGAAGACCACATGCCATACATTTCCAACTAAACTGCCCGCGCAGCTACCGCTCATCCGAAATCCAAAAGAAAGCAAAGCTCAATGTGAGAGTGGGTACCAATCATCTACTTCAATAAAAAAAGAAATAAATAAACAAAACGCTGCGCCTCGTACGGACGCTTTATTTTATGTATTTAGAGTCTTCACTGAACTTACTTAACGTGCACGTCTTTGGAATGTGGAAGGAAAAAGAAGACCCCAGAGAAAATCCCAGACGTGCCAACCGCTACTTCACCGTGCTGCCCACCGTTGGTCTTTTTGTCGTGTAATAACTTCTATTGCTCAAACTGTTATTGTTGCACTTGTCTGCATCGTCCGTTTCCTAAACAGAAGACAAACTATTGATGTTCTTTCCTAAAAAGAAAATATCCAAGCCGTTACGGTACGTTTCATCTTGCCTGCCTCGTTTGTTTCCTAACAAGCCAAACTATTCCAAATACAATTAACATAATAAATGGACTACATGCACCACGCCCGTGACGTACTTCTCATCTCGCCGAAGATTGGCAAATTAGTTTACGGTTAACTTCCTGCAAATGAGCATTGCTGTGTGCCTTTTTGTATCTTAGAGGAGGAGGGGGGGGGTTTGCCTGGTACTCTCTACAGTTGAGTGAGAAAATAAGAGGAAAGAGGAAATACAGTCTATTATTTTTACACCTTGGTGTTGAACAACATTGTGCAATGTATGATGCAATCATGCTGGCAAAAAAAAAAAAAAAAAAAACTAACCTTGGCCACATTGCAGCTCAAACAGCTGCAGGTTTTTGCCCTGGCGGCACCTTTTGACACACCCGTTTCTATGGAACATTTCATAATGTATGTAAATAAAAGGTTGGCGGGTACTTCAGAGTAGCAGAAAGTGAGTGAGCATCGCTGACCGGAGCTGAAAATGATGACAAAGGCTTTTTGTTTTTGGGGTTCCACCACCACATACACCCTAAAAGGTTTAGAATGTTCTCATGTCCTTAAAAATGAAGAAACAAAAATAATTTGTCTGGTGCCGTTAGGAGCTACTTCCAAAGGGCCAGACTGGGAACCAAACCACCTCCAACGGGTTTTAAAAGACATTTTTCTCCAGGTCTGTAGAAGGAGTATGGTTGGGTTGTCTTTGTGCAGCAAAAATGGCTAGTCTGCCAGCTCTCAATTTCTGTGTCAGAAGAACAGGTCCGTGCCACTAATCCGAGCGACACAAAAGTCATGTAATTGGCAGTGCCTCAATGATCATGTTAACTATGTCGGAATTTCCTCCACATTGATTTTTGAATCATCGTATTAGCTGAAATGTAAAAATGATAGCCGGCGTTCCATCTCCTTTCCAAGCTATTCGCCTCACACGACATCTTTTCCACTGACACGTCACACTTTCAAGCTATACATCATCATTCAAGCTAGTTCCCCTGTTGTCTCAATGGCGCTGCCTCGGTCAAACGACATGGAAGGGTTTCGTTCACGAGTGCAAAGCGCCGTCTATTCCCACCCAGTAGTTTGTGTGACATCATGGTGAAAAGGTCTATTCTTACGGCTTGAATTACATACTGCAGGTGTACACTGTGTTGGTGTTAAGTAATTCATTGGGAATCTTCGCGTCGCTGTAACTCTAGCAATGATAAACAGCAGCGGCGGCGGCCATTAGTTCAATTGCTTCCTGTCTGATTAAGCGTTTCGATGCTCGCTGGAGAATGCGGGCCCGGCCGGGCTATTCTCAGCCGGGCCACATATAGAACCTGCACAAAGTTGCACTCAGAGTTCTAGTCTAGCTGCCTGACTCGAACTCGTCCACCAGTCAACATCGTGACGGATAGGCCTGTCACGATAATTACTATATCGACTTATCGTTCCATAAATAAAATGCACAACGATAGTTTTTACGCACTCAATAAATGGCCATTGTTGTGGTGAGCCGGCGTGCGGATTACACAGTGAGCACACAGAGTTGGACGGCTGTGTCATTAGCCACTAGCGCACTAGCCCATGGGCTCACGGAACGCCGGCAGACCGGTACACGCTTGTCAGTGTTGGCTCCGGCCAATACTCCACTGCCTTGCTCCACGTGCAGCGTGTAGATTCACAGTACAGAGACACTTAAGGTAAAGTTAACCGTTTGTTGTGTTCGCTAGCCGGGCCGGGAGCTAACGAGCTAGCCCACGAGCTAGCGAATTAAGGAGCTAAACAATTCGCTCCACTGCAGCAAAGTCGTTTAAAAACGTCACTCTGAGTCGTTGTGTGTGTTAATCCCCAATGAACACACACACGGGAATGTTAACTGTTTATTAAGCATAACCTCAGTGGCATACGTTATTCACCCAGTAGTTGACTACAGCAAACGTCAACGTATATTTGATTGACAGGTGAAGGGCTCATCTTCAGCGGACCAACCACACAGTAGCCAGGTTTACTTGGAGACTGTTCTGTCATTGCGAATAAAATAATGCCAATTGACGATCTCCGGTCAACTGTTTACATGTGATGTGATCTATTCCGACCGAGTGTATACATGATGTGCACTACACTTAATCGGAACGACCGTGAGACACGGCACGTCATTTATCAAGATGGGAGATCCGTTGTCTATTCAGCACAGCAGTTGGGATTGTTTTATACATTTATCTAAAGAAAAAAAAACACTTGATTAAAAACAACTTATAAGTAGCTGAAAACAAGCTCTCCATCGCATACAAGCTCCGTCGGGAGCCGCTATATTTACGCCGTGTGTAAAGGATGACGTCACCGCGGATTCACGTCGAGAAGAAGCATGCGCGGACAGAGCTTTTCCCGGCTCTTTTCTGAATGACGGTATACTTTTGAATTTATCGTTTGGCAAAAAAGGAATATTGCACCCCTCTGAAACCGAATGGTTCAGATTCGGCCTGTTTATTCCAACTGAGGTGTTTATATGGAGCATTTTCATTTGGCTTGGGCTTCTAAACCGATTATAAATCGGAATAGAAGGCTCCATGTAAAACCTGGCTACTTTGCAGCTCTTTATTTCAGACCAAGGGGGAGCCATATCAAAAGAAAAACAATTTGATAGAGAAACAGGAAAGGACATTATAATAACAACAACAATAAATATATAAACGCAAAAAAATTAAATAAAAAATACTTAGGGTTGGTCTTATTTTTCCATTTATCGTGATCGTTTTTTATAGTGTTTTTCATGTAATTGTTTTCTGTAATATGATGACTATTACAGAATTAGCATAGGTCAGTGATTTAACAGCACGTTCCAACTTCAGTACAAATTTGGGTAATGCACACATTTAAAAAGCAGACAAAAGAAATCTGACAGTTATTGTTTAAAAAAAAATAATAATCAGACGGGTGGGTATTTGTGACAGACTAAAATCTCACATTAAAACTGACAAAAATGATAACATTTGGACACTAATTGGGGGGGAATTTTTTTTTTTATTTATGCAAAAAAAAAAAATGGTTAAAAAAAAAAATTGGAACCATCAAAATTGAAGGTAGGCTTCGGAGAAAACATATTTTGGACTTCTCCTGACTAAAACAATCACATTCAACCAAAATTCCCCAGTTTAACTTTCTGTGGAAATTTACCGAAAACTTTCTGGATATTTACTGGAAATTTAGACCCCGCTCACCTGATATTCCATTTTCAGCAGTGTCGGCCGTGGAGGAACTGGGCCTGTCAGTGCGACTTTCTCCGATGACACACAAGCCAAATATCCACAGGGTCACCATTTTGTTGAGCTCCATGACTGCTCCACTGCTGCAAACACAAGGGAAGAAGAGTCAGATAAAACCTGTATTTCTTCTTCTCAGGGCACATATTAGCATGCAAACATGATGAAAAGCCAGACACTGCTCCAGTTTAAGCCATCACCCGTCTCACAAGTAAATACTGTCACTCCTTAACCAAGTCCATGGAAAGAAAATTCAGTATTAAATTCACATTAAAAAAAATAATAAACATGAATTAATCTGGGTAAATTATAGACATGTTGACAATTATTTTATAATTAAATTTAAAAACCCCAAAAGCTAAATTTTGATTGTCATTTGCTTTGCCTTATTAATCAAAGGTGAAAAAAAAAATATTGAATTGGGGTAGGTAGTGGGGGGCATTGGAGATTTGACTTTAAAGCCAATCAACTATCACTACTGTACATAATTCAGAACTGTCCTGTCGTCAGGGGTGAACACTGGCAATTGCCTGAGACCCCAACATTTCCAAGGGGCCCCAAAACATCTCGTGAAAACTGATTAATAAAGACTTTGGCTTTTAAAATTGTTTTAGTCTTAATTTACCGCTCAAAAACACGTCAAAAAACGATGAATCTATCGTTATCCTTTCAACTGCCCCCTCCCTTTTTCACTGTGACACCAAATAACTGACAGCAGCAAGAGCCAGACACTCTTGCCAGTAACACTAGCACTCGGACAGCAGATATTTAAAAAATTATAATTATTATTGTATCGTAGCGTAATTTCTTTTCCTCTGCTTAGTAATAACTTTACTGGGGGAAATGGAAGGCATAAGTCAATGTTAGTTGAAACGTTGTATTTATTTGAATTCTTTTCACTTTACTGCATTCCTCGAAAAGTGATTCTAGTGCCAGATATTTTGAATGGAAATGATGTTATTTTTATTGATATGTGATACATTTAATTGTGCGGTCTATGTAAAATATGCATTTCATAAACAAAAGGAGAAGATATCACAGAAAGTTGCCATTACTTATGTAATTGTAAGAAAAAAAAATGTATCAGGATATATATCGCTATCGGGATATTAAATTACTTGTATCGTTTTGTCCATATCGCGCAGGTAGACACCAAGAGCTGAGTATTAAGACACTCTAGATGGGTAAATACATAAATGTGGATTCATGTTCTTAGCAATTGTAAGGCATTTGAAATGACTGTGCTGTTCTGGTGACAAAAGTTTTTTATCATAATAAATAAAATGGGGAATAAACAAACACTCATTGACATGACTAATTGTCACCAATTATAAGGCGAAGGCTAGTTCAACTGCCGAGTTTAAGCTAGCGTGCGTGACAACGAGGACATTAACTTCGGCGCGCGACATTTTCACAATTGTAACATTTCCCACACCGTTAAGCGTGACTGATAATGCGGGACAAGGTTTCAAGTCCAATGGCACAATTGGACGACCTAGTGGGACGCTCATGAAGTAAGTAGTAGCTGCTACAACATCATCACCATCGCAGCGCCCAGTCAATAGTGGAACAAAACTTACGTGTCATGAATAAACAATCTGCGTTGAAGTACGTCCTAGTCGTAGATGATCATCGCTTCGGACATTAAAAAAAAGGCGATGAGGGAGTTCCCTTTGGAAGACGTCTCCTGTCTGGGTCTTTCCCCCGGGCGGAGAGCCTGAGCGAGTTGGCCGCTGCCGGAGCTGAAAGCGCCGCAGAATGTTGGGACGCAACTTGAGCCAATTCTTCTACGCTTATTTATTTTGCCTTCTGGTTGTCAAGTGGTGACGCTCGCCCCCTACAGTCTGGAGTACACACGGACCTCGTCGGGGGGCATGGCAAAAGGTGGCCATCTTGTGGATGAGTATGGAAAAATACATAGTAGGACTCAAAAAGTGAAAAGTAGTCCTCCAAATATTTACTTGAGTAAGAAAGTACTCGGTAAAAAACAAAAACAAAAAACAACAACACTCAAGTAAAATCGGATTACATCTTGTGCAGACGATGTAATCTGAAGGATGTTAATAAGTGTAAAGGGAGAGAGTGGCTAGCCAGCATCGGATGGTGGTGTGAAAGATGACTCTGGTGGTGGGGAGGAAGATTAGGAAGAGCAGAGAACCATGTGGTGGAAGAGTGTTGTGCGGCTTTTCGAGAAGAGCTGAAACAGGCTCTCGACTGGACCACTACAGCCAAAGTGATCAGAGAAACAGGCAGGAGAGTACTTGGTGTATCTTCTGGCGGGAAAGGAGAGAAGGAGACTTGGTGGTGGAACCTCAAAGTACAGGAAATCATGCAAGGAAAGAGGTTAGCAAAGAAGAAGTGGGACACTGAGAGGACTGACCTCTTTTTGCACAATTGTTGTTTGTTGTTGTTTTTTGTCAATGTCTTTATGTCTCCAAAGTGTTCTTTAAATTGACTGTCTGTTGTACTAGAGCGGCTCCAACTACCGGAGACAAATTCCTTGTGTGTTTTGGACATACTTGGCAAATAAAGATGATTCTGATTCTGATTCTGATTCTGAGGAGAGGTGAAATACATACATGGAGATGCGACGTAGGGCCAAGGTAGAGGTGGCAAAGGCCAAACAAGAGGCACGTGATGACATGTATGCCAGGTTGGACACTAAAGAAGGAGAAAAAGGATCTCTATAGGTTGGCCAGACAGAGGGATAGAGATGGGAAGGATGTGAAGCAGGTTAGGGTGATTAAGGATAGAGGTGGAAATATGTGTTTCCAAAGTGTTCTGTAAATTGACTGTCTGTTGTCGTACTAGAGCGGCTCCAACTACCGGAGACAAATTCCTTGTGTGTTTTTTGGACATACATGGCAAATAAAGATGATTCTGATTCTGATTCTGATGTTGACTGGTGCCAGTAGTGTGTTAGATAGATGGAAGGAATACTTCGAGAGAGAAGGAAGAGTAGAAGAGGTAAGTTTGGGGGACCAGGAAGTGGCAATGACTGAAAAATGGAAAGGCAGGTGGTTCTGATGACATTCCTGTGGAGGTCTGGAAGCATTTAGGAGAGGTGGCTGTGGAGTTTTTGACCAGCTTGTTCAACAGAATTCTAGCGGGTGAGAAGATGCCTGAGGAATGGAGGAAAGGTGTGCTGGTGTCCATTTTTAAGAACAAGGTTGATGTGCAAAACTGTGGGAACAATAGAGGAATAAAGTTGATGAGCCACACGAAGTTATGGGAAAGAGTAGTGGAGGCTAGAATTAGGACAGAAGTGAGTATTTGCGAGCAACAGTATGGTTTCATGCCTAGAAAGAGTACCACAGATGCATTATTTACCTTGAGGGTGTTGATGGGGCCTTGCCACCAAGGAACTTTTTAACCACCTCGGTGACCTCGGTGACCTCAACCCCAGAGATAGGAGAGCCTGCCTCGGAGAACCCAGACTCTGCTTCCTCATGGGAAGGCGTGTCGGTGGAATTAAGCTCACAACGTTCCGAGTCGAGGTCAGCAGCGCCCCATCCCCACTATACAGTGTTGATGGTGCACTGCTTCACCCTCCTGAGATGCCGGATGGTGGACCAGAATTTCCTCGAAGCCGTCCGGAAGTCATTTTCCATAGCTTCACCGAACACCCGCGCCCGAGTTTTTGCCTCAGCGATTACCAAAGCTGCTTTCCGCTTGGCCAGCCGGTACCCATCAGCTGCCTCAGGTGTCCCACAGGCCAAAAAGGCCCGATAGGACTCATTCTTCAGCTTGACGCATCCCTCACTACTGGTGTCCACCAAAGGGTTCAGGGATTGCCGCCACGACAGGCACCGACTACTTTACGGCCACAGCTCCGGTCGGTCGCCTCGGCAATAGAGACGCGGAACATGGTCTACTCGGTCTCGATGTCCCCCGCCTCCCCTGAGACGTGGGTGAAGTTCTGCCGGAGGTGGGAGTTGAAACTCCTTCTGACAGGGGATTCTGCCAGACGTTCCCAGCAGACCCTCATAATATGTTTGGGCCGGCATCTTCCCCCAACATCGGAGCCAACTCACCACCAGGTGGTGATCAGTTGACAGCTCCACCCCTCTCTTCGCCCGAGTGTCCAAGACATGCGGCCGCAAGTCCGATGACACGACCAGAAAGTCGATCATCGAACGGCGACCTAAGGTGTCCTGGTGCCAAGTCCACGTGTGGACACCCTTATGCTTGAACATGGTGTTCGTTATGGACAATCCATGATGAGAACAGAAGTCCAATAACAGAACATCACTCCATTCCTGCCAATCGCGCACTTTCAGGTCTCACTGTCAGTGCCCACTTGAGCATTGAAGTCCCCCAGCAGAACGATGGAGTCCCCAGCGGGAGCGCTCTCCAGCACCCCTTCCAAGGACTCCAAAAAGGGTGTGTACTCTGAACTGCTGTTTGGTGCATAGGCACAAACAACAGTCAGGACCCGTCCCCCCCCCCCACCCTAAGGCGGAGGGAGGCTACCACTGGGGTGAACCCCAAGGTACAGGGGCCGAGCCGGGGGCCAATAAGTATAACCACAACTGCTCGGCGCCTCTCACCGTGGGCAACTCCAGAGTGGAAGAGAGTCCAACCCCTCTCGAGAGGACTGGTACCAGAGCCCAAGCCGTGTGTGGAGGCGAGCCCGACTATATCTTGTCGGAACTTCTCGACCTCACGCACCGGCTCGGGCTCCTTCCCTGCCAGAGAGGTGACATTCCACGTACCTAGAGCCAGTTTCTGTAGCCGGGGCTCGGGTCGCCGAGGTCCCCGCCTTCGGCCACCGCCCAGCTCGCACTGCACCCGACCCCTGTGGCCCCTCCCACAGGTGGTGAGCCCATGGGAGGTATATTACTCCTCTCCAATTATAAAATAAGTATTACATTCATAGCACCTCCAGTAGAATTTACAGTAAATAACAACATTGTTGCTCACCACTGTGCAATACATTTTTATTGTCGCTTTTTTAACTTGAGAGCAATACTTTGGCACACTGTGATCACTGTGGACTTTGCACTTACACGTCACTGTGAGACTCTGCACAAGTAAACAAAACAAGCAGCAGCACGTCAATATTTGGGCGAGACGGAGAACCTTTGAGCATCCTGGCAGGTCGACATTCGTCCTCTAACCTCCGTGCATCTACTCTACGTCAACTCATCACGTGTGGGGGGGAAAAAGGCCTCAGTGGTGGCGTTCTTCCTCAGTGACCCGGTCTTCGACGTAGGTCTCGCTGAGTCCTTGGGGGGTCTCGAGTTAGAAGTTCTTGTCCTCGGAGGAGGAAATGATCATCACCTCGCGGCTCCTGAAGTCCCACGCCGCCGTGAGGTGAAAGGCCATGTTGGAGAAGACGACGAGATACTCGAACAGGGCAAACAATGTGTAACCTGGGGCGGAAAAGTCATTTATTTGTAATAATAATGGCGCATTCCAGAATTGTACAACATTTTCAAACTTCCATGAAACGTCAAATAACCCATGCACAAAATACAGAAAGCTTGCGTAAATTATAGTTGACACAACCCCGTGAATTATATTAGAATAAAAAGGCATTAAGATCCAAGATTTTCCTTTTTTTTTTTTTTTTTTTTAGATAAATAGCTAAATTTGTTCTTGACCAGTTAGCATCGCAGCTAACACAGCTAGCATGAACCCTGGAGAAACAACTCAAACATTGGTGCACTTTTATACCCCTAAAAAATTACCGTACGCGTGGTTTCCTCAGAAATATTGAATGACTTGTGTCAAGAGTTTGCATACTTACTCCCCGACTCACAGTACAAGTTGTGTTTGATGTAAAAGAATCCGGCGAAAGCGCAGAAGCACAATTTGAGGAGTAAGAAACGCACTTTCCAGTGATGGGATTTGGCATCCTGGGGGGGGGGAAAAAACCAAAACAATTATTAACAAACCTCAATTGTGCCTTGACTTAAATGTGCTCCAACACTCCGCCACTACACGATAGCAGCCGACTTTAAAAAAATAAAATAAAAAAACAGGACAAAAATGTTTTGGGGGTCTGGAACGTATGAATGGCATTTTCATTCCTCTCAATGGAGAAAGTTGATTTGAGGTACAAGCGTGTTCGCCAAACGGAATATACTCTTAAGTCAGGTAGCACGGTATAATGTTTTAATGTGACAATGTGTGCAGCGAGGGGCGGCTTACCTCGGGATTTAACGAACACTTCTTGACGGCCTTCCACAAGCGACACGTTATGAGCATGTAGATGAACGAGCTCAGAATGAAGAGGATGAAGCCTTCCTTGTGGACATCTAAAAGGTGAAGGGAAAGCGACGCTTGCGTTAAAGGGGACAAGTGGAAAAATCCATACTATAATTCTGACGATAATATTAGCGTTGTCATTGAAACACCCACAAGCTCCACGGGTGCGACACCCCTGAGGAAAAGCGGGTGTGGGTGCCGACGGCGAGGCACGCCTACTCACAGTAGGTCTCGTTGGACGACACGTAGGTGAGCAGCAGCAGGCCGAGGTTCTCGGAGACGGAGAAGGCCAGGCTGAGGTAGGCCAGCGAGCGCTCGGGCAGCCGGGCGGAAAAGCGCACCTGGTAGAACTTGAAGTAGGTGAAGGCCACCAGGAGCCTGGGCGCAGAGTGCAGGCCCACGCAGAAGCGCCAGATGTGGCGCTCGGGGCTCAGGCTGATGGAGGCGCTGATGGACGGCAGGTAGTTGGGAACCTGGAAACACACACACACACACACACACCAGACAACATTTTGGATTTTTAAAAAGTGGCCCATGGGCCATCAAATTAAAATGTGTTTTTTAAATACATCAATTATAAATGTTTTCATTTTGTCTGTTCATTTTTCTTTATATTTTTACTAATATATACACAGTAATACATTATTTTAATAAAATCATAATTCATTCTTGTTTTTAAGTCACTTCATTTCATTTAATTAATTGAATTATAATGAATTAACCAATGATTGAATAGATTCTGATTGAATAAAAGAAATACAAAAACGTTGCATGCACATTTAAAATATTTTATTTGACCATTTTTTTATTCTGCTTTGCTAATCAATAAGTCAACCAATTATGTAATAAATACAAAAATGTTACATGGGGTATGATTTTTATTGGAATGTTTTTTTTTCATTATTTGCAATCAATAAATTCATGGAGATTTATTCAAACATATACAAGTTTTTTTCACTTGTAAAATATTTTATATTATCATTTTTTATTTTCTTATTTGCAATCAATACATTTATTATTGAAATTTCATCCATCCATTTTCTGAGCCGCTTCTCCTCACGCGGGTCGCGGGCGTGCTGGAGCCTATCCCAGCTGTCATCGGGCAGGAGGCGGGGTACGCCCTGAACCGGTTGCCAGCCAATCGCAGGGCACACAGAAACAAACAACCATTCGCACTCACAGTCACACTTACGGGCAATTTAGAGTTTTCAATTAACGTGCATGTTTTTGGGATGTGGGAGGAAACCGGAGTGCCCGGAGAAAACCCACGCAGGCACGGGGAGAACATGCAAACTCCACACGGGCGTGGCCGGGGATTGAACCCGGGTCCTCAGAACTGTGAGGCTGACGCTCTAACCAGTCGGACACCGTGCCGCCATTGAAATTTCAATGAATTTAGACTTTTTGTGATCAGTAAATTACCAATTTAATAAAATGAATACAAATATGTTACATGTATAATGTAAAATATTTTATTTGACCATTTTTCATTTTATGACAACCAATAAATGTAAAATGTGTAATTTCTTTTACTGATATTTTATTATTATTATTATTATTATTTTTTTTTTTTTTTTTTTTTTTACCATAAACAAATAATCTTATTTTAATGAGCCTATTTTAGAGAAAAAACGAAATCAACGACAGTAATAGTCCAGGACCCGATCATGTGAAGGCTCGATGGGCCGCGAATCAACATCTTGTCATTTTCCTACCTTGCAGTGTGTGCCGGTGGAGTCCTCAAAGTGAAAGACGGAGGAGATGAGGACGCAGATTACAAGGGCCAACAGCGGCAGGCTGACGGTGCCCAGGGCACACGCGGTGAAGGAGATGCGGATGACCAGAGGCCTCTCGTAGCCGTACGAGTCCGCTATCATCTTTCGTACCGCTCCTGTAACCACGGAGAAGAAAAGGCTGTTTGGACAAACTGAAACAAACGAGAGGGGGAAAAAAAGCTGTAAACGAGTAGAGGAGACATTGGCGAATGTACTGTAATGTTTTATAACAACAATAAAAGTATGTTCAACCCTTCCACCATGAATAGTGCGGGCGTTGAAATGGCCACATGCCCCTTCGGTTTGAGACCCGAGGGGAAAATGTGGCTGTTGACGAAAAATACTCCGGGGGAGGAAAATGTGGGTGTTTCACCGGCTAAAGTGTTGGTGTTCAAACACCCAGATTCCCCACAGGTGTGATGCCTCTGTGAGGAAGTTGGTGTGTTGAAAAACCTTTACCATAAAAAGTGCGGGTGTCGAAAATTTGGGCCGGAAAAAGCGGGGGTGTTGAAAGACCCCCCCCACAGCTACGACGCCCCTGACAAAAAGTGGGTGTTGAACAATGTTATCGCAAACACAGAGGGTGTGGAACCCTCTCCCAGAGAAGTGTGCAGATTTTGTGTCACTGGTTAGTGTGTATTGAAACTGTTGCTTGAATTAGAAATACACGTGTCGCGAACAATAGCGATAGGTGAGGGTGTGAAGATCAATGCATTTCACGGGAGGAAGGAACGGAAAGAAGCATTGTACAAAGACTTTGGGTACGGATGAACTTGACTGGCCTGCGCAGAATCCTGACATCAACCCCATAGAACATCTCTGGGCTGACTTCGAGGGCAGACTGAGGGACAGGCCTTTTCGTCCAACAAGGTGATGAAACTCTCTGGTAAACACTCCCCTATACCCTGCGGAACGCCTTTCCACATGTGCTGGCGCTGTTAGCTGCACTGACATCTTGAATTAAGAATGTCACTTAGTCGATTGGCACGTCAAGGCAGGTGAGCGAATACGTTTGACGATGTAGTGTTCCTTACCCAAGAGTTTTGTTGCAGATGACGCGAGCATTAAGCTACCGGAGCTAATATGTTCAGTAGGCTAACGTTAGGATTATGCTAGTCAAGCACTTTATATCATTTGTATATGCCGAACGTATGGTTGGAATGTGTTCAATTGTAGCTGATCGTGGGATAAACAACACATTTGTATGTCGTTGTCGTTTCACAGTGATTGCTGAATTAAAGTGTGAAAAGGAGAACAACATTCCTGGTGCGTCGTACTCCGGTTAACGTGGCCATTCCGAACAAACTCAGCATTTTGACAGACCGTCAATTTACGGAAGTCTTGTCACATTGCCGGTGCAAGTATTTTTGTCCACTCGGGGTCGCCATCCTCACATTCTCCATTGTAGTAGTTGTGACTTTGAATGTGTGCGGCGTTAAAAAGGAGGGTCTGGCCTGTTGAGTGACGTCGGATTCGGCCAATGAGACTGTAGAGTTGACTGACAGTTAACCAGTTTGCGCGTTAAGTGACTCGGCGTCAATTGTGGCTGTGCGGCGATTGTATGAAGGCGCTTGTTATGCCTTTTTTTTTTATTTTTTTTTTTTATTAAAGCAATCGAAAGTCCCCCAGCAGCTGTGTCTATCCTTGACCACTGTGGCGAGATTAGAATTGATTCTAAATAACAGTGGTAGGCTACATTAAATTAGCTAACAATGTTCACTTTGCTGTTGATGTGCAGTTGCACTTTGCACTTTATCTTCCTTTTTTTTTTTAAAGTGTGAAATGATGGCAAAATTTGGACATTATTTCCTCCTGCGTCTGAAGTAATGGTCCGTGATGAAAAATGATCACCACAAAATCCCGCAAAAAAGTCTGTGGTACGCCAATTACTCATGGATTTTTAGTATGCATAGTTCCAGATCAAATTTAGAGACACACCCCCCAAAACACACACACACACACCGGACCTCTATTGGCATTTGACTATGTTTCATTAAATACTCCAAATGACAATATTGTATTTTAGATGATATAACATGACAGTATTTGGAATTTGGGATTTATGTTGTCAATGGTTTCTAGAATAATACAAAAATTAAAGCAGATAATTTTGCGCTGGTCTCTTATTCCCCCCCCCCCCCCCCCCCCCCCAAGAGCAGTGTGCTTCTCACTAGCGCTTCTAATATTTTGCCTCATAGGCTCACCAAAATATTAGAAATAGCCATCAACATGATGCAGTACAGATTCACCAACCACAATAAAGAACTTATTGTTATCAGCCCACAGCATCTCTGCCAAAGCATCATTTTTAGGGAACAGTTGTGCGGGTGTGATGGCAAAGATGGCGTCCGTTGCGTGGATGGAGCAGAGTGTGACCCAAAAAAAACATGACGACACGCACAATAAGAAGAACACGTTGTCACCCACTCGATGAGCCTCTCGTCCGCGTGGAAGAAGTGGCCCCGCAGCAGCGCAGAAGATGCTGGGCGACAAGAGAGCGACGTGCACGCGCGGGGAGGATGCACGCGCGCACGCAAACACGCGCGCGCACACCTCTCTTAACGCGTCACATGATCAATTATTAATATCTGCTTGAAAGTGTGTGTTTTTGTTCCGGGGTCGAACTGGGAGGAGGCGATGGAGCTCTGCGTGCTGCTGACGAACCCCCCCCCCCCAAAAACAAACAAAAAAAAAAAAAAAACGATGCGTTGATGTAATGAAGATTACGTCATCTGCCTTATGCCCCGCCTCCCCGGGCTCTTCCGGTACACACACAAATGCACACAGTAAAGGATGGAGAGCAGCACGTGATAAAGCTCGCTGATTCTTTTATTTACTGTTTTGCCTTTTTTTTTTTTTTGGTCACATTATTATTGCAATTTCGTGCTGGCACGGTTTAAATGCTCGTGGATTCAGTGTAGATTGCTTTTATCCATCGGAAATGCAAAGTTTATTGTGCTTGTTTATTTGTGTCTCAGTGTTGCCAGGTAAGATTTTTTTTTTTTCTTTTTTTTTTTACGTATTTATTAAAAAAAAAAAAAAGGCTGCAATTGATGACGGCCATTTGTTCATATAATTTTGATAGGAAGTGCAAAAAAAATAAAATCAATGTGTCAATAGTTTGCTTAAATCATTATATTGTTTAATTTTTGTTTTGTATAGGAACACTGTTTTGAAGACTTCAGTAAAAAATATACAAACATTTTTGATTCCTAATTTAGTTACATAAATTAAGCACACCGGGTTTTTTTTCATTTTATTTCCTACACTACAAAATGATTTTTGTTTTTTATATATTGGGGACACTGTTTTTAATAGTTAATTAACGAAAACAATTCTACATTAGGAAAAATAATCGCTTTATTGTTTATTACTTTGTTCTATTTTCTATACATTAGGAACAGACTGTTCCTTTTATATATATATATATATATATATATATATATATATATATATATATATATATATATATATATATATATATATTGTTAAACAATATGAACACTAAAAAAGTTTTCAAATGTTTTTTTTATTGTTTTGTATATTTTTGAACATTTTGGAAGAGCATTTTTCAAAATAATTAAATTTATTTTTATACATTAGGAAGATCATTTGTGATCGTTTATATTTCTTAACAATTTGTTTTCATACATTAGGAATCATGTTTTTCACGCTTTGTATTTGTTTGTTTGTTATGCATTAGGATTACGTCATAATGGTTTATGTGTTTTATATAAATTTTTAATAATAAAAAAAAATAAATCTTACACATTGTAAAACACTGTTATTAAATCACTGATAATAATAATTATTATTATTAAATTGCTCATACATTAGAAACACTGTTTTTTTTTTTTTTTAATGTATTCATTTAAAACAAAAAATTTGGTTTATTTCAATGTTTGGTGTACTGCAAAATCTCATCCGAACTGTCATTTTTATGATTAATTAAGCAATGTATTATAGTGATTTGCAGTGATGTATGTGTTTTCAAGGCATCGTCGCACTGAGAGCTGTTTCTAATATTTTGGGTTATATGAGTGGGGGGGGGGGGGGGGACTTTTAATATGCAACTGTAGCCTTAACGCATACAACCTACCTTTGTGTGCATTTCATTCTTTATGGATGATTTTTCGAACACGCCAAACGGTTTTGCATCGTCCAGATGTTTGGCGATTTCACTCCATCCTAATCCCTCCGGTGTGGACCCTCTTTGTAAGCTGTCATTGCAACAGAAAACATCTGGCACATCCAAATGTTTAAACACATTCAACAACCCCAAATATCAGAAAATCATATTCATCTTCCAACCTCGTGTTTGTGTGTGTGTCACACCAACACTTTCCACTTACATGCTGAACGGCTAGAGGAAGTGTGCGCTGGTTTCCGGTTTTGGGGGGTGGGGCGGGGAAGCGGCAGTAAAACAGGCCAAAGTCCAGATGTCTGAGGGAGAAGAAGGGCAAAATATTGACTGAGCAAGATTGTATGACTTGTGACTTGCTTAACCCAAGTAATGGCTGGACTCCACTTTTTGTTGGGTCGCCACTTGACTTGCGTGACTTTTTGCCATAATAACTTCCGACTTGCTTGAAACTTGAAGGTGAAGAATTGTACTTATGACTGGCACTTGTGACTTCCTCCCACCTCTGGTTTATCGCCGCAATCATAAAACATTGTGGAAAAGGGGTCACTCTTCATTTGAATACCAATTCAAAAAAAAAACTTTCATTAAGCAGGGAGTGTTTATATTAACCAGAATGCAAGTGTTAAAAAATAAAATAGAAATTAAAAAAAAAGTAATCAGTCATTCCAATGTTAAATGTTAAAACACACAAGTTAGCAGCCAACTAGCTAGCGGCTAGAAGCTAATATTAGTATTCGACTCCACTTTTGCACATGCTAACAAGCTAGCTGCCGTACTTTCCTTCACTTAGCCTATTGGCTAGCTTTCGCTTTATTTTCAAAGGTTGAACGTGCTAGTGTAATGTTTTAACATGCACCAAAAGCAAGGCCCGATGCAACTTGTATGTTATTAGGCCACTTTGAGACAAAAACGGCCATATTGGGACACCAAAAAGGACAATATGGAACACTAGGGGGCAAAATGGTACATAACGAGGCACAATAGGGGACATTGAGTGGCACGAGAGACAAAAGGGACCATGAGAGACAATCGACATGATGGGACACCTTGAGACAAAACGGCACGTAATGGGACACGTCAGGACACACTATGGGAGATGGTGGGACATAAAAGGGCATATTATGGGTCGCGACGGAGGGTCACTGGACATAATAACGGAAATCTTGTCAGACTATAGGGGGAAAAACCAAATGGGACATCGTGGGACGTGGCGCATTTTCCCAGAAAATGTGGTCGGTTCCTTCGAGGTGTTTGCTCCCAATTCATTCCAATTGATGATGTTGTCTCTCGTGTCCGAAGCCTCGTGGTGCGCCCACAGCCGATTTGCCCGGAAGCTCCTCAGTGATCTGTTTGACAACTACGCGAGGACACCGATGCCATCCTGAACGTCACCCTGCAGGTCACGCTCTCGCAAATCATCGACATGGTAAAACAGGTGGATTTAGTGGGATTTTGTACAAAAATGCAGTACACCATAGTGAATCTTGAGAAACTCATTATTGCGATTCATATTTTGGGGGCGATTTACGGTAATCTGAATTTAGTCTGTGCAACTTTTGAAGGAATTTCGTCATGACTTGAAATGTGATATTTCCGGCCGTGAGAACCTATCTGGTTTGATGCCAGCGTTGAATGTTTTACAGGATGAGCGAAACCAAATACTGACGGCCTATTTGTGGATCCGACAAGCGTGGCTCGACGCACATCTCAAATGGAGTAAGGATGACTACGATGGCCTCGATACCATCCGTATACCTAGCAGTTATGTATGGAGACCCGATGTAGTCCTATATAACAAGTAGGTCGGACCGGTGTCGAGTTACCATTGTACGACCGTTCGGTTTCTATAGAAAAGGCACAAGCTGGACATTCCTTGAGGACACGTTATTCACGGGAGTGTGCAGACCTCCGTCTGTTTTTTATGCATTAGTAAATGGCCACAGCTGACAACTAAACATGAAACACAGACACAAAAAACTGAGGAACGAGTGCAACAACCCGCGGACTCGTCCCTTAGCGGGTGCACTTGTGCCTTGTTGGAGGTCCATCCATGTCCTCGTGTATTTGGAGTGCAGAGGTCGGCTTACTCCAGTTATTTTAACCTGCGCAACTTTGGGGGGATTTTTATGACTTTACGCAGATCTGATATGTGCTCTGAGGATCAGCGGTACAGAAAATGGCTGGATGGATGGATACAGTACTCAGTATACAGTACACAAGTATATACAATAAATGAACAAGTCATGTAAATGGGCACATTGCTCCGTCTTGTGATCGGATCGGTGATCGTTTTTTTAAACTGGCTGATCGGTGATCGGCCCCAAAAATCCTGATCGTCTAAAGCCTAATTTGAATCTCCACAACTTTAGGGGGATTTAAGGTAGGTTTAGTCAAACTGCGCAATCTGGGGGAGATTGAACGTAAACTTTAATCAGTGCAATTTTTTGGGGAAGCGACCCTCATCTTACTTCAAACTTTGCACCTTTGGGACAATTTAAAGTAGTCTTATTTTAACCTACGCAACATTATAGGATTTACTGCAGTCTTGGATTGGTACTTGAACACGAACTTTCAGTTTAGGACCCCGGTTGGAGAGCAACCCTCGGAAATGCAATCAATCCACTTCTCTACGCGGTGTCTTTCTGCCTTTCAGTGCCGATGACCACTTTACTGGCCCCATGGACACCAACGTGGTGATCCGCCACGACGGCCAAATCATGTGGGACTCGCCGGCGATCACCAAGAGCTCCTGCAAGGTGGACGTGTCCTTCTTCCCCTTCGATGCGCAGCAGTGCAGGTTGACCTACGGCTCGTGGACCTACAACGGCAACCAGCTGGACATCCTTAATGCCATGGAGAGCGCTGACCTGGCTGACCTGGTGGACAACGTGGAGTGGGAAGTCCTTGGCATGCCAGCCAAAAGAAATGTCATTTTGTACGGCTGCTGCGCCGACCCTTACCCCGACGTCACCTACACCCTGAAACTCAAGAGGAGGGCGTCCTTCTACGTCTTCAACCTGCTGATACCGTGCGTGATGATCTCGTTCCTGGCTCCGCTGGGCTTCTACCTGCCTGCCGACTCTGGAGAAAAAGTGTCCTTGGGCGTCACCGTGATGCTGGCGCTGACTGTCTTTCAGCTGCTCGTTGCAGAGATCATGCCGCCATCGGAGAATGTACCGCTCATCGGTAAGGATTAAGGATCGATCGTATCATGAGTATCAACAAGGTTACGTTGTGTAATTACTATGTCCTGACAGAGCCATCCATTCCTCCAAGATGAAGCCTGATGACCGGTGGGTAAGAGTAATTCACAGATGACGAAGCACATTGACAGCTACAGACATTAAAGAGTTACAATGAACCGATCATATGTGATGGTGGGATGGGCCACAGTCTAGCCTTTCAGCCAGTTCTGGTCTTTTCTTTCCAACACCCAGACCCTGGAAATCCCCAGTGCCTCTCCTGACCCTGGCCAAATGGGAGAGTTGCAACTGGAAGACCATCTGGCATTAAAAAAAAAGAAGAAAACATCTCGACAAATCATGCGACTTAAAAGCCTGAAACACTGTGGCGATCTCTAAGGGGAGGGATCAAAAGAGAAAGCTAATCCAGTTGTCAACCTAGCATAGATTTTTTTGGTACAAACGCCACCTAGAAAGGCCTGAACCAAGAATCACATTGAGGGGTTGAGGTTTAGGGTTAGGGTTCCTAGAAGGACTGTTCCTGTCCAAGGGTCAGGGTTACCCTAATGGCATTGATAACCACAACCAACCAATGTGCAAACGCATGCCCTGTCTCTCATCCACAGGAAGGTACTACATCGCCACCATGACCATGATCACCGCCTCCACTGCATTAACCATTTTCATCATGAACATCCACCACTGCGGCCCGGACGCCAAACCTGTGCCCAAGTGGGCCAAGAAGGTCATCCTGCAGTACATGGCCAGAATGTGCTTCGTTTACGAGGTCGGGGAAAACTGCATGTCTCCCCAGTCCGAGAAGCGGGAGCCTCCACTGGTGAAGAACCGCGACACGAATGGCCTGCCAGGGACCCGCGGGGAGGATCGGACCTTCGGGATGGAAGCGGTTCGCCCCGTGACCACAGAGGGAAGTGAAGACTTGGAGGAGTCGATGGAGAGGAATCCCAGCAATCGCTACACCTCCTGGAAGAACGGCGCCTGCGTCAGCGCGGACTACGAAGACTCAAGCAGCGCGAGGAGATGCCGAAAAGCCGGCGTGAGCGACGGGGATGGGTACCACCGGGCCCCCTGCGACGAGAGCCTTCTGCTGGTGCCGAACGTGGAGTACATCGCCAACTGCTACAGGGAGCAGAAGGCCACTCAGAAGAGAAGCGGCGAATGGAAGAAGGTGGCCAAGGTGCTGGATTGCTTCTTCATGTGGTTGTTCTTCATCATGGTCTTCTTCATGAGTCTTCTCATCATGGGCAAAGCCATCTAACACCGCGCTCGTTCTTCTAGCGGAGTCATGCTCGATGGCAGTGTTTTACAGAACTGTTTTGTCTGCTGGCCTAAACACGATCAGAAGCACTGGCCTACATTCACAACCTAAATTCTCATATTTGTTCCATGCAACAGTCTACTCTCTTATTTAGTAGGGTTCCTCGTGTGTGAGATCTTGTCCAATCAGCCTTTTGTCAATCTAATCTGCCCGGGGGTCTTCAGACTCAGCGATGCCGGCCAATTTGACTTGGGACCGTTTCTTTTAACCAGTCAGATTTGAAATTCGCCTCATAAGTTGAACTTGTAAGTTCCAATAGTTCCAGTATTGTTGCATAGCATTTTTGTAACATATTGCTGGTTTCTAGGTGACAGCGGTGGTATAAAGAGGTGGACTAAGTTGGGTAAGAAACCATGAAAGGCCCAGGTACCAAGCGCACGGCATGTACCGGGGGGATTTTGTTTGTTTGTTTGTTTGTTTGTTTAACAATAAATGCACACATATTCCCCTGATTTGGAGGACAATTCAAGAAGAATTGCTTCCACTCGACCCCAAAATGACCTTCAATTGGTTCGTTATACATATATGACATCCCTTAAACATTTAAGATGTTTTGGCCGCATTAATTTAGTGCAAACATTAAGAGGACCACGCCCTATCTGGCAGAAATGAGTAGAAGGTTTTCTGTTGACCTTTTACCTTTGCGCAGACAGATGTGGCCTTTGGTCCTCCTCCTGTTCGATCACCTTTAAACAATCCGAGGGTCACGGCACCAAATCTGTTCGGAATTCCAACCGAGTCGCCCAGCCGGCCTCGCAACGAAAAAGCCCTCGATGGGATTCCTATACTTCCCGGTTGTTTTCACGTTTGGTGGTGATCTTGTTTCCAAATCAAAAAAATGGACACGCTAAACTTGTCTTTTGAGTATTTAATGCAACCCAATCGAGTATACAGATTTGCAAAGCTCGATCTGATCTCTCTTCCTTCTCCCGTGCCTCTCTGTTTCAGATAAGTCTGTTCCTTCAGCAGCTCCTTATCAAACCAGTTCTCGCCTGTTCTCGGCCTGAATCTTATCCGAATGTGTGTCGTGCAGGTGTGTGCGTGTGCATTCATAACATAGTGTGATCAGTTTTAACAAACAAAAGCTAGTGTGTGTGTGTGTGTGTGTGTGTTCTAGTTTCCAGTATAGCAATCTAGCTAACAATGCGCAGCAGTGCGGGTTTAGCAACAGATGAAGCCAGATGACGGCGGGTTAGAGTCATTCCCAGATGACGAAGCACATTGACAGCGACGCACGTTAGAGAGCATATGCGGTGGTGAACACAGGGTGGGCCACAACGTTGCCTTTTCCAAACACACGGACCCTGCAAATCCCGAGTGGCTGTCCCAACTCACAGCCATCTAACGGCACGCCGGTAATGATCACTGGCTTTCCAGAGCTTCCTTGTCTGCTGTCTTAAACACTATCAGAAGCACTGTTCACAGTGCTTCGATTCGAATATTTGTTCCATGAAATTGTATTCAATTAAGTCTGGTCTCCGATTTGGCAGAAGTTCCTCGTGGCTACTTCCAGGACATGTGTGTGAGATTTTGGCCAATCAGCCGGGGTCTTCAGACTCAGTAACATTGTGTAATCGAAAGTGGAAAAACAAGTGTCGACCGAGACCACCGGATCCGTTCCAACATGAAACATTTACACTGTTTAAAGTTCAGAAAAACAAACAAGTGGTCACGCGCGGGTTTCCTCGGGGGGTGTCATGAAACAGACAAATAGCTAACAAATAGCATCAGCATTAGCCACCAGCGGTTTAATCGAAGCCTTTAGGGAGGAATTACCATGCCAGGCAATTCATAAGATTGCGCAAGATTTCCTGCGCTCCCAGAGGGCCTCATTAATAATAACATTTTTGGACAGTAATGATGCCCTCCTCCAGCGGATGTAATTGTTTCTAATACTTCGTTTCACAATCTTTGCAGATAATAATAGATTTTCACTATAGACTTTACGATAACAATCGACAATTTAAATCACTATAATTCACGTAACCTAGTTAAAACTAACTATACCTCGAAGAAGAAAAAAAACTCATCTGTCCTTGACTGACAATGTAATCAAATTGAATGTGTTAATTTTTTTTATTTAAAAGGGCACTGTCACTGAATAAGGAAACAATAAGACCACTGCCATTGGATTTGTATTGAGTCTGGAATTCCGATGAAAAAATAAATCCCGAATCAGAATTTCATTTCACATTCGAATGAAAACAAATCAAAGCATGTATTCGTATCCTCGTTCAAGTAAGCCATTTTCAAGTAAAAAGAAAAAGCTTTCTGATTGGAAAAACAGGAAAAACCATATTAGTATACCATATTGTCTCATAGTATACTATGTATAATTATATACATAGAAATACGGTTAGTAGATAAGAAAGTGTATTGCATGTCGTATATTGTATATAGTATTCTACGGTATCTTATGTTATGGGAGTAGTGTATGGAAACTAATGAAATAACATCGCAATATTGATCATGAAATGGAGACTAAAGGGTTAGGAACAGATAAGTTAGACTTCTTCCTACTCCCTTTCGAACAACGAACGAGAAAGTGAGTCAATTATTACTCGTAGTTGGGTTGAATACGGTTTACAGTTGTTTTTTCTTTCCCTTTTGTTGTTTTCATTGGTGCTTGTTTGGTTTTCTTACAAGTGTAATTATAACTGTTTTTTTTTTCTTTTATTGTATACGTGTTTGAAATAAACGCACACACACACACACACACACACACACACAGAAGAAATTGTGTTTGACATTACTAGGACAAATATTACCGATTGTACACTACGCTACAGCCACGTAAGAAATATAATTGCCACTTTGACATTCAAAAACAGAGCATTATTTTTATGCTGTATTTGTAAAGGCGATATGTTTTGATATATCGCTTGTATTGGAGTCCATAAGTGTGTGTGCTTGTCAACTTCAATGAAACGTCTATTTTTATCAATATGAATTTTTGTAGAAAGCATTTGCGTAATGTGCTGTGCTGTGATGTCGACACCAATCTTATACTTTATATATATATATATATACATTTCTTTGCAAACTACGCAAAAGTGTCAGCACTAAATATACATAGTATCGTTTTAGTTTTTACAGTGAATACTTCACTTGACTTTTCTTCAACCAATATACAGTGCAACCCTACTACAAATCTTTGTTCTTCTATTTATGCCAGCGAAATACACAGTAATCACCCACACTATTCACTATGAAAGAATTCACCCACCTGTATTTCTTTTTGGATGTGGATCTTCACACCGATTTGTGATTTTTGTGCTTCTCCGTAACACCCTCAAGTGGCACAAGATGGGGCCAAAGCGCAGCTAATTGGTGTGAAGGATGTATGTTGAAGTGACACATCTCGTCCGTTATCAGATCATCGTCGCATGTCAGCGAAAGCGACTAACTTGACAGAGTTCTTAAACTTCCTGTGCCTTGAAAGAAATCAAATCATCTGTGAGCAATAACTTTTTCAGGGCAATGTTTTAAAATGACTGATTATGTTGAAGTGTTTTCGGATGATAGTTTGGGGTATATTTATGGTACAAACACTGTTTGAAAAACTGTTCACCAGTGACGGGACATTGTCCTTCCTCGGACAATGGACTGTTGCAGAATTGATCATTTGAAAATCTAAACGCTTGCAGAAATTAATACAAAATAAAGTGTTGTATATTGATATTTATCCGTTTCCTACATTGTTAAATCGTTGTTGATACAATAATTATTTGTTTGAGTTCAAATATAAGTTGTTAGAAGGTGTATAAGTACAGAAACATTGATGCTCATTTCATTAGACCATCTATGGCATTTTGCTTTGTGGGTTAGCATTAGGCAAAGCTTAAGCTGGTCAACGATAGTTGAAGCGAGATGTTATTCGACTCACCGGTCTGCACTGTATCCACTCTGAAGGCGACACAAAATGTGAAGAATCACCACGAGTGAACAACGATATTCCCTAAAGTATTGAAGTATTGCCCTTTAGAGGAAACCTAGCGTATGTTAAGCCTGGAGGAGGAGGGATTCAATCCTCGGCCCCGCCCGTGTGGAGTTTGCATGTCCTCCCACATCCCAAAAACATGCAACTCTAAATTGCCCGTAGGTGTGAATGTGAATGTGAATGTGATTGCGAATGGTCGTTTGTTTGTATGTGCCCTGCGATTGGCTGGCGACCAGTTCAGGATGTACCCGCCTCCTGCCCGATGATCGCTGGGATGGGCTCCGGCAGTCCCGCGACCCGCGTGAGGAGAAGCGGCTCAGAGAATGGATGGATGGACGGAAGCATATCTTATGCAGCTTCTTCAATGTTTTTTGTTCGACAAAATTACTACAAATATGCAACACGCTTTACCTTAAGGTTCCATGTCATTTTCAGTCATGTACCTTTTATATATATTTTCCTTTACATTCCTTGTCATTTTCTGTGCTGTACCTTTTCTTCTGTAAAATCCTGTTTCATTCCGCTTGCCCAGATTCTTAAAGGTGATAAAAGAAAATAAAAATACAGTACGCTGGTTAATATTGTCTTCGAGGAATAAGAATGAAACGGAATAATGCACAAAGGTCAGGGGGCCGCTATGTCGGGCAATGGGCTGTCTTAGTTTTAAAAAATGACATACATTAGCAACAGAGACCAAAAACCACTGGCCCTTTTTGCCATTTTGAAGATTTTTCATTTGCTGCAAATAAAGGCTCTAAATGACAATATTGGTTTGATATTTTGGAGTTTTGTTGTCTGTAGTTTATAGAACAGAAGACAAACGTTGATTTTACTCAAGCATATGCCTACAAATAGCAAAATCGTAGAAACTGATCATTTTGCAGTGGTCTCATAATTATCTCCAGAGCTGCATAGTCATTAAAAGTCTAACTTCAAATATGAATAACAGTAATAATCGTAGGCTTGTCGAGTGAGCAAAAGAATGACTTCTTAAAAAACAACAACAGAAAAACATTTATTTTACGTGAGGACATTCTTGAATGTCAACAGCTGGACTTTGTTGATATCAGCGTGGTATTCATATAAAATAAAAATTACAAGGAGGATGGCACGTGGCAAAGAAGACTTTTCAAAATAAAAACAATACGATACAATCAAAAACGAGGAAATCTCATTTCCGAGCAAGAGAACACCGATAGAGACTTCCTACTGTCCTGCTGGCAGGGGAGAAAACACAAGCACAAGTCCCCAAAAGGGAAGATATGTGGTGTTTTTTTTTTTTTGTTGTTTTTTTTTTTTTTTTTTAACACTGTACAGTACATCATAAAAACATTAAATATACACATGTTCCATCTGGACGTCAACATGGTGGCTTGAGTACATTGTGGTTGGTTATATGGCATCGACAAAATTCAGGTCCCTCCCCCACTTTCTTCCTCCCTCCCTACTCATCATCCTCATCGTCGTCTTCGTCGTCGTCTCCCTCCTCTTCCTCATCTTCATCCTCATCATCGTCCGCTGCTGCGGCCGCCGCCGCCGAGCTGGAATCCACTTTGCCCTTTGTGCGATAGGCCACGATATCCTGCGACAACACGGGGACAGCGCCAATCGTTTGGATGAAGTACACACACCAAAAGAAAAGAAAATAAATCCCACTTCTATGAGGTGCAGTGGATATAAAAAGTCTACACACCCCTTTTCGTGCAAACACGAGACCAAATAACCAAGATAAATCATTTCACCGCGACCCTACCACTCAAACTATTATTATTATTTTTTTCTTTACGAGGGGACCAATCACATTCAAACTCATGTTAAATGGCACTTAGCACATACCTGCCACCATTTAAAGTGGCTCAGAGTAACCCAAAATAAAGCTCAGATGTTCTAGTAGACTTTTCCTGAATGCAAACAACGACTGTTATTTGGAACAGTTCATAATTCCCCCTCCACCTTGTCTAAGGCCTCAGTTCCAGCTGAAGAAAAACAGCCCCGAAGCACGATGCTGCCACCATCATGCTTAAATAAAGATATGATTTTGTTTTGGTCATGAGCAGTCTTATATTGGTTCCAAGCATTCCTTCTGGAATTAGGGCCAAAAGGATTCAACCTTGGTCACATCGTCCCATAACACACGTCAGGGAGATTTTGTTATGGTCCAAACGGTTGAGCTGGCACCTATGGTCATTAAAACTGATCATTGAGGGTCGATTGAATGTGGGTGTTGGTTCGAGCGGGTAATTAGAGTAAAAACACACTATGAAAACAAATACACACACACACAAAAAAAAACCCAACTAATTGAATTGCACTTTTCCATTTCCGCATTCCACGCGCTGCCAAATATTTCCAAGCGCACTAATTCCAGCGCCGGCGTGCCTATGAGGGTCAAGCGAGCGAGAGAGCGCGCGAGGCAGGAGTAGCGCCAGGAATGTTCGGTGGCCGCTTGAAGTTACCTTGTCGTACTTCTCCTTCAGTTTAGCGGCCTTCTTCTCGTAGGGCTGCTTGTTCTCCATGGACGAGCTGTTCCACATCTCGCCCAGCTTCTTGGCCATGTCGCCGATGGACAGGCCCGGGTGCTCGCCTTTCACCTTGGGGCGGAAGTCGGCGCAGAACAGGAAGAACGCAGACCTGATGGCGGCGGTGCACACGGGTCAACGATTCGTACGACTGCGTGGCACCGATCGGCTATGATTGGCGTCTGGAGCAAAACAGGAACGCGCTACTCTGCTGTGACCAGCAGATCTGCTGTCTAACTAGTTTGCGGTCTAAAAGTGGAAGAAAAAGTTGCATCCAGGTCCACTGGGCAGCAACATTTGACACAATATGATGCATGCAAACAGTAGGAGAACATTCAGTGATTGCAAATCAAGAAATTATTTTCCAAGTGTGCACAAAGTAAATACAAATGTCTGCATTTGTTATTTAAATAAATAATGCAATAACATATAATAAAATATTAGTAATTAAGTAATGCAAATATCCTGTAACAACAAATGATCACATATACAAATATCTTAATATAAAATAGAATTAAATAATTTAGAAATGTATAATAAATACTAAGGTTTTAAAGAATGAAACAGTAAAATACAATACTATATATAGAATTAAAAAAAAGGTTTTAAATGTAATGCATCGAAAAATATATACAACCCCAATTTCAATTAAGTTGGGACGTTGTGTTAAACAAAAACAGAATACAATGATTTGCAAATCATGTTCAACCTATATTGAATTGAATACACTACAAAGACAAGATATTTCATGTTCAAACAGATAAACGTGATTGTTTTTAGCAAATAATCATGACCTTAGAATTTGATGGCTGCAACACGTTCCAAAAAAGCTGGGACCGGTGGCAAAAAAGAGTGAGAAAGTTGAGGAATGCTCATCAAACACGTGTTTGGAACATCCCGCAGGTGAACAGGCTCATTGGCCACAGGTGGGTGCCATGATTGCTCAGTCATTCACAAGCAAAGATGGGGCGAGGTTCACCGCTTTGTGAACAAGCGCGTGAGAAAATAGTCGAACAGTTTAAGGACAATGTTCCTCAACGTACAATTGCAAGGAATTGAGGGATTTCATCATCTACGGTCCATATCATCATCAAAAGGTTCAGAGAATCCGGAGAAATCACTGCATGTAAGCGGCAAGGCCGAAAACCAACATTGAATGCCGTGACCTTCGATCCCTCGGGCGGCGCTGCATCAAAAACCGACATCAATGTGCAAAGGATATCACCACGTGGGCTCAGGAACACTTCAGAAAACCAATGTCAGTAAATACAGTTCGGCGCTACATCCGTAAGTGCAACTTGAAACTCTACTATACAAAGCAAAAGCCATTTATCAACAACACCCAGAAATGCCGCTGGCTTCTCTGCACCCAAGCTCATCAAAGATGGACTGATGAAAAGTGGAAAAGTGTTCTGTTGTCCGACGTGTCCACATTTCAAATTGTTTCTAGAAATTGTGGATGTCGTGTCCTCCGAGCCAAAGAGGAAAAGAACCATCCGGACTGTTATGGATGCAAAGTTCAAATGCCAGCATCTGTGATGGTATGGGACTGTGTTAGTCCCAATGGCATGGGTAACTTACACATCGGTGAAGGCACCATTCATGCTGAAAGGTACATACAGGTTTAGGAGAAACATATGCTGCCATCCAAGCAACGTCTTTTTCATGGACGCCTCTGCTTATTTCAGCAAGACAATGCCAAACCACATTCTGCACGTGTTACAACAGTGTGGCTTCGTAGTAAAAGAGTGCGGGTACTAAACTGGACTGCCTGCAGTCCAGACCTGTCTCTCATTGAAAATGTGTGGCGCATTATGAAACGTAAAATACGACAACGGAGACCCCGGACTGTTGAACGGCTGAAGCTGTACATCGAGCAAGAATGGGAAAGAATTCCACCTTCGAAGCTTCAACAATGAGTGTCCTCAGTTCCCAAACGTTTATTGAATGTTGTTAAAAGAAAAGGTGACGTAACACAGTGGTAAACATGACCCTGTCCCAGCTTTTTTGGAATGTGTTGCAGCCATCAAATTCTAAGTTAATGATTATTTGCTAAAAACAATCAAGTTGATCAGTTTGAACATGAAATATCTTGTCTTTGTTGTGTATTCAATTAAATATAGGTCAAACATGATTTTGAAATCATTGTATTCTGTTTTTATTTATGTTTAACACAACGTCCCAACTTCATCGGAATTGGGGTTGTGTGTGAGTGTGTGTGTGTGTGTGTGTGTGTGTACGTGTACAATGATAAAAGTACTATGATATAAAATAATTAATTGTTTGTTTTTCCCCAATTCTCAATTCTTTTTGTCTAATGGCTGTCCTTAGTTTGGCATAAACCTAATGAGCTCAAACAACATTTTAAACTTCATTCAAATGTATACTCACGGTGGTCTCTTCGGGGCGTTGGGGTCCTTGATCCGCTTCATCTTCTGTCCCTTGGGAGGGATGTAGTTCTTCATCTCTGCATCGTAGCGCACCTTGTCCTGCTTGGCCATGTCTTCGAATTTGCCTTTCTCCTTTTGGGACATTGTCTAAAAGAAAAGCATCGAGACAACCGTCCATGACAAGAATGCTGTTACATGCGCAGGTGTGATAAATCGGACAATAATCTCATTATCTGACCTTCCTAGTCTCCTCTCTTTATCAAGACCAGATACTACGGGTAAGACTGCGTTCCTTTGACTTGATCAATTCTCTAACAGATATGGAGTGTAAACTGGTTACAATCATAACAATCGTACAGCTTTTAATTGGCCCAAACATAGTAAACCTAAAATTGGAAGTAGTAACTAGTGCTTTATTTTATTGACACGCCAGTCCCCATATGTAGGTTTGTTTAAAAATTACATTGTATTTATTTTATTTTTTTTTTTAAAGTGCAAAGTCTGATAGCTTGATTCTAACAATGCAAAACGCTATAGATGGGCTCACAAAACTAGCATCAATGTTGCGGTAATTATAAACCTATATTTGAACACAAATCATAGCAGCACATCCGGTTAGAGCATACAACAGTACTCACGGTCATACATTTTTTAATCTTAAAAAAAATATTAAAAAGGTGGTGCTTTGAGATACGACTAATATGTTCCACACCTACGCTCACAACTCAAAACTCTTCACTCATCTTTCCCAATTGAAGCTAATTAAAATGCCAGTAATCTATTCCTGCCCCCCCCCCCAAAAAAAATAAAAATAATTTAATGTGTTTGTTTGTTTTAATGTGGAAAACTAACACTCTATATCGTACTATATAAAAACAGTAATTAAATAGAACGTAAAGTGTTCTGCGCTTCCTCGTGTGCTCGCCTTGGCCATCATGAGGCTGCACTGTATCATGCAGTCATGCAGACAAACGAAGAACAGGCTTCTTCTTCTTCTTCTACTGTACTACTACTCGGTAAATTGTTGAAATATTAGTCGTATTTCGTGGATGAAGATTATACGCCAGTGAGTGTTGTTACATTATCTGTCTGCATGTGTTAACCCACCATGTGTGCTCAAATATCTGCTGCTTCAAAGGTTGTAAAAGTGTGACAATCGATGCCAACGTTAGCATGTCCATGGCATTTTACTTTTGTCTCATTAAACTAGCAAGCCGCTCTCCACGCAAGGAGTTTGCTTGTTTTGAATACATGTAATTCTCTTAGTTTTACAGTAAACTTAAATTGGGAGTGGCATTAACAGATTGAAACCCATTTTTTTCATTCAATGTTTGCCAAACTGCTGCTTATTATGAAGTGAGTTGAACAGTTTACTGCCACCATAAAGCGCTCCTATCTTAAGTTTACTGTTGCAAGTCATGGCACAAAAAAATAAAAAATAAATCAATAAATAAAACAGCAATTGTCTTAATGACGGCTCGTAGCTCCAAAAACTCATAAGTTGAGTCATTTGTTTCTCAAGGCCCCAATGTATTAATGCGGCTTAGTTGCATTGGTATTCTGTCAACATCAAATCTACATTTATTGTATCTGTATGTATTATACTGCACCCTTGTAGCCAAGGTAGGCACAACAGAATGAGAAGCACAATGCCCATTTCACTAACACGATGGACAAACCGTTGAATTTGTTACATTCCATTTAAATTATGTTATTACTGCACTGTATGTTTTTATAAAGTACAATACTGTAAAATGTGTCTCTGCTCAATAAAAGTTGAGAAAAAAAAAGACCTTAGAGAATTGGTCGTCCCTTACCTTCCATCGCTCGGAGCATTTCTTGGAGAACTCTGCGAAGTTGACGCTGGCGTCGGGATGCTTCTTCTTGTGCTCCCCTCGGCACGTTTGCACAAAGTAGGCGTAGGAGGACATTTTGCCCCGGGGCTTCTTTGGATCCTTCCCCATTTTGTCTTATGCTGAACAAACAGGAAAGAAAGGGGGGAGAAGAGAATATACTTGACAGGAGAGAGGCATGGGCAATATGTAAATGACGCCATGTCTGACTGGGGGCTGTCTTTGTCTATTGTTTAATGGGGCTGGAGGGAGGAGAACGGAAAGGAGGGTGTCTGGGTGAATGACTGATGAGCTTTTTTGGCACATTACGACCCCCATGATGCTGCATTATTCAAATGATAATCAAAAAGCTACCTATAGGAACCACACACTCAAACATATAAGGGGGCTACTTCATTACCACCAGGTGAAAGTTGCCAATGAACACATTAGCATTAGCTCCGCCCTTACCGCTCGCTTTGTGTCCTCGAGCTAGTTAGCCGAGCTAGCCGTTAGCAGCTAACCGCCATGATTTAAATGTTCGAGCAGGGCGACAGCTAACAGTGGCCCCCGGTGAGGGGGGGGGGGCCTTCTTGCTCCCAAGTCGTTAGATAGAACTAACACGGGAGGTTTGTTTGTAGCTTTACGCTGTATCATATAAAGAGGGTGTTATCGATGGGTTTTCATTTTTTTTGGGGGGGGGCGGTAGTGGTTTCGGAGTATTTTAGCATTAGCGCTCGCTTTTTAGCATTAGCGCTCGCTTTTTAGCATTAGCGCTCGCTTTGTGTCCTCGAGGTTGTTAGCACGCCGAGCTAACCATTTACATGGCTGAGCGGGAGGTCGACAGCTCACAGTAGGCCCCAGGCCCTCCTCACTAGTCATACACCGGTGCCATGGTTGGAGAACGTATAATACTGACGATAAAGTGGTGGTGATAATGGCAATTTAAAAAAAATAAAAATAAATAAAATAATTGAGCGAAGTTCGCCTTCTTTAGGTTTTAGCCCTTCTAGCTCACTACGGCTAGGCTAACCTTAGTCCTCCGTTGACTCAACTGCGGACGCTACGCTGACCGGCGGCGTGTGTGTGTTGACATTGGGAGGAGTCACCAGTCACCCCACGCTGCGCGTATTAATGGCGTCCACTTGAATAGGCATTATTCAAAGCAACAACAAAAAGGCACCTCAAATCCACTCGACGGACTTGTGTGTGTCTCTATGCTAGCATCCTTCCCCATCGCTGTCATTCAAGTAAGTTCACCCTTTTCCCCAACCACACGCTCTCACACTCACTCACTCACACACACACTCACACACACTCTCTCTCTCTCTCACACACACACACACCGACGCGGACAACACGCTCCACCGTAAAGGCTGCGGTCCACTTGACACAAGCGGATCCAACAAGTTCGTGACAACCAAAAGGCTTACCTCGAGTGTGCGTGGCGTCTCTCAGACAATGGGACAAAAAGCACGATGTGAGTGCGCAATGATGATGAGGAGGAGGATGATGATGATGCTCGCGTGTTTATCCTGATTGTCGGGAGCCGTGCAGCCGGCGGACATTGGCTGCCGCCGAGCCCCCCGCGAGTGTCTAATTGGGCAAGCGGCCACTTCCACTGACGGGACGGGTTGGCTGCGTGTCTGCAGCGGGACACCGTGGCGCTAAACTTGAATGGCAAATACATGCAGAGGTGGGTGTGCTGCGAGCCAGAAATTGGACTCAATCATCGTCGTCATCATCAACATCATCTGTAAAAACAAAACAAAAACCATGTTCACAAACTGCTTTGACAGACCGGGTGGCATAAAACACAATAGCAAACGTCATGATCATATAACATAACAGCAACGCACGCAAAAGAAAATGCAATCCAATCAACAATTATAGAAAGGCCCCCAAAATCCAACCGAGACCAAAACTGCTCACAATTGTCAAAGTTATCAAATCAGCCAAACGATGGCGTGTATCTTGAAAACCCCGAAAGTTGCGTCAAGGCACCGCTTTCATTTGATGATTCTGTATTTAATGTCAACAAACTTAAAAACGTGACTTCTGCCAACTTAAATCTTTATCTTCAGTGCTGTGTATGCATTGGGCAGGGCTTTTTGTCAACACGTTCGACAACGAGGAACAGAGAGCTCCAATGGGTTTCAGTGGGCCCCATTAAGTGCAAACATTTATTTTTTTAAGGTGGAAAAGATATTTATGGAGGGAAATGTCGGTATTAGCAACGTTTCTTTGATTAAGTGAGGGGGAAGCAGGGCTTGCCATTGTTTTGGAATGGATAACTGGAAAGTGAAGAAAAGCAACAAAAATAAAATAATACAAAAATCACATAGAAATGTACCTTGACACTGGGAGGTGAAAAGAAAATTTAACGTGGGAAAAAAAATCAGAGGAAAAATCTGAAAGTGTTTTATTTTTTAAATCTGGAACAAGATCTCAAATATGAATTTAGAATATGATTAATATGTTTTGAATCTGAAAAAAAAAAGCAGAAAGAATGTTAAAAATGTATGTGGAAAAAAAAGTTTTGTACAATCACTAAATTTGCTGTTGCTTTGCATTTTATTGCAAGCGACCTTAGCGAAAGCTAAAGTTTTTAAGGGTCACCAAACAAGCTCCGATAACATACAATTCCAATTGTAGCACATACAGTGGAATTCCAACATCTGGCGTGTTATGTGACTGTTTTCCAAGAACGAGTGACTGACTTCACATTTCCCGTAAGAAGAGACGCAACCCAACAACGAGTCAGCTTGACATTTCGCTTGTGTTGGCATCAATGTCGAAGGCCACGCTCACACTGCGACCTTTAAATCACAATACATTTCCCCCCAAGAATTCCCTTTTGTTGTTTTCATGGCCTCCTGTTTGACATCATGCCTGTGCATTGTTGTGGAATCAAATGTTTTCATCGCAGCCACGGAGGATGTGTGTGTTTCAGCGCCCACACATTTCCCAGTGAAACGTGTCAACACCCATACTTTCTGCCACACCCACAACGTTTCACATTTTTTGTCGCTCCCGCAGACATGTGGCTGTTTCAACACCCACACTTTTCCCAGTGAGAGGGTTCGACTCCTACATTTTTTCATCACACCCACACTTTTCTCAGTGAGAGGTGTCAACACCCACACTTTTCTTCACACCTGCCGGCGATGGTGTTTTTTTTCTACACGGACACCTTTCCCGGTGCAAGGTTTCCCACACTTTTTGTCGCACCCGCTGGAGATTTCAATGTTTTAGCACTGACACTTCCCGGTGAAAGGTTGAAACGCCCACACTTTTCCCAGTTAAAGGGTTCAGCACCCACATTTTTTCCCCCTGTTGCACCACACAACGTTCCCAATGACTTGCGCCATTTATGACGGATGTCGTTCAATCTTCAACACTAATGTCATTTTGCGACGACTGAACGCGGGTGCGAAGCCGCCATCGATCTGGAGGCGAACTCGAGAAAATTGAACGTGACCCTTTGAAAGGTCAACCTTTCCGTGGAAAGAGACCGCCGTGAAGTAACACCACAGTATCGATTTGGAACCTTACTTTAAAATGTTTATGTTGGCCTCAGGGTGTCACTAGCGCCACACTTCACTTCAGTCAACACCAAGGTTGAACTTGAAACATGACTGGTACTATGTTCTATAGTACTGAAGTAACCACTTCCCAATGTTAATAATACATTGTCACAACCACACAGAATACTGTAACCTCATCAAGAATACCTAAATACCATTGACAGCTGATGAGGCTTCGTTCCGGTTGAAGCGGGGTTTCAGGAAGTTTTTCAATAGCGATTGATTTGGGACTGTCATTGATTAGGGAGCGGTTGCTAGGGAACAAGAAAGGTGGTGATCACCCTTGACCGTAATTACCTGTGAGATGTCGTGATTGGCCAGCCCCACAAAATAACAAAAAGAAAAGTCTTGGTGTTTCGCAGTGGTTGTTAGAGAAAAGACTGCCGCAGCACTTGGTGTTGGAAGTGGGATCGAATGATTGGTCATTTCGAAAGTATTGCCACACTGCTCAGTAGACAGGAGTGGCGTACAACAATTGACGACAAAATAAAAACTCTTGGTGTTCCCAAGTCTTTTTGTGATACATAAAACATTGTGCCTTGAATTGGTGTCAGAAGTGGGATCAAATGTTTGGCTGGTACCATATTACAACAAAAGGACTAACTGTTGTGTTTCCAAGTGTTTTATTAGAGTATGGTAGAACAAATTGGCACACCAGTTGGTGTTAGAAGTGGGATTCAAGAAGTGACCACCCCCACTAAATGACAAAAAGGCATTGCCATTCCAACAGGTGTCAGAAGTGAGATACAAGAATTCAACATTGTCACAAAAAGACAAAAGGAATACTTTTGGTGTTTCCCACTTTTTATTAGGGGAATATAGAAAATATTGCCACACCAAGTGTGTCAGAAGTGGGGCTCAAAGATTAACTAGCCCCACAGCACAACAAAATGAAGACTCCGCACTGTTTATTATGTAATATGGAAAACAACTGGTGAGGACTGCACTTCTCTATAACTCTCGCTCCCTTCGTTTCCTGCTGAGAAGCAGCTGGGCGTTGTTGGTGGGTGTTCAGTCGGAGAAAATACATTTTGTACAAAACTCATCACGAGGTCGGTGGGTGACAGCTACTGTGTCATTCATAAAAGAAGAAGATGCCTTTTCTTTTTAAAACCTCCACGAGTCAAATGACCGGCACGGTACGGAACTTTTCAGTTCAAATCAGCGGAAATGTATTTCGTCTTTCGTTTTTCTTAGCTCTCAATAATGCATCTGTTACTTCTCTTCGGGACACTGATATTTTGGAACCGGTGCTGAACGGTGCATCTGTTGCCACGCGACGAGATGACAAGATTATCCTAATTAGGTCAACAACAACAAAACTCCAAGTTGGCAGAACCTGTGTCATAACTTGTAAACCTTAGTTAAGTCGACAACAGTCGGCAAAAGTTGAGAAAACTCAAAAATGATATTTTACGTTTTGTCAAGGTTTATTTTTTGTAATTTTTATGTTTTTTTTTTTTTTTTTGCAGTGTATTTTTACGACAGGGACAGCGTGACCCAACTTTACGAGCTCTCCACGCCGGAGCCTTACTGCCAAATCGATGCGCTGGACGCGGTCGACGGCTGTGTAACATAAGCCAGTAAAACACAATGGGAACAAGCATCCCATTGCGGGAATCATTTCTTTGTGTACTCACAGCTGCTTTTTGCACGGAGGCACTGAGGTGAGTCTCACCATTAACCACTTCACTTGACTCATAGTTTTGTACTCATAGTGCAGCGGTGCCTTGAGATACGAGTACACCGACTGACCAGTTCCTCGAACTCAGTTCACTGCACAATAAGCGGCAGTTTGGCAACTCTTGACAAAAAGAGGCTTCAAGCTGTTTAAGGCCATTCCCACTCCCACTAAACATGAAACAACGCAAATTACCCGTCGCGTAAAAACGGAACTTGTGTCTCACAATACCACGGCATTCTTTTTTTTTCCAGGTATGTTTTCATGATTATTTATTATCCGAGTACTTAGTAACGAACAAATTGTGCCTCACACCGCAAAACTGTGTGAAATTATACAAGCCCAGATAGCAAGAAGAGCAAAACGCGGGCTTTTTTTGTTCTCCATACCAGAAAAGTGGCAGAAAATGAGAATGTTCACATCGCGTGGGCAGCCGCGACAGGGAGCCCAATTTGTGTTGCCGAGCAATTTCCGAATGATGTCGCTCTTCAGCTTGCAACAAGGTGGTGAGTCAAAATAAGCCAGAAGTCATATTTGAGGCTTATTTTCTCAGAAAAAAAAAAGGTGTCTTTTTTTTCCAGAATAAAGTCAAAAAGTTTCTTAGCGGGGGAGTAGAGGTGTAATACTACGAGAATAAAGATTTTTTTTTTTTTGCTTTTAGATAAAATGTGTCGATCCAGAGACAATATAGTTGTGTTTTTCATAAAAAAAAAAAAAAAGTTGCTCATCTTATGAGAATAAAGATTTTTCATTCCAAATTTTTAAAGAAAAAATAGTATGACAAAAGAGTCTCTTTTTTGACAAAAAAAGATCATCATACAGCAGAATAACAATATTTTTGGTGAATCAAATCCGAATCTTTTGAATGATGAGTCAGATTTTGCGGGGAAAATAGTTTCAAGAAAAAAAGCTTTCTTTTACACGACCTGTGCCCGTGTAGCTGTAAACAATTGTATGTTTGTGTAAACAAATGTATGCCGGCGCTTGATGTGTGGCAGCGGCTACCGTCCAATCTGTCAATCAAGGAATCAACAACCATCCAGCGTTTATAACACAAAATATCGCCACATTGTTTATTTCTGTCCCGGAGTTTTGATGGTGACTCATAAATGATTTGCGTGTGATTGATTACGGCGCAGTCTGTCGTCCTGGATTGAGTTCAAATCAGCAAGGTTAAGGTTTTGAAATATAGAACAGCCTTTTTTCCCCCCTCCCCTGGCATTGGCATTGGGACAGCTGTTGTGGATTTCAAATAGCGAGGCGTCCTCTATGTTCTTTACATCACAAGTTGAAATAAATTGATTAGCTTGGTGAGCATTTCTTTTGTCTTGAAAGTGACAAATGTAGCAACCTTATGCATAATGTAATGTAGTTTCTGATGCCGCTTTCCTTTTCTTTTCCCAGTTCCATTTGTACGATAAGTATAGACATTTTAAATGATACATGTATTTGGAGAAAAGAAATGAAACCTTTAGCTACGGCGTCGTCGTTTGGCAACATTTAGGCGCCCGTGCAAAGCAGAGATGACTCATACTTCGCCACCTCATCCGGCGAAATCGGTCAACCGTGCGCACGGCACGTGGCGCATTTGTGTCAAGGTGAACCGCCTTTTACAGCTTTGCAATCGATGGGAGGGCACTTGAGAGGTGCGAGAGGGAAAAGGAATCCCTTTCAAGGACTCCATGATCCAATCGGGCGGCTTCTCGTGATTTCTGGTTTGAAGAGAAAAATTGTCACCAAAGCACTTATAGTGGAAAATGTGACCCGACGATGAGAGCTCCAATCTTCCGATACGGTTTTACGACGGTGACTCTGCCAGAGGAAGGTCAGCGCGGCGTAGGATGAACTCGTTTAGCCTCTCAATGTGCTGTTGCGAGGATTTAGTAGGAAACGGTACAAAACGTTGCCCAGGGATTGGTGGTCAGCACTTCTTTTGAGCTGAAGATAAAGATTAGGCTTGTCACGTCATCGATGAGGGAGGGAAACGGCATGTTCGCATTTGAACACGTATGTACCTGTATATGTGTGCTACACTGCAAAAATGCAAAATCCTGAATTGATCCTCTTTCCAGTGAAAGCAGCGCACCATACTTATTTTAAGACGGTTTTGACTTTTTCCCAAAGTTGCAGCAAGACAAAAACACTAAAAGACTCAAGTCAATTCATACTCGTTTCATTAGTCGATTTTATTTTCACTTGAAAAAAATAATAAAATACGTTTTTTTTTTGTTTTGTTTGTTTTTAATCTGCCAATGGAACTAGTGTGAATTGACTTCATCGGATTCTTAAAATAGGAATTTTTTTTCCCTCTCTTGCTGAAGAAAAACGTCAAAACTGTCTTAAAATAAGCACAGTATGATATGTTCACTAGAAGTGAGATGAATTCACTGAATAAGATCTTGCATTTTTGCCGTGTACAAACAGAGTATGTGTCGTGATCGAGAGTGCAAAGCGTGTGTGGCGATTGTGAGAAAGGTTGACACGATTCACGGAGTGATTGGCGAAAAAGCTATGCCGTGAGTCAGCATGGCTCCCAGTGTTTCATTTTGCCATCAAAAACCCTTTTCTCCGTCTTATTTTGCTGGGGGGTTTTTTCATGCTGTTTCATAGTTTGAGATATCACAAAAGCTACAAATATGTGTCACAGCCATTGCTCTGCTTCTGTTTCTTTTCTTGTTTTCTCCACTTTTGGCTCAGAAACACATGTTTTTGGTGAAACCAACCCATCATGTTCTACTGCTGATTACTAAAGAACGCTAAAATAAGAGGCGACAGTTATTTTTGGAAGCTTTGGTGCTCATATTGTCACAGAACACAATATTCCATATTCCTCAGAAAAGAGGACGCCGACGGTGGCCGCCGGGCTTTCTGCTTTCTGCTTTCCGGACAAATCCGTAAAAGTCGTTAACCGTTGAACTTTCTTTTTAATAATGCCGACTTTTATTGCGCCGCAGCGCCGGACATGGGCGTCCCCGGATGTGCGCTCGTCCTCTGTTTGGAGCGGCAGGCCCACTGGGTCATTCTCACTTTATGCGGCCCTGGGCTCGCTGTCTGGATGTGCGATGTTCGAACGATGGTCATCTCTCTGCGCATACCGTCGCCGTCGTCGTCTGATAATACTAGTTTTCTGTTTTTCTGTCAACGACTACTAACCGATATCTTGCGCCAAAGCAAGCGAAGGAGCCCTTTGTTCACGAATGTTGTGTAAATAGTGGATCGATGCATAGACAGACAGCCAGATGGATGGATGGATGGATGGATAGATAGATAGATAGACAGACAGACAGACAGACAGATAGATAGACGTACGGACGGACGGACGCGACAACAAATGGAGCATTTCAATAAGTGTTCTAAAAAGCTTTTATGAATACAATCAAATATTTCAAATGTGTTTTTTTTTTTTTTTTCCCCGTTACTGTTTTCAGGATTTTTTTTTTTTTTTTTTTTTTGTACTACTTTTTTCCTGAGTATTAACTGTGTTAGTATGTGCCTTTTATATTGGCTGGAGTAGTTTGAGAGAAAAATGAGGTCCATTGCAAAATGATGTGACTTTATTGGGTAATAATAAGATGGTGTAACCTTTAAAAAGTGGCTGCAGTGGATATAGCGTTTCCCGGAAACTGCTTGAGGGATGTTATTCGCCTTGCTTTATTACTGTTATTTAGCAACATGAGACAAATATTGAAAATGACTTTGAAGTCACATTCAAGACACGTAAGCATTATTAGCTTTAGAAAGGCCGAAGTTGTGATACTGTGTCTAATGAAGTTGCCATAATGTCCAGAATCCAACAGAAAATCACAAAAATGGCCAACGAGGACACAGAGTTGTGCGCGAGCGATCGCATCGGATTTATCTGTAGCTCAGCGTCGACTGTGTGGATTACTTGTGTATTTCCGAGTGTGTGCGCGCTACAAAGACACAAGTTTTCAGAGAGATTTTGTCGGAGCGCTACCACAGCAGTTAGACACATGGACGTTGCTAAATTGTGGAGGGTGGCAGTGGTATCGGGGTTGAACTTTCCGATTTGCAGGAATGGCTAACGTGCCCTGAAATACCTGTTTCAAATCCAAATTGCTGACTTCCTGTGTCTTTTCGGGCATACCTTCCAGAGACTTTTTTTTTTTTTTTGTCGGTAAATTTATCATAGAAATGCCTTCCGATTTTTATCTTGCTGCGTAAAACTGACTTCAGGGGCTGAATTTCCGAATTTGATTGGGAATGGCCAAAATGCGTGTCAAATGTCTTCTTCAAATCAAAATGGTAGGCTTACCGTGTCTTTTTGGGGGGGACATTTTTGCAGGTCTTCCTCTGATACACATGTCTACCTGACTTCCTGTTGCTAAGTGAAACTTGTTTCGGGGGTCGGATTTTCGAATTTGCGGGAATGGCCGAAATACGTCTGCTTCCAACCAAAATGGCTGACATCCCGTGTCATTTCGGGCATACGGTATACAGCGTACTTTTTTTGTAGGTGTCCACCAAATTTCATGTTGCTCAGTGAAACTTCAGGGGCTGATTTATTGAATTCATGCGACTAGCCAAAATGCCTGTGAAATGTCTGCTTCAAATCAAAATGGCTGTCTTCATGTGTCTTTTTTGGACTTGTTCGTAGGTTTCCTCCTGAAAGACATGTCGACCAAATTGGATGTGGCCAGGTTAAACTGGCTTAAGGGGCTGAATTTTCGAAATGCCCCTTGGATGTCTGCTCCAAACCAAAATGGCTGACTTTCTGTGTCTTTTCAAGCATGGCTTTTTGGGACTTTTTTGTGGGTCTACTTAAAATAGACATGTTTACCAAATTAGTTTTTGCTAAGTGAAAGCGGCTAATGGGGGCTGAATTTGAACCTCACCTTCCTCTCGGACGCCACGGTGCTCCTCTGGGGTGCGCATGGACAATTCGTATGTTCGCTCGCTCGCTCACACAAACAACATGCGTCTGATGTCAACAAGGCCTTGTGTATGCAAAGTACTGTATACTCAGTACTCGGTCAAAATAACAATTCTCTTCAAACGTGTATAATGTGTTTAGAATTGTTCCTGACCGATGCTCACAATGGAAAAACAAACAAAACAACAACATGTAATTCCTCCGCTCCTGCGCTGCGCTTAGTGAGAATGAAGGAAGCGACGCACATGAGGGGGCATCGACAGTGGCACAAAATGCGGAAACAACAGCGTGTTGCATCACGGGGAATGCATGCAAAATTGCATTTTGCACAGTCCACCGTGTACACTGCCAGTCAAGCGCGATTGTAGCGCGTATTTATTATTGCTGCAGGGTGAGGTTCATATTCTATATTTATTTTCCCCGGTGGTAACTAATAGCAACTGTCCCTAGATGTATTTGTGTGTGCGGCTGTTGCTTTTGTTTACATTTTGAACATGCTAATGAGCATTGTCGCCGTTGTCTCCAATTGACGTGACTTAGGACTGGAGCTGCAGGGGCACCAAAATATTACACACGGCTCTCAGTGTGAGAGCCGTGTGTAATTTGACACACAGCAAACATACATTTGTTCCACGACCGAGCTTGTAACGCAGTTGAGCTATGTGTCAAATACATTTTTCCCATTGAAATGAGGTGAAATAGCATGAGTTCGTTCCATCCTCCTAAAAAAAAAAAAAAAAAAAAAAGGCCGCTATTGCTTTTGTAGGTTTTGAATAAAGAAAATTAGCACTGGAAAAATGTAATACAAAAGTATGTAAAGAAGTGGACTGCTTTTCTAAAGTGTCACCAGGCTGAAAGTCGCACACACTGTAGCACGTTTTTCTGTTGCTGTGCCTTTAGGAGGGCGTGGCCGAATGACTGGCATCAGCCGTTCTGATTCAAGTTCCGATTGGCCATTTTCCACATCTGCTCCATGCTCCTTGCGAGTGTTTTCATTTTGTATTTCATTAGCCTCATTGCATAATTAGCCAAGTTTTTTTTTCTTCATGTTTTTGCCAAACAAGAAAAAACACAACAAACATGCAAGAAGAGTCCAATTGTCTCGATTCAAACTTTGGAGTTTAGCATGATCTGGATGACCGAGAATCTGCACAGACACGAAGAAAAGACAACAGTTTGGGCAAAGACATTAGCAGTATTTTTATTGATATCGTGACGCGAAGTTAAAAATGACTTTTATGCAATTAGGCTGATTATTAGAGCTAACTGTTTGCGTTTGGCAGCTTGTCCCATTCAATGAATGGATGGAGTATTGTTCATTATCCGTCAAAACTGAGCATTGTTAATATTTGAGAAATTCTATTCGTGACTTGCTTCCAGCACACCACCGCACACCGCGCGATCTGGCCGAACCCAACTTGGACTGGATTAGCAAAAAAAAAAAAAAATGACAGTTGGCGACTCACACCTGCACGTTGAGCGATGTACAGTAAGTCACAAACGCCCTGCGACCTTAAACTGTCAGCTTGTATAGGCTTTTGAGTCGCCACATCGTGTGTATTATAACGCATTACTTTTATTAAACCATAAAAAGATAGATTGATGGTCAAGGGAGAAGTGGCTTGCTACAGAGAAAGGACACGGGTGACCATAAAAGCGAGTGACTGGATATATTGAGAGATTCAGCTCGTTCCCATTCGCTTGAATGTACTCGGCGCGCGACGTACATCTCTTGCATTCATTTTGGCAACAATGACTGCAAACGTCGCTATTTCATCCACAGGTACATATGAAATTACGATATAAATATAGTTACATATTGTTGTCTAAATATAGATCGCGCATGCAATTGTAGATAAATGAAAGTAGCGAGCGCCATGTAGATTATTGGAACGGAGTAAAAGTACCATTTCTTCTTAACGTAAATACTCAAGTAAAAGTAAAAAGTAGGATTCGTTAAAACTGCTTTGAAAAGTACATTTTATCCAAAATGTTACCAAGGAGAAAAATAAAATCAAGGAAAAATGCCTCTATGTCAGTGCTGTTATTTTCTGCCTTTGACAAAATGATTAAAAAACAATTACTGAAAATAAAAGAAGTAAAATTGGGGAAATATAGATTAACATTACATCTCTCCATCACTGTCATTATTTTCTGGCTCTGAGAAAAAAATACAAACACATGATAAATACAAGGCGGCACGGTGGCCGACTGGTTAGAGCGTCAGCCTCACAGTTCTGAGGACCCGGGTTCAATCCCGGGCCCTGCCTGTGTGGAGTTTGCATGTTCTCCCCGTGCCTGCGTGGGTTTTCTCCGGGTACTCCGGTTTCCTCCCACATCCCAAAAAAATGCATTTATTGGAGACTCTAAATTGCCCGTAGGCATGACTGTGAGTGCGAATGGTTGTTTGTTCCTATGTTCCCTGCGATTGGCTGGCAACCAGTTCAGGGTGTACCCCGCCTCCTGCCCGATGACAGCTGGGATAGGCTCCAGCACGCCCGCGACCCTAGTGAGGAGAAGCGGCTCAGAAAATGGATGGATGGATGATAAATACAATTGGGATAAAAAAGTATCAATCTCATTACACTGGCATCCTTCAATACCAAGGAGAAAAAAATAAAATAAAACAATACTCTCGATCAGTGCAATTATTTGATGTTGAAAAAAATAGTAATTACATTTTTTTTTTTTTTATAAAGTAAAACAGGGGGGGATGATCTATCTCATTACGCTGTACTCAATCAATAGCTAGAAGAGGGAAAAAAAGATAATAGCCATTTTCCTCATAAGTGTTATTATTTTCTGGCTTTGAAAACCCCACAATAAAAATAACCAATTACTTGAAACAATAGTTCAAACCAAATCGATTTCATTTGACCAGTATCGATCCACCCAGCCTGCTTATCTCGTTTGCAGTGACTCTGCTGGCCGGCCAGAGGGCGCCCCCGAGCCGCGCTCGCCGAGTGACGATGCCGCCTACCACCACGAGAGAAGAGAACAAGCGGGGACGAAACGCTCGCCCCCGCTCTCCCTCACTTTCGCTCCTCGGTGGCGTCGCCCCGTCAAAGTGCTCGGAGCTCCGACGCCGCGGCGCATGTGCCTTGTGGCCGACACGGCGAGCTGCCTGCGTGGGGCCCGGCCTCGACGAAACCGAGAATGCTTCGGGACCACCGGCGGCACGTCGCGGGCTTGCTCCTGCTCTCCCTCGGTGAGTGGCCGCCTCCACTTCGCCTCCACTTTTTTTTTTTGTCGCGCTATTGTTTTTTTTTTTTTTTTTTTAAATTATTACTCTTTTTTTTTTTTTTTTTTTTTTTAACACAAAAACATAAGAGTCCACGCTTGACTTCCACAAGTGAGCGCTGACAACTTTCAGAGGAGTTTGCTGTTTAAAATACAGTAATTCAAAAGCAACCAACCACAAAACAAACAGTTGTGGCAAGTAACTGAGTATAACTACTTCGTTACTGTGCTTAAGTAGATTTCTCCGAATTTATGTGGCAAATCAGGTGGCGGTACTCGAGTATTTATTTTTCTGCAGACTGTTTACTGCCTCAAAAGTGCACTTTGTACTTCTTACTGTAGAGTCTTTTTATGAAAATATGCCATTTTCCATATCGAAAGTCTGACTTTGACAAGTATTACTTGGATCGTTTGGTGAGGTAGACTCGTAGATGTCAGATAAACACGTGATCTTATTTATTTATTTCCCCAAAATAATCAACATGCACATGTGTTACCAGTGAAAAAATTGTGTTGAAAGTCACAATTAACAATAAATCTGGTATACTCTGATTATTATGGAAGATGGCGGGCGAGAGATACCCCATTCCGAGTAAATAATGAAAAGAAAAGAAAAAGAAAATAATTTTTTCATGGGCAGATATGCTTAAATGCCTGCACAATCATGAATTTATTTGTTTTCTTTCTGAAAGCCATAGCCAAAGTACTTAAGTGGAGTATTGTTATTTTAGCTTGTTTAATGCAGTTTCGTGGGTTACATTTTGTGTCAGGGACACAAAAGAGCACATTTTCACAATAACACCCTTGATGAACGCGCTCGTTCATTTTTGTCAACATTTGCAAATGATGATACAACATAAATAGAGAATTGTTTGCGAATCTTCTGACCTTCAAAAACCTAATCCGAAAAGGACGCACAGGTGTCTTTTTTTTTCCGTTATCATTCGCCAATTTAGCATTGAATAGATTTTTTTTGTTAGTTAGGTTTTGCTGGCATGAAGGTCAAGTCAAGGCTATGTAGCACTTTTTACTTTTTGTATTGAAGTACGTTTGAAGAACCTGCGCTTTTGGACTTTTGCTTGAGTGCAGGTTCTTCTGCAGTACTTCTCCTTTTAGCAGTCTTATCTGTACGTCCACTTAGAGTAACTCCAGGGTGCGTGAGTACAATACTTTTGCCACATCTGACCGCAGCTGAACTAATCAGTGCAGACCCGCGATACAAGAGTACGGTTTCTTGCGCAAATGCCGTTTGCGCCTATTTTGTGCCTTGTTATCTCTCGTCAATCCCACTTGGCAAGTCAGAGAGTGTGTGAGGTGTGGTGGAGTGCGTCCATTTATTTGTGCTCTGGCGTGGTTGCGCGCTGAGGAGTGAGTGCAACGGCAGCCCACTAAAGCGGTCTTAACCTTTATTTATTCGCTGAGCCAAGGCACAAATTAGAATAACAAACGATACGATGTCTGTTTGCATGACGCTAAAAGGACTACTGGAGTCGAGGACAAAGCTACGTGGTTGTTATTGAACAGCTTGAAGCCTCTTTTTTTGGGGGGGGTTTTTGAAGAAGAATGATTCGTTATTGACCAAACTGTTGTAAAGTGAGTCGAATTCACTGCCGACATACAGCGTCGGTATCTCAAGTCTTTGCTTGCAATTCAAAGCAACAACAACAACAAAAAATCGGCCTGACGGCGGCTTGCGTCTCGGAAAAATTCATAAGTAGGCTCACTCGTATCTCAAGGCACTGCTGTAATTTCATATTAGACATGGCTTTGGCCTGAGCACAACAGCAGTGCATTTGTTATTTTTTTCAGCAAATAACTGAGGATATTTCCCCCCCCCCAAAAAAAAGAAAATCTGTGAATTCTCGAATGCTGAACTGCACATATGTGGCGGTTCACTGTATATACTTTTTGTGACATTTTTGTTTGTGCCATGAGATTTTACAAAGGTAAAATATGCGCAATGGCGTAATAAAGGTTGGGAAAACACTGCTTTAGTTCATATTGAGTCTGCTGGCACACATCTCTCTCAGATTTGATTTAATAAGCAGAAATTGCCTTTCAACTTAACGAACCCACTCCACACTTCAGTTCCATTATACAGGCACGTGACCGCGGGCTGTGATGGCGCTTCGTGCCTGCGCAAAAAGCTTGTTTGTTTGGCACAAACGTGTTCCAGTGGGTTCAGGGCATCTTTGCCTGTGTGGAATATTAATGGCGCCGAGCAGGAAGAGGTCAGGAATGTGTCCAGTTGGGCCAGATCTGCTGCTGTTATTCCCCCCCGCCCCCCTCCTGTTCTTGTCCTCCCCGATGTGCACTAGAGAGGGCGCGGCGCGGACGCTGACAACAGCATGAAAAGCAGCAGCAGCAAACATCTGGGCCACGTTCCAACTGTGACATTTTCGACAGGAAAAGTCATTTTGATTTAGATTTTTGCATTGAAATGCTACTCCCCCCCCCCCCCCCGGCCCCGGCCCCGGCCCCGCCTGTGTGGAGTTTGCATGTTTTTCTCCGGGCGCTCCAGTTTCCTCCCACATCCCCAAAACATGCATGGTAGGTTAATTGAAGATGCGCCACAGTATATCGCAGCTCCTCTTCCGCGCCCCCAGCTTTATCGCAGATTTTGAAGCGATTTTTATTGATGTGTTTTTAAAGTGTGCACGCACGTTTGAAATCAATTTGAGTCCAATTCAGGTTCATTTTGAAAGTGCCAAATCACACGAGAGCAACATCATTCAATTCGCTGTCTTTGTAGTGCCACGTTGTGCCGCAACATGCCAGGCAGCACTGAGCTCTACTGCAGAATTCAACGCAAGAAGAAGAGGCAGACTAGGTCCCCTACTAAGCTGCAGTAGTGACAGTCCACTGAGCAGGGAGAATCGGTGACGTCCTAAAACCAGTAGCACGACATCGGATTTGAGGTTTGAATATAACGCTGCTGTCAGACATTTGAACATGCGGATATACGTCTTGTTTGTGTTGAATTCTCTCATTATGATATGACACTAGCAACAGTTTGAGGCCTGTGGCTTGAAACCAAGCGCGGGTGGGCCGCGCTCGATCGTCTCCTCATTTCAAGCTGACGACTGCTAATTAGCCTTCCCGCTAACACGGTACACCGGTCCAGTGTCTCGATATTCCGCTCGCCCGCTGGAACCGTTGCTTTCTAGATGAAGCGCGACGTTAAATAATTCCCAATCTCATGAGGTCTTAATGGCGTCACAGTCACCGTGCTGTTATGGGGGGAATTTCTATTGTAGATTCCCGGAGAGAACGCTTGGAATCAATACAGAGAAGGAAAGTTGTGGCTTTGCAGATGGCAATGCAGGCTGCAAAGGAGCCGGTTTATTTGGAATCAAGAAGCCTGGGGCAACACTCAACATCCCTTTTGTGACATTTTTGTTTGGTGGCGTGCCGTGAGATTTTTCCCAAATTACACGCAAACAAAAGCCCGAGATTTGGCTGACTTTTGCCACATCCGGGCTGCTTGCAGCTGTCTTGTGTCCGTGTGTGTTTTTCTGCCCTTGAAGCACAACTTCAACCTCGTACAGTAATTCAATTCGGTGTTTCTCTCTGTCCGAACTTGCGCCTTCACCTCGGGCTTAAGCGCTCACCAAAAGTGCCTTTTGAAGTCAAGTGGGGTCTCTGAAAAATAGATGAGATTCCCTCTCAGCACTAGGAATCACGTCTGACCGAGCCGCCGCACGCCGGCTTATAAAAGACGCGCCTGGCCGGGAAATATGTATATTCTTATTAGACGTTTTTATTACCGAGCGAATGGCTGCATAATGAACGTCTGCAGGCTCTTTCCTGGAGAACAGCTGGTGATATGTCTTCATCAACGCTCCTAGGTTGTCCTCTAATGGTTACCGCAGCACTTTTTTTTTGTTTTTTTACTTTCTCAGCGCGGACGCTTAATAGAGGTCGCCATTCCGATGAACCGGTGTTGGCAGAGAGTCAGATTTGTGTGACTCCGGTACTTCTGGTATTTTTTCTTTTTTGGGCATATCGATTCCTGTGAATTCCTCTCGGAATTTGGTCCCAGGATCGATAACGGCGTCGTTCAATTATAAATTGTGATGGATGGCAATGCGGACAATACCCTAACCACTTTGAAGGATTTACTTTGGTCTTTTAGATCTACACAGGTAGAAAATATCGTGTTCATACCCCAAATTCCAGCCGAGGGGAAAACTTACATCCGTTTGTCTTGTCTACAGTGGCTAAAAAAAGTCGACACACACTGTTCAGTTATATTGATATTTAAAAAAAGGATACCTCTAAATCATAAAAAAAACAAAAAAAAAACACCTAAACTTACTGTGACCTATAACCTGTACAATTTAGAACGTAATTGTGTGCCCACTCTCCTTTAAGCTGGGATGTGATCAGTCACATTCAAAATCATGTTAAATGAGAGTCGGAACACACCTGTCGCCATTTAATTTGTAGCAATTGGACACAATCTTGAGGACGAGTTCATCCTTGAAGAACCATAGAAAATGGCCACTTTAAAGCAAAAGGGCAGACTCCCTGTGTCTTTTCTTGAGGCCTTTTTTGTGTGGGTTTTCTCATGATTGAAATGTCTACCAAATTCCATGTTGCGAAGTCAAACTGCTTCCAGGGGCTGAATTTGAAGTTTCTTATTTCTTTGGTGGCGTGTCATCAAACGTGGCCAAGTTGTCCCGAAATTGGCGACTTCAGACCAAACGAGCCGCGTTCCTCTGTGGCTTCTTGAGACTTCCTCGTGATAGACGTCTGCCAAATTTCATGTTGCCGAGTGAAAGGGACTCAATGCGGCTTGTGTAAGTTGGTTGAAAGTCTGCAACTGTTGTCTCTCCCTGCAGGTCACATCATCTTAGCTGCCGGCAGCTCAGAAGAAGCCTCACAGGTAAGCGTCTTTGTCCTCTGTTCTGCGAACAAATTGGAATTCAAGCCTTGTGTTAATCATCCAGTTTCTATTGCTTCGCCTGCTTGTGTTTAGACTTGAATTACCTGCGCAGAGAAAACAAACGTCCCCCACCCCCTCTCTAATTGTTGAACGATGAGCTACGGGATGAAAAAGCTGCATTTTGCTTTGCGGTCCTTCTTTTGAGCTTTACATCTTTTTTGTGTGTGTGTGTGTGTGTGTGTGTGTTTTTTTTTTTTTTTCCATGTTGGTACTTTGCCGCTCAATAAATAATGAACACTTTGCTTCTTCAGCTCGCTGTGAGCGTGTTGACAGTGAAAGGCTCCTTGCAGGGTTGCTTAACATGGCAGGAATGGGAAATTACTGCCTCGGGCCGCTCTGATCTGCAGTTGGATTTGTCAAAAACTCATTTTTTAGGAATGTTGGCAATATATGAACTTTTCAACCACACTCAAAAGTGTGGGAAACTGTGGCAAGCGGCATGGTGGGAGCCATTGAAATAAACACACGCATATATATGAAGGGAGCTACTGCCATAGTTTGAGCAGTCAGTTCCATCCAATGTCGCTTATTGTCCCAGTTCACCAAGGTACTCGCTTTTGGTTGGAGGTACTGTACCGATTGAGAAATACGGAAGCGTTTGATCAATCTGAACTTGTGGACTAGTCTCGTTACTGTTTTCTGGTGAGTCATCAAACTTCTCCGTCTTTGAAGGACCCTCGCAAATGGCCAAAATGACCCAAAAAGGGCCTCGTCAAAGCCAATTGGCTGACTTCCTTTGTCTCTTTCGGGCACGGCTTCTTGGGATTTTTTGGTGGGTCTTCTCGTGATAAACATGCCAACTAAATTTCATGTTGCTCAGTGAAACTTGTCTTCAGGAGCTGAATTTCCGAATAAATCCCAAGGTGTGCTACCGAGCCCACGTTTGGCTATTTGTTCGTTTACTGCTGATCAAATGTAATTGGATGTGTAACTAACCTGGCTAACGGAGAATTCAATTGAAGAGTAAACATTATCCATGGTATCTAAAAATGCTCATTTGGAATCACTGACTCTGTTCATACTGAAACAAATGAAATGTGTCCTTTGTGTGTTTCGGGGGCGGGGGGAAGTAAGCCGATGAGCTGTGTTAAGGTTATTCTAACAGTTTACCTAACATGTTGACGCTCGGAATGTGTCTTTGAAATCGTTTGTATCGTAACGACCCAGCAGTTATGTGTTATGGGAAATATTGTTAAGTGTGTTAGAAGTTCTGATGATCTGTAATGCGTGAAAATGTATAGCCTGAGTCCTGATCTGTGATTGGATGAATATGTACGGGACAGGGAAGACGGTTAGAGAAGACAGCAAGGTTCTAGAATTGCTTTGATGATTTTATTGAAAAAACAAAACAACTCTAAACAGAAAAGACTTGCCAAGTTGTGTGTTTCAAGTCAAACTCAGGAGTCTTTCATAGGTTTTAGCCAAGCCAGACCCAAGTCCTTAAATGAGAGAATCGAGTCTCGTCCTGTGACTCGAGTCGCCCAGCTCTGGTTAACAGTTTTTGCAAAGGAGATGCACGGACGTTCTTCTGTTAAAAAGTCAAGAAGCCGGTAGCATTTTATTGCGACCTTTTCGGCACATCTATTCTTAGACATGACAGCCCATGAAACTCTGGGGGGGGAAAAATGACCTGAATAAAGTTTGGACCTTGACATGTGGCAGCAAGTTGGCTGTTGCTTAGTCACCATGGACTGGCATTTACTACAAAGCTTTTTGTATATGTACATGTGTATCCACACTGCTGAATTCCAGACAGACGGGTCCAACATCAATTAAACCTTGTACTATTTTTCTTGCATTAACTTATTCTTGTCGTGGTTTCCCCTCCACATTTGACCTAAACTGCGCACAGCGAGTTGTTAGCATCCCACCGTGATTTCCTCAAGTAGAGGACAACACGAACAAATTAGCAAGGAATGCACATTTGTGGGTCATGTGAGCGCTCCACATTAGTTGTGGCCTGGCTTACGAAAGCGGACTAGACCCTGAATAGTAGCAAACGTAATTAAAGCCCTCACGCAATCATTTTTCATGGTGAATTGTTGACATTATCAAAACTTTGACAGCACGCGCAGCCCACTTTTAGATGTTGAAAGCAAAATAGGCATCGTAGACCCATCTGTCTAGGATACCTGCTCCCGATCGGGGCTCATTTGGGCAAGTTCTTTAGCATGAATATTGGAATGTACGCTAAATCGATGTTTTAAACCAAAATAGCCAACTTCCTGGTCAGTTTCAGGCTGAGGTCTTTGAGACTTTTTCGTGTGACGTTCACCCAATTCCGTGTCAAAGTGGTGTTTTGTTGTACTTTCCAAAATTTCAAATGATCATAAAACATTCGCTGCCCACATTTAATGGTGTAGGCAAAAAAAAGCCTGGCATTTTAGCGGGCATCTGTGTATGATACCTGCTTCCGATCGGGGCCCATTTGAGCGAATTCGCTAGTAGGAGCTCGTCTACCCAATTTCGTGTGGAACTGTAAAACTGCAGCTGTTCCAAATCCTCCAAGTGATCATCAAACTTGATCAGATGGCGTATGCAGAACAGCTTGGCCGTTTAGCATCGCCCATCAGTCGAGGATAACTGCTTCTGATTGGAGCTCATTTGGGTCAATTCCCTAGTAGGAGTTTGTCAAAGTAATGGCGCCCGAACGATTCATCAGCCACTCTCAAAATAATCAGAATCGGCTGTGTGTACCAAATAGATGTACTGTACAACAACAATGGTGGAGTGCTGTGTTGCGTCGGTGTTGCCGAAGCTCCTGAGCCTGATCTCCTCATCCTCGACTTCCACTGACAGCGACCAGTGAGGATGGAGGACGTTACGTGCCACATGTTCCAAGAAGGACAAGCAGGAGAAAGTGACTGTGGACATAGGGAAACTCTGTCCTTGTCATCATACAATATATTGAAAATGCAACTCGGTCAAAGCTGGCGTGCTTTGACGTCTGAGAAAGGCGTCTTTGGTTTTTATTTGGGTTGACAGAAAATAATGGAGTCGAAGAAGTTGTATTTAACGTTAAACTCCAACACAAATACTCAAGGACAAAGTATTGTCAAACACTAGTTATTTTAGTCATAATATACTATCTTTTAAATCAATCAGCCAAATAATGGTTTTTCTGAATGCTTCTCAAAGATTTTGTGGTTCATGTTCAGAACTCCTAAAAAATATTTGTCACCATGATACACACACTTAAAAAAAAAAAAGGTGATTTTTATTTTATTTTTTTTTCAAGCATGTTGAGACCCCCAAAAAGGTGAATCATTTCTCAGAAGAATTACAATAAACCAGGATTCCAAGATGGCCTTGGCACCGCCTGGTGCTCAGACCCCTAATTACTGCTCGGCTTATTAACTTTGTAGAGTTTGCAAATTTATTTTGCTTCTAATCTTCTCAAAGCAACAGCGCGTGTCTGTTTTAATCACTGTTTGGCCTCTGGTTGTTTCGATGAAGGTTGTGGCGAAACGAGTTAAAATGAGATGACGAAGAGCTTCCGACTCCAACCAGCTGGGCTCATCTCATCAACAAAAAAAACAAACAAAAAAAATGGATTAAATACTCACCAGCGCCTGTCATGTGTTTATGTCGCACGGTGCTCGTTTGGTCCCACAGGTGCTTCAAGAGTTTCAGGAAAAAGCAATTCAACTTAAACTTAGCCTCTCTATACTGTTATATGTTATATTGAAATCGAGCTTTCAGTGGTTTTACAGCGCAATCTTGATATTGCTGTTTATTATCATTCTCCCAAAGAATAAATTGCCTTTGAAGGGCTTCAGTATGCCTTAAAACGCACCCATTTTTGCAATTGCGTGTATCCTGGGGAAAACATAGGTATTTCGGAAGGCCCTAACGCGACCTCCCACACCTGACTCAGTCGTTTTTTTTTGGGCCCCTGACACCAGTTTTACCGATTGACACGAAATTGGGTGGCCTTGTCTATCATAACAGGATAAAAAAAAAAAATACAAATCTCAAGGACCCTTTCTGAAATTCAACCAGTAGTTGGCCAGTTGAGTTTAAAGCAGCCGTTTGGGACGGATTCCCGGGCTTTACTTTGACGTACTGTTACAAGGGATTTCGTACAAATTAGCCCTGATTGGAAGCAGGTTTCTTTGACGCAGGGGTGACAATTTTGACAGTTTGATGACCAGTCCAAGGATTTGCCTTGGAAAACAAAGGGTTTGCAATTTGAATTTGACTTCAAGTTGCATGTGAAGTGTATACATTCTCAAGGCTAAACGGCACACAGAAAGAAGGCAAAAGTGGGCATATCGTAGCCATTCTCAGCAGCGAAAGAATGCTTGAGCTGACAAGCGTCTTTCAGAATCTGCAATATTTACATCTAAGTAGGAAGGTTTAGTGATTGTCAGTAGTGGTGATCAGCCATCTGAGTGCTTCGACTTTCAGCCACTCACACAGCAGGGGTACATACACGGTGACAGTTTTACAACCCCCCAGCCCCCCCACGGTTGCCCCGAGAAACAAGATTTGTACCACGGTCAACAATTTTCTCCAGTCTGGTGCGTTTTCTGGCAGCTGAGCCGAGCGCTCATAAAACGACAAGTGAAAGTATCGTCGGGCATTCTGACTGAAGGATGATCCGGGGAGCGTACCTCAACTTAGTTCATGTTCATATTTATGTAAGTCGCTGCCATATTTAGCTCGATATATTTTGGCCATTTCATGAAAGACGGGACAAAGGATCCACAAGGGTCAAATATTCAACCTGTGTAATTATACTGGCATGCAAATTTAAAGTGGAATCAAGTCTTTTGTTTTATTAATGAAGCTTTAATTGAATGCTAACAGATGGCCAAAATTGATATTAACCCTTTAGAGGTCATTTAAATATCCTCCCTAATGACAAGAATTCACCTTCACCTTCCCCAAATCTTCTGTGAAAATATGAAATGTTTATATTTTTTCCCCACTGTAAACCGTTTATCTTTTCAAACGATGTCGGCCTGAAACAGGCATATCAAAAAAAAAAGTTTTTGAACCCTTTAAAGGCCAGCGTGTTTAAATTACGCAAGGTCCTAGCACGGCAACCAACCCATGAGCAATTGACTAATGAACAATCATCCATTTTGTAATCAATTTGAATGTCAAATAGGTTTGTATGTGCTGATGTATTTGTATCGGTCCACCACCTGGTGCTAGCTTTTCCCCATTCAAAGCATGCTGCGATACTGTGCCGCTATTAATGTTGATGTCAACTTCTTGAGTCTTTTCGAAGTCCACACTCTGCATTATTAACTAATTCAGTAATAAAGCGTTCAAATATAATGAATATTTGATATGCGTATTTCAGGCCGAAGTGTTTTAAAAGTTTTTGCTGCGACCCAGTGTGGGCAATAGAATGCTTGTTGCTATGGTTACGGCCCCAGTTGTGGCCTCCCTCTACTTAATTACATCCTTAATTTACCTTGACGAGATGCACGTAATTACACATACCGCAGTAAAGCCGCTACAGTGATGAAGTGTAACTAATAATGCAAGTTACCATGATGGCTAAAGAAGTCCATACCGCTGAGTTGAATTTTAGGAGGAGACTCGAAGCAAATTCTTAGAATTGTCAATGTGTAAGTTTTCTTTTTTTCTTTTTTCTTTTTTGGGATACATCCCTAAAACTAGGCAGGCTTTTAAAGTATGTATCATTTTATTGCATTATTGCACCGAGGAGGAACCTTTCAATATTATTCAGTGTTCAAAGTCCACTCACTCGCCTTTGTAACATCACACATTTTTCTTCTCGCATATCACAAACCTGCAACCTTGAGTGGGTCTCGCCATCACCGTACACAAAGCTAATGCGACCTGACACATCGGCGGCTGTGTGTGTGTGTGTGTGTGTGTGTGTGTGTGTGTCCTCGGGGATGGATTGTGGCGCAAGGCATGAGCTTATGTATGAAGAGCTTCCAAAGCAAAAAGGTTCAGCAGTGGGCTTGTAGGGCATCTTTGGTGCTTATGTAACATGTTTTTTTAAAAAAAACACACAAAAAAACTATTTATTTAGGTGGAATATCGGGGAGTTTTTACCTCATCAGACTGGTTTGTTTTGAGGTCCCAAGGAATTTTTAAAGGATCACTTTTTATGGGTTTTTTACAGTATAGTGCACCCCTGAACTTCACTGAGAATAGGGGCCGAGTCCTGCCACCAATAGCTAAAATCCCCAAATAATTGACACCACCCAAAAAAGGGGTTTGTAATGACCTACAGATGCCATAAAATCGCGGAGAGGCTCATCAAGGAAGTGCACGCTATGGTATTGTGTTTGGATTGCTTAATTTACCGTGCTCTGTAACAACAAAGAAAGCATCAGCAAAACGTCAACATCATGCATCTAGCATGTACACAATCATCAACCCATGTTACATACAGTAACTGTTTTCAGAAGTTAAATTATTTGACAAAAACAAACCACGTTAACCGGAGGCTCATCAATAGCATTAGTACTAGTGACAAAAAAAATATCACAGAAAACCATTACAAATTCTATTTTTCATAACACATTGTTCAGACCATAAACAAATGCTTATTAACTCATCTCTTTGTGTTGTGTCTTAAGATTTTTGGTTTGACATTTTTTGGAAGACTGGCTTTAAATGTTTATCTTTTGAGCATGACTGTTTTTGTTTTTTTTCCAAATTCAAAGCATGCACACCTTTGGTTGATTTGCGCAAGGGTGCGTCGCTGTTCATTTTGGAGAATGGTGTGTATGTAAAAAGAGCGCGCAGTAGTCGTCTCCAAAGTCCACGACCGAAGTTTCCGAGTTTCACTGTAGAGATCGATGAGACCGGAAGGGAAAGACAAACGCTCCCCTCGCCAATTAATCTGACGTCTTCTCCCGCCAAATCAGATCTGGGCGATACGATGGTGTCTGCCTGTGCGTACTCTCGCCTGAAACGCTTGTCTCCTACCAAAAGAAAAAGATACAAAACTTCACAGTATTTATAGCTCCTGCGGCTCATCTCCCGCTCGTCATCAAAAAAAGAGCTCATTTCGAGGAGCTGGGGAGCGACGGGCACAGTTGCAAAGGCGGAGAGAATTTCGGTCCAAATTTCCATGGGAAATTAAGATTGAATATGAATTTGGGGAAAGATATATTCAACCATAAATAAGCAGGCATTCATGCTAATGTAATATACTCCAAATATATGATCATCTCAACGTAGTCATTAGTCAGTCAAACTTTGTAAATATTTTGTTGAACATTCAATGGTTTCATTGAAGATCAAAAACATAAATGTGGAGTTCAATATTACTCGTCAAGCGCATTGAGTCAGTTACCTTGTGTATGAAATGTGCTATATAAATAAACTTGCCTTGCATCAGTCCCCAACACAACCCACAACCATAAATACCAACAAAATCCTTTACAAAAGCCTTTATTACATTTTATTCAGTTAGTATTACCAAACTCATTAACAACTTCTTTGCGCACAAAATATTTATTCTCATTTGTTCACTTGCATAGTACCGTATTTTTCCCACGATAGGGCGCACTGGATTCTAAGGCGCAATTTCAATGAACGGGTCTATTTTCATATATAAATCGCACCGGATTATAATGCGTATGAAGCGAAACAAAATTGTCAGATAAGTCACTTATACACACACACCGCAATATTACGTATTACTCCGCAAGGCTCCCGATTACGGTAGCCGAAATGGTCTGACAAGCCGTCAAGCGGTGCGGCTTCGTAGCTCACCAAAGTCGTACTCAAACATTTTGACAGATTTAGATTTTGAGCGCCGTGTACCACATCAAATCGCTTCAAAGTCAGTAAGCACAACCGGAATTCATACATGAGGCGCGCTGTCAATTCCGGATTTGAAGTGCGCCTTACAGTCCGAAGAATACGGTACTCGTACTAAGAAAAAAAATGATGAACATGGATTTACTGTGGGCTCAAGGATCTAGCCCGACTGGACAACAGGTCCTGCACGAGCAGAACAAAACGTATTACGTTCATGATAACAACTGAAAAATACACAATAGTGTATATAAGTGTTTTTTCCCCCCCAGATTAGACAGAACATTTTGGAACCGCAGAAGCTGGCAAACTCGAGATACGCCGCCGCTCGAGTCAAGTGAAAAATAACCAAATGATGAAATGAAAACCTTATCCGCCGATGCACGTTCAGCCATTGAACAGTACAAACAGTCCAAGTCACAAATACAAAGTGAGAATACTCGCAAGGAGCTGCCGTAGGCCACATCGTGCAGACGAACCAGCCACGATGCTGATGTCACTCACGAGGCCACGCCTCTTAAATGCACACATACAACACCACGGTTGTTGTTGTGGCTTTTGGCTTGTCCCAACATACAGTGAATACACAACCGAAGCAGTTTCTTTCTTGACATTCTCTGCTGTTTTATACAACACAGTGGTATTTGTATTCATTCAAAACCCAAACCCAAGATTTTTGTTTTGATGTAGTGTGGGGCACGAAATGAATAGAGGGTCCCGAAATTGCTGTCCATAACAAATTTTCCGACTTGTTAAAAACTCTCTGACAGCTACACGGCAGCGCTCGTCATAAATCAAAACAGGCCTCTCTTTTTAAAAATGTTCTTCTTCCCCATTATCTATTAATCCTGCGCCGCTTTCCGCATCTCGTGCGATGTGGTTGTGCTTGCTGTGAAAAAAGGGCAAAACGACATTGTTTCAAAGTTGCGCTGGGCCTGTGATTGATTTCCCCCCTCATCCCGCCCGTGGTCTGCTGCGCAGCTCCTGAGCTGCGACCTGCCCAATTTCTACCGCCGCAGTTATCAACGTGGCGAACCCGTCGTTATTCCTCCACGTCACCCACAGAGGGGACTCGTCCTAATTACCCATAGAACTCGTCAATATTTACCCGTTGTGTGTCTGTGATGTGTTTTTTTGAAAAAGGGGCCGCTTGTAAGTTTGTTATGTGAAGTTTTTTTGTTGTTGTTTTGCATCTCCCCCGCCCCTCACTCTTGTTGGCCTTAATAATTAAAGCGCCTCTTTCTTGCTGTGTGTTTCAGAGTCGGGAAGAAGATGCGCACGGGATCCCTGCCAGGCAACTCGGTGAGTCTAATCCGAAAAAAGGAAGCAAAAAAACAAACCAAAAAAAAAAAAAGATCCAAACAAAAAAATCAGAGGAAAGCCTTTGTTCGACACCGCATCAACATGACAGCTGGTGTTGCAATAACAGTTTAAGCGAGTACAAATGTGTATCTATAAATATAAATGCATTGTGCTTAAAAAAAAGAAAAGCTGCTCACTGCTGATTAAATAAACATTCAGACTTGAGTCATGCATGCAGAGGTGGGACCGAGGAACAGTTGGCAAATCCCGCATCGAGCTGTTGTTGTTTCTCAAGTCATGCAACAATGACACCAAAATTGAAGAAGCCAACATCATTTTATTTGTGAGTATGGTTTCAAAAAAAAAAAAAAGTCAACAAAGAATGCATTAGAATGTTTAGCGTGGAGACCTCCTCATTTGAATTAGGGCTGCAGCTCCGGAATATTTTTTGGAATCAGTTATTCTACCGATGATCCCATCAATTAGATCGAAATGGATTTTGGAGAACAACAAAATGTGCACGTAAGACACTGGTATCATTGTCATCCACTTGGCGTGCCATTCCTGCCTTCCACACAATAATATCTGGCAGTCAGAATTCGGATTATTATTTTTTTACCCGAAATCGGAGCAAAAAAAAAAAAAAAAAAACTAGACAAAATTGTGACCCATTTACCACTGGGGTAACGATCAATGCATCCATCCATTTTCAACACCGCTTATCCTGGTTAGGGTCGCGGGGCGCCGGAGCCTATCCCAGCTGACTTCGGGCGAAAGGCGGACGACACCCTGAACTGGTCGCCAGTCGGTCACAGGGCACATATAGACACGGACAACCGTCCGCACTCACGCCGTCACTGAGTGGGAACTGAACCCGCGCCGCCCGCACCAAAGTCAGACGGGTGCGCCACTCCACCATCAGTGAGCTGCTGTAACTAAAAATCCATATTCATCAGGGCATTATGAATAGAAATGTTTTCGCAAATCGAGAAAAGCTCTTCAGTATATAAAACCAATGCATTTGAGTTTGTCTTAAGAACATTTGCTATCTTATTGCTACCACAACATCAGCGGATTCAGTCGTCAAAAAAGAAACATCGCTGAACGGTGAGCATCTTCCAAACCTTTAACTTCACAAGTATTAAAAGCGTGTACAGTGAATTCCGCGACCACGCTTGTAACACACATCGCTTGTGTCTCGATCCAACTTTCCTCCTTGAAAGGAATGAAAATGCTATTGATGCAGGCCGGGACGGCATTGCACAAGAGAATCCGTTCTCAAGTGTCTTCCTTGGACAAATAAGGGTTAAACAAATCATCTGCTCCAGCCTCCCCAAAAACACCAACAATTTTGTAACATGTTCTTTCATGACAAAAATGGCAATCTGCTCTATTGGGACTGTCTAAAAACAAAACAGTAATAAGATAATAATGACACTTGTTTTTAACACAAGCTAAGTACTGTAACACTTGAATCTGTAAAGTATAAAATGTGCACAAGCCTGATTTGAACAAAGTTCTTCCACCTCCACTCGTGACTAATGCTCGTATTTTATTAACAACACACACACACACAGTGTATTATGTAATTGTATTGCTTGTGCTTTTCTTCCTTTTCATTTGAATCAAAAGCACCGTTTGATGATGCCACCTTTGGATTAAGATCGGCACCCACTTATAATGAATCACAGCGTTGCTTTCATGCTGGGGGGGGGGGGGGGGGCGCTGACTTGAATTTGTTTTTGTATTTCAAACTTCCCAACATGAACGCAATCATTTAAGACAACACAAATGTTTGCCACAGTAAGTTTGTCTTCATTCAAATTGGTTGACAAATTAACACATGCGTGATTGTAAAATGAAAACAAAATCAAATATCAGTATATTTTAATTTCCCATTCGGCAACTGCAGACACCAATAGACTAGCGAAAACATGAAAAGACTTCTCGCTTCATTGGGGGCTTAAGCCGTCGTAATTTGAGAGGGATTCTTTTCTTTTTTAGTGATTCTCTTCATTCCTCACAAAAGCACTCGCAGCCAGCTTTAGAATGCTTAATCATTTGAAACACTGACCCAGCCTTGAAACCCTCATTTTACAGGTGGAACCGAGTTTTAAAACCCTAACCCCAGGCAGAAAAAGCTCATTTAATAAAATCCCTAACCCTAATTTGAAACCCTAATCAAGGCTCGAAACCATAATTTCAAACTCTTACCCAAACTTGATACCCTAATTCAAAAGCTAACAGATGCTTGAAACCCTAATTTGCAACCATAATGCTGCCTTAAAATGTTAATTGGAAACTCTAACCTTGTCTTGAAACCCTAATTGCAAGCCAGAACCCTGACATAAAACCCCAACTTGAACCCCTAACCTGACACCGTAACCTCGGCTTGTAACCGTTCTATTAAAACCCTAACCTCCAGCCCCGACACCGGCTCAAAATCCTTATTTCAAAGCTGAACTTTGAAAGCCTAATTTCAAACCCTTACCTGACCTCTAAACCCGAACCTAAAACCCCAATCCTTTCTGGAAACCTTAACTTGAAAGCCAAGCTTGATACCCTGACCTTGTCCTGAAATGCGTCTTTGAAACTGTAATTGCAAAGCCAAACCCAGGCTACAAACTCTGACTCGAAACCCTAATTTCATGTTTAATCGCAAGTGATTAAATAATAAATCTATATTTCTTTTTCCATCAGGCGACGACGTGTCTTATCGGTTCGCAATTTGAGGTGGATTCTTTTCCCTTTCTCTTTTTCCGATTTCTTTTTTTGGAGTGTGTTTTCATCCCCTCCACACAAGCGGTAGCACCCGACCGACTTCATAATGTTGTCATTTGCCACAAATGCAAACATCCGTCTTAAAGGGCGGCGGGGGACAAAAGAAAAGTGAGGCCGTCTCGCACCGAGCGAATCGCGATTGGCTTTTTCACGCCAGTCGATCTTGACTGGCCTGTGGAGAATATTGAGAATTGTTTGTGTCGGCCCAATATATAGATGGTATGATAGATGTCTCTATCTCTATGTATTATTTATTGCTAATGCAAAAGTAGTAAGGAACTTTTTTTCATTGGTTGTGTGTGGGCAAAGATGTCAGTGGTGGAACATTTACAGTGCTGTGAAAAAGTGTTTGCCCTCTTCTCAAATTCTCTTTTTTTTTTTTTTTGTACGGTTTCCCTACTTTACCGCTCACGATCATCAAACAAATGTATCATCATCTTTGTCTGGTATTTACATTTGTTTGACGATCTTCAACATGAAAGTGGAAACTATGCAAGAAAATACGAATTTGAGAAGGCGGCAAATACTTTTTCACGGCAATGTACCTGTACGTCGATGGATTTTTTGTTTAGCCATTAGGTGGCGCTTCTGAATGTTTTATGGGCGGGACATTAATGAGAAAACTGATTGATGATTCAAACCAAAATGTCTGACTTCCTGTGTCATCTCATCGGTCTTCTTGTGGGTCTACTCGTGATTGGCATGCCAAGGGAAATTCTGGTTCTTTTTTAATGACGAATCTCATCAGTCTTGCCCAAAAATGCCCCTAAAATTGCCACTTCAAACCAAAATGGTTGACTTCCTGTCCATATTAAGGCATGGCTTCTTGAGACGTATTTTGGGAGTCTACTCACAGTCTGCATGCCTACCGGATTTTATGTTGCCATGTGAAATTGGCTTAGGGGGCTGAATTTTGAAAGTCTCTATTTTTTTTTGGATGGCGAGTCATTACACTTGGTCAGATTGCCCTGTAAAAGGGTGGCTTCAAATCCTGGCTATAAAGAAAGAGCACAAAACCAGGAATACATTTGTTTTTTCAGCAAATAGCTGCCGACGGTTCCACAGAAAATAACATATACGGGTGAATTTGTGAATCGCGAACTGCAAAAAGGTTTACCAGGGGTTATTTTTCCCGCAATAGTTGAAAAACCGCAATTAAAGAAACTAAAACAAATTCTTATACCCTTAAACACATTCGAATGTATTCAAACATACTTTAAAAAATCTTAAAAGTATTCCTTAGCCCCTGTTGTCTTTTTCTCGCTGTCAAGAAATGGGAGGTTATCGCATACCATCACTTTGAGGAAATGAAACGACGACTCGCTGAGTTCTCTAAGAGGCAAAGCGGATCTTTGCCACTCCCAGTGAAGGTTTACTGTAAATCTCACATGTCTAACAATAGAATACAAAGATACAGTAGAATGGGGCGCCAATGATGAACCCTGATATTTTAGTGTATTATGTCATTTGAAACCAAAATATTGCGATACAAATTCCCAATGCACACACTTAACTTTTTGAATTAGCATTTTTACCATTACCCCTGCTGATATTTTTAGGAGAGAAATCCTGCAAGTCAATAAAAAAATGTGTATTCATATAAATGTCCATCTCTGTGCCTCGCTGGACCACTTCTTCCCATCTGACGGCTCTTTTCAAATAGCAAAATCCAAACTCTTTGCGGCAGTATTGAATTTTGGGCTTCCCGATGCGAGCGTGAGGATCGACCGTTAATTCCCGACGGCTCGGTCGGGGAAGCTGCGGCCTGAATTCTTCTCCGGGTTCAGATGTGCGACTTTCCGACAGTGGAAGGAAGCAACGAAGTACAAATACTTTATACCCGTCCTCAAGTCATTTTGTAGTGTTTAGTTTCTGTTTTCATTGTTAGCTAATTCAGCATTTTTCTTCGTCAGTTCACATGAGCGAATGGGTAGCGTATAGAATTGACAATAAAAATGAACTTTCACTTTTGTACAATTCAGAAGGTATGTTGCTCTTCTTAAAAAGACACATGCAAGTCATGTGTCTTTTTTTTGTTATCATTTCACAACATTGGCAAAAGTCACGAGAACACGGTTTGACAGCGTCAAAGCAGCGCCAACGCTAGCTAGCTCTTAAACAAGTAGCGTGACGTTAATCCAAAATGGAAAGGATTTGATGACTTTCTTTTTACTTTTGTACCTGCATATCATCATTCTCTTTTAGAAAAATACAGGACTTGAATCAGTACTTGTTCTATAACCAGTCTGTATCAGCACTTCTACTTACAAGTGGCTTATGTCTTCAATAACACGAGTCAGCGGAGTGCTGCAGATTGCGCAGCATGGGAATCGGACGCTCGATGAGATGCACGAGTAGCGGGGGGGAGAATCACATCTGCCGAGTATGAAGATGAGGCTGTGCCGTCCTCGGTCACGTGCGATTATGCCCGGCAATGAAGACGTGTGCCGGAGTCCTGATGGCATCATCGCTCTAGCCTAATGGCGCCCCACGTGAACTATTTACAGTTCAGCTCTCCTTTGTGACTGGAATTTCAGTTCCTTGATGGGATTTCGAACTCACAATGCCTTTCCTGTCCACTGAAAATAACTTGGTACACACCCATTCATTTCTAAACCACTGGCAACAAAAGTGAGTATACCCTCAGGTGAAAATGTTCCAATTGTGCCCCATTATTTTCCAGCACTGCCTGAACCCTCTTGGGCACGGAGTTCACCAGAGCTTCGAAGTTCGCCACTGGAATCCTCTTTCTCTCGTCCGTGACGACATCATGGAACTGGTGGATGTCAGAAGCCTTGTGCCCCTTCACCTGCGGTTTCACCTGCCCCGCAGACGCTCAATGGTGTTTAGTGCCCGGCCCATCACCTTTCCCCTTAGCGTCTTTACCGAGGCTTTTACCGATGGAGGTGCGTTTGGGTCATTATCATGTACGGATTCTTCCCTGTTTCCAAGGGGAGGGGATCCTACTCTGCCGTACTGTGTCACAGCACATGTTGGCATTCATGCTTCCCTCAATGGACTGTAGCCCCCCAGTGCTGGCTGCACTCGTGCAGCCCCAGACCATCACGCTCCCACCACCGTGCTTGACCGTAGACGAGATAAACTTGTCTTTGTACTCTTCATCTGTTTGCCGCACCACGCGCGCTTGACATCATCTGAACCAAATAGCTTCATCTTGGTCTCGTCGGACCACAGGACGTGGTTCCAAAAATCCATGTCCTTAGTCGGCTTGTCTTCAGCAATCTGTTTGCGGCGTCAGGTTTGAACACTAATAAAGACAACATGTGGATATGACTCTTCGCACGTGCACTCAACTTGTTTAACCTGTCCTGTTGAACTGCTGCTTTTGATTGATTAAATAGTTGATGAATTGACAGTACAAGCTGTACACTGACTTTCTTCAGTGTCCCTAAAAAAGATGTCAATATTTACAAACATGCGGAGGTCGTACTCACTATTGCGGACCGAGCCTCAGTCAGTGTCGTCTCCTCCACGCGTCCATATAGCTCAGCTGCATCCAGTGTTTATCTTGGCGCTTCGTTCGTATTGAGTTGTGCCCTTTTGCGCACACCTTCACCGCGCACCTCTCCACGGAGTTGACAGCGGCGCCCGGAGGTCGTGCCGCTCTCCTCCGCTGTCCTCCGCAACATCCACTTTCCCGCTCTCGGGAAGTGTCACCATGGATTTGGGCTAACCAGGCTGCAGGCCATCTGCATTCACTCGCAGCGTATGTGCGCACGCACACACACATCTGCAAATACGTAACCTATTTCACTTTAGCGCCCTTCGTCCTTGTAATCACCGCTGGCCTCCAGGTTGCGTTGGCCGCAGGAGAAGCACAGAAGTTACTTTCCCCTCCTAAGCTTCCTCAGTGGAATTATTATTATTTTTTTATCCCCTTCCAATTCTTTTGCATCTGTTCCAAATTGACCCGAAACCCTCATTTGTAAACCCTGATCCGACTTTGAGACACTAAACTTAGTTGGAAACTCTAACCCAGGCTTGAAACCTTGACTTGAAACCCAAAACCTGTTTTGAAACCATAACTGAAATCCTAACTTGATACCCTAACCCTGGTTTGAAACCCTACTACCCAAATACAAACCCTAAAGCTTTGTTGAAACCCGAATCCAGGCTTTCAACGCTAACGCTGTCTTGAAAATCCTACTTAGCAAGGACTAGAGTTAGTTCTTTGTTACAACACTATGAAAACCTAACCCAGGCTTAATCCCCTGTTTACCTATAGATGCCACAAGATGGCGGCAAAGGGACTACTTTTGTCTAAAAGAAGCTCCTCGACCAGATGGCGCTTTCCGGCGAATAACGGTGGCTAAGTCCACCCCTAAAAAATATCCGCATCCAACATCCAAATGCTGAACCGCAAATATGTGGGGGTTCGCCGTACTCAAGTAAAGTCCAGATACCTGAAAAATCGACTGCAAATCAGCAAGCACATTATTTGTGTTTCGTCATTTGCCGTCCCCGTCGAATTGAAGTCCGTCATCACAAAGCTCATCTTGACGAGAGAGAGTACACAGCCAAGACCGAACAGACGCCCACTCGGCATCAAACTCCCTCCCGCGTGCACGCCTGTAACCGTCTGTCGGTTGACTTTTCCGGTTCCTTCGCAGCTAACCCGTTCGGTCATGTTTGACAGCCAGTCGGGCGCACAGGTCGACGTATTGATCGCGCGGTCGTCGCCTGCCTCGTTCGATCACGAGTGGCCAGACGCTGGCTAACGGCGGCAGATGCGGATTTCCACCTGAAAGGAGAAGGACACAATATGGATGGAAGGGAAGGAAGGACACTTACCGGATTGTTCCTTTCTTTTTTTCTTTTCTTCTTTCGGCAGTTTGATGATGAGTCGAAAGCTATTAGTATCGAGCCGAGGTCTGTGAGTTCGCTCTTAATTAGTTTCTTTCTTTTTTTTTTGCCCCTCGACACAGAACACAATTTTATCTACACGACGATGGATTGGGAAATGGTTTATCTGATTCGGCCGTCAATCTGGGTTTTCCGGAAATGGCCGCAAAGTCAGCCATTGAGCGAGCTCAGCAGAAGGACATTTGGAGGTGGCGCACGGTGGGGATTTGCCATCTAAGCTCAGACCTGTGGACCTGTCTCTCCGTTGGGAGACTTCGTAAATCCGGGGGGATCAATCGGATCTTTGTCATGAGTGACAAGCTCTCGGCCCCGCTTTCTGAACTTTGATTTTGTGGTATTGTGAAAGACGTCTTTGTCCTGACATCTGGGATGTCCGAGCTTTTTCCACTGTGGGCCACATACATGTCGCGGTTCACCTACTACAATTACGTCCAAGTAAAACATAAATAAATACATAAATACGTTTGAATTACATTTGAAAAGGGCGGTGGGGGGAACTACGTCACAGTTCTCATCGACAGTATACCCCTGTTTATCACAGGTGATATGTTCCAGACCCAGCCTCAATAGGTGAAAATCTGTCATCGAGAGGAACCATATGGGAATCTTTTCTCTCTCCAACATCCACTTTTAAACACATCGTAAATGTATTTGACCAAACACACAAAACATGCCAGAATAAAATGTGTATAAAATGCCGCATGTGTTGTAGTGTGTGTCTGTTCGATACAGTATGTGCCTCGCGGTAGGGTGGCATTTGACGTCAACGAGTCTGCGTGCGGATGTCCGGGCGGGCGTGACCTGTCGCCGAGAGCCGATCCTGCGTGAGTGCGCCTGTTGGGTTTGTGTTTGACTCATCTCCCGACATTCAATAAACAGCCGAACAAGTTCATCGGTGGCTCTACTTTCCCACTTGCGAGGGCATTAGTGTATCGCCATTAAGTATACTGTGGCGCCTCGGGATTCAAATTGTATTCGTTCCTTTACCGCAATCCAGAAAAAAATCCAGTACGATCAGACTAAGGTGATTACGTCCATTCGATTTGTTTGCAGTCATTCAAAAGCTAAATGACTCCGCTTATTTCAAAGCGCTTCTTCCTGGAAAAGAAGAATTTACGACCCTCTTCTCTGCGAATGATGGGAATCGCGTTAAATCCGCGTGTGTAATTTGGTGCCGAGTCGTCATCTGAGTTGCCGAGAACCGAGAACGCCTTGCGCGATTAATCGCAAGCGAGTCATCCGAGCTGCCTGTCAAGATGGGGACAAACCAAGACGTCTTAATTGCTTTTCCTCAGAAGGGGCAAATGTATTCAACATTCTCTTGTTAAGTAGAAGTACTGAATCAACTTCTTCACTAAGTGAAAGTAATAAAAGGACACGAGTTTCACCGCTAGGTATCCACGTGAACTGATGGTGGTCAGATGTTGTTGAGAAGAGCCCGAAGCTCAACATAAATGATTTTTTTTTTGCCTTTAGTGCAACACAGAGCTCAAAATTGACCAAGCGAGTCAAGTCGAGGTACCGCTGTATTGTGTTGCGTTGCGTTTGTGTTTGTTACCACTGGTCCCAGTTTTCAATCCCATTTCAAAGACAAAATCTGAGTTACTGGCTTTTGCAATTTTCAATTCCTGACAGGAAGCAGAAACACATTCATCTCAACGCCGCTAAATATGAAGGAAATGTGTTCTCGCTGATATAATCTGGATCTCTCCTCGGTGGTGATGACATTCTGCTCACAGCCGAGTGCACAGAAGATTTGATATCGCAGGCTCGTCGTTAAGCCGGCGAGCTCTCCCCGCCGTTCGTCTTCACGTGACATCCCTTGAAAGGTCCGCAATAGTGACCGCGCTCGGTGACGAATGACATTGACAGCGCAAACAAAGTCTAATGCAAAGCCCTCCCGGCTCTCGCACAGCCTCGTACGAGCCAAACTGCACCAAGGGGACAAAAATGGCCTGCGTCCTTTCACAAGTGACAACTCCTAAACACCGGAAAGCCGTCCTTCAAATCCAAATGAGTGCAGCGCTTCGCCATCTTTTTTTCCCCTGGGGTGATTCACCGCGGGGAATGTCGGAGCCAATAGCGAGGCATCAAGTCTAAAGCAGTAGCGGGGACGTACAAATACTTCATTACTATACTTAAATTGACTCTTCAGGTAGCTGTACTTTTTAGATGACTTTTACTTCATCCTTTACATTTGAAAACAAATATTAGCACTCTCTACTCCATAGTTGGGCAAAATATGCTTGTTACGTAACCATAATAAGCCACGCAAAGCCTTAACCATGTGATTGTTAGGCCATACATGGCTTTAATAGGCCTCGCATAACCCTAATATGCCACACAGAACACTAAGCGTGTGATTGTTGGGTCACATATTGCTTTGACGAGGATTATTTTGACGACGCAAGCGTGTGATTGTTATGCCATGTAGCTTTTGAGAATTTCAATTTGGATTACACAACCGGATTTTATCCTCCACATAGCTTTTGAGAGTGATTATTTTGATGACGCAAGCGTGTGATTGTTATGCTACATGTAGCTTTTGAGAATTTTGATTTTGATTACACAAACAGATTTTATGCTCCATATATCTTTTGACAACACAAGTGTGTGATTGTTATGCCACACGCAGCTTTTGAGAGGGATTGTTTAGTACGGGATAGTTATGCCACACGGTTTTGAATACTTGTTTTTCTGAGACGAGCATGTGATTCTTATGTTTTATTATTTTGTTGTTGTTGTGTTTTCCACTCGTAACCTTAAGCGCCAGAATGTTGGGCCGCATATCACTTTGAGTTTGTATTGACTACACAAGCATGTGATTGTTATGCCACACGTCGCTTTGAATAATTGTTCTGACGACACGAGCGTGTGGTTGTCATGCCACAAGTAGCTTTGAATGATTGTTTTGATGAGACAAATACGTTATTGTGATGCCACACGTAGTTTTGAGTGATTGTTTTGGCGAGATGAGGTTTAATTCACTTCGCATACCGTCTCATGTTTCCTTAAGCTTAACAGCGTGATTGTTAGGCACCACTTCGCTTTAACATGCCTCATGTTATCCTTAATATTCTTCGCATTACCTTAATATACCACTCGTAACTTTAATGTGGCACACATAGCCTTGACATGCCGACAACAGGACGGCAATTCATTGTATGCAAGCAGTCGTGTTGCTTAGTCTTATTTCGAAAGCTGTTTTTTGGTTGTTATGGTACTTGTCATTTTTCCTTCCGCACACTGTCTGGGCTGTGACATTACAGCTTCTCCCAGCTAATTAAGCTCTTAATGCCTTGCTTATTATCGCCGGGCGCGCAGTGGAGATTAGCGGAAGTCACCCCAGATGTACCCCCACCCCCACCCCGATTGAGGCACGGCAGGTCACCGATAGCTGCCATTCTTATTCCTCACGTCTCGAGCCTTTGGTGTTCCCGCAGCTCTTCAGGAGGTTGTGTTCGTCATCCGGAGTCAGAGCAACTCCTTCCACGCCAGGCAGGCGGAGAAACGGCGAGAGGATTTGCTCCAACAGGCGCACGCTCGATCAGAGGTAAGATGCAACGCCGGTCAGTCACAATGCAAAAACTTAAATGTAAGCAAGATTCAGTATCTGAAATCAAGGCAAACTATGCTCGGTCTTTGCCTGCAAAGATATTTCCTTTTACCAGTTTTTGTGCAAGAGCAGCAGTTCACTTGCTTCACGCATTTCCCCCCCTTAAAAATCCTCATGTTATAACTTGTGGTTATTGAGATTCTCTAGCTGATGATGAGTTTATTTTAAAGGAATAAATACCATCATTCTATAAGTGTGGGTGTAAACAGCGGTCCTTTTTAAGCTATGTATAAAGTGAAACCCGCTAGTCACGGAGGAAAGGGATAGCGAAACTCGGCGAGAATAAATTGCACAACAGCATAATATATGAATAACCTCAGATTGTACGAACATAATACAAGTCCAAATGATATGACAAGAGGAGTCTTTTACATCTTCCATCTTCCTTTTGAACATGTAAACTGTACCGAAGGATGCTATTGATAATGCCAGTGTTTTCTTTTAAAATGTTCCTTCTTCTTTCCTTCTTTTGTAATTATCTTCTGTTCCACATTTGTGTTCATGTAATCAATCAATCAATCAAACTGACGCCCTGCTAAAAAGGTTTACAATTGCCCATAAATGCCACAAGAGGGCGCCAAAGCATTGTTTTTGTCTAATTGACGCACCTTAGCTCACGTCAACGTTGTAGTTCATTGGCCATGAAATGTTTGGAAAACAATACTTTTATTGCTTTGGCATGAGCACAAAACAGCGAATACGTTTTTCAGTAAATAACGGAATATAGCCTCCAAAAGAAATTGGGTGATTTCGTGAATGCTGGACCGCGAAAATGTGGTGCTTCTGTGGACTTGTTTTTACAGAAACCTTGCCAAGTCAAATGTTCCTTCTTAGTCTTCTTAATTGAAGTCATATATTCCTGATTTTTTTTTTCATTTATTTAAAAAAAAAAAAAATAAATTGTTTTCTCAAACTAAGTTTATGCAGTGGATGTTGTGCCAACCATACAGTACAAGAATATGGAATTCATACTCAAATAGATTCCCATAGACTCATACATATGTTTCATGTGATGTATTTAACATTACATCAGTTCAAATGTATTTCCTTCCAGTTCCAGAAATGTTTCTGCATGTGTTGTTGTTGTTGTTGTGTTGTTGTTTCAACTCTGCATCGTGCTGGGCTTTGATGTATTTAGGAAACACAGACATTTGTAGTGCTTTGATGTTGGGATCATCTGCCTCATCATCCCGCTGCCCGACGTTTCTGCGGGTTGCGCCGACGTTGGCGTAATGACAAGTAATGGCGGCTGGCATGTGTTGGTCCTAACGAGCCATACGGTTCCAGTCTGTATTGATTTCTTTTTTTTTGGGGGGGGGGTACTTTTGCAACTACGAGAACACAACTCATTTTCGGGATACAGTGAAATCGCTGCTATATCACAGCAATTGTTTTTTCAATGGGTTTTTACTCGATACAGGCAATTCTAAATGAAATTGAAATTGAAATTGATAGAGCGCCCACTGAATTAGATTGTCCTATCTAGTTGTCCGGCAACATTCTGGGCAGTACTGAGCGCGCTGCATGATGCCTGGCAATTATGTTTCAACACCCACACTTTTTTTCCATATGGTATTTATAGCGTCGATTTTCACCTATCGCGGGTGGGTCTCGAAAATATCCCCCAAGGTTCCACTGTGCAGCAGAGTGAGCGTTAAATGTCCCCTCGACGGATTATAATCGGTGTGATAAATTATTCTTATTATTCTTCTTTTTAAAACAAGAAGAATTGTACATTTTGCACGTCAATGTCATTTGCAGTTGCAGCTGAGTCATTTTAATCTTGGGGGTTGCTGTTTTATGTTCCCAGACAAAAGGTTGCTCTCGGGTCTTTTTTTTTCAAGTGCCAATCAAACCGTTAACTGTTTCTTTTGTCACAGTTTCTTTTTTGTTTTCTTCCAGAAACCTCCAGTGGTTTTGCTCCTTCACAGTGTGTCCGACAACGAGGGAGACTGGAGCGTCCTTCCTCTGCTGCCTTAGTGAGTACATTCAATCCCGTTTATAGTGTGAGATACGGGGGATACGTTACAGAATCACCTGCGAGATGTGGGTGGAAGAGCGCATTGTAGAGAGAAAACAAAAAACAGTTTTACCCCTCCCACATGCTACAGTATATATACATTTAAACTTCATCACGGAGGAAACAAAGAAAAAAGAAAAACTCACGCTCACACTGTTCTCAAATTAAGACCAAAAGCCTGCTTCAACTGACATGTTAAACAAAAACAATTTAGCGTTTTCAGTACATTGAAATTTTAAAATGATCAACCAAACAAAATAATTTTGTGTAATGAAAATCGGATAGCTTCATGCTAACATGTAATGTGAAACCCCATAGACAAGCTAACAGAAATGATCATACTTTATTCTTTCTTTCAGACCCGGAGATCCATATCAGAGAGTAAAAAAAAAAAAAAAAAAAAAACAATTTAAAAGAGAAACGAGAATGAAACCAATAGCATTCATAACAACAACGACAAGAACAGCAAAAATACTAAAAAGAAATAACATGAGAAAAAATAATAGCATAGCTCGCAGAGCCCAGAGCCAGGCTTCAACTTCAACTTGCTTCCCTTTGAATCCTAAGAAATATTTGTTAGATGTTCATATTTGAAAAAAATAGTTGGGGGAGGTCTTCAAATGTATTGGGATAATTCTTGTTGTAACTGCCCAAAGGAAATCTGCAATGCAAAAGAAGACGAGAACTTGCTTTTCCCCATGTGCTCAGTTTGTCTGGCTCTTTCGGGAAGAATTCCTCGTGGATCGTGTTCCTGGAAGAGGAGACCGGCGTGAAGACGTCGAGGCTCGTCGAAGCGCTCGCAAAGTTTGACGAGAATAAAGTAAGCCGCCGCTTCCATCTTTTCCCTTCTGCTTCTTCGCCCCCCAAAAATACCGTCAGGTACAAAGCGTCTGCTCAATTAAGAGCTCCGCCATCCGCTCGGCTCCCCGTGACAGCCGACAGACGTGTCAGTCACGTCGCCGCCGCCGCCGTGCTAATTAAAAAGTCTCTCGGCTGGTGAGATCATTTTTTTCTTTTTTTGACATTTGTTTGTTGGCAATGTGGGTCGAATATTGATCTCAAGCAAACTTTCAAGTAGCGCTCAACGTCTACCCTCGGGTTTGGCCTGTGAAGAACAATGCATTTATACAGGCTAAGAGGTGTTTACTTGTCCATTGGTGGAAAAACACGCAATTGTGGAAAATCAATCATTGTATTGTATTTAATGATATGGGAAACTCTTTTGATGTGACGAATGTATATGTCGTTAGTGTCGTTAGGTGTAAATAACATGAAGTAGGCCAACAGGTGCATGTGGGAACGCAGACAGTTCTCAGGATTGTTTCAAGCACCTCCTGTGACTTTTTTTTTTGTACTCTTTGAAAATTCCCCATCACTATTTCACTTGATTTTTATTCGACACGGGTCAATTTTGACCTGGAATGTACAAACATTTTGTAGAGTACGAAAGAGAAACATTTTGAAATATTTTCATTGGGAAATATCAACACATTTCAGGGTGAAAGGAAGACATTTAAGGGAATGTTCTTTGCTGTCAGATGGGGTCACATTGGACCCAAAGCGTATGTAAGGGATTTATGCAGAACTGCTTTTCATCAGGAATGGTTCCTCGGGAAGCCGCTCCACGACGACGAGTCGACCATCATCCATCACTACGCCTTTGCCGAAAACCCCTCCGTCTTTAAATACCCAGACTTCTCTGCCGCGTGGGCCTTAAGCATCCCCCTGGTGGTCCGGTCAGTGAGCGCACGTCCAAGTATTGTTTTCAAAGATGACCTTTCAAGATTGTCAATGTACACTGTAACGTTGTCATTTCTCGTTTTTAAAAAAAAAACATTTCCTTAAGGCTGGCCAACAAAGTCCGAGAGGAGCCGCTTAAATCGGACTTCACCATTGACCTGAAACACGAGGTGCGTCCTGTTCTTCGACTTCTGTTTACGGTGGTGCTTAGGAGTTTCATTTGTTCTGTAACCATGCTCACTTGTCTCTTAAATCAACTTTGCCCGTCGAAATGAATGGAAATACATTGAATCCGTTCCAGCAAAACACCCCAAAATTCCACAGTATGGTGCTATATAAAAACAATAATAATTCAACGTTTTTTGCAATAACGGGTTTTCATTTCCCTTGGAGAATTTGAAACACACATTTTTTTGCCCCCACTTCCTTTTTGCTTAACTTGTTTTGCCTTTTTATTCGATGGACATCATCCACTTCTCAGCACTTACTTTCTAAGGACGTAGGATTCCAAAACAAAAAGAAACTGTGAGAACAGACAACACATACCTGTACTTTCACTGCACATGAACTGATGGTGGCCGGAGGTTAAGTCAAATTTTTCCCAAAATGGACCGTGCCACAGCTTGTAAACTCTGAAAAAACATAATGTAGAACACTCTGAAGTCAAAGCGGGAGTTTATTTGTACCGTGCGAATCTCTCCGAGTCATTCCAGTAACCGTCTGGCACGTCTGCGTGGCAGGTGGCCTTGTACGTTTGGGACAACGGCAACGGTCCTCATCTGACCGCCGTGCCCCAGCTGTGCACGGACCGCGAGGACTCCCCTCGGGCCGAGCTGTGCGCCACCACGCTGAGACCCGAGCCTGCCCCTTGTGTGAGTGTCCACCTCGCCAACATCCACCGACGATTTCCAGGAAATTTAGGAGGCAAACAAAATGTCAGCATGTGTCTTCAACCTTCACTGTTACTGCTTGAGTTGAGTGGAGTCCATTATTGTGGAAGGATGTTGAATTGCTTTTTTGTGAAGCCATTTCATCCAAATTCAGCTTGAGCCAATCCGTCCCGCGATCATTCGCAGGAAATGCCATTCCGCTTTTGCACAGCACAACCCAGCCTGACAACGACAAACACAGCGCTCGTCCTCAGTCTCCTTGACAATTTGTGTCTTTTTTCAGGAAAATGCATCGTGTGGTTTCTTTTTAGCGAAGTGCAAAATCAATAGCTATTTAAAAAAAACCTATTGCATCAATCATTTTTCTTTGAAGGATGGCGCAACAGCGGCACGGTGCGCGACTGGTTCGAGCGTCCGCCTCACAGTTCTGAGGACCGGGGTTCAATCCCCGGCCCCGCCTGTGTGGAGTTTGCATGTTGTCTCCGTGCGTGCGTGGCTTTTCTCCGGGCACTCCGGTTTCCTCCCACATCCCCAAAACATGCATGGTACGTTAATTCAAGACTCTTAAATTGCATGTGCCCTGCGATTGGCTGGCGACCAGTTGAGGGTGTAGTACCCCGCCTCCTGCCCGATGATAGCTGGGAGAGGCTAGTTAGGAGAAGCGGATGGATGAAGATTTGTTTTCTATTTGGGACTGATTATTTGGAAAATGTAACAATAAAACCTATTTAAATTCAACATCAATAGTTTCATCTTTTTCAAACAAGTTTGGATTATTATTTTTTTTTTTAAAGAAAACTATCACATCAATAGCTTGCTTTCGTTTTTAGAAAATGCCACATCAATTGCTTTCTTCTTCGGAAAATGTCACATCAATTAGTGTGTTTATGAAAGTGCTTGTTAAATTTTGGATTCCACTTTACCACAACACGGGCCAGCCTCAAAAGTCGATGGCATTTTCGAACAAAAACCACCGCCCCGCTTCTCCTCCGTCTGCCTGACGAGTCTCTTTTTCTTTTCCCGAAAAGGGGGAGCCGGTAAAAAAGGACAATGTCTTTGTTGCCGTGAAAACATGCAAGAAGTTTCACAGCGAGAGAGGTAAGCGTCTATTGCCATGTCCCTTGAAATAATGGATTTCCTTTTTTATGCCTTTATAAAGCTAATAATGTGGAGGTTTGATTGACACTGTGCTAAAAGGTTTTGTTTCCTGCGGCAGACATCTCTGCTGGAAATGTCAAATCGCTTTTGCTTCCATTGTGCTGGAAATGTCATACATTTTTGAGTTGTAGCTATTTCTGAACATTATCGCCGAACGCAACGCAGTCCCCGTCATCAAGAAGACGTGGGAGAGAGACGCAGTCTATCTGGAATACTACAGCGACCATGCCGATGCTTCGATACCGACCGTTGATTTGGGAGTGCCCAACACGGAGAGAGGTCAGTGCACGTTGCAGCTACGACATCTTCAGGGTCACAGAGACGATATGGAAAAGGTTCTCTTCCTTACCGTCAGACTGAGACTGAGACCGCATTCTTATCGCGGTAACTAATACGGTCGAAACCGCCGACCTCCTCCAAGGCTGGGCAACCCCAATTTGGATTAAGACATTCATAAAGCGCGCAAGGTTTTTCAGTCACATTCGGTCATAATTTCCTGAAGTAAAACCTACAGATTCAATTACGTAAAACAACTTCAATTGTTTCCGTTGATGAAAGTGCGTCATCAATATTTTTTCTTATTAGGATTCTGCAATAGCTATCATTTGTTTTCTTTTTAGGAAAGTGTAACATCATTGAAAAAACATCAAACGTAATGCAACACCGATAAATAGTCTTCTTTTTAGCAAAGCGCAACATCAACGTTTGAAGGAGAACGAAAAAAATCAGCTTGGTCATGAAGCAAAAAGAGTTCGTCATCCGAAGCTGAGCTTGACGCAGAGCAGAAAGTGGCACTGACCAATCGCCATTCCGATGCCCGTCTTACCGAATGATGCGTGATTTGAGAAAACTCCAAGTGAGAGATGTATCGAGTGTAGGAAATAGTGCCATGCTTGCAAACGACACAGGCCGTGTCGATTGTTCAGTTTCGTAAGTGTCGTGGGCCGCTCAAAAACGTCCATACGGCCAACGCGTTCGGAGTCTTAGTTAGTTAGTGTTGCTTATTCCATTTGCTTCATACATCCCACCTTTCTCTCACCTTCCTATCATAACGCACGTTGATGCTGTTCTAGCGATGTTGGGAATGTAACATGGCAGCTGGATGAATATTTCACATTCATTTCTTAACTCATTCAAAGGAGCACCTTGAGAACATTTGGGCTGGACTCGGTGAGAGCTCCTGGCACCGCTTGTAGTTTTCCTTCCTGAGCCAACTTGTCCGAAAGATCCCATTTTTGCCGAGTCACTTTCTGTGACGGGATGCGCACGGCGTCTCACAGTGCTCCCGGCACTTTCTCTCTCTCGCCTGAGGCCACAGGCCACTCGGGGGGGGGGCAAATTATTCCAGACGGCAAATCGCTATCGGCGGCTAAAAGGCCGCCCAAGTCCTTTGGTGTTGCACCTGAGCGGGATGGCGCGTGGGCTGTAATCACTTTCAAGGGAGGAAAGAGAGCGGCGCAATCCGGCGCTTTCCATCCGTGACTCTGTGCAGGCATAACGAGGGGTTTCGAGTCTGTTCGCCGTGCTGCTCGTCGGACCTCGACGGGCCGCAAACTGCCGAGAGGAGACCCGCTGAACCGTGCACGCGCTCTCTGTTCAACTTTTGTTGACTATTCTAAAGTTCATTCTCGGCAAATCGAGTCTGGTCGACATGTTGTCATGAAGACTTTGTAGACCTTTTCACCAGTTATTGCGAAGCATGGGAAATGGCTCGATTTGTAATGTTAGCCTTCTCCTTTAACGCCCCAGTTTGTATGTGTGCAGTGGAAACGAAGATGTTACATGAAATAAGCCGTTTGTAAGAGAGACGCAACGGTGGCCGTAATGCACATTTCAACTGGTAAGCTGATTTCAAAATAGACGGGATCATTGAGGGCCTGGCTAGATCATTGACTTTCCTGTTGCTTGGATCAATAATAATAATAATTTAAAAAAAAGGTTTGACGCTGAAATGGATATCGCACTGTAGAGATGACATAAGCTAGCGGGTTAGTCAATATGTATTGCGAAATTACTCAAAGACAACCCAACCAATCATACGACATCCACTTGATTAAATCGCTGGGTTCATTTTGGTAATGGTGAAGGAAGTTGGGGGGGGGGGGGGAAGAAAATCCTTAACCTTTATGGTATATCTGGCAGCGCAACCCAAATCCAAACCCAGGTTTTCGTCATTTCAGTTCAATTCAGTCGTAGTCAATCTCGTTCTGCCACCTGGAAGTACCCTAGCGTCCGTTGTTGACAAACATTAGGAAATTGTATCTTTACATTCAGGCCAGTTGTGGGAGTTTTTAAATCTCTTCAACGATGGACTTTCACCACACACTGATGAAAACTCCAATCTCTCGCAATTCGGGTTTGAAATCTGGTTTGCCAAACATTTTGAATGGCCAAAATGATCCCAATTTCTTTTCGGGCACGGGGTCTTGAGATTTATTTGCGGTTGTCCTCATGACATTTCACATTGCCAGGTAAAACGAGGTTGAGGGGCTGCATTTTTAAAGTTTCGTAAGTTTCTGGACTTACCTGGATACTGTAAAAACCCATTTATAGCAGGGATTCCTTTGTACGATAAACTGTATACAATCGCGAATGCAAACAGCAGCAACAATAGCAGCTTTGTATGTAGGAGGGAAAACAGTATATTTATCAATAAATAGTTTCTATGTAAGCAGTTGGAAAGAAATAAACACCAGCAAGGCTAACGATCAGAAGTGGAGTGACAGCTACTGTGACCCTCCGCACGACCTTTGCAAATTGTATCATTTCTTTTATTTGTATTTATTTATTTTTTTGTGGAAGGACGGAACCTATTCGCTGTTATTTGCTTAAAATCTTTTTTACATAGGCACGCTTTTGTGCTTGGTCGTCCTTTGCTGCCATCTTGTGGCATCTATTTGCAATTACAAACACTCGGGGTCCTCAATTACTCGCAGATCTTTGCGATGTGACTATTTAAACAACACAGTACTACAGCATCCTGCGCGTGATAAGCTCGACTAAACTGTTTTTCATTTGTGAAGCATCTCAATGCTTGAAATGCCAATTTCCATTGTGGTTAAACGAACGTAAGCACAAATGTTAATGAATGTTTATGAATAATGGATGTCAGATTATAGAGGACCCTGGGAGCGAGGGGGGAAAAAAACCAACAACTTACAAAACAGGAGTTTAAAGCAGACGGACGTGCATCATTTGCTCCTGTCGCTGGCTTCCCCCCCCCCCCAACAACCTGCAGCGTTATGCTAATGACGCCCAGCAGTCACCAGGCATCAACGCGTCACCACTCGGCTGTCGCTTTTGATTCATTTCCGTATATTTGTTTGCCACCCGAGCGCCTTCCGTGCCTGCGTATCATTAATGCGCTGGCACGTGAAGGTGCGTCGGTCAAGAGATGCCAACCCAGCGGATGGATGGATGGATGGGCGGGTGGAAGCACTTTGATGCATAATTCAGCACTTTTGGAAGCAAAACATCAGCAAAACGGGAAGAAAAACATGTTGCTAGATTTGATTGAATCCCACGTTTATTGCGGCGACTAGCTTCCGGACCACCCGCGCAATAGGTGAAATTGCCAAATAGTGCCCACATATTTTGGGGATTATTTATACATATTTTAAAGCTGTATAAATTGTGGCTTTTTCTGTTTTTGCAACACTTAACAACACTTTTTTTAATTTTGTAGACGGGAAGTTATGCGACGTAAGCAGTCGCCATTCCTCATCTTTCCTTGTTATGGAACCTCATGTAGTTTGACTCTTCAAAATAGCAATGTGGGACTCATTAACATCATTCAACTTGGATCTTCCGCGATGCGTTTTGACAAGCAGGTGCAAATGGGATGAAGGAATGTAATCCATGGCAAACTCTTTGTGTGTTGTCGCCTGCGGAGAAGGTTCCTACTGCTCATTTTCCGGTGAAAGCGAGCAGTCCAGGTAGCTTTTTTGTTCGGTGCCGGCATTTTAACGACAGCGACGGCGAGGCGCATGAACATGGAAGCGACTGCTTCTTCCCACGGGCCCCGAACGTCACTCAAAGCGAGCCGATCTAACTCGAAAACCAGCTCGGCAGCTTTGTGTGGATCCCCCTAAAAATAGATTTAGATTTAGATTTCCTTCCTCTTATTCCATACTCAGATGCCAGCTAACACACCAACTAGCACCTTGGCTGCCACTGAAATAATCCAGTCAGGTGTCTTCTTCTCTCGTATTCTATGTGATGTTTGCCTCCGGGGATTTCCTGTCTCAGACCTGATGATGACTGTGTTCACGTAGCTCACTTACACGTTGGAAACTGGTTATGATTTGGTTCGAAACTGTTTTCTGACATAGTCCTTAATGGGTTCTCACTTGCTTCGAAACTAGTTCTCATTCTAGTTGTCCATTCCTGTTCTCGAACTGGTTCTCACTTTAGTGCTTATTGTGGTATTAAACTGTTTGTCACTTGGCTCTGACTAAAATGTTTTGAAACTGAATTTGGTTTGGCTCGGTACTAAGCTGGTTCGGATTTTCTTAAATGGCTTCTCACTTGGCTAACTTAATACGAGATGGCTGTCGTCTGGTTTTAGCTGGCCCTATACTGGTTCTCAATTTGTCCTTACCTGTTGTTGTTGTTGTTGTTGCTTGGTCTTAAACATGTTCTCCACGTGGACCCTAATTGATACTAATTGAGTTCTCTGTTGGCCCTTACTTGATTTCTGACTCGTTGGTTTACTTATTACGAAACAGATTATCACTTGGTCCTTACCTGTTCATAAACTGATGTTTGCCACTGGGGATTTTCTGTCTGAGCGCCGTTTTGTGTTTTACAATTCTGCCGTTCGTGTGCCGGCCGGAGCAGCTCTGCCGCTGTCAAACGTGGACCAGTTCAGATTTGATCATACCAACCGGTCGTGGCCAACGTTCACACAGTTGGGGAAGAAACTCAGAGATCCAACACAGTCCAGTCTAGGAACATTCAAAAAAAGGTTCTCTTTTGGTCCTCAATGGCTTCTAACCGGGCCCTTTCTTGATCCTAACTGGTTCTCACTTTGTTCTCTCATCCTTCTGAACTGGTTCTTACTTGGCCCTAATTAAATTGGTTCTCACTTGACCCGTTAATGCTCCTAAACTGGTCCTTACTTTGTCCCAATGCTCCAAAACGGGTTCCCATTGGGTCCCTACATGTTTCCAAACGTGTCCTCACTTGGTCCAATACCGGTCTTCCCTTCATCCTTACCTGGTCCTGAAGTAGTTCTAATTTGCTTCTTTTCGCTGTTCTAAACTGGTTCTCCCTCGGTCCTAATCCCATTCTGACTTTGACCCGAACCGGTTCTGACTTGGTCCTAGTTCTCCCGTTGTCCTTTCTGGATCGAAACTGAATCGCACTTGGTGCTTATCTGTTCCCTAAACTGGACCTCGCTTAGTCTTTGCCTTTTCCTAAACTTGTTCTCATTTAGATTTAAACAGGTTCATAAATTGCCTTAAAGTGGTTCTCGCTTGGTCCTCAGCAGTTCTTCCACTGGCAATTTGTGTCTAGCTGTACCTCATGAATTGACGAGTGAGTGCATTAACGGGATGATGGAGTTAATGTGTACCTAAAGAGGTATTTATTCCTTTAGCGGGGTCATTCATCTGTGTAAACCAGATTAACGATGCCGCTCCAGTCATTTCAAAATGAAATCTTCATACATAAATTAAGACGGCCGCCTGTGTTCGCAGGACACTGCGGGAAAACATTCGCCATCCTCAACAGATTCGTGAGCGGCGACGTCCCCGGCACCGAGTGGCTCCTCGTCGTGGACGACGACACGCTGATCAGGTTGTGCGATTATGGCCCCCGAAAACTCATCGTCACAATCGTATTCATGTCGTTGGGCAGATGTTCACCTTCCTGCAAAATTTTTTTTTTTTTTAAAAAAAAGAAAGGCTCCAAAGTCCATCTGTCTCCACTTTCTGTTCATCAAGTTGCATCTTCATGTGCAATGCTGAACACGTTCGCACGTTCGTAAAGTCTGAGGAACGATGATGTTTTTTGACGCGTACGTGTGTTTGTGTTGATTGGTGTGTCACGATGAGTTGAAATGCGCGTGTGCGTGTGTCCCCCTCAGCCTCCCCCGACTGCGATCCTTGCTGAGCTGCTACAGTGCCTGGGAAGCCGTGTATCTGGGCGAGCGCTACGGCTACGGCCTCAGCCAGGGCGGCTACGGCTACATCACGGGAGGCGGCGGGTGAGCTTTCCCGCGGCACGCCTGCCGGATGGATCACGGAAATCCCGTTATCTGTCATTTGAAGATAAACCGCTTCCGTTGGCTTCTAAAAACGCCGCTCACGCGGCGGGAATTTTGCGTTTGCGGGCAAAGCTTTTTGGTTTCCGGAGCAGATTAAAATGTGAGCGAGTGCATAGTCATCATCACACTAGTCCACAGTTATGCTACTGCACGCAAACATTTGGCATGATAAGCAGCTACATGCCTTCGTGGAGGATTTAAGGTGGAACAAGTTGGCCAACGTAGGAAATATCGGAAATAATGGGATTCTGTCTGTGATACTATAAGTGCATACCTCGATATGATGTTGAAACAATACCATGGCTAAGACACTTTGAAGCTTGATCAATACCGTAGCACTGATGTCATTTCCCATTATGTCAGCATTAAGAGAGCTAACTTTTGTTTGACGAAATGACGGGAGTTGAGTTGAATTGGATTTTGGTGCTGAAATATCCTGTCCAACTTCTGTCTTCCGTAGCTGCTCGAGGTAATGTCCCTTCGCGCTTGCCGTATTGTTATTGTGTGGGGCCCCATATGCTTAATAAACCCTTCCTTCCACATACAAATACTGTACATTTTACTGGAGTGTACACTTAACCTGTTTTTTGTTGTTGTTGTTGAACTGTGCAGAAGTACCGGTACGAGAAATGCAAGGTATCATTTGATTTTGGACGTTTTTTTTGTCTGCATGTGCAGCATGGTGTTCAGCAGGGAGGCGGTGGCGCGACTCCTGCAAAGCGGCTGCAAATGTTACAGCGACGACGCGCCGGACGACATGGTGCTTGGAATGTGCCTCAACGCTCTCGGCATTCCCGCCACGCACAGTCCGCTTTTCCATCAGGTGACCATCCTTCACTCAGTCACCGCGGAGGGATTTTTCTGTAGTCGACCTAGATAGTTCCAGGAAAAAAAGCCCACAGAGAAGGTCTCTTTAGTTACGTGGGAGTCGGGAAGCATCGCTACAAAGAGATTTTTATACTGTGTACTAAAAACTAATCACTATACAGTCTAGATTCTATTATGACATATAACAAATAGTTTATTAGAATTGTATCAATTATTTTCCATTGTATGTTTAGTCTGCAGTCACTATAGATGTGTGATGCTTCTTTTAATTATATTTTATTTTCAATTGAACTTAGACATATTTCATATTTGATTTATTTATTTATCTATGTTGTTGAGTGTAACATACAATTTTTACATAAAATCCTTCCTTTTCTTTTTAAATAAAGTAATAAAAAATGTATATATCTAATTATTCTGCTACCTCAAATAAAAATGTTTTCATTTAATTTAAACTTAATTGCTTTATTTACAAAATTGTAATTATTATGAGGACAAACGAATACATAAATATATATGTACTGTAAGTTGTGTATATTGTAGTATACTTGTAATTTGTGTTATGTCATTTGAAATGATTCTTTCTTATTTTCGTTGTAATTTAATGTATTTTAGATCATTATCAGTCATAATAATCGGTTTTTATTACTTTACAGACTCAATATACTCAAATAATTTGTTTCATGTTTGTTTTATTTTTAACTATTCATTCATAGTTCCATTTGAATCAAATCGTTTTTATTGATTTACGTTATTTCATTGAGAGGAACTTGTAATTATCACATAATATGGATTCATTGATGCATTTCAATGTGATTTTTTAATATCATTTTTTATTTTATATGTATACATAGTCATAGTATATCTGTAATTTGAATGCAATCACTAAAAATGTTTCTTTAATTCATTGTATTGCTAATTTACTTTATAGTATATGACAAATATGGCAAACCTTCTTCAAAAATCGTGTATCGAGCCTGTATCGGACATTCACATTTATTCCTGAAATTCCAAACCCCCCATTTTGCACCCATTAACAGGGAGGATTTTCTCAGTCAAAAAAAAAATAATAATATTATTTTTCTTCATTAAATCGCTTGAAATGTTTTGAAATTTGGGAATAAAACCAATAGAGAACAGCATTTTCTGACACACATAATAATCAAAGCGCTAATTGCGTTTCTGGCAAACCGGCCTTTTTTTTTTTTTTTTATTTATCTCCGCCCTAATCAATTGTTGCATTCATCTGTCACAGGTTGAACTTGTTTTTAGTCTTGTAATGAACGAATCTTAAAAGTGCTGCCAAAACCCATCGTTTGTGCACATCTTCTGCTGCGTCACTACGGATTTTGTGACAATTGGTGCCTTTCAGGCCCGGCCGGAGGACTACGCGGCGGACTTGCTCGCCCACCAGGTGCCCATTTCTTTCCACAAACACTGGAACGTCGACCCCGTGGTCGTTTTCGACAAATGGCTGAAGGACGGCGACCGTAAAACCTCAGCTGGACTCGACAACGATAAAAGCGCCAAGACGGAGCTGTGAATTAACAACCTGTATGGATGAGCGTGTTCCAGATGTTGTAACAGTGACGCTACGATGCAGTGTGTGCGGGACCTGCTTGCATGTTACGAATATTGATATATGTATATGTAATGAACACCTTACAAATGACATTCTCTCTGTAATGTTCACAAAATAGCACTCTGCTGTGCTGTAGAATCTATTTTGAAATAAAATGTGTGCATTTTTAACAATGTGCTTTTTAATCCCACTTAGGTTCGTGTGCAATATTTTAATACCTACACGCTATCTGATGCGTGCGCAGTCGTCTGGCAAACTTAGCCTATTTTAGCCAGCTGGAACAAATGAGGAGGCCGATGCGTCGATGGAATCGCTGACGTTAATGTGTGCAGTTGAGTCGAAACTGGCCCAAATAACGAGCAGATGAAACCGTTTCAATTGGAGCCGGCTGGGATCGTTAAAGCTGCGAGCGGAGGTTCACCGCTCGTCTGTCTGATAAACCGGATGTGGTCCAAATTTGGTAACGAGCGGAGAACACGTCTAGGATGTCTAGGCGTGCGCTACTCAGCCACTTTTGCGGGAGTCACTTCAATGTTCACCGACTGCGAACTTTTGAGTTCCCGAGTATGGGAAAGCGCTCGCAATAGGAAGGAAAACTTCGCTTGTGATTGCGATAGCAACGGGAATATTGGGCTTGTCGAACATTTTCACCGGAAAGGAAAAGTGCGCTTGTGTCACTTCATCGCTAAGTGTGTTGTACCCTTTCAGTAGGAAAAGTACGAGCGTTGTGAACCCTTTGTCCTGGGAAAAGAGTGGGTGTCGAATCCTTTCATCGGTTCGTGTAGGGCTGAACCGTTTCATCGAGAAAGGTGCGCGTGTGTGTGCGCGCTCAACCTTCATTTGATCATGTACTTCGCTTGCGCATGAATAAGACTTGCTTTTTTTTTTTTTTCTTTCAGTGAACCCTTTCACCGCATTAAACGTGGTGTTGAACCCTTTCACCTTGGGAAAATGAAAAAAAAGAAACTGGGCAGACGTGGCACCTACTAGTGCACCGTGCTGCCCTCTGAGTGCCTGATGGTTCAACGAAAGGTACGTCCGGAAATTCAAGCGGGAAGTTTGTAAAACGGGCTTTGCCTTTCCTGCCGGCAAGGATTTGGAAGCTTCAAATTTTAAGAGGGCGAATTTGGTGAACGGGGGTCTTCAGGTTATATTTAGCATCCAAACCGCAGCCAGTGCACGTGATATATTTTCATACAAATCCAAAGATAGGCGTATGTACTAGTACACCCTTTGCCCTTACTAGTAAGACTTTCAGCGTAGCAGCAGAATGACTGAAATGAACCTATTTTTTCCAAATATTGCATGACATTTCTACACACTAGTAGGATAATGACACATTACTAGAGAGGGCGTTTTTCTGTTACTAGTAGTGTCTATGAGCCTGCTCATGCATGACAAATGCCTTCTTGTGTTAGTAGTGCTAAAAGTGGCACGAGTAGCAGAAAACATTACTCATAAAAGAGTTGTTCTACTAGTGTGCCTGAGTTGTTCTGCTAGTGCACTTGTCTTACTCGTGAGGACAAAAAGTAGAACACGTGGACCTTCAGCTGGATATCATCAAAACTACTAGTGGTTGTTCTCCTAGTCCTTTAAATGCTTTTTCTCGTGAAAACCAAGATCATACTAGTAGTCGATTTCACATAGTAGTTTACTGGTAAGGTTTAATTGTGTACTAGTAGGTCAAAAGTGGCACTAGTAGTGGAAACAAATAGTAAGACACACCCGTTCAACTAGTGCGCCTTATTGTCCTACTAGTGAGGACAAAGAACTTGATAGTACATGGAGCTCAAGCTAAATATCAACTAGTGAGCTACTAGTAGGGTTCAGGAGGCTACTAGTGTGTGACACATGCCTACGAGTTGGGTCTAGTAGTGTAACTAGTGAAGCACAGTAGTTGATTCATATTTAATTGTGCGCCAGACTGCCAGTAGGCACTAGTAGTGGAATTTTTTTTTTACTAGTAAGACAGTCATTCTACTAGTGCACTGAATCATCTTAGTAGTAGAGATGTTCGATCCATTTTGTGTTGTTCTTTTTCCAGACTATTCACTCTTGAGTACTTGATACTTTTGGACTTTTGCGATACCACTGGTACTTTTGATTCATAAAAAGTCAATGAAGACAACGAGAGATCATTGTCAACAAAGACCTTTTTCTCTCTCTTTCTTTCTTTCTTTCTTTTCTTTTCTTTTTTCTGACCCATGTGATGATTCACCAATGTGTCAAATGGATGCAGTGTAGCGCCAACTACTGGCAAGGAGGACTTTCTCAATGTCAGATTTTTTTTAATGAAAGTATCGGTGGCTGGTATCGGGAGCCTTCACGAGCACCCGATACCTTTATATCCGGCTGGTATCGGCCCAGTACCAACACGTGGTACCAGTGCTCGCCCATCCCTACTTAATAGCGACGCCAAATAGTGTTCTCGTACATGGACCTTGAGCTGGATAGCAAAGATATGGACGAAATGCTCGGGCAGCTTTCTTTTCTCTCTGCGCTTTGGTTCTCCTTTTAAGGTGGGCGAATTCAACCTGAGCTCATTAGCTCCAACAGTCTGAGCTTTGCACCTGGGAAACAGCAGCGCCGCGTTGAGGGCTTTGCTCGTTTTGCTCACCGAATCATGTCGGAGAGGATTCGGACCGTATTTCTTCAAATGTGGTCAGCCGTCGGACGTGACGCTGACGTAATACACTTAAGACACCATCCTTGTTCCAACAAAAGGGAAAGAAAACAAACCGCTGCGGACAGTAATGCTATCGTAAGTACTGGACACCCCCCCCCAAAAGTATTGAGGGTTTCCCATTTTAATAGAGTGGTTCCTTGACATACTAGTGCCCCAACTTATGAGTAATCGAGTTATGATTTTTTTTTTTTATTATTATTTTTTGTCCAAACGCATGTTCATCTCTGAGCCTGATGGTGGCTGGGCAACTCCACGGTGTTTATACTTGCGTTTAATTGTTTGAACAGATGAAGGTGGCACCTAAAGGGCAGCTGGAAATTGCACCCAAGGATGAACCAGATTTCTTTTGACGTTACACAAAGAAAGTGTGTGTTTCAGGTGTGCCAAGTTCAAATACATCCACAGGTGTGTCGCTAATCAGAAGCTTCCAAAGACGTGACGTCGTCATCTGCGTTTTCCCAAATTGTTGAAAGAAATAGTAATATTACTGTTTGTACACTTATGACTTTGAAGTAAGTAATGAAATAGTGTCAAAAAAAATAAATAAAAAAATCTCATCTAAATATTCTGGCATTTAGCAAATCGAGATAATCTTGGTCATCCTAATCTATCTAAAACAGGATTTAGTGAGGGGGGAAGCATATGTGTCTCTTTATATTTAGTCATTAAACTGTTTTCAACTGTATGTGCTATATTGAAGGTTATGAAACCAGCCGAAGGCGTACAAATCCTTTTTCATCTGCGGACATCTGTCCATGAAAAGATGAAGACGTCGCTGAAAGTGAGGAAAGCGTGGAAAAAGGCAAAAACTGTGAGCAAAATCAAGTTGAGTCGAAACAATATAACAATGCGGGAAAAAGTTTCTTTCTTCACGTCCTAGAATTTCTTTTTTGATGTCACAAGATGGCAGGTTTTTTCCTTGGCCAATGTAAATGTCAGCTTTACAGATGCTCCCTCAGGCTGTGTCGATTATAATGAAGGTAATTACCTTTTTTCCCCTGTCGACTGAAAATGTCAGCTTTACAAATGCCGTGTCCTGTGTTTTTACACCCTTGTTAACTGTAGATTTTGTATATTCTAAGAGCTAAGTCCTCTTTTTATTTGTCCCCAAAGTGTTCTTGTTGCTGCTGTTGTTGTTGTTGTTGAGAAGGGATGACACAGCTGGGAATTAAAGCGCTAAATCTCGCAGGCACTATCACACAACTCCAGCTCCCGGAGCATCTGTTTGTCGTGTGCTGTGAAATGGAAAGGGGGGGGGGGGGGGGGGGAAGCAAAAGATGCTGTACCCTCTAGGCGTAATAATAAAAGGAAGGCATTACTTTCCGGGTTCATTAGTGCCCACTCAGCCGGAATAAAGGAGGCCGAGCGCAAATGTGTAAAGCAAATTGCAGCAGGGCAGGGAGTGCTTAAGAGGTGGATTTTAACAAGGCGCAAATTACTTCTTTTTGATTACTGCTAAAATAAAACATGAGTCGCGAGGAGCTCCAGTGCTGTTATTACGTTACACTTCTTTGTGCTCCCTTTCGGGTTTAGGGTTTATAATACAGATATTTAAAAAAAAAAAAACAACAACAACAACAACAACAAGCATATTTTGCCCAAGGTGCTGGTGGGGAAATTCAGCTTGGATCAAACATTCCAAAAGGTTCGAATAAATCAATTCACTCATACGAAATATCGGCTTCACGTCGCTCCGCCGGAGCACAATGATGGAACACTCGTCTTTTTCTTTTTCTCCACCTCTGGGCTGCGATCATTAATTCATCTGCAATCTGAGTGGCAGACGTGCTGTGCTTCCTTTTCTCCTCCTCAGAAGTATTTTGTATCGAATACAGAGGGTGTCAAGCCAGGGTCAGGGGCTCAAACAAGGGTTCGGGCTTGGAGCCAGGTTTTGTTTCCAGCCATGGTTAGGAATTCAAATGAGGGTTTCACATTAGGCTTTGGAATTAGGGTTTAGAATTCAAGTTAAGGTTTCAAATTTGGGTTTGAAGCCTGGCTTAGGGTTTCAAACAAGGGTCGGGGTCTCAAAGTAGGGTATTGGGGCAGGCTTTGGGTTTCAAGACACAGTTAGGAATTCGAATTAGAGTTTGCAAGACAGGGTAGGCTTTCAAATACCAGTTAGGGTTTGAAATTAGGGTGAGCAGCACAATGTACATTGACGTGAATGACAAAAACTGTTGAATTATTTTTCATTCCATTTAATTATGTCATTACTGTATGTTTTTTTTTGTTGTTTTTATAAAGGAAAATACATACTTTTAAGTACTGCTTTTCTCATTGAAAAAAAACACAAAATGTTCTTTCAGTTTTATGAGGCCCTGGAACAGATTAATGGCATTTCCATTCATTTCAATGAGGATAGACGATGGGAGATGAGTGTTTGGAGTTCAGAGCATGGTCAAGGAACAAATAAAACTGCTATCTGAAGGCACTATTTTGTTGTCGCTTGGAGTTCGACTTGCGTGCGCGAGATTCACGGCACTGGGCGGCTGAAGTGTGGCGCGGCAAAGTGATGTAAACACACCAAAAAGGTCAATAGCGATTCTTTCACTTCATGGCTTTGCGGATACCGCGGCAATTCATCATTGAACATCTGCAGCAGCTAATGCCGGAACAGATCGATTGACCTTCACATAATCAGATACTTGCGGCTCCCGCACGGAGCGGCGGATGCGGAGGCTTTGCGGCAGTCGGCCAATACAATAACAAGCAGAATTACAAACCATTTGTGACACGGCCACGTGTTGTTTTTCATCGGATCTTGATCGGAAGATGGATTTACATTGATTGAAACCCTTCAAACTTGAGAAAACAAGATGCATTTCAGCCTTCCTTACTACCACCCAAGTTTGAATGTGCGAAGTGTCCGTGGAAAATAAGATGTTACGTGATGTAAATCCGCGTGAGTTGTATTTGAACAGGTGCGTGGATTGAAAAATAGACGGGGGTTGAAAAGGGGTCAGAGCCAGGACGAGCCTTTTCAATGGAAAGCTTCCCCCCTCGCCGATTGTGGCTGTGCCGTCTTCTATTGCGTTCGTCACATCTCACATGACGTTACAAGGTTTCCCCTCCGATGTCGCCTCGACTCATCTTTTTTGGTTTTGGTTTGATCCGCCGCCGTGTGTGTGCTTTATTTGCTCAGGGTCGCACCGCTGATGCAGTCAGATAAACAGGCGTTGTTCTGATTTCCCTCCTGGGGCAGATTAACGAGGTGGCGGGCGGGCGGAGTGGCAGCGAACACGAGAGCACGTGCTGAACGGGAGCTGCACGAAAGCTTCGCCTTTCAGCCGCTTTTTGTCTCTGTTAATTATTTGGATGTTTTGCTGCACTGTCCTGGAAGCGCACGCACGGGATTAATGGAGCGTTCCAATTCGAAAGGGTCAAGCTCAGAGGAAAAGCAGCGGCGTGAATTATACAAAGGGGATTCTTTTCCCACGTTATTTGTAAAACAGGTTCCCCAATCAGCCTTCAATAGGTTTTCTCCTTTTTCCCTTCTTGTTGTTGTCTTCTTTTACCACCTTCTTTTGGTCTCTCTGCTCTCCTTGGTTTTTGGAATCGACGTTGCCCCCCCAAAAAAGCAGAGCACCCTCGATGCTCACGTGACTGAGGTCTTGTGAGGCCCTGCACGTGATTCCTCTCTATTATTGTTCTCTTTGAAGTTAGTGAACGTGACTTGAGCGTCTCTTTCGAGTTTCGCCGCACACTGAGGGAGTTTTGCACGCACGATCGTCGCGCTCAAGCCAAGACCCGAGCCCGTCTTTCTTGTTCATAAGTCGCCCAAGCGATCCCTTCTCCTACAGAGATGATGATCGTGGACGCGAGCTCCTCCAGTGTCACGTCAAGGCCACTGGTTTTGCCTTCTGCATAAAAGCCGTGTGATTGCACCGAGGGCTGAACAGCTTTACTTTACTTTCTCTTCCTGTAATTAAACATGCAGAAGCCATTTTTCCTTTTTAACGCTCCACTCACCGCAATTTAAACGTTTCCACCCCTTCATTTTCTAAATGCGCTTCTGTACTTGTTGTCTTTCAGCCTATTATTTGAGATGATACATCGAAGGTGTGCGCGTGTAAAAGGTCCCCGACTCCAGTCAACCGGAGCCGAAAGTCAGCTTTGCAGTGTGCTCCAAAAATTGTCAGGATGATTGAAGCCTTGTGTTGTGTTGAAGTTGGTCGCCCCGCAGGCGCAAGGTGACATCTTTACAGCTCACCCGAAGCTGGCATGCAAATTACAGCCAGACCGCGTCACTAAATCAAGCAGTGAGGCGCAGTGGATCATTTTGAACAGAGCGTGCAGCATTGTTTTCAAGTAGCCTTGAAGGGCTCGCTTGCTCCCGTGTCCTCCGCTTTTGATTTGGACGTGCCGGTGAAGTTTCAAATACTGATATGTACTGCATATCGGTAAAAATATAAATGCATGTAAGAGTATTTCAGTGTTGTGAGAGAGCATCAGTGTATATGAGAGTATATTAGAAGTGTGAATGAGAGAGCATTGCAGTAGTGTGTGTGAGAGCATTTCAGTAACGTGTGTGAACGTGTTTGTGTGATAGAATTTTACTAGTGTATGTGAGTAAACTAAATGCAGAAGGGTGAGCGTTTTAGTGGTGTGTGTGAGAGCGTTTGAGTTTCGTGTATACCAGGCGATCCAGAATTTTTGCCTCAGAAGACCTCATGGAAATGTCTCCGATTTAAGAAAGCATGTCCAGTCCTCGTCAAGATAGATCGGGAACCAAATGTGGGAGATGGTCTGGTGTGTTGTTTCTGCTTTCCATCCAAGTCAGATTTCCCTTTTAGCCACTCGGCTGCTCCCTCTTTCTTGCAGGTGTGTATCTTCAAGTTCTGCGACATCACACGCACCCACACAGCTGAAAAATGTCCATTTTACAGCCCACCCACAAACAGAAAAACAACAAAAAAAACACTGGAAGCAAAGCAGCGATTCAAGCTGCGGCTAATGTGATTTAAGGCACGTCAGTGTGGTTCACCGTGCTCTGCCACTTTATACTAAAGCTTTATACGCACACGCGCAATTCCTCCTATAGCTTCCACTTTTCATTCATTCCAAGAACAAGGTCAGACGGCTGCCGCGCTGCCTTTTTTCTCTTCATGGGTGGCCCGAAATGAGCTGAATGATGATTCCGTGGTGGCCGTGAACACCTGGCTCTCTCGTTACTCAGGCACCAAAAATTATATTTCCAAAATATTGCAGAATGAATCACTTACAATTAAACAAAAAAAAGAGTTCATTTTAATATTAATGTAATGTTACTCTAATTACAGTAGCTAACATGGTTGCAAATCAATGCTAATGTTTTTGCTCAAGAGTCGATGCTAGCTGCTATGCTAACCGCTCAAGTGCAAACTTAGCGATACAATGAAAAATGTTGATAGATATATATATATATTTTTTTTTGATGGTATAAGTAACAATGTTGCTTTGGTTTGAGTGGCCACTCAGTTACAGCTGAAAAAAAAAAGTGAATAGAAAAGAAACTTACCTTATTTCGACGCATGGTCAGAGGAAATAGCTAGATGATGTCATTTTTGTTAAAAAAAAGTTTTAGTAACAGGGTTTCCAAACAACTTCAGAGCATAGTTTGTACTGTTTGAAATTATTATTTGACAATTACATGGAAAACAACAACAAAATCATACCCCAAAAAGCTGATTGCAAATGTATTTATCAATCGAGAGAGAAACAATCGGGGAGGGGCAGCCATTTTCAGCGGCTTATTTGGTATTTTAAATAATATTTCGGAATTACTTTTACAACAGCTCCAGTGACATTTTTTTTTTCCTCGGGACAAATGTAATTAATCCAAACAAGTGCAGGTTTCTGTATTTTGGATTTGTGGATTTTGGAATGGCCCCTATATTATAAATGAGCGCGACTGGTGTGGACTTATTGCATATTTATTTGCCAAGATCTCCACTTTGGGCTTGCATGCTGGTGCACCTGGTTCTCCGTCACGAATCAGCGTATATGTGGTTCTGTGTGTGTGTGTGACAAAGCAATTTGGCAGTGGTCTGGATGGAGCTCCTGGGCATGCTATCATCTTAAATCAGCTCTGCATGCACTCTGAGTGCTAAAACACTGATTTGGAGGGAGGAGTAGCCACCACATATTTATTTTGTATTTAGTTGTTTTTGTATTTGAGTTGTTTTTCTATATTTTTTTTATGATTATTTTTGAAGTCAAATTATTATTGTATTATTGTCTTTTTGGGAATCAAGCTTTCTGTCCAGTGCATTTATATTTCCCGTGCTGGTCCTATGGCACCATCTGCTGGATTATTGTTTTAAAATTTTATTGTATTATTTATTTCTTTTTTTGCGTTGACATTATACTAACCGGATGAGCCCCCCCCCCCCCCCCAAAAAAAAAGCTGAATCAAAAAATTCAATCTATCTTTATTTTGATGGGTATTGATGAAACAATATATGGTTTTACAATAGTTTGAAATCTTGTGCAACTGCGCTACTATTGGCTGAGAGTTGTTTTCTAATATATTGGCAAATGCTTATTACCGCTATCGTGTCATGTGTTATATGTTTCGGTAGTGCGCACGAGAGTATGAAAGTTTCAGTTTGAGTGTCTCCGTTGTGTGTATGAGAGCGTTTCAGTAGTGCGTATGAGCTAATTTTAATAGTGTGTATGAGAATGTTGACATTGTGTTGCCATCATTTGTATGCAAACATTTCAGTTGTGCATGGGGTACTGCTTCAGTTGCGCGTGAGAGTGTTTCAGTAGTGTGTGAGTGCATATGCATACAGCCTGTTTAAGGTTTGTTTTTTTCCTAATTCCAGTGCAGTAAATTTGATACTTTTTCACTTTTCAAGTACAGTTGATACAGTACAGTTTCATCTTTAAGAACTGTTTGTTCTCAAACATTGAAGTGTGTTTTTTGTTGAACTTTTTGGAGTCATATATTTTATTTAAATGTAAGCGTTTTGTTTTATTTATTTATTTATTTATTTATTTCCCTAGATTGGAGGCGGCAGTGTTAGTCCTCAAACTGTACATAATGTCACAGTGGCTTACAATAATGCAGTTATACATTTTAGGAATACAAGGTCTGCTTCATTTTTTGAGGAACACTTGGGCCTGCTACGTTACTATATTTTGAACCTTGGTCATTTTAGTGGTAGGAAGTGTTTTTCGGTGGTGAAAAGTTTGCCAAGCACCGGTTTCCAGTATTGCGGACGTGACGGTGACAGCAAATAGGAATGCCTTTGCGCAGCGGAGGCAGCAGCACCTCCTCCGCGTTCTTCATTATTCAGGAGAACCGGAGCCCGCTGCCGACCGAGGGGAGCGGAACCTCAAGGCCAGAAACTGGCCCGGAGTGGACCGGGAGAGGACCGCCTTTCTGGGGACTTGTCAAGCTGCCACATCGAAAGCTGAAAAAAGGATTCCAATGACAACGCCGGCTGCATCTCAAGGTATTTCTTTTTTCTTTTTCTCCAAAGTAAATTTCCCAAATTGAATGCCAATTGCTCGAGTGTTGGTTCTTCTTTTGTTTTTGTTCCTTCGTGTGTCATTCTGCGATCTCGCCTCCGGAGCATTTTGTTGTCATGCAGAAACTGAAGCATCAATGATTTGTGTTATTGCGGCTTATTTTGTAAGAATTTCCACAGATGTGTCGAGCCATTTGCTTCGGCAACAAATTTGTATTGTAAAGACGCTTCTTTTTGATCGTGAAAAATAAATATTCCATCATATTTAAAGTTAGATGATGTCAAACCAAAGCGTAGACATTGTTTGCTTGATATGTTTGAAGATGTAGAGATGTTGAAATGGCTGAAATCAATTTTCACGTCCACAAAATAAAAATCAAACATACAAAAAACTATTCAATACGAACATTCACTTCATGCACACATGAACGACGCGAGACAAATACGCCGTACATATTACAAACAATGTCAACCAAAAGCATAGACATTTTGGAATTTATGAAATAACATGAAACTGTGCCTTAGATCACATGAAAATAGAACAAAATTAAATGTACTTTTTTTAAATGACTCAACTTGATCGCCATGGGATATTTTATGATACCAAACAAAATCGATTTTTGGATTTTAAATCAACATTTGCTATTTCCTAAGCACATTTTGTTGTTTAAGTTGCTTAAATCTACTTAAAGTTCATCCAACAAAATATGATGGCATGGAAATTACATTGTCATTTTTCAAATGTGTATTTTTTTTTTGAAGTGCAGTTATATTAGAATTTAGATTTTGTAAGCATGAAAATCCAAAGGAATATTGCTATTCTCGTTCACTTTGCTGCTTTGCTTTGTGAAACAACAGTATCCTATTCAATTGTTATATTAACCGCTTGCGTCATTGTGTGTGTTCAAATATCTGTTGCGTTGCAGGGACGCCAATGCTACACGTTAGCCTGTCTTTGGCACTTTGCTTTGTTTGTTAGCATTAAGCTAAGTGGACTTCGGTAAGGCAAAGCTCTTTGGTAGTTTTCAATACACACCGTGTGATTCTCTTCCAAAAAAAATAAATAAATAAATTGTTCACTGCATGCCAAAGTGTTGTTGTTGTTGTTGTTGTTGTTGTTGTGAGGGGAGTTGAGTTGAGTTCATGGCCAGCATGCGGCGCTCGTATTGCCAAAAACTCCGAAGTAGTGCGTGTCACTCGTATCTCAAGGCGCCACTGTATTTGTACTTGGTGACTATAAGTGACATCGGACGTCGGTCGTGCGCTTGTTGTGTAACTCCACACAGAGTCCACGCGCTCGGCCTGATGTCTGTCAATTATTCATCATGTGCAAATCTAAAAGCACCTCGCCATGGAAACGGCCCTCCGTTGGTTTCGGTGTTTGCCTCCTCCCTCAATAACCCGCTGGTCTCATTCCGTCGTCCTTCCCGCTGTGTCTTCGGAGATGCGGGGTCCGTTAGTACATTGCACTGGAGTTCATGAGTATACATTTGAATATTTCATTGAGGGATACTGCCCGAGGGTGCCCACGTACCACTAGCGCTACCACACTTTGAGAATCACTCACCTCTATTCCTCGTTTATATATGAAAATATACTGTAAACAAACGATGATCCCGAAGAAGCTTGTCTCTGAGTGGAAATCTGTCACTTTAACACTTACGTGACACCAATTACTACTTTCCTATGAGGTAGGGCTTTGGCGCCATCTTGTGGAATATTGGGGTGTTCCAGAAAGATCACCACAATCCACGAGTAGTGGAATTTTCCAGGGAATAGTTGGGCATACGTTCCACAGAATAAAATGGGAACAGGTGACTTTGTGACCGGTGAGCCAGGAAAAGGTTGAGTTTCGCCGTATTATAAAGATTCATTCAACACACAGTCAAGTATTTCATGACTTCAGTCATTTTGATGATTCGGGCTTACAGCTATGGAAACCAACAAATTCACCATATCAAATCATTTGAATATTATAGAAGAAACAAAATTATTTTGATTCTTAAAAAAAAAAAAAAAAAAAAAAAAGATAACAGATAATAATATAGATACAAAATAGATAATAATAATAGAAAATTAGACCTGTTTATATACAGTGTGAAAAAAAAATTAAAAAGACAAACAAAGACCTCTACCTTCATGGTATTTGGACAATTTTTATTTATTTTTTTATTTTTTACATTTTTCAAATTACATTATTTCTGTTTGTAATGTGGGAGTTATATTGTCAGTAGTTTATAGAATAAAATAAAACCAAAATGTTCGTTTTACTGAAGCATATAACTACAAATAGCTAAATCAGAAAAAAAAAAACCTGCACATTTTGCAGGGGTGCATTAATTTTGAGAGAGAAAAAATAATGATCAAAAGTGTTTTTTTTTTATATATATAAAAAATCTTGAAAACACTGGCATTGTTGTCATACATGCTTTGGCCGCTAGATGGTGCACTGTTACTCAATTATTTTTGTGGGATACCTTTGTTCTGGTCCTGGATGCATAGTATTTTATTTTAAAAGATGAATAGAAACAAACTGTTTTGATATATTTTGTGGTTGAAATGATCAGGTTATTAAAGCCTAAATCCAATGTTTAAGTTTGCAGTTTGACTAAGAATCCGATTTTTGTCCTTGTGCATCTATGCATTCTATTTTTCTGACAGCCTGACCTCATATTTTTAGTCAAATGAAATAAAAGCCATAAGTCAAATGCAAACAACACCCAAAAACAAGCTTTCCTGATGAGTTCTGCGCCATGCTCGTGCATATACATTATTAGACGTGTCCTGAAGTACGGTTAAAAGCGGGTCACAATCAAATGTCTTTCAAATGCACGTCGCTGCTGTGCAGGCGGAGTGCTGTTTTGTTTTTGGACGGTAACAGACTTGGAGGACAATTTAGGCTCTTAAGATTTGTTTTATATTTGCAAGAAAAGCGTGTCATAAAGCATCCTGCTCAACCATCAACGGTACACTTTTGAGGAGCTATTTCATTGCTGTGTAAAAAAACACAAACTTTCAAGATATTGTTGAATACGTCTTTTTCAATATACTATCGAATATATAGTTACTTTTTTGGAATGCTAATTTAATTTTCGTATTACTCTGATGACATTAACAGGGTTGCAAATCAATGCCAATGTTATGTAATGTTGAAATATGAAAACTAGGAGGACTAACCTTATGGTCTCTTTTTGGTCAGAGGGATTAGCGTGATGATGTCATTTCTGCTGAGTCATGTAGCTCGCTTTTTTTTCCCGCTTCCTCTAGACGGCTAAAAAAAGGTTTGCATAACAGCCTTGAGACGCGATTGCTATGATGTAAAATGTCAAAGGGAAGACATTTCAATCAAATCTGACCCCCAAAACAAAAGCTGGTTGCAAACTTATTTTATCTGTTATATTTGATATGTAAATCGGTCATCAAGAGGCAAGAAAAAAGAGAAAAAGTCCTTTCCGGTGGTGCTGGAGAGCTACTTTGTATTTTCAATGACTTTTACTAGTGTTCGTTACGTTTTGGCCTGAGGAAAAGTAATCTACACAACAAGTACTGTGCACGTTTTCTGTGTTTTGCGGCATGGATTATTTGCGATTTCATGGGCCAGACAGAAAATGTCGACAAACACAAACGCTTGTTTTTGACACGAACAACAGTTGCTGGCAGCTGCGTAAAAAGAACACGATCATGTCGCCGGGAGGCTTCGTTTTCATGGAAGTGATCAATTGTCGGACTGTGTGTCACGGCGACATGAATGTGTGACTTGGTTCTCGTGTCCCGCAATGAGAAGGGCTGAGAAAAAGAAGGGAAAGGGTCTCGGAAAGGAGCATGAAGGCTGCTTGTTCCATGCTGTCACTGTGAAAACAGGAATACGCCTTCACAACACTCACACACACAAGCTGTTTGTATTGCTGATGTAGGTCAGACGAGGAAAAACTGGTTCATGTCGGATGGAGGTGTGAGCCGCCTGTGCCCGCTTGATTGGCTGATGAAGACTCAAAGTCATTTCAGGTGTTCACGTGACTTTTCTATTGGATTCATTTATTTTAAGTTTGCCCTCCGAGACAGGTGTCAGCAATTCATTTGCTTTCACTCTTTATTGTTTTGATTTTGATTTTGCTCTTTTTAATTTCATGTTGCTTTTGTTGATGTTTTTTTCTATAAAAAACAAAAACAAAAAACCTTTAATCCTCATTATTTCTTTTTTTGTAATCTGTTTTATTTTATATAGTCGTTATTTTTTAGTATCCATCCATCCAGTTCCCATATTCCCTTTGTTATTCTTATCATTTTTGTTTGACTTACTGTGTTTATTTTGTTATTTGATTTGATTTATTGATTTATTTTATTTATAGAAAAAATGTCTCGTTTCAGTTATTACCTTTGTATTTTTGAAAAACAAAATTAAATGAAATATTTGGTATTTTTTCCAGTCAGTTTTCCACTCGGTCTGACTTAATAGTTAGTATTTGAATCATATTGTTTCATTGTTAATTTATTGTTTTATTTATTTTCCATTTTTTCATTTCATTTTTAAACCTTTTTATTATTTTTTTATTTGATCAATTATTAGGTGTCAACATTCCACTTTTTGTTATTACTACTACTACTACTACTACTACCAGGTTGTTATTATTATTAGTACTACTGATATTAGTAGGAGTTGGTTATAATAATGATGATCATAATAATGATGTTAATAATAATGAATATGAGTTATTATTTAGTGATCATTTATTTGACTTTCTATATAAATTTTTTTTCTTCGTGAATTGATTGATATCCCTCCAAGGCGGTTTCAAGGCTCCAAGTCTTCCCCTTTTTCAAATTTGGCCCACTTCCTGTACGTGGATTCCTAGTATGGTTTTGCATCTTGTTTGCTAATGAGCGCCACCACGACCGGGGGCGAGGGTGCTACCACTTAAACAGTGCGAGACAAATACAGGATATATATTCAGGAATGCCTTGTGGGCACAGACACACACACTTTCCCTCCCTCCCTCTTTTTTTAGTCTTGACTTTTTCTCTCTTCGCCTTTCGGGCCCAGCGAGGGGAGGGCCTGTCCAAGTAATTTAATACCTGTCCAATTCATGACTTTTTTTTGTTTTTTTGTGGGGGTTACTGTAACTAGCTCAACTGCCCTGACAAGTGGAGAGTTTAGCACACACGAGCAGACAGAGTTAGAGGAGGTGCGTAAAAAGAGAGGCTCCCGACCTTCAAGTGGCAAAAGGAGAAGTAGAAGAAGAAGGGAACATATCCTCACATGGAAGAATGATAGAAGTCACTCGGGGCTCAGAGGGGACGGAGTGTCCGGCCTCGCCGGTCCCGGGGCGCCTTGCCAGCTCGGATGCCTTCCCACCACGGGACTTTCGAGGGAAGTTTAAAAAGATGCGCCACAAGAAGAGGCCCACTATCCTTGAAAGTAGGTACAGCCCGTCCTCATTTGGCGCCGCGGATGGAAATGTCTCACTTCTTTAGCGTATTTGGCACCCACCTCCACGTCAAAGCCACAATTGGAGGATATATTACTTTCGACAAATGGAGCATTTATTCGATAGTTATACACCTACAACGGACTTTAAACTACATTCAAACATACTTCCTAAATGTATTGTGAATGATGCATTTAAACAGGCCAAAAAGGTAGGTGCCATCAATCTTTTGTACAAAGCGGATCACTAACAAACCATCATATAATTTGATTTGTCCAGAGATAAATTAGTTGTCAAATCATACATTTCTCAGGCACTTTACAAACATGTGTTTCCAAAAATATTGCGGAATAAATCATTCACAATCAAATAAAGCAACATTTTACGTTCATGTTTATGTTACTGATTTGATCTTGGTATTACTTACAATTACACAGTTCCAAATCAGCGCTAATGTTAGCAGCTTTGCATGCTAGCTGTGGTTTGCAGACACTCAAGCACTTTCAAATCATGTTTGCAAAATATTGCAGAATAAATCTTGCACAATCAAATACAACTACATTTTATTTGAATACTAATTAAATCTGAGTATTATTTAGAGTTTCAAATCAACGCCAATGTTAGCAGCTTTGCTTAAGAGTACAGGCTAGCTGTGTTTTACAGATAACAAGCACTTTAAAAACATGTTTCCAAAATATTGCTGAATAAATCCTTCACAATCAAATCGGGAAAAATGTCATTTGAATACAAATTTTTATCTCAGTATTGCTTACAGTTGCAGAATTCCAAATCAATACTAATGTTAGCATCTTTTCTTAACAGTACATGCTAGCTGTGTTTTACAGAAACTCAAGCACTTTGAGAAAATTGACAAAATATTGCAGAATACATCAAATATAGCTACATTTGATTTGAATATTAATTAAATCTTAGTATTACTTACAGAGTTGCTAATCAAAGCTAATGTTGCCATTTTTCTTAAAGAGTACATGCTAGCTGGGTTAGGTGCTATGCTAACTGGTGAAGAACAATTTACAGTTGCTATATCATAAACGAGAAAAACATTGATATGAAGGTCTTTTTTCTGATAATATGAGGAACATAGTTGCGTTGGTTTGATTGATGCACTACAGCTGAAAAGATTGGACAATGTGAAAAATAGAAAAGCGGAATTAGCATTTCCGACACACAGGTCAAAGGTCGTGGGTTCGAACCCAGACTCTGTCCTTCCTATGTGGAGTTTGCATATTCTCCCTGTGCTTGTGTGGATTTTCTCTGGGTATTCCAATCCCCTCCCACATTCCAAAAACATGCATGGTAGGTGAAGACTAAATTGTCCTTGCGAGTGAGAATGTTTGTTTGTCTGTATGTGACGTGCGATTGGCTGGCGACTGTTGCAGGATGTACCCCGACGTCAGCTGGCACGGGCTCCAGCACACCCGCGACCCTCACAATATAGACAATCCTCTACATGGCTAAAAATGTTGTTTTAGTATTTAGTTTAGTTGTTTTTTTTTTTATTGAGTATTTTGAAAAAAAACCTCCGCCAATTCTGGAATGATCCATCCGGCGTCGAAGGAGCGAAGGTCCGAAGATGTGAAGGGGCCCCCTGGGGACCGAAGGGGGAGTATGTAGCGCAGAGATAGAGTCGACACATAGTTGGCATTCCTCACCTTCATCAGTGCTTGATAATGCTCTTAATAACTCCTTAATGTGTCCCAGGCCTTTTGCTTCTGCTCCTACACAGGAGGGGGCTTGTTAAGCACCACGTGTCAACATTTGTTGCTCGGAATGACACTCAGCGGACACAACATTAGGTACACGTGCGTCATAAAAGTCAATTTCCGTAGACACTGTCGGAGAGATATTTATTTTAATGATTTCTTTAGATTTCTTTTTTCTTTGTGGATTGCATCATTTCTGTGATTTTTTTTCTTTTCTTTTTATGGCATGGTTTTATTTTCAATTGTTTCAATTTGGCTATTGTATTTTTCCTTTTTTTTCCCAAGTATTGTCGATAGTATAGTATCTGTATTTTTTATTTTGATTGTATTTTTTTTACTATTCAATTATTGTGAAACCAAATAAGGTAACAATTAACAACAGAACAATGTTAGAAACAGTAATAATATGAGAAACAGCTCTCAGTTTGATGCAGTACACACTCCAAGCTACAAACAAAAATGACATACATATTTTAGTCTTTATTTTGAATTGCGTATGCATTGCATTTTAATAATTCTTTTAATTGTAATTTATTGTATGTGTATTATTATTTATTTATTTATGCAGTCAAATAAGAATATCAAAATGTTGCCGCTGACACAGTACTTCAAACTAAGACCACAATCAAAAATAGTATTTTCGTTGTATTTTATTTGCAATTATTTATTGTTTTTATGTATTAGTTTTTACGATTCAAATTGTGATTTGTGCATTATTGTAGTTGAATTTTTTGTTTTGTTTCATTGTTATGACTTTAAGGATCATTTGAATATTGTCTTAATATTTTGTAGCCAAATAAGGTCACTATGATGCAGTACGCTGCCAACTAACCACAATAAATATAAAAACATGATGTTAAAAGTAAATAAACGTTCTCTACCAGTGTCAGTCAAAAGTTCAACAGCTCTTTGTAAAGTGTGCCTAATAACGTGGCTGGTGCGCGTCGATGTATTTTTGAAAAACAATTTTTAAGTTCTTCTTCGCTTCCAGTTATGAGAGCACGCCTGCAAACTGTCAACACGTTAGATTAAAATTAGATTAAAGTAGATTCGATTCATTAGATGACAAATGAAAAGTGTACTGTCAACACGTTAGATTCCAATTTTTGGGAGTGCTAATTCTTCGACAGCCGTCGTAAACCGAACGTGATGTCCAACTTGACAATGACTAGTATTGAGCGCTTGCCGTTATTTTGGTCCATTGTCTCACTTGTGCCCTTTGACGTATTTTCTGTCTCGCTGGGAAGAAACTAGCATTTTTTTTCTTCACGATTGCGTAACAGTTGTACTTACAGTTAGTGCTTGTCGACGAGATGACATCTGATGGACACACGAGCGTTTGCGCTGATCACTCCTTTCACTAATGACTAGTTGTCATCCTGTACTACTTAACTGTGTAACTGATTCCTGCTGGCTGCAATTAGGAACAGCAATGTTTCAGTGGTTTCCATGGAACTTTTGAACTTGGGGCAATTGCGGTAGTGCCCCCGCCAAGTGTCGTTTGTGCCTCACAACCCTGCTGAGGAGTTTGAAGGATTGCTTGTCAAATATTTTGCAGTCAGCCGATAGCAAGATCGTATAATAAGTATTGTAAACTATTAACGGATTCACCTAACTGGTCACGCAAGGATTTCAGCACGCACTTTATGTTATAGGATGCCCGTTAGTAGGATTTGTGCAGTCGTGCAAAGTCACACATGCAAGAGATGACAATTGTATGCTTTCAGCGTGCAACACTGCTACTTGGATTTACTGGTTTGTTTTGTTCATTGACCCGTCTCTCATCTTGTCTGTCCCATTGATATGAATTGAAATACCGTTAGTCTGTTCCTCCCAAAAGCACCCACAGAGATACATCTAACATGTTTTTCCATGAGAAGAATGGAAATCGACAGGATTGTACTTCATGAGAACCTACAGTAATGACATGATGAACACTTTGTGCATCATGATGATTCAATGGGCATTGTGCTGCTCATTCTGGCGTGCCTGCCTTGGTCACCAGGTGGCAGTAGAGCACATTGCAATATTATTATATATATGATATTCGTTTTGACACTTTTCTAGGTGATTCAAAACTGAAAAAAAAAAAGTAATCTCTTAAACTTTAGGGGTGCCCACAAATGGGCGAGAAACGCCTATACGGCGAGGTAACCAACGTGAACTGATGGTGGGCGGAGGTTGTGAAGTTCTTTGCTGCCATCTAGTGGCGGAGTCAAATCGGAAAAAACACAAGTTCGATCAGTGAATCGGCTCGTGACTCGAAAAACTTCAAACGTCAAGGTACTGCTGCATGCGCACGCACTTGACAAGAGTTGTCGGGTTCACGAAGAGGCGAAAGGCCGACGGTCGGAGCTCACTAAGAAGCGACGATCCATGCGACTGCTGATGGCTTTCATGCAGTAAACGCGCCGCTCTCCCAGATGTTCCCTGCTCGTGTTCCACTTCTTCACCATCCCCGAGAGACGAGCGACGCGCCGGTGTAACGCACTCGTCATCGTCATCGCCATCATTAGCATCATTATCATCATGAGGCAGGCGGCACGGCGGCCGAGCGGTTAGAGCGTCTGCCTCACAGTTGTGACGACCGGGGTTCATTCCCGGCCTCGCCCGTGTGGAGTTTGCATGTTCTCCCCGTGCCTGCGTGGGTTTTCTCCGGGCACTCCGCTTTCCTCCCACATCCCAAAAAACATGCGCGCTAGGTTGACTGAAGACTCTATAAATTGCCCGTAGGTGTGAATGGTTGTTTGTTGGTTGTTTGCCCGCGACCCTAGTGAGGAGAAGCGGCTCAGAAAATGGATGGACGGATCATCATGAGGCACCGCACGCAGACATACACTAGTTATTATTAACTGCACGGCGGCTAAGAGGATTGCTCCCTGCACTCTCAGCCTCCGCACGCAGTTATTTAAAGGGACCTGGCACTCCCGCCCACTGCCCGCCTCTCGCCGTCCACGGCGAGATGCTGAGAGCGAGGGGAGGGGGCTCGGGGGCCAGGAAGGAAGGGAACAAGTCAGCCCAGTCTCCAGAGTCGCAGGTTTGAGGCTCCGAGGCCCCGGGAAGAGGCGGTCCCGGATCAGCTGCCGGCGATCATGGCCGGCCAGCAGGACTCGGGCTTCTTCGAAATCAGCATCAGATCCCTGCTCAAGTCATGGAGCGGCGGTGAGTAGCAGCTTGTTGGCTTCAAACTCGCTTTGAGCTCTTTCCTTTTTAGGAAAGGAAAACATCATTTGAAGGATGCAGAAAAGTGGAGCAGTAACTGAAGGATTATGTTATACCGACAATGCGTTTGTCACCGGGAATGAATCCCAGAGTCTCCCGCAATAGGTGAAAATCCGCAATACAGAGATGCCATCAAAATATTTGTCATACTTTGATGCTTTCAAACACGCTCCAGCTCATTAAAACACGGATTTTAGAACACATTGTAAACATATTTGAACAAAAATATATATGGACACCTTTATATGTGCCTTTAAGGGGCGGGGCCTGGCGCGGTGCCGTATGACGTCGGCGAGGCTGCGTGCGAGTTGCTCGCCGTGAGCCGTGGTTTACAGCAGCTCCTGCGTGAGTGTGTTTTTGTGTTTCGCTGTCTGTTCACCATTCCGGCTCTCCTTTCCCACATGCGCGTAAGTCACAATTTGTACAAATTTGTTGCTTTTGAAAGTTGCGTTTTTCTTCGTTCTATGTGGGAACCCTAATAATCCCCACAATTGCCCCTGAATATGCTTTCTATAATGTTTATGGCTATTTGAGAAAAATGCTGGTGGGTGCCTTGACATTTTGATCTTAACTCAGCTATTCTTTGTCAAACTTGGATTTGGTCGTCTCCTAGCAACAGCATCACCACAGTGACGCGACCTCCTCCTCCGAGAAGTTGTCCGCGGCGCACTGAGTCACAATCGTATCACGGCATCCCCGATTCTGCGCTCTTTGCGATGATTCGGCGTCTCGGATCTGCTGCCGCACGGTTGTTGTTGTTGTTGTTGTTTTAAGGCTGGATTTACCTGACATGCTTCAAGTGACGGGTGTGCGATGGTGTCGTGGTACACAGTGAGGGTTCAGATGCCCCTCACTGACCGCGTAAATGTGCGTAGGTTGGCAAAGTTCCCGGAATTTTTCAAAGTTCCGGGCAAAAAAACCAGGAATTGATCAAATACAGGGTTGGCTCCTCGTAGGGAACATGAATATAGTTATGTTTTAGCCTAATGCTGACCAAAGCAACTCGATTTGTAAATTGAGTAAATTGAGCTACTGCAGTGCCCACGGGAAGCTTCCAATCTGAACATTTCCGTGTCAGTTATGTTTGCTTTTTGTTTCACGTTTGGTCTCGTTTTCCTGTGTCTCGTCTTGCTCGTTCGTCGTTTCCACCTGCTCTCATCGGCCCTGTTCCTTGTGTCACCCAATGAGCTCCCTCCAGACACTCGCGTCTTGTCCAGCTGTGCCTCGTTGTCTCATCAGTTAGCTTTATTAGTTCCTCGGTTTCTTTCAGTCTGTCGATGCTCAATGATGTCGTTGCTGCGGTCACGGATCCCTTGTCTCGTGTTATGTCGGTGAGTTTCTTCGTGGCTCTGATTCTTGATTTTCTGGGAGTTTGTTCATTTCCAATTTACGTTTTTCCATCATCCTTGTTTGCCTTTTTGTTTTGTTTGGGTGACTGCTGCCTCCCGCGTTCCCTGCTTCACCGCATCTCGGCTGTATTTGTCCGCAGTGCGGCGGGTTCTCACATGGTCTTAAGAGCTCTTAGTAAGCGGGAGGACGCCCTAATTGGATTAGCGGTGCTTCGTTGGGGCCACGCAGGGCCGGGCTCGGCTCAGCTCCTGGTTCTTGTGTTTTTCAGGACCGTCTTGAAAGTGAAAGTGGAGGACGGTAAAAAGTCCTTGACGAGATGTAATATTGCCAGAAGAATTGTGTTTCGCGATTGCTCCACACTGAATCCTCTCCTGTTGGTGTTGTTGCGTAATCGTTGGTACATGGCACATGGAGGCCCGCAAAGTGCGTGTGCGTTGTTTTCAGTGACCAACAGTGCTACCTTGACTTTTCAGTTTCAGTTATCCGTATCGCAAATCATCTGTCCCCATTGGAATGAATGGAAATGCCATGAATCTGTTCCAGGACCCCCCCCCCCCCACCACCACCATGCCCCTTACAAGGTTAAATGCAGTAATTGCATATTTATCCCACAAGATGGTGCCCAAGCACAACTTTTGTCTAAATCAAGTTCCGCAATTCACTTCACCATAGTTCCTTGTCACCAAGATGCGAGCAAAGTACAACTTTTGTCAAAATAAAGCTCCTGAACTCACCTGAACATAGCTCCTTCGCACCAAAATGTCACGAGATGGTGCCTAAGCAATATTTAATTTGCTTTGAGCTGAGCACAGAAATCGCAATGACAGACAGCAGCAGCGTTCCCGTCGACGATTCAAACGGCCCGAAGGCTCGCCCTGTGTCAACCAATCAGAGCCCAGCGCTGGTGTGCTCCTCGTGTGGTCGTTATGAAATGCGGTAATTCTGTACTCTATAACTTTCTTGGGTTGGAATCAATTGTATTCCTTCCGCTGGACACGTTGCTTCAAAATGATGACTTTGCTTAAAATCTAAGAAGAAGAAAAAACGACATTGCTGTCGGACAAAAGCCTCGAGATCTTGTCATGCATTAGACAGCGACTAAGTCTCAAAGAGCTAGTTAGTATTTCCTTTGTGATAAAAATGATGTCACGTCATCAGAATTTCAAACAGTAACTGAGCCTTTTATCGATTTGATCCATGCTCCATTTCACTGTGGAACTCAAGTCAGCGGTTACTTAACAAGGGCGGCGTCTATCAATGTTTTACTCCCTTTGGCGTCAAAACTGGACACCGTAAAAGCTACTGGCAGGGTGTTCTCGCTGATTACATAACATGACGCGCGCGTTTTTATTAGCCTTGTATTCCACTGTGGGAACAGTGCGTGTTTATTTTTAGTCATGTGTGTGATGATAATGCGCCACCTCCCCTTCCAGGTCTGTGACGACCCTGGACATTCCGGTCTAGTTAAGGAGGTCGCCTAAGTCTAAATGCTGGCCCGCTCCTTATGAATGGCTTCGAAAGCCATTGTACGAAAATGCTTTTGCTGAGCCTCTTCGTCGGGGAATATCACACGAAATAGAGTCCACAGACAGATTTTTGGAGTTGTCGGAAGCTTTAATACAAAACTGGGGCGGATAAAGCGATGCCAAAAATCTCGGTTAGGTGCGTGCATTGGTTTTAAGGTCACGGCTCAGATCACGTTCTGCAAAAAAAAAAGGCTTATGTTTTCCCTTCTCGCTTACTTGGATGTCATACGGTAGTACAGTGGTACCTCGATTTAGGAGTGATCTGGCTTATGTGTTTCTCAAGATACAAGCCGTCGCTCTGACATTATTATTATTATTTTTTTGTCTTGAGTAAAAATTGGTGGCTAAACGGTGTCAGCAGATGCTGAACAATTGTTCAAGAAAGAGGCCAAGTTCCTGTGTCGAGCTGTTTCTTGCCATTCCTCGTTGAAATTTGTACACATCGTATATTGAAGCAAAGTCTGTCGGCTTAATGCTAACACATTATGAAGAAAGGCCGAAAACGGGCGAGCGAAACTAGCGTCGATGTTGTGAGCGTAATAACACTTCGAGCAGTGGCGCAGCAGCACACGTAGAGAGACAACATCCCATACTACAATTTTGATGTATGTTGTTGTTTCTATTGAAAGTCATGGAAATTGAAATGATAGCTATGCCAGTTGGCAGGTTTCTTCATAAAATGTCAGAACACCACAAATCAACCAATGAATTCTTTCTGAGACTCTTCAGTCGCTCTGTATCTTCTCCTTCGCTTAGAATATCGCTGACTTCCTGTGAGTAGTGTACAGTATGTGTGTCAGAGGGAGCCACTTGTTTGCTTCATTGTGCGGTCCTCAGGGAAGCGTACCACGCTCGGTTTGTTTTCAGCTTGGTGTTGCTGGTGATGTCATGTCCCTGCAGGCCCCCTTGTTTGCCAGTCACATGTCTGAGTCTCAGACACAAACGGCTTCACGCACAATTGCTCCTTCCATCTTGATGTCCAATCGTGTGACTGTCATGTCGCTATAATGTGTTTGACCCCCCCCATCTCCTCTCTGGAGATAATTATAGTCACACTGCTATGCCCCCGTCGCATTACCACGCTTTGCCCGGGCTAAAAATTCCCGCTTGACCTTCACTCCTGGAAGGCGGCACAGGCTGGTCACAAGGCGAGAGGGGGAAGCAGAGGCAGAGACGAGTTTTGTGCGGTCTCCCGTCTAGTCGGCGCCCATTTACGCACACCCACCATGGAAAAAATTCCCCGGGAGGACGCGACCAGCTGAAACGTAGGACATGGACGTCGGCGGGTTTCCATAGGGGGAGACATTTTTTGGGGCAGCGTTTTGGATACGCCGTCCGGCTTCCTCACCATGGACGCGACGGCCGTGTGCTGGAGTAAGGCCAGCGTCATCAGCTTCATCAAGGGCCTGGGTAGGTGCCGAGAAAGGTCGCACGTGCTGGCCATTCCTAGAAAAGCACCGTCATACGCGTGTCCTGGGAAGATATGGACAACGCTTCAGTAGGGCTGCAAGAATTTTCAAAGTTGCAAAATTAAGGGGTATCAATCAATGAGAATAAACACGAATAAAAAACATTTTTTCCCCCCCAGTATTGTGACTTTACTGCAGCTTTAGCATAGATTAGTGACAGACCGGCATGTTCAGACCCAAGTCCAAATTCGGGTTTTGTACATTTTTCAAAAGCAGACAAAAGAGAAAAAGTGACACGAGGGTTGCGGGCAAGAATTTCCGTTGCAAAGCAGCAGAATGGGCAATTATTTCAAGCAGTTTATTGAAGTTATTGAGAAATAATGATATAATAACAATCAAATAACTAACTGTGTAATTATTGAATATTCAAATGAAATATAGTGTGTATACTTATTTTATATATCGAAGGCGCACAATAATATTTTCAACAATAACAATAATATCCGGTAGCTCTGGGAGGCGTGTGTTAATGCAAAGCATTCTTACATCCATCAAGCAGAATTGTTGCCACAGCTCATTCAGTGCAACTTGTATGTTATAGCTGTTTCGTTTGGTGTTACTGTTGATTTGTATTTTTTTGGAACGTAATTCAACGCCATCTTTTCATCGTAACACAACGTGAGACGGTGGGTCACATGCATGACATCTTTGGCTCCCCTCGCAGGTCACTGACATCCTTGCTAGGAAATGAAAACAGCAGCTGCTGCCCATGAGGCTTTCATTTCCTCGCCCGGCAAAAGTCGCTGCCCTTTAGTCAGCGTGCGTCAGGAATGTTCAACACGGTGGGAATTTTCATGTCCATGTTTGGGAAAAACCTCCCTCTTGCACGGCGATCTCATTTGTTATTGGGCTGCGTGTAATTGCTGTTTATTACGAATCACCTTTTGGGGGCTTCAACATGCCTGAAAAGTCACCAGTTTTGCGTCCTGGTGGAAATGTTTGTGTTTTAGGCGTCCCGATTTGCCCCTGACGCCAGTTTCACCAATCAACTTGAAATTGGGGGGGGGGGGGGGGGGGGGGGACATGTCTATCAACGAAAAAGTCCCAATGACACGTGCCCAAAATTGAACAGGAATTTGCGTTTTGAAGCAGCCATTTTGGGAGAATTCCAAGGGATGCCGTTTGACAGCGCCTACTAGGGAATTCGATGTGGTTGAGATTTCCCACAGAGTAAGAGATGAGGTCATCATTATTTCAGGATAGTCAACTTTTCGTGCCATTTTTTGTTTTGGTGGTGTGCCTTGATATTTTTCGAATGTAAAACATGTGCCTTAGCTCAATCAAGTTTGGGAAACACCGCAACGCAAAATTGCAAAAAACCTTTTTGACAGTGTTGTTCAAAGCGTGCATAATGTTGCAAAGGCTCAAACCTTTTTTTAAAAAAAATCCATCACACTGCATTTGTTAAGCACAGTTCAAATGTGCTTTAAGTATATGTGAGCGAAACACGGGATCGCAATTTGACGATCATTTCCAGATTTTTCCATGAAAACGGTGGACTTTGCATCTTCAATTGCTGTACTTATGACGCAACCCATTCTTCCACGTGTTGTTTCGGCAGCCTCGCCCGTGGGCAACGGCTACAACAAGCCTCCCCTCCCTCCGGTGTGCAGTCCTCAGGGCGAGAAGGGCCCGCCGGTCGGCACGCCCATCAGCGTCGACCCGGAGAGCAAGCCGGGCGAGTACGTCCTGAAGAGCCTCTTCGCCGCCTTTGCCGCCGTGTCGGAGCGCAAGATCCGCGTCATCATGGCGGAGGCGCTGGTGAGTCGGCTGATTGGCACCTCTTGAACCAAGGTGTTGGCAAAGGATGAAAAGGTCGGCGTCAGGATTGGAGTTAGGTAACGGTTGGGCTCACGGTAATAGTGAGGGTTGGAGTCAGGTTTGGCGTGCGGATTAAGGTCGGGTTCAATTTTTGTGCAGGTTCAGGTTTGGGGTTATGATAGGCTTCCAAGTTGAGGGTAAGGTCAGGATTGAGCCTTGAATTCGGGTTATTGGTTGGAGTTGGGATTCATGTTTTTGATTGGCATTTTACAGAACACTATTACGTTTTTGCATACTTTAGGCTGAATTAGCATGCAATTTGATTCAAAGGACTGTTACTTGTTGACTGTTGTTTAATACACGAATCGTGCTCAATTTTGATGCACTGACACGGTGATTTAACAATATGGTTGTTATTATGGTTGTAGTTTGCAATGCGTGGTGTACAACACAGTTCCTAAAAGTGCGTCCTATAGTTGCCGATGATGCGGGTGTACCAAATGTTGCGGGCAGTCGAGTAAGAAGACAGGCGGCCACGCGATCCCTCGTTTTGGCCGCTCTGGCCTGGAGTGGCGGTGGTCGGCCGTTCCCACCCACCCACGGCGCCTGTCATAAATAACCTTGTCATAAATAATGTCGTTGACAAACAAGCAACAGCCTGCGAGGCCTCACTCGCCACCTGCTTCCACCACTTGATTTATATCATAATATTTTTAAAAAAATTATTGTATATTAAAAATAATGACAAAATTAGGAAATTGGTCCATTATAACGTTTTTGAAAAATACTGCAAAAATGTTTTGATTTAAAAAAAAATATATATATATAATGTTGCTTAATCTATGGAGTTCAGTTTAAGATTACAAGCAATGTAAGATCTCGCTAGCCATACTCGCTGTCTCGTTGTCAGACAGCGAGAGTCATCGAGTTGTTCTGTGTCCCGATTTGCTGGTGGCACAGGCAACCCGTGTGTCGATATAATAAGCCGCTAAAGCTCACATTCATTTCATGTCTGGCTTTAAAGGTATTATTCTGTATATCTAATAGGCGAAGTGATGTTACAGCACTGTCAAAAAAATGACTATTCAAATAGAAATGAAAAAATGCGACGCTTCAATTGAGCACAAATTTTAAAAAGAAAATGAAAAAAAATGATTGAAAATGGGGGCGGGGGGGGAAGAAACATAGCAAATATGAACTCATTCACTGCCAGCCATTTTCAAAGCAGAGATCTCAAATAAAAACCGATGCAACGCCGCCATCTACAGGGATCCGCGAGTCATTCTAGCGGTTTCCAAACCTGAATTGAGACCCTCTTTCACAAAAATGTACTTGACGAATACATGCTGTATGTCCGCGGTGGTAAAAGCTTGGATTCCAGTTGGCGCAGTCAATAAGTTGTAAGAAGGTGGCTGCAAAATTCTCTCTATTTTTTAAGAATATGATCATCAAGTGTCACAGTCTTTTCAATGTGGCTTTCAAACTTTGTACCCCAAGTACCACCACGATAACCTCCATTAAAATACTGGAGGAAAGTAGGGCTACTGTAAATGTTCCTCAAAAACAAGGCAGAGGTTTTAACGGAAGATGAATGAATGAATGAGTTCTGGAGTGGATTGGAATATTGTTTCAAGCACTGTAACATTATGCACACTTAATTCATTCATTGTTCGTGTACCAATAGAGGAAGCTCACGTAATACCACACTTTGAGATTCCCTGTGTCGAAATCAATTTTCCCATTTTTTCTTTTTTTTTTTCCCCCACTTAACTCGATTTTAATTTCTTTAGTTGCTACACATGAATTTGTCTGCTTGTTGACAAATTGGTGAAATGACACATTTCTCCTTTGTCCTCCCGACACTCAACTGTCAATCCGGCGTCCATTTACGAATAAAGAGGATGTGCGTGAGGGGCGCAAAACTCATTAAGCAGCCTTAATCCCTCATGAACGCTGCCTTCACATTACGTGACGGAGGACTTTCATAATGCGAGGCGCCATTAATGTCCCATCTTTAATATTGCTGCCAGCCATCCCGATTGATGGCGCTCTCATTAGTCAGAATGAGTTCAAAAATGTGGGACAGGTGAAGCTCCAGTTTGAGAGAATAACAACTTTTTTTGTGTGTGTGCCCCCCCCCCCAGGAAAAGCCTTTGACGAAGTCTCTTCAGAGGGGTGAAGATCCTCAGTTCGACCAAGTAAGCATAAGTTCAATACTTTGTTTGAATTCTTGTTTTTCTTTATATGCATTCCTTTGAAAGGGGCATAAAAAGGACAATGGCTCGTGTACAAGTCAAGCGTGAAATGAAACTGCCGATCTCGGAAAATGTCTTCTTCTGAATATTAGCAAATTCCTCTGATTGACATATCCGTTTCTCCGACCACGACTTGGTAGCTAGGCTTGGTGAAGATCCAAGCCATAGGATGGAAACCCGTTCAGGTCAAAGGCAAGCGCTAAGCAGATTAGCGTTGGCGGCGCAGACTTTCCGATTAGGTGACGTTGTCTACGTTGTGCTTGTGTTTGGCTATGTGGGGGATCCTCTATGCTAATGTTCACAATTAATCTGGTGGCTTGATGATGAAGCGCTGCCACCACGTGTGAAAATACAATTGGTGCTTTTCTGTCTTTACGGGCTCAGCAATTAGCCGTCCCGCAGCTCCGCCCCTCGTCGTCACGGTGACAAACGCTCATCTCGCATTGCCGCAACCCACAGTAGAGGGAGCGGGCCGGGCTGAGCAGTGGCTCACTAGCATGAGATAGGACCCCGCCCGCCCCCCCCAAAAAAAACAGTTTGAGGATGAAACGTATGCTGTAATTCTTGTTCCTTGGGATATTTTATGTCGCAGACGTCTTAAGACACTTGGGAAGTTTTTGGATTTGTGGCGTATTTTTGTACTCTTTTGGTGCCCCAAGATGTTCCCCAAAGCCCCCCGACTAATAGGAAAGCAGCAATTGTGTCAAGCAAGTGTGTTGAACTGCTGTATCGCGACTATTTCGGATCTTTCTATATGTCGGGGAGGATCTAAGTTTAGCCTGGATTGTTAGCAGAAATGACAGAGGCGCATGTATGTATTTGGTGAATCTATTGATGTTTTTGCTCTGCTCGGTGGCCGATTAAGAAGCTCAAGAGCGGAAGCCGTTTGAAATGATCTAAATGAACGATGCGGTGTCGTTAGTTTTATGGTAAGAGTTCTGACTGTGAAACCATATGAATGTATAATCACCTCCTCATATAGTGTGACACATGGACAACAATTGGATGAATAACTAGATTTTGAAAAGAGAAGTAAGGAGAATAATCTCAAGTAGCGTTGAGTTCATTGAACGGTTTAGCAGTTGCGAGAAACATGGGGTAGACGCAATAATGTGGCAGGCTGGACTTTGAGATGAATACTTGTGGTATAAGCCATTCAAATGTTTCTTTATTCCCTCTCGGGCTCGCTCCCGACTCTACGTGTCCTTTAAGAGCTCCGAGTCCGTTTGGGATGATACCTGAAAAGGCTCATTGGGCCTCATCCCACAGAGAGCTGTTTGCGAGCCAGCGGCGGGCAAGGCGTGTTTACCTTGAGCCCCGGCGCCGGTCCCACGTGCGCCCGTGCGTCCGGCCGCCGCGTGCCCGCGAAGAGAGCCCCCTTTCACGGCGGCCCACAGCGTCGCGCTTGTGCCTCCGCACAGAGCCCGGATTCTTCTCCGAGCCTCGCGCCGGATGAAGGCCTCGCTTGTGCCGGACTCTCCTCCCTTCCTGTGTGCTCCGAACCCGCCCGTTCCTTCCTTTCCCTCACCCCTCCCTTGACCGACGCGGGCCGGCTTACGGGCACCTTGTCTCTCTGCATAGCTGAGACGGCCTCGCCCTAAGAAAAACACTTGGCCCTCATTCATGAATCATCACTTTCACATGAGTGCAAATGCAGACCAAAATGTGTATGACTGTGCAAAAGTCTTGAGCCATGACTAAATCATTAGAGGTTTATGATTTGACCAATGTTTGACACATTAAGGTCACAATGAACCAGTTTGCACAGCGGCGAAAGAATACGCCGTCACGCGGCAAATGATACTGTTTTTCCATTTGTTGAATTTCATGTTTACTGCAATTGAGCCAATGAGAGCTCGAGTGCCGTAACTCCATTTTTGTCGCTTTTCAGGAGTGAGATTGGAAGTTTCATGACAGCAATCAAATGTGGAGGATTTCTAACTTGATGTGCTTTATGTGGCAAGGATTACTTGACACAAATTGTCTCACGGTCCGCGGCTCGGTGGTTGGCGGCAGGTGCTTGGAAGGATTCTTTCTTGGCTCACACACATCGCTCTGCAACGTTTTGTTCCAATGAGTTTTGTAGTTTTGGTCAGTCCGACTATTTTAATGTCATGAAAACAACCACGCGAGTGGCAGCCCAAGACTTTTTTTTTTTTTTTTTTTTGCACAGCGCTGTAAATAACTACACTGAGGTTTTGTCTGACAATTCAAGTCAGCAATGTGTTCTGCGGGCACGTGTCTTCTTGTTGCAGCTGATAAGCACCATGAGCTCCTTGGCCGAGTACTGCTTGCCCTCCATCCTGCGGACGTTGTTTGACTGGTACAAACGGCAAAACGGTCCGGAGGAGGAACTTCACGAATACCGGCCGCGGGCCAACACCAAGTCAAAAAAGTGAGCTCGATGAACGACGCAACACTCCGCAGAAGCATGTTGTCATCGTCCGCGTCTGTTGCAGTGATGAGCAGCAGAGGGATTATTTACTTGAAAGGAGGGACTTGGCCATCGACTTCATCTTCTCCCTCGCACTCGTAGAAGTGTTGAAACAGGTGACTTGCCCGCATGCTAATAAATGGTCAACAGTCAAAACATCGTCAACATCAGCATCACATCTTTTAGGAAGATAATGCTTAGCCGAGAGAGAGATTCTATTTGGCCCATTACATACACTATTTTCCCCTCAATTGAATTCTATTGTGTCTCCCGATGACTCCCCAGATGCCGCTGCACCCTGCGCTCGACAGCTTGGTCAACGAGGTCCTCCATTTAGCCTTTAAGCACTTTAGATATAAAGAAGGGTAAAGCCTTTGACTTTGCCATGAACATTTCTATCCCACTTTCCTTTTGCACTGGTTGTTTTTCTTTCTTTGGCAGATATCACGGTCCTAACACTGGCAACATGCACACTGTAGCGGACCTCTACGCGGAGGTCATTGGAGTACTGGCCCAGTCCAAGTGAGTACATGAACTCTGATGGTACTCGTTGCTGTTGAATTCTGTTACTGTGCCTCACAGACCTTGTTCAAGAGACTGGAGCGTGCGGGACCTCACGTTTTTGGACATTTTGCCCCCCTCGCACCAAACTAGGACTGGAAATTGATGTGTGTCCAGTTGATGTTTTCAGATCACCACGGCACGGAACAAAGCTCTTAAAATAGACACAGGGTTGAGGCGCTCAAAAGCCTTTTACCAACCCTAAATGTCCCGGAATTAAATGTTGTTTCTCACGCAATGTTTGTGCGTCAGGAGAAACAGTTTGTTCTCACAAAGACGCGATGTAGAATTTTCTCACAAGCGCACGATCGGCCACTGGGAGTGGAGCTCTTATGAGCACTTGTGATGAATTAGCATCTATAAATAGTACGCCTAAAGAATTCCATCTCTGGTTCAATTTGAGACGGATCCGGCGCTCAATGGGGAGCTCATCTTTACAGCGCAGACTCACCGGATAGAACTGGCAGTGGTGATATTTTTAGAAGGTGTGCGTCTTGGAGTAGCGTCTCGCGTCTCGCTGGAGTCTTGCCGTGCTTTAAGAGACCGAGGAAGTGCTGACTTGTATGAGGGGTTGACAGGTCTCATAGAAGAAATGTTGTGCTGTGTTGTTTGTCTTCAGGTTTCCCGCCGTGAAAAAGAGGTTCCTGACGGAGCTGAAGGAGCTGAGGCAGAAAGAGCAGAGTCCGTATGTAGTCCAGAGTACCATTAGCCTCATCATGGGGGTCAAGTTCTTCCGAATTAAAATGTATCCCGTTGAAGACTTCGAAGCGTCCTTTCAGTTCATGCAGGTAACTGAAACGTTTGGTGATGTCCCCAAAAATTCACACTCGCAGGCTGTCAAGAGCATGCCAACTCACCAGGTGTCACTATAGCCATCTCGGAACCAAAGCAATATGAAGGAAGTCACATCGAGAAAAGAAACAACTAGAAATGGTAATATAAAGAAAATGGGATACATGTGCGCGAACAAACGGTAACGCGCATGCTAAAAGCGACAAGAGGTGCCAGAACCCCATAATCGGAAGCCCGAAGAAACTCGTATCAGGAAAAGGCCTCAAAGCAAAATGGTCAGTTCAAAACGAGGGCATGGATGTGTGTGAGGAGACAGTAATGTACATCGAGCTATAACCCCCAAAGGATTGTAACAATTAAAAGCTTTCAAAAAGTTAGTTTTATATATATATAGTCACAGTCTATTTGGGAACACCGCAACTCTGCGCCAGAGCAGTTGGTAATTTTGTAAATGGGCCATAGCCGACTTCAGTCCGATCAAAGCAGCTCCTCTCATCCCCTTTAAATGTGGAGGAACTGACAGTCTTGACGGAGACACGGAACCATTCTCTGTGCGTAGCATGACGATCCGTGCGCCAGTGGAGCATTGTCACTTCTCTGGCCACGGTCTGGCAACAGACAGTGTGAGCGGGTACCCTTAAGAAATAGAAAATCAGCTGGTCATAACTGCTGGTGACGGAAATTACGTCCGCGGAGCTCACTATCTGTCTGCCTGCGCCCCGATCAAGTTCAACAAAAGACCCACCGGTCTCCCCTGCACCAGGACTTGATGTTGTCTGAGCAGAAGCGAGTTTAGATCGACTTTCGACCACCAAATTGTCACTACGCCAGATGCAAGTCCCTCCGCTGCGCCAGAACGTCCATCTTGGCGCAGACTGGCCTGCCAAATTGGCCAAAACGCACAGCGAGCCGAAAATCGGATCCGTCTTCAAAATTAGAGCCCTATGGCTTCATACAATAAATTGCTGCTTTTCACTCTGGCTCCAGCTCTCCTAAAAGTCAGTCTTCAGCGATATATAAAGCTTGTGTGTAGACCAAAAGGGTGACAACGAATATTTATAAAATACATTTTGTTCCTGTGGATTCAAGAACATAAAGAGTGTCTTTTAAAGAGATTGTATTCTTTTGGGAAGTTCGGCTGGGATGGGATTTAAAAAACGGATCGAATCTGTTTACTTCTCGTGTAAATGTGTTCTTTGCAGGAATGCGCCCAGTACTTCCTGGAGGTTAAGGACAAGGACATTAAGCATGCCTTGGCTGGGCTCTTTGTTGAAATTTTGGTTCCTGTTGCAGCAGTAAGCTCCTCCGTCTCCCTTACTGTACAGATAGTGTCAAGTTTATTGAAAAGACAACTCTTCAGTGGATGTAAGACTGTCTTTGTCACAGGCGGTAAAGAATGAGGTGAACGTTCCTTGCCTGAGGAATTTTGTGGACAGCTTGTACGACACAACCCTGGACTTGTCGGCCAGAAAGAAGCACTCGCTGGTTAGTTAACAGCTTCAAAACAAGCGCTCATGACTCACTGCCATGTTTAATTTCCCCGTTCTGCTGCACATTTCCATTGCCTGGATTTCATGACGCCTGTGCAACTTGCTGTCGCATGGAAACACTCACTGGACTGAGCAAGCCCTCGCACCCGTTTTTTTTCATTAGGAATCCTCGAAATGATCAAACACACCGCTCCGCCTCCATCCTTAGATGGCGTATACAAGAAAGCGTCACAGTATACTGGAGACTTTCTTTGTAGTATACCTGCTTCTGATTGGGGCTCATTTTGACAAATTCCCAAGTTCAACCCAAAACCATGGCCTACCTCTTTAATTTGACGCTAGGGTCCTTGAGACATTTCCTGCATCATGTCCACTGTCCGCGCCATTTCGTGTCGATTGGGGCTCATTTTTGCTGACATGGATTTGATTTTGAACCAGTTTTCTTTATCCGTGTCCCGCACATGACACAGGCTTTTTACCCGCTTGTGACGTGCCTGCTGTGTGTCAGCCAGAAGCAGTTCTTCCTCAACAGATGGCACATCTTCCTTAACAACTGCCTCTCAAATCTCAAGGTAATGTGATGTCATTCAGATCTGGGACCATCCCCAGAGTCGGAAGAATACCGGCGCGTGATGCGTGATTCTCCACCCCGGGTGTGCTTGTGTCGCAGAGTCGAGACCCCAAGATGGCTCGCGTGGCGCTGGAGTCGCTGTATCGCCTGCTGTGGGTCTACGTGATCAGGATCAAGTGCGAGAGCAACACTGCAACGCAAGGGTAAGCATCCTCACACTTTCTGCCAACATAATGTGACAATACAAAGTCCGCACTGGGGGGAAAAATATCCACGAGAATTGGAGTCAAAATGGAGTCAAAACCTACCGACCGACAGGCCGTAACTGAGCATTAGCACTGTATTAATGCAGAAGCCGCTATATGCCAAACGAGACCAACGTCAGCGGACTTCCTGTGACTATTCTACATTAACGAGCATGACGTGATCGTTTGAACCCAAACTTGCTCAAATGTTAGCATTTTTGGACCATGATTCTCTCTCTTTCTCTCTTTTTCCCCCTCAGTTTGGCATGGCTACCCTAATTTCATTCTTCCTTTCGTTACTTTTATTTCTCAAAACCGAGCATTAGCTTTGTAAAGTCAGAATTGAGCAAGCTCTCTAGCTAACGGCCACTCTTTGCTCATGCTAAAATGTGAGCCTTTTCAGCATTGTTACTGCATTTACTTGATTGTATATATTTACTCTTTGTTGTATCTCTTTATCTCGTGATGTATCCATCAAAACTGAGTATTATTACCTTGGTGGCCTAAAGGAAGAATGTAGCTAGCTATTAGCCACTCACAAACTTGCATTTTTAGCATTATGCCGACGTAACTGTTATTGCGATTTACAATGTCAGCTATTTTCTCCTGTCTTTTTGCCCACAGTCGCCTCATCACCATCGTAACAACGCTTTTCCCCAAAGGATCTCGCAGTGTGGTGCCGAGAGACATGCCTCTCAACATTTTCGTCAAAATCATTCAGTTTATAGCGCAGGTGAACACGAAATTGTGTCACAGTAACCCCTTACGTTCCTTTCCTTTGTAACTTTGTAAATCTTCTTTCCTCTTATTTTCCGACAGGAAAGACTTGATTTTGCCATGAAAGAAATTATTTTTGATCTCCTCTGTGTGGGCAAACCCGCGAAAGCCTTTAGTCTTAATCCCGAGGTACATACACGTACACACACGCAAAATAAGGCTTCTAAAAAACTGCATTAATTCATTCTCCACCTAAAGAGAATGAACATCGGTCTGCGAGCTTTCCTGGTGGTGGCCGACAAACTTCAGCAGAAGGACGGCGAGCCGCCGATGCCCAACACCGGCTGCACTTTACCTTCGGGGAACACGCTGCGAGTGAAGAAGACGTACCTGAGCAAAACGTTGACGGACGAGGAGGCAAAAGTCATCGGTGAGGAAGTCGCACTGCTTTTCTGGACTCACTTTGGATCCAAGCCTTGATTTCTCCTTCAGTATAGTGGTACCCTGTCTTACCAGTGCCCCAGTTTACGAGTTCCTCGAGTTATTCGAGCTATGCTCAATCGATTCTCTTTTTTTTTTTTTTTGCTTTGCATTGCCAGAAAGAATTATTTGACTTTGGAGTGAAATGGCCAAATTCCTTTTTTCTAACCATGGGTCCTAGAAAAGTGAGAGCCGAGAAAAAGCGTTCATTAATGGAAGCAAACTGCGGAGCCCCATAAATAAAAAATGGAGAAGCTGCTCAAAGTGAGGAAAAAAAACAGACTAATGTTAAGCAAGAAAAAGGAAAACGATATTTCTTTCCATTCTATTTTATTTAGTTTCACTTTGTTTTTGTACAGTGCAATTATTTTCAGTGCTATTTTTCTCACACAAAGAAAATATGTTGTTTTTTTTTTGGGGGGGGGGGGTGGGGGGGGTGTCTGGAATTGATTAATGGCAGTTCCATTCATTTTGATGGGGAAAGTTGATTTGAAAGATACAGTAAGTGATTTGAGTTCTGAGCAGGGTCATGGAACGAATGCAACTCTTGGTACCGTTGTATTTCCCACCCTTCAGGCATGTCCCAGTATTACTACCACGTGCGGAAGGCCATTGACAACATCCTGAGACATCTGGACAAAGAGGTGGGACGCTGCATGATGATGACCAACGCTCAGATGTTGAACAAGGAGCCCGAGGACATGATCACGTACGTACGAGACGACAGAATTCAAGCAAGGAAAATCTTTGTCTCGTTCGTTCTTGCCATTTTCACTTGCCGATCAAAAACTAACAAGATAGCGTGCACATACAATTGCTTGTTACCAAAATTCATGTTCACGTAAACACAACCAATTAAATCTTACAATCAAATTCAGTCCTGTGGCTGTAGATCTATATATATATATTTTATTATCAGAGCATAATCAAAGTATAAAAAAAAATCTGTCATCTTTTCAATTTTTTTCAAAACAAATATCAGAAACTTTCCCTTTTTAGATTTTCGATTACCAGTCGAAAATAGAGAGAAGGAATGACACCGATTTCAACACAGATTGATTGACACTTACCTCGAGTGTAAATATGAAATGCTCACGAACTGTGTCGCAGAGGTGAAAGGAAGCCCAAGATCGACTTGTTCAGGACATGCGTGGCGGCCATTCCTCGCATCATGCCCGACGGGATGTCAAAGACGGAGCTCATAGACCTGCTCTCCCGGTGAGATTATGAGCGATTAGGAATGATTATGAGTATGCTTGTTCTTTGTCAACTTCCTGTCCTGCTTTTTGTATCAAATTCTAAACAAAATATATGACCCCACACCTTATGGGACAGACAGTTAACAGAAGGCTCCACCCAATTTTATATGATTTCTTCTACCAGTTTCGATATAATTAGTTGAATGTTTTACAATTAGCTTTATTTTAAACCAACATGTTGGTTAGTTGGTTTTCTGAGTTACAAAGCGCATGAATGGTACAGTCCACCGCAAAATCAAAATGGCATAGACCCCCACCCTTTTCCCTCAACCAGGAAGTAGCATGCTAAGTTAACAAACAAGGATCCTTATTGTATCACGCATTGAATAAATTTTTATTGAATTAGTTTAGTTGTTATTCAAATTAAAATGTGGTTTAGATTTCTTATCGTTATGAATGATTAATGATTAAAAATAGCTTTTTTTTTTGATATAACTAGTGATATTCTTCCTTTGCGACCTTGGTTAGCCTACTAGCACTTCATATCAGGAAATCTAGCTAGCTGCGATTCGTAGTTTGTTGGCTAGTCTGTTGGTTAGTTGTTTTGTTTCGTTTGCTTGTATGTTGTTTCATTGGGTTTGTTCGTTGTTTCATTCATTGGTTTCTTTGATTGGTTGTTCGGTTCGGTCGTTCTTTCATTGGGTTGTTTGTTGGTTGTTTGGTTTTCATGAATTCGTTGGTTGTTGGCTTGTTCATTGGTTTGTTTTCTTGTTGCCTTGTTTATTGTTTCATTGGTTTGTTCGTTGGTTGTTTGTTTGGTTCGGTCGTTGTTTCATTGGTTAGTTTGTCGGTCGGTTGGTTTGGTTAGTTGTTTCGTTGGTTTGATGGTTCGTTGGCTGGTTAGTTCATTGGTTCATTAGTCTGCGGGTTTGTTAGTTTGTCCGTTCCCCACACATTTTAGCGTAGCAAATGCAGAATTAAGCAATTTTGATCACATTGGCATGAATGGTACAGCGTTGCCCAGGAAATCGACCGTTAACTACCGATGGTCATTTATTTCCTCATATTTCAGCCTTGGTGGAGGTCTCGCCTGTTTAGAAATGTCTGTTCTTTGTCCGCTAGACTGACAATTCACATGGACGACGAGCTCCGACTCCTTGCTCAGAACTCGTTGCAAAGTCTGCTGGTGGACTTCTCGGATTGGCGGGATGACGTGCTGTTCGGGTTCGCCATGTTTTTGCTGCGTGAGGTCCACGACACCCACCAGGGGCTGTTGGATGCATCGCTCAAGCTGCTGCTACAGCTGCTCGCCCAATGGAAACTGACGGCGGCGGCTGCGGGGAAGAGCTACGACGTGGTTAAGATACACACCGCCGAGGTGCGTAAAAACCCTGCTTGCCAGAGGTAGTGGACTTGAGTTACATGACTTAGCAGGGGCTTAACTTGACTTGCTTGGTTTTTGCCACAGTTAGTTGAGACTTACTTACGATTGACTCCCACCTCTGCCGCTTACAATAGATGTCGGTGTCACCCTAACCTCCAAAACCGCCCTTTTTTGTCATCTATAAGCTGCTGCAGACGAGTTCCAATGCGAAGACGGCGGCCGAGCGAGGCCCTCACGCCGCCGTGTTGCACGCCGTGGAGGGTCTGGCCCTGGTGCTGCTCTGCTCCTGTCAACTCAGCACGCGACGGCTCGCCGTCGCCGTCCTCAAGGAGATCCGCAGCCTCTTCTCTGTCGTCGGGCAGTCTGAGGTGAGCTCGGAACCGGCAAGGTGACGGAGCGTTGGTGTCAATTTTAGAGCCTTACGTCGTCCTCCGCAGGATGACGATAAACCAATGATCGAGATCATGGACCAGCTCAGCCTTGTGATCTTCGACAGCTTCTGCAACGTTGCAGTCTCTGACACAGTAAGTTGTGTGAGGCGTAGATATGAACTCCAAATCGAGAACTGAGAACTGAGAACGAGAGTGGGTTAACTCTAGAATTGGGTTGTTAGAATTTTCAAGCCAATTGTAACACTAATTCTTCTTTTAGAATAGTTTTTGTTCATCGTGTCATTGTCATTAGGACTTTATGTTTAATTCAGTTCAACAGTTCATTCACGGTGGAGATTTCTTTTCCAGGCCAACACATCCGCTGGCCCTCACGTGGACCTCCAGTGGCTCGCCGAGTGGAGCGCCAAGCTGCTCAACAGCCACCACGACATCCGCAGCCCGTCGCACGCGTGGATCTTGGCGCAGTCGGTGAAGGACCCGTGGGTGCTGTGCATGTACAGCCTGCTGCGACAGGACCACCTGCCCAAGCATTGCCCCTCGGCCCTCGGCTACGCGTGGCCCTACGCCTTCGCACGCATGCAGATGCTCATGCCCGCGGTCGACCCCAAGTGAGAGACGATCCGTCAATCAATCCATCAGCTTGATTTCGACAGGGTACACAATATAAAGGAACAACATACAACTACTAAGACACCAAAATAAGCATCATAAATAATACAAAATACACCTTTTAACCATGATTTCACGCGTTCCACTGAAATTTGTGAGCAGACGCGTTGTCCTGCGCACGAAACGAACGGTCTCTTTGTAGACATCTGGGGAAAACTTGTAGTTTGGAGCTCTTTTGCGACACCAGTCCTGGAAGCCTTCGAACACACCTCGTATGTACGATATGGGACGATGCCTTTAACCGTCTTTGTCATCTGCTGAGTCGGCAGTGTACTCGATACACTTCCCTGATTGTGTTATCTAAGCGCAGCTATCTGATATCAAACTCAAGAGTTCTAAATAGCTGTGAATTTCCAGTAACCCGGTGAACGCCAAGAAGAGCAGCACCTCGGGCAGCGCGGACAACTACGTGACCCTGTGGCGGAACTACTTGATCCTTTGCTTCGGGGTGGCCAAGCCCAGCGTGATGAGCGCAGGTCACCTGAGAGCGTCGACACCCGAGATCGCCGCGGCCACGCCCGACAGCGCCGCGGGCTACGACAACAAGGTAGGAGATGGGACTTTACGTACAGTATCAAATGTGACGGTATCAGTTACGTGTCCTGCACAGAGACGTGCTATTAATGTGCCTGAGCGATATGGCCTGAAAATAAAATCTCTTTATTGCTTCCATTTGTCGCGATGCAAAAAGCAAATGACAATTTTTGCTATTTCTTTTCCCCTCTCGGCTTTTAAACCGTTTGTTTTTTTTACATCATTAACTTCAACAACTTCCAATATTGTGTTTTGGAATGTTTTAAGATGTCCTTTATTTTCTTTCTTTCTTTTTGAGCTACTTTGCATAGGAAACGCACGACATAAATACATTTGCTTTGCTTTGCATTATTCCAAGATGGGGTCAGAATAGTCTGATATTAAAGTCAAAGTTTAACGAGAGAAGAACGTCACATTTTAGCACGTAGATTCCAACTTTCTGTCGAAAGAAGAAGAAGAACACGCATGCATGCACATTCAATTTTGCCCATCACAGTGAACACACACAAAGATGTCTTTCTTCTCGAAAAACAGATAGGACTGTATTATTTTAAAAAAAAAAAAAATAATAATAATAATACAGCTCGTATTCTTGAAAAAAATAGGGGACTTTTCCCTTTTTCTAATGGGGGCAGTATCACTAAAAAATGCCTTTGGGCTCCTCGTCAACATCAGTCGTCATGAAAATGTAGCAGAATAATGAAACTTATTATTAGAAGTGCCCAAACATTGGCATGCATACTAACACAATAATAAGTCTCCTAAAATATGTTTTCTTGATTTTAGACTTTTTTTTTTGTTCCTTTATTGGATGGATGTGATTTTGACACATCCCCTACACTGCTGTGTGTAACTGGCTATTTGTGCTGTAAATATTGACAGTGAAATATCAATTGATATAAAAACCTTGCAGAAATGTGAAATATATTCGTTAAAAAACAACGCACAGACAGCTTGCGAACTGAATCTTGTTGCTAAGGCAAGGTCCACCGTGTGCTTATTCAACGCTAACGTTTGCCCAAAATGTCCACCCACCCTGTCATCAAGTTCACATATTTTGCTGTTGGCAAAAAAAAAAAATATATATATATATATATATATATATACATTACTAACAGAATAACATCTACTTAATAAAATGAATATGAAGTTCAATGGAAAATCAAAACTTTTGGGGTGAAATGGAGAAGTCTAAAAAGCACAGTGATATTGACTCAATACAACTTTTGTTCTAAATAAAACCTCAGACAGTTATGTCAGATTTATGTAATAATACATTCCAGTGACACGAGAACTTTAAAAAAAAAAAAAAACAACCCCACAAACGCAGTTGTTTAATGCCTCAGGTGGTGCCAGGCTGCCCGTCCGTGGCTTGGCTCCTCAAGCAGTTGGTTCCCCTCATGAGAGCAGAAAGTGTGGAGCTGACAGAGGCGTTAGTTCTGGGCTTCGGCCGCACCAACGCCCTCGTCTTCAGGTATTTCGCCGAGCTTTTCGTCACCTTTTCGTTGATACGCCAACTTGAAGGCAGTACACTGCCAAGTCAGAGCGCAACGTAACGAAAGTACACATTCGTGCGGGCTCGGCAGAAGATTCTAGTGATGCTTTGTTAGTATTCACTGTCGCGTCTGAAATGTCTTTTTTTCGTGTAAATGTAGTTCGATATTGACAATGACAATGTTGTTGTTTGTGTGGACTTAGGGAACTTGTGGAAGAGCTGCATCCGTTGATGAAAGAAGCACTGGAAAGAAGACCCGAGGTGGGTTGAAAACTGAAATTTCATTTTCAAAACAAACAACTCCGGAGGTGTGCCTCGTGTTGTATTTGAGTTTCAGATTTCCCAATACAGTGCTATTAGAATTGTTTTATTAATAGAACAGATTAATAGCATTTCAATTCATTTCAATTGTGAAAATTGATTTGATACACGAGTGGATTACGTTTCGAGCCTGTTTAGGAGAGCAATAAACTTCTGTATCCTTTCTCCAGAACAAGAAGCGGCGCGAGCGTCGGGACCTCCTGCGACTTCAACTGTTGCGCATCTTCGAGCTGCTGGCAGACGCGGGCGTCATCAGCGACAGGTTGCCGCTCCTCCCGGCCCAGAATCTCAAAACCGAAACAGCGAGGCCGTATGATGTTGTTTGACTTCTTCCATGCAGCACAAACGGGGCCCTCGAGCGCGACACGCTCGCCCTGGGCGCCCTCTTCCTGGAGTACGTGGACCTGACGCGCATGCTCCTGGAAGCCGAAAACGACAAAGACGCTGAGATCCTCAAGGACATCCGGGCTCACTTCAGCGCCATGGTGGCCAACCTCATCCAGTGTGTGCCAGGTAGTGATGATGGGAAACTTGAATTTGAGTGGTTCAGTGTAAAAGGACGCTTAAACACTTTTTTGTTCATGAAATGAGACATTAAGCAAGAGCCGGTCTCGCTTTCCCTCCTCAGTGCACCACAGGCGCTTCTTGTTTCCGCAGCAGAGCCTCCGACATCATCTCTTCATCCTCTTCAGTCAGTGGGCGGGGCCCTTCAGCATCATGTTCACCCCTTTGGACCGCTACAGTGACAGGAATCACCAGATCACGCGGTACCAGTACTGTGCCTTGAAGGTAAAAACATACAGCTGTTGCTTTTTTTTTTGGTCTCTGTTTTATTATACTTGCACACACACGCGCAATCAAGGTACCGTAATGCCCTCGCACGTGGACTCGGCACTTTTATTGAACAATACAAACACCCAAATGCAAATTGACAACACTCACAAGGAGCTGCATTGGGCCAAAACTCACGTCCATAGCGGCCGCGCCCGTTCAAGGCAAAAAGCCATTGTTTTGGTTGTGACTTCCGGCTTGTCCCAACATACGGTCATTACGCAAACCACATTTCTTTCTTTCCATCTTCTGATGTTGCCTTTTATTATGTTTATACAATATAGTGCTTTCTTTCATTAAAAACACGTAAGAACATAGTTGGGGTGATTTTCGTGGGTTGAACAGAGGAGAATTAAGTGGAAAAAAAATCGTCATAATTTAGATGTTTACCCTATTTTTAGTCAACTTTACTATATCGAGTGTGGAACCACATTTGGTAACCAAATTCATCCTGTATCAGCGTTTACATTGAAAAACGGTTTGTTTTGAAACATTTATGTACAATTTTATTGACATTTTAATTAAATCACTGTTTAAGGACAGTTCCCCCCCCCCCCCCCCGAAATTTCAGTGCAGTGTTAATATTCAGACACATGAATATTGTTACCAAAATTGAATTGTCCCTAGGTGCGAATGTGAGTGTGAGCGCTTGAGTGATGGTTTATTCGTGGGTGTACCCCGATTGAAATGTCAGTTTGGACAGGCTTCAACTCACCATAATGAGGACAAATGAAAATGGATGAACATGAATCTGAATCTGAATCTGAATCTGAATCTTTCTCTTTCTCTGGGTTCTCGCAGGCCATGTCCGCCGTGCTGTGCTGCGGCGCGGTCTTCGACAACGTGGGCCTCTCTCCAGACGGCTACCTCTACAAGTGGCTGGACAACATTTTAGCCTGCCAGGACCAGCGGGTACGCCATGTTTACCTTCAAGGCGGCGCTTCCTTTGAAACATGTTTTGTCTCAAAACATGTCACAGCAATATTTTTGGCAACAGTCAAAAAAAAAGCTTCAAATTCTCAAACTGTAGCTTGGGGGTTCAATAAATGAGTGTGTTGTATCATCGAAAAAGGTGCGATAAAAAGGGAGAAAGCACATAACTACATATCGTTAGCCTAATAGCATAGTTGCCAAAGTCGTATTTAAACGTTCTTGGAAAATAATGTCGTTCCAATAAGACAAAAGAAACAAAGTAATTCCTCTTTTTTGAACAAAAGGCATTTGACTGTTTTTTTTATTATTATTATTATTATTATTATTATTATTATTAGAAGAACAAAAGGCATATTTTTTTTCAGAAGTTGAACTCTATTTTGTCGGGTACAAAAGGCCATTTTTTTATGAATATAGTATCTATTTTGGGGGGATGAAGGCTTTTTTCTCAAATAGAAGCCACAAATTATACATGATTAAAGTTGTATTTTTTTAAATTACCTTTTTAAAATATGACTTTCTTCCCTTGTACACTTTGACTTTCAATTCTTAATATTACGACTTTATCATGGAAAAATGACTTTCCTCTCATAAGAGTTTATCCCGTCGAAATGACCTTGTTTTGTAAAGATTACACATTTTTTAAAATCCGACTTTATTTTACATAATGTTCAAACTTTTTCTTTTTGATTTGGTAATTATAACATAAGAATGTTTTTTTTATTTTTTTTATTTATTTGTGTTTAATTGGCGTGAGGGTCTCCCCTGCACCCAAAAAGATTCGAAACCCCCCAGTTGAACTTCGGCCGATGCTGCGGTTGCGTTAGTAGCCGTCTCCTCTCGACTCAGGTGCACCAGCTGGGATGCGAAGTGGTCATCCTGCTCCTGGAGCTCAACGCCGACCAGGTCAACCTCTTCAACTGGGCTGTGGATCGCTGCTACACGGGCTCCTATCAGCTTGCCTCAGGTTGCTTCAAAGCCATTGCGACGGTGTGCGGCAGCAGGTACGAGGAAACCCGCTTGAGTAACGTCGTTATTAAAAGTGACGACCTGCACGGACTTTTTCATCGTGACGTCACACTTCCGAGCGGCAATAGGCTCCGACGGTAAAGGGTAAACTCGTAAACGATCCCTTACGTGCGCCGATCCTGTACACTAATTGAAAAGTGTCATTTGACAGCAATGGTGTGGAAGTGCTGCCTCCACGAGTGAAAAACAATCCGTATTTTTACTGCCACGTGCTTTTTTTCTTCTCACTTAGGGCTCGTTGTCTTCATTTCAGTTGATCCTTTTCCTTTTTGCTCACTTGCAGAAACTACCCAAGCGATTTAGTAACGCTGCTCAATCTGGTCCTCTTCAAGGCGTCAGACGCCAACAGAGAGATTTATGAGATCTCTATGCAACTGATGCAAGTGAGATAAAAACACACGCGCTTCCACGAAACGTCCTTAAAAACGCTTAAGAAATGTGCGTGACGCATGCGCTCTCCCGTTTGTTTCGGAGCAGATTCTCGAGGCGAGGCTCTTTGTGTTCTCCAAGAAGATAGTCGGGCAGAAGCCCAACAGCATCCTTTACGGCACTCACGCTCCGTTGCCGCCCCTCTACAGCGTCTCCCTCCCTCAGCTCTCCGGCCAGCTGGCCACGATGTACCCCGAACTCACGCTCCCTCTTTTTTCAGGTGCCCGAGAAAGGCTATTTCCATGCGCGCCTGTGTGTTTGTGTGCTACAGATGGTTAACTGCTGCAATACTTAATTCACATTTACATATATATTTAACATTTACGTTATGAAATACTTATTTAAGCATGCATTATTATGAAAATAAACAGTATTACATATTTTCCTATTTTTGTTACCTCATCTACATATGGCCTTGCCATTTCGGTCCAATTTGAAGTATCAAAAGTTTGCGCCACATGCTGCTCGCTCTGATGGCAGTGTGATGTTCTCCTGAGGATTTATTTATGTGCTCGCTCTAGAGGTTAGCCAGAGGTTCCCCGCCACCCACCCCAACGGGAGGCAGATCATGCTGACCTATCTCCTACCCTGGCTCAGCAACATAGAGCTGGCGGATAGTGGCCTGCTGCTCCCGGCCTTCTCGCTGTCTTCCTTCGACTACGACTCCTCTATACGGGGGCGTACCGCCTTCTCTGCCCAGCGGCATCTGAAAGGAACCGGCTGGGGCTCCCTGCAAGCCACGTCTATGGTGCTCAACAACCTCATGTACATGACTGCCAAGGTAAATTCATCTTGTGTGCGTGTGTCATAACAAGCTAAGAAAACAGACTCCCCATTTATCACGAGTGGATACATTCCTGACCCAACTGCAATACCTGAAAACCTGGAAACCTATGGAGAGACCATATAAAAACAGATCAATAGGATAGATAGATAGATAGATAGATAGATAGATAGATAGGGGGTTGGTAAAGATGGGTGTAGTTGGGTAAAGGTAGGTAGGTAAATAAAGGTTGGTACTAGGTATTGTGGGTAAAGAAAGGTAAAGGAAGGTAGAATTAGTTTGGTAGGTGTAGGATAGGTTATTAAAGGAAGGTAGATCTGGGGTTCCACAGGGTTCAACTTTAGGGCTGCTGCTTTTCTCTTTGTATTTTCCCCAGTTTCATCCTGAGGGAGTAAAATAGACACTTCAAAGAAAACCCAATGAAACATCGTACTTTATATTGAAAGATCAAAATGATTTCATCTAACGAACGATCACAGAAAGACCACAGACTATTATTGGAGATTCGTTCGTCTCGCTATTAATTAGGCTGCGTGTCACTACACTGAAGATACACTACACAACTCTAAATTCGGACTTGTCTGTGAACTGTGAAAGTGCACAAAGAAACGATCGCCTGCAACTGAAATACCGTGTGGGCGCAATGATGCACCAGGATACACTGCTGGGACACTGTACCACTATCCTGGATATTATGCTAAAACTCAATGAAAAGGGGGTGCAAACGATTTTTTGTTTTTTTTAATAAGAACGCCTCTCCAGCAATTGACAGAACATTAAACACGGCAAAAAATCCAACAAACCCAAACATAAACTCCTTGGCTGAGGTATTTCGGACTGAAATGACAACGTTTTTGTTGATTTTTTTAAAATTCCCTTTGTATGGCCAGTATGGAGATGACTTACCAGGATCCGAAATGGAAAATGCCTGGAATGCCTTGGTGTGCAATGAAAAGTGGAGCCACAACCTGCGAACCACGCTGCAGTTTCTCATCAGTCTGTGCGGCGTCAGCAGCGACACCGCCCTCCTGCCATTCGTAAGACAAATCCTACAACCTCCTAGCCTATGGAGCCATCTTTCATGCAAGTTCGGAAAACTTTTGAATTTGATTAGAACATTTTCCAACTATTGAAGATGTATTAAAAACCCTGCTTTTATCTCAGTATGTTGTTCTCTATGATAATCTTCCCTTTTGTGTGCAAAGATCAAGAAGGTGGTGATCTATCTGTGTCGAAACAACACCATGCAAACCATGGAAGAGTTGATACTGGAGTTGCAGCAGACGGACCCGGTCAACCCCGCGGCGCAGCGCTGCGACGACCCGCCATTTTATCGCTTCACCGCCACAAGCAAGGCCGTCGCCGCGGCGGCGTCAGGTACTTCCGGGCGTGCGACCGACAAAGCGCCTGAAAATATGTTCACGTTTGGACTCTCTTTCCCCAGGAACCACATCAAGCAGCAATACTGTGGTGGCAGGCCAGGAGGGCTTCCCAGATGCAGACGATAGCAAAGCGAAGGACAAGGAGGAGAGGTGAAATCAGAAATGATCAAATGTGGTCAGCTTATGGATATCTGCGTGTACAAAGGATAACCACTGAGGATGAGGATCATCTTTTAGTGTTATCTGCCCATCTGACTTTAGCCGACTTTGATCAAAAGGCAAATGCTAAAGACAAATGCTTCAATCGGCCCGATTATCGTCGTGTGTACTCCAGATAACAAGATATCCGCTATGATAATCTTTTAGAGACTTGGGAAAATTTGGTCTCTGCTGCCGTTAGAGACATGCTCAAATTTTGATGTCTCTCCATCTTCAGGCTCAGCCATGAGAGGCAAGCTCACCACCGTCTGGAATCTCGCTACAGCAACAGCTCGGGAGGATCGTACGACGAAGATAAGAGTGAGTGCATTCCGCTGCCTCTCGCCATCATCAATCATTTTGCCACGGTGTGGTGAGAGCGTGCCTCGAGGGTAAAAAGATGGCGACGGGCGTGGTGTCATTACTAATGCATGAGCGCGGCGCATGCAGTGTGTCCAGGGGCTCTCTGCGCAAATGCTTCTCTGAGAACTGGCACGGACAGAAAAGCAATCTGTTCAGCCCACGGCCTTTCTCATTGGCTCAAACGCAGCCTTGTTACACCCGTCTGGTTGGAATTCACGCCAACAAGTTGTCCTTAAATGGCCCTTTTTTGAAAGTGGCTACCTCAAAAGTTCTCTTTCTCTAATTTTGCACCCTCGCCAAGTATAGTAGAAGGTGCTGCTTTGTTAGTCAGTGGTATTATGCCAAGAGTGCGAATGGCGGAGTCCCGTCTGCCAATTCGGAACCTTGCGCCATGACTGCATGGAACTTACTGGAAAGGGCGAGTAAACGTGTTTGGTTTTATTGGCGGCGGGCTCACTACGAGACACACTAGAACGACGTCATTTCTGCCAGCCGAAAACAAAACCAATCAAAATATAACATTTTGAGGACAAGCGTAGGTGTGAATGTGAGCGCGAAGGGTTGTTTGTTTATGCGCGCCCTGCGACTGGCTCGCAGGGCGTACCCCGCCTCTTGCCCGAAGTCAGCCCGCGACCCGACTGAGGATAAGCGGTACAGGAAATGGATGGATGGATATATGACCAAACAAACACATTGAAATGTGCATGTGTAAATGATTAATACACTTCATGATTTATGGTGGGGCGGCACAGTGGCTAAGTCGATTTGTAATTTTTGTGATCCCAGAAGGTCAGCAAAACTCCTTTTGAATGATGTCATTGTCATTTGCTTTTTCTATACGTGAATCATGAAAAAAAACATTCGACTCAGAAATCGAAAAAAATTTTCGAACAAAAAATCTGAAATTTAATTATAAGGCCTAACTGCTAACTAACAAAAAGAAGGACAAAAACATTACAAACAAGGCGAAGTTCTGAGACGTTCGAGGTCCCTGTTAAATTAGCTACGTGACAAGTGGCCGTCAACTTTGTGGAGTTTATCAAAAACATCTCAAATCCTCCGTAGCAAATGAATTCAGGGGGGGGGGGGGGGGGGGAAACTACTGATGAGTGAAGTAAATAAGCTTTTCTACTGCCCACATTGTTCTCACGATTCATGTTCCATTTGCGTTATTTAAGTCAAGTTTTACGGTCATTTTGAGGCGTCGACTTGGAGAACGCCTTGGAATTCCGGCCTGTGGCGACTTCTGGGTGAATACTTTGAACCGAGACTTCAGCCAGCCTACCGAAACGATAGGGTGAAGGAGATCTGTTGAGAAATAAGGAAGTTATATTGTTCTCGTCCAGGCAGCACTTTGGACGGCTGCTTCGAAAATCTGCCTCACAGTTCAAATGCGGCCTCGCTTGTGTGGCGTTTGCATGTTCTTCCCGTGCCTGCGTGCGTTTCCCTCGGGTCTGGTCTAATTTGAAGGCATCGTCTATCTTTTCCTCCATCCATCCAGCAAGTGACAATTTGAATGTTCAGGTGAACCTTCGCCCCCTTACGCCGACTGGCTGATGGTCGTCATGGAAAGCAACCATCCCCGTCCTCTACCCATGCCTCTCAACGGCGGCTGCTGGGCTCCTCTGGTGGACTTCCTGCCCGAGACCCTCACCCCGAGAGGTCCGCTGCACAGGTGTGCGCTCTAATCCGGCGATGCCCGACGTTGCCTTATCATCGGAGCTCATCAGGGTTGGCACAGACGGGAAATGATTCACTTTCACCTCATTGGTCAGAAAATTAGGATCAGTGTTTATTTACTACAAACAAACTTGATCACTTTATGATACCAGTTTATTTATTGATTTTCTCTTTTATGGTTTTTATTCACTCCAGTGCTATTTTTTTCCCAGTTCATTTCAATGGGGAAAATTAATTAAAGGAAATTAAGTTATGAGCTTGCTTATGGAAGGATTTTCTAACGTAAACTATGTCAATAAAGTTGGGGAAACATTGCTCTCCCTTCTACAGCCATACACAAAAGTGCTTTTGGGTGATTTTATTTCCTTGGGAACATATTTCCTCACTCTGAAGATGATCTTTGACTTGACAAAACACTCGATTCGGCGCAGAGCGAGGTCGAGATTAAAGTTCCTGCGGTGTCCCTGAAATAAAATCATGCAAGTGAACCAAATGGACGGCTTTTTCCCCCCTAGGTGTAATATAGGAGTCATATTCATGACAGAGATGGTGGTGGACCACAGCGTGAGGGAGGACTGGGCCTTGCACCTCCCGCTACTGCTGCACGCCTTATTTCTCGGTAAGTTCATGCTATAATCTGTCGTCTTCTCAAAAGCCCGACTGTGTGAATTTGAATATATGAATTTGTGCGGAAGTTGTCCTCTGGTTTTCTGTGCGTGTCAAATGGAGGTCAGTGAAAGGAGACCATCCATTTTGGATACCACTTATCTACATTTGAATTTGCGGGTAAGATGGAGCCTATCCCAGCTGACTTTAGGCAAGCCAATCCCAGCGCACATACAGACAAAATAGCATAAACGATGACATTCCTTCATTTATGAGTGGAGTGCCCTAACTTCTTTTTTTTTTATGTCACAAGCAGTCGCTTGGTCGTTATTTTGCTTTGTGTCGCGTACCAAAATTGACGTTACGAGCGAGCTTAAGCTACGCCGGCAATTAAATAAGGTTAAATAAGGTCGCCCTTGCATGTGGCCGAGGAGAGCCACGGCTGCAGATGCACTTTCAGCCGTTGTTGGAATGGGAAAAACCATTCCACGAAAAAATCTGCAATATAGCAGGGGGGGGGGGGGGTGGAAAAACATGAGTATTTGAGTTCACGAATGACGAACACCCTTCGCGTCATCCTCAGGGATGGACCACTACCGTCCGGAGGTATTGGAGCACAGCAAGCGTCTCCTCCTCCACCTGCTCATCGCGCTGTCCTGCCGCCGCAACTTCCGGGCCATCGCCTCGGTTCTGCTGCAAACGCGCCAGCTCAACGGAGCCAAGACCCTCACTTGCCAGCCCGCCCGGCAGCCCGAGTGTACGACATCAGGTAAAAAAAAAAAAAAAAGCAGACGTCAGCATTGGAAACCAACGTCAAGAAGGGGAATGGCTTACATTCCTGTCAGGATGAGTGAAGTCTCTTATCAGGGGAGAACATATTTGGAGTTGGTTCCAAAACCAATATGAAGACTTCAAAGGTCTTGATGAAAGCATTCCATGTGGCTATTTTTACCCGCTCGCCCCAAGTGGAGCCATCTGTTAGCGCTTCGCCGTTCCCCGCGCGGTCAAGTTTTTTTTTGTTTTTTTTTTCCAGAGGTGGCAGAAGCACTCACACGCTGTTCTTATATAGTGAAGCAGATAAGTGAAAGAAAGGTTAAAAAGGTGAAGCAAGAGTGAAATCCGGCTCTTTAAAGCCCACGCTTTTCAAAAATACCGCTGGCCACCCATAAACAAATTCCGCGACGGCCACCCCAAAAGCCGAGATGTCCGCTTGAAATGCGTCCATTTTGAGCCCCATGAATGTATGCGTATAAAAATGGCTATTGTGGATACTTTGGTAACAAGTGCATGTCTTTATCTTGAGATACAGCATGGAGGTACTTTTACAGACTTGTGAGAGGGGAAAATAATTGGTTTCTGAGCCAGAACTTTAAAAGTATCATTTTTCTTTTTTTTGGTCTATCTATAAGTGTATTGAAGTTGAATATACATAGAGCTATTGCGGACGTTTTGGTGCCAAAAGCACATCTGTAGCTATTACCGTTCTTGAAATACAGCACAAGACACAACGCGTTCGCTTCAAGTCATTCTTGGAGCCGACAAGCACGAACAATTCTTTAAAATAAAAGGCCATGGATGGGGAATATGTTGCGCCGCTCAATCTTTAGAATGGAATGCGCTCACGTTCCTCCTCCATGTTGCTGCTGTCCCTGTTTTTCTTCCAGATGAAATCCCCAAGATCTGTGTTTACGTTGCTAAAAGTAGTTTGATACAAAAACACCGCACGATAGCAAGTAATGACATCATTACCCGGCTTGTCGTTCCGTCCCAGCACATATAAAGCACATATGTACCGCATGGGCGCTTTGACAGACGCTATCAGCTCGCCGTTTCCTCCGTTGTGCCCCAGGAGGTTTGGACTTCCTGAGGGAGCGTCAGGCGTCTCCCGTGCCGGATTCCGGCCTGAGTTCCTCCTCCACGTCATCCAGTCTGAGTCTGGGCGGGAGCACCGGCAACCTGCCCGAGATCTCTGACGAGCTGGCGGCGCCCGAAAACGCCGACGAGAAGACCAGCAAGCTCATTGAGTTTTTAACCACCAGGTACCACTGATACACATCAAGAAGTTGAGCTGAGAATGTTCTTTCAACACGGCAGACCACATAGCCTACAAGATGTGTCGTGTTTTGTGCATAGAGCACGTGGTGGACCCCTGTGGTGCCACGAAGACATCTCACCCAAGAATCACGTTTCCAAAAGTACCGTCAGCTGACAAACCTTCTGCGGCACGTGGTGTCCGTGTTTAAAGAAACCGGTAAGCCTTCCATTTGGAACCGCTAATACGACCGATTATCATTTATGATGTATTCTGCCCCGCCGATAGACGCCCACCTGGAGCAGCGGCTGAGCGACGTGGCGTTGCACACGGCCCTGTGCAGCTCCTCGCGTCACTACGCCGGACGCTCCTTCCAGGTCTTTCGAGCCCTGCGCCAGCCCGTTCACGCGCACGCCGTCTCCGATTTGCTCTCCAGGCTGGTGGAGGTCGTCGGGGAGCACGGAGAGGAGGTGCAGGTTCGTGTGTGCAGGAAACACAAAACAAAAGGCAATTCGACACCAAAATGTTCAACATATCGAGCATATTATTTTGCCAAGTAAAAGTCTGCGAGCTTAACGCTAGCATACAGTATCATGCCACCAAAGATAGGCTGACGGAAATTGGCATGGATGTTAGCAGAGTGATCAACCTTCAAACAACTGCTACTGTAACACACAGAGCAGCAACACATACAACAAAAGAAATGTATATTTCAACAGCAAAATGTCCAATCAGATTGAACAGATTGTGCGTGCAAAAGGTCAACCGCCATATATCGGGGCCGGGCTTTACTCTTTTTCAGGCAGTAGCGAAAGATAGGTTTCACACACACAGAAACATCAATATGGTAAGCGAATCTGCGAAGCGGGAACTGCGAATACTGTATATGCTGGGTTACTGTCGGGGGGGAAAAACAAAATCCAACAAATACATCGTTTCTGCCTCGAACATCTCGCTTTTCCTCTTGCAGGGTTATGTGATGGAAGTCTTACTCACGCTGGAATCTGTGGTGGACAACTTGGCCGAGTGCCTCAAGAACAACAACCTCAATGCCATCTTGACCAGGTTTGTTCCCTCCCGACGTCTTCTAGGAAGGTACACCGGTCACGAAAAGTTCCAGCTATGCGGCTCTTCATGGGACCTTTCATGAAGAACCCAAAATGCACTAGAACCTTTATCGGAGGATTTAACTTGACCTGATTAGTCCACCTATGTCATGTTTCCGAACTTTTCAAAAGACTCATATCCCGAACCTTTTTTTGTGATTATTAGACCTCTAGTTTTGGTTATTAACGCGACATGGGGTTTCATTCCAGAGCGTCTTCTCCGGATCTCCTCACCACGTTGAAGCTGATGTCCAACAGGAAGAGCACAGGCCGAATCAACCGCCGCCGAGAAGAGCACGGCCGGCATCAGAGGAGCTCCTCCGTGCCCAAGAAGTTTGGCGAGGCCGACGGGTGCTCGGACAGGTGGTCGGATCCGCCTCGCAGCGCCACCCTGGACCGCATCCAAGCGTGCGGGCAGCAGCTCCCTCCGGGCAAAAACGGCAGCCCGTCCTCCTCCAAGGACAACATCTCGGACCCGGCCGACGTCAACCACCCCGGCAACCTGCTGGCCACCGTCTTCTGGGTGGCCGTGTCGCTGATGGAGTCCGACTTTGAGTTCGAGTACCAGATGTCGCTGAGGCTGCTCGACAAGTTGCTGGTTCACGTGTCGCTGGACAAGCGGGAGAACCGCGACAGGCTGGAGAAGCTGCAGGGGCAGCTGAAGTGGAGCAGCTTCACGGGGCTCCAGCAGCTGCTGCTCAAGGGATTCACGTCCGGGGCCACCGCCGACCTCACGCTGAAGCTCTTCTGGCAGCTCACGCCTGTTTCGCGAGTGTCTGTGGTGGACACCTCCCAAGCCATCGGTACGTTCCAGGGATCGAGCTTTTGGTTTGTGAGCAATTATTATTCTTTTTTTTTTGGATGGGTTCTTAGAGTAGGAGAGTGTTTCCTCCCTCGCCTTATCGTGGTTCACCTATGACGGATTCAGTGCTTTACTCTTTTTTTTTTTTTTTCATTTTCATATTGTGCATAATTCGCCACATCACGTGATTTTGAGTGTAGGCTGCAATTTTTTTGGGTGGTAAAAAAAAAAACATTTCTGTGCAAAAAAATCAATCAATAAAATCACTATCACATATTACAAGGAATAAAATGTACATTGTATGCAGTACTACTGTGCATTACTGTATGTTTTAAGAGTTTAAAATGTGTTTCGTAGTATATAAAGTGTTTATAAGCGTATGGTAGAGGTCAGTGGGAAAGCTATAATAAGATATGTAAGATATAAGATAAGAGGCTGAGGAGGTGCATACAGTTTTAAAATATGTATAAACAATCATGAAAGAAAAATGTAGTCGCTACTTCACCGATTTCACCGGTTGCGGGGGTGGTCCAGAACCAAACCCTTGCGATAAAAAAGGGATTACTGTTCAGTCGACTGTACTTACAATTGATGAGTTTTTCAATGACTTTGCGTTGTGTTGCGAACCAAAATTTGAGTTACGTGCGACTTTCAGATAGGCCGCCACTCGGGTGACGTGAAAAAAAGAAAACGGAGCGGTCGAGTTTCTGTAAGCTGCCGATGCACTCGGAGCCGTTTATTGTTCAATTCCTTTCAATGGGGAAGAATTAGTCGCTATCATAGTGAACTGAGTTACCAGCTCGATCGCGCAATGAAACGCAAAACTTTTAAGTCAACGTACCACTGTACTGACTTACTGACTATAATGCCCTCACGTGTGGGAAAGGAGAGCCACATTTGTCGATATGTTTAAAAAGTGTGTTGAAATATGTTTAAAGCATGTGGGAGGGGTAAAACTAAATGTAAAGAGGTTTGTTTTTGTTGTTGTTGTTTTTTTCTATACGCTCTCTCTATTTTGCGGACTTTCAGATTTTGCGGGTGGGTCTGGATGGTCTCCCCCGCAGCAAACAGCCGTTGTACACTACAAAGTGTTTTTTCTTCTCCATTAGGTTTCCCCTTGAACGTCCTTTGCCTGCTCCCACATCTTGTGCAGAATTTCGATGGCCCTACACACTTCTGTCAGGATGTCGCCGAGAGAATAGCTCAGGTTTTGTTTCTCTGTCATTTACATGTGGAATTGAATCATCACGTACATTTGTTAATTTTGCTCCATTTAAGCAGTGTCATGTTAAAACTGTACAATATCTAAAGCTCTCTTTTTTACCTTCCATATGCCATTTTTTTAAATGCAGTTCAGTTGTATTTAACCTTTAAGTACAATGCGTTTGCATTTCAACTGTGAGAACTGTTTGTTTTTGAACATTTCTGTCGGTACAATTTTGATGTCACTTTCATGAGCAACACAACGACATATTTGGTTCCTAGTAACACGCGTGTCGTACGTCTTCAGGTGTGCCTGGACGAGAAGAACGACAAGCTCTCCAACCTGGCCCACGTCATGACTCTTTACAAGACGCGCTCCTACACCCGCAACTGCTTCTCGTGGGTCAACGTGGTGTGCCGGTACCTCCACGAGGCCTTTTCGGACATCACGCTCAGCCTGGTCACGTACATGGCGGAGGTCTGGGAATCAGCTTGTTGTTGAAGTCGACTGAAGTTGCTTGTTCTTCTTTAAAATTGTCGCATTGTGGTGTCACAGCTGTTGGAGAAAGGTCTGCCCAGTATGCAGCAGACCATTTTACAAATCATCTACAGTCTCCTGAGTCACATGGACCTGAGTGGGATTCAAGCCAAACCTTTCAACATGGAGGTGCTCAAGACCATTGAGAAATTTGCCCAGGTGAGGCATTTACTCGTATGGTTAATTGTCGTCACAGGACTAGGAACGTATTAACCATGAGTCCGGCGAGGCTCTTTGTGGGTGTGGATGTGGACAAGATATCGTAAGTTGTAAGCATGCAATCAGATAAGATTGAATTTAAGAATTTAAGATTCAAAAGGAAGTCAAGCCGTACACACATACTTTATTTATTTATTATTTTTTTTTTTAAACATCTTAACTTTAATGCAGTCTAGTCCATGCCAGGACGGATTCAAGTGTGGAGTGGCTCAATACTTTTTTTTTTTTTTTTTAAATAACAGCTTTGATTGGAGCCAAGAATAGGAAAGCCTTAAAATGCCTGCAAGACATAGAAAAAGGAAAAAAAAAAAAAAAAAGAAGTGAAAAGACCGTCGTCTAGTGTCAGCGCAGTAAATTTGTAGACACACCCGAACTATAAACAGTCCCTGCCGAGCGCTGCGGTCTGGACCGAGCTTCCCCCTGTGGCCCCGAGCCAGAACACCTCTGTCTCTAAAAATAGACCCCATGAAAGCACACAACACAAACATGCCGATGATGATGATGATGATGATGATGACGACGACGTGTACGTGTGCCGACTCTAGACGGTCCACTGGAGGGAAGCGCTGAACATCCTCAAGCTGGTGGTTAGCCGCTCGGCCAGTTTGGTGCAGCCCTCCGGCGACCTCTCCTCCGAGGACATCAGCCGAGTGTGGGAGCGCTCCTCCAAGGCCTTGCCTGGGAAAACGCTGGATTTCCACTTTGACATATCTGAGGTGAAAGAACCTCTTCTTCCTCAACTACTCCATGTGATGCTTCTTTCTACGTGCATGTGGAAAACCTGTCCCTCGCCCACCCACACCCATTATTCCAGGGTGTGGTGGGTGTTGCTTGTGCGAAATCTGCCTGAAATTCTTGGAAAAAAGGCAAACGTTTTACCCCGCCTTTTCCTTAACGTTCCCCTCGACCGAACCCCTCGAGATTAGCTTGAAAGAGGAAAAGGTAAACATAATAAATAAGCGGCAGCCTGCATGAAAAAAAAGAAAAAAAGGAATGATGCGTGCGTGTGCGTGTGTGTGTGTGTGGGAACCGAACACAGAGCTATTTGTGTAGCGCATGAATGACAGGAAATGATGTCACATCATTGCTGCCTGTCTTTTGTGCCAGCAATGCGTGTGACAACATTGAGACGCCTGGACAGACCGCTAAGCCTCAAACTACGAGAACATTCTTTGATTGACTTTCCGGAGTGCCGAGTGGACTTCCCCCCCCTCCCCTGTACTTACATGGCTGCGTTTATGTCAGACGCCCGTGATTGGTCGGCGCTACGATGACCTGCGCGCCTCCCCGGGCCGAGACGGCAGGAGCAGGAGCACTGCGGTGACGCGCAGCACCTCCTCCTCCAGCTCCTTGGGGTCTGCGTCCAACAACGTCCTGGTGCCGGTCAGCTGGAAGCGGCCTCAGTCTTCCCAGGTGATGATGCTCCAGACATTTGAGTGCACTTCATCAAAACCGTAATGTTTTACAGGTAGGTATGTGCGTAAACAAAGGTAGATAAACAGAGATAAAAGTAGGTAGATAAAGGGGAAGTGGTGACGGAAGGAAGGAAGGAACGTAGGTAGGTAAGGAAGTTGATGATGTTAACAGGCCTCCGTCTTCCAGGTGACAATGCTGCAATGAAGATTTCGGTTCAATTTTTCAATGCCGTAAAGTTTTCTTGGTTCAGGTTCGGTTACCTTTGCCAAGGATGTTGAGTTTTTTTTCCATACTTCTACAAAACTACACCATGATGTGTATTTTGATGAAGTAATTTCCGTGAATGGTCATAAAAGGGTGTTAGGGATGGGTTGAGGAAAAGTGCAGATTTTTTTTCCCCCAGCATTTTTTCATTGTAAACCCTTCCAGACTGCAGAAATTACCGCCACCTACAGGACACAGGTGAGCAGTGGAGGCCCACGCTCGATTAAACACCAGTCTCGCAATTCCTTTTTTCAGTGGAATAACCGTGAAAAAAAATCGAATCTTTATTTGAACAAAATGTCATGTGTGTATGTAGTGTCAGAAGCCACAATATTGAATCCAAATCTGATCCAGATTGAGTATTGAGGTGCAATGTAAATGGGTAACTTGGAAAATAATTATTTTCCTTATTTGAGCGAAATTCTAATAATAAATAATATCGGCATACGCAGGCTCTGAATCTGTTATGCCAAGCCAAATTGAATTCAGATCTGATACAGATTGCACATTATGGTCTCAATGTTAACGGTAGCACAACTCTGAGATCGACATCTGATCCTTTACATACATACAAATTAGCTTTTTGTATGTAGGGCCAGACGCTTCACTGTCAAACTGAGTTTACCGGGTAATCCAGATCTGATGCAGTTTGTGCTACTGATAACAATGTAATTAGAAAAGGGATTCCTTTGTACAACTTCTACCGCAGTCGTATATCATCAATTATAATTAGTTTTAAGATGGAGACAAACACCTTGTTGCGTTGTCTTGTTTTAAACATTGATTGATTTTTTTGTTGTTGTTGTTCCTCCTCCTGCAGAAGAGAACCAGAGAGAAACTTGTGCACGTTTTGTCTCTGTGCGGACAGGAAGTGGGTCTCACCAAAAACCCTTCGGTAAAGCTACCAATGATCTAATAAGTGTTGAAGATCTGGAATGGTAACGTTTGTTTCTTTCTTTCTTTTTTTCCTGGTCGCAGGTGATCTTCTCGAGCTGCGGCGAGCTGGACCTCACGGAGCACCGGCCCAGCCTGGTGTCCTCCGAAGACGGAACACGAGAAGCTGATACGGCGGACGACACCACCTCCGAGCAGCAGTTCCGAGTCTTCCGGGACTTTGACTTCTTGGATGTGGAGCTTGAAGACGGAGAGGTGAGTTTACTGTTAATTGGATTTCCTTCCAACGCTTAGATACACACCGCAACTTGACCTTCCTCCGTAACTGTGTGAATGCTGAAGAGCATTTTTATTGTATTCCAAGTCCAAAGTCTTCAGCTCATTGAGAGAAACAAATGCAACTATTGATCACGTTCCCCAATTTTCACAATAAAATTCCAAACTGGTCAACTTCAAGTCTCACATTCAGTTTCAGTTCATCTCGTCAGCATTAACACTCAATTTTCTACAGAAATTATATTCTCTAATTGATCACATTATTGTAATTTAGTCAGCAGTTGAGTAATGTTGTATTCTTTTGTTTTTGTGTGCCATCCAGGAGTTGCAGGTAAGTTTCTCTGTTGTGCTTGCCGTGTGTGCATGCCACCGCTTGTGCAGTGTGTCCACTTCGGGATATGACTAATTCCTGTTAGCACAAGTATGCATGTTGTTGTCATTTTTAACTGACATATGATCAATTTGTTTTTTTCCACTGGAACATTGAAATTGTGCTTGTTAAATCACATCTATGAGCAAAATGAAACTTTTGAGGCAGAATTCTGCCTTTTTTTTTTTTTTTTTTTTGGAATGATTTACTGGGAAATGAAGCATTAAGTTTAGTTATATATGCCATTTTATACACAAAAGTACTTCAATGAGCTTTATATTAATAAAAGGTCATTTGTAACATACTTTTTTTTAAGTACAGCAGTATATGTTAAACCTCATACTGTATTTTTCCCCCCCCCCTGTCCATATCCCTTTTTTTTTAAAGAAACATAACAATACCTTAAAAACTATTTTCATAGTAATTCACCACGTGTACTACAAACAATATAAGACTTTGTTCTGCTATTTTAAATCGATTGAATATGGTTCAAATGATCAACAAACTGTATTTACTGGTAGAATCTGCCAATTCCAAAGATTGTTTTTTATGTTTGTACTGTAGTTCCTAACGATACAAATGAAAGCATCAGTGCGCAATTTCGCACTGCACCACAGTGCTTCAAAATGTATGCAATTTACATTTTGAAAGCCCAACTCGGGCATGAGTTTGTAAGCTTTAAACTCGGTGCGTCCGTCATCTTGCAACCTTATTCAATTGCATTGTCCCCATACAAGTCAACACTTCAAAGCCACGTTGTGGATAAAAACGCAGTTGCGGCTTGAAAAAAAACCCAAACAATTCAAATAAAATCCACAAAGTGCTGTAAGTGTGTTGTAGGTAGGGACAAGAGGACAACAACAACGAATCTATTTTAGGGCTACTCGGGAGTTATTTGTTATTTTAAATCCTATTTAGGAATCAGTTTTACTCCAGCTTCATTTCCAATTTGTCTCAGTCTTCCAAAAGTTTACACAAGGGCATGTTTGTGTATTTTTGTGCGTGCATGATTTGAGAACCCCATTCAAATAAATTGCTATAGAATGCAGATTTCCATGACGTAGTGGGGATTTCCGCAACGGACGAACAAATGTGCGATATAGGGAGACAGTAGTCGGTGAACCGCAATATAGTGGAGGTACGTCTACAGTACCCTATTTACCGTGGTTACCTTATTTACAGCCGCCCCCCCCCCCCCCCTGTATGGAGTCTCGGCACACTGAGGTTTGGTTAATGTTGTGGCCTGCTGGGTGTACTGTATATTACAGACTTTTGTGTTTGCGGCAGGGTGAGACGGTGGACAACTTCAACTGGGGCGCGCGTCGACACTCTGTGGACAGCCTGGACCGGAGCGACCTGCACGACCTGCACGACCTGCACGACCTGCACGCCCTGGAGGAGAGCCATCTGTCCAGCAGCATGCCCGGCCTGAGCCGTGTCGCTCGTGCGGACGATTCTGACGATTCCTCAGAGGAGGATTCCCTGTCGGCCAGCCAGATGCTCTCCCGCTCGCAGCTTGTAGGTTCACCTTTTCTCTTTGGCGGTACCTTGAGTTTGTTGAAGTCTGCTTTAAAAGTGACACATTTTATATTTCAACGCCAAACCGCTCAACCAAACCACGTGAATTCCTCCGATTGTATGCTAACAGAAAAAAAATGTGAAATGCCACAGACAGGCTAACAGAAATGAGCATAGCTGTTGCAGTCATCAATTATAAACCTTAAAAGAACACACGGAGCAGCAACACATACAGGCAGAGCATACAACGATACTCACACGTATGTATTATCTCATTGACTGTCACTGAACATGAGTTGCCTCTTCTTTTCGCTCTTCATTACGCTGCACCTCTTCCAGTAGAGTTCAGTGCCGTCCGACATGTTGTGGTCCAACGTGGTACCGCAATGAAGACGCGTAACTGTAGATCTGACCTTGCCTGCACGGACCTTTTTGGAATCTTTTCAAACAATCAGCGCCGGTGTACTTCCGGGCGGCAGAAGGCGAGTGACTACCGCTGACCTGAACTGAAACGATAACAAAGCTTGTTGTGTTTGGGGTTGCGCCGCCAGATGTACACCAGAAGGTTTTTAACATTTCCTTCAAAAAAAGCCTCATTGAATCCACCAGAACCTGTGGGTGAAGAGGATAAATCTATTGGTTGTCATGAATGAAGTTGACCCCTCTCATCCTCGCAGTTAATTTTTTGTTTTCAAAATTTTTTCCAGATTTAAAGTTGGGTTGTTTTTTTTTTCCATTTTTCTTTAAATTGTTATTATTATTTTTTTTTTTTTGGGGGTGGAAGGGGGAGACCAACCTTGAAACTACTTATTCGTGGTTTATTACCCACTTATTCAAGAACTTTAGGAGTTAAAAAAAACAACAACAATAATGCAATTATAATAGGCTTCAGTTATCTGCGGATTTTGGCTATTCGCGGTCCGCAAATAACGGGGGTCCACTGTAGTTGTACGCAGATGATCGCAAGAGTGTCTCGAGGCGCAGTAGGTGTACAAGCGTGTGTTCCCTCAGCCGCTACCTCGACCCTCCTCCATCGGTCAGCCCAACCTGCTTACACGCTCCTATGAAATGTCTTAAGCCGAGGGTGCGTCCATTCTCAGACCATCTCCAACTGCCGTCTTTTCGCAGGCCGTCAGCCTCTCCCCGACCTCGGACTCTCCCTCCTTTTGTAACACCACGTCGGTGGACTCCACACCTCCGAGCAGCAAAAATCCCAGTTTCGAGGTCCAACTGCCGGAGGACTCGAAGCAGAGGGTGAATAAGGGCTTCAGGGTGTCTGAGATTCTGGGGACTAACAGCTCCTACCGCTCTTCTATTCTAGAGTTTTTTACCAACTTTGCCAAATAGTCATTTGTCTGTCTGTATTTTGGTTGTTTTCTACACTTTGGGTTCTACACTTCAACGCTCTTCTCTCTTACTGTCCCTCTCTTAAAAAGTGCATGTGATTTTTTTTTTTTTTTTTTTTTTTTTCCCCCCCGCATGCTAGAAGGCAATGAACTCGCCAAGCCGACTTTATCACGCCGCTTCATTTAACAGTAGCAGAGATTATTCTGGGATGTTAGAAGGTTCTTTCTCTCTGTGAAAAGGCAATGTGTATACCCACTGCTTTTATGTGCGGGCGGGCGGGGATAAGCAGCATCTAAAAAGTCTTCTTTTGGCATGCGAGACCTACACAAGGGTTACACATTGCCTGCCCCCTCAATGAAAAAGAGTGCCATGCCGGCACTTTAGGCTCAAAATCAATTGAATTGGCACGACAAATTCAAGCAAAAGAAAGACATAAACCTCAAGGAGTGTCCCTGGCAAGGTTAGTGAAACCATTTACCGCCACTAAATAATGCATCTTATTGTTGTATACAGTGAACCCTCGCGATTGGCCCCAATGCAAATAGAACATAACATTTGCGTGTAAATGTTTAGAATGACCTACATTAGTCGTTCATATCGGTCAATCCTAACTAGTGTGTTATGAGAGATAATCGGGAAATGATCCAATTTGGTCTGAAAATTCATATCTTTGTTCATCTTTCTATGCCCACGACTTATAGTGACAGGTATTGGCATGGGCTACAATGAACTTGTTCCATTCATAAAAGTGAATAATCGCTAAGTATTAAGGCCCGTCAAGACGAGATCATCGTTATTTCAGTGTCTAAAAGAATTGTTTCTATATTTCGCATACAGTACTATATGCTGTTGTGGGGACATTTTAGTGTGGTGGTTTGCTGCGAGATGTAAAATATCTTCCATAAATCCCTCCATCTTCGGGCCTTACAGAGAAAGCGAAGAGGTGAGTTTGTCAACGAATAGTTGTTAGTTTGGTTCTTCAGCTACATTTGCAAGGCGCTGAGTTAGCGAAAGGCGAATTAGTGTGGGTTCACTGTATTAACCTTTCACCGCATGCTGCATTGATGTGCGGATACATCCGAGAAAAAAAGGGTGTCTCCTGCTTTCGAACAGTTTTTACAAGCGGATGAAGACGCAAACGAGGAGGACGTGTCACTCTCTGTCAGTGAGCTCCCTCCCGAGTTTCACTGCGGTGACGCAATTGACAAAGAACCGGACTTCCACGGCTGCTTGCCGAGGTAGGCCCATCTGGCTCCTCCGCACACCACCTGCTGGTTAACACTGGTGGGACGTCATGAAGTACAAATACTTGGTTACTGTACTGAAGCAGATTTTTCAGGTATCACTGTACTTGAGTATTTTTACCTTGACTTACAACTTTTTCGAGATACAGGACGTGCCATCTATAATTCTTAGCACAAATTTGAGTTACAAGCGCTGGCTGTGGTGGCGGAGAACTTCACAACAAGTAGCAGATAGTCAACAGTCTTCAAAAACAGGCCAAGTGCTTGCTTCAAATAGTTTTTGCCACAGCCAGTTTAAGTTAACTATCAAACTAAGCAACGACAATTACGTGTGTATTTAATCAAACCACATTAACTTTGTCTTACGAAGGTCCGCAAGCTTAACGCTAACACACAATGCAAATAGGTGGGCTAACGAAACTAGCATTGATGTTTCAATATTTCTAAACCTTTAAACAACTTATATATGAACACAGGCGGTAGCAACACTGGCCCTAAGAGCGTCCAACAATACTCAATCATATATTATTCGACAGTTGTTTTCGATGTTTTATCGTCATGTACCGACATGTAGAATGTCTTTATGCATCATACAGCCCGGTGGTGGTCAAGGCATGCACAGCAGGAGGAGCAGCACAATGCCCATTGAATTATCATGATGCGCAAACAGTTTAATTCATTACATTCTATTGAATTCTGTTATTATTCTTTGCTTTTATCAAGTACAATACTCCCGTTGTGCCAAGGTATCACAACTGAAGGTGTGGAATCAGTACTTATACTTTTACCATTTATTATTATTATTATTTTTTTTTTTTTTACCTCAAAGAGCTGTACTTTTACTAAAGTAGAGAGTATAAGTACTTTGGTCTCCCGTGCTGGCTCTAAACCTGACGACTAAACTCTTCGCCCCTCAGTCTCGCAGAGGAGGAGCGAGACGACGGCACACTGGAGTCGTCGCCGCCGCCTTCGCCCTTCTTCTCCGCCATCCTGGCGGCGTTCCAGCCGGCGGCGTGCGACGACGCCGAGGAGGCCTGGCGCGCGCACCTCAACCGGCTGGCGTCCGACTCGGACGGCTCGTGCGCCGTCTACACCTTCCACGTCTTCTCCTGCCTCTTCCAGGTACGCCATGAAGTCAATTAAGAGCGGGTCTCATCAAAGAGAAAAGGCGAGGGGATCGCTCCTCTCTTGGATAAGAGGCTTTGTGTCACAAGAGGTCTGCTCGATTAACAAAGAGCCAATTAGTCATCTTCCGAGCTTCATTAAACAGATGTTGTCTAATTCACTGACCAAAGCTGACAGGCCAGCATAGTGAACCCTTTTTAACATCTCAAGTGGGGTACGCACATTGCAACAATCAGGCCAAACGTGAGCATTTTCCTGGTCGATTATTATCAGGCGTCTCAAAAGCAGGGGCGTCCGCCCTTCGTCTTTCAAGGGTACACACAGATATGCAGGACATACAGAAAAATCAAAGGATACAAGGGCCAGTTTGACATTCTTCGACTCTCATTGAGTAAACACCTTAAAACCACTCCATTACGACATTATACAGTGCTGCCTTGAGATACGAGTGACCTGCCGACATACGCGTCGTCGATCGGCTGACTGTTTTGCGCTATAGGAAGCTTACAGTCTTCAAAGCAGTGTTTACTTGAGGACCGTTAACTCATTCACTGCCATTGACGGCTGTTGAATTCAAATATCCATTCACGTTTCTCTGTGGCTTTGCACATCAAGAAAAGCTCGATATAAAACCGATTTGGTAGCAGTCGTCCAAGTAGTTGTTAGGGGGATTTGGGTGTTGCAATCTCCCCAAATTATACACTGCACTGCTGTTCACACATGTCACACCACAGGATAATCACTCGGAATAATCTTTTTTGTTGTTGTTGCTTTTAAATCATTTCTCAACACACCCCCTACCACAGGTTAATCACTCAGAGCCACTGATATTCAGGCCTATGCTGACTTTGGTAAGAAAGGAGGAAATGTTCAGTTTGAGCCTGATTATCGTGATGTGTATACTCCGCTTTAGAAGCCTTTTACATGACATAGACACAGGAAAAAATGTCGTGCCACAAAATGGACAAGGCAGTATGTGGACATGCGCCAAGAACAGGGTCCGCCCAACCTGTAATCACCACAAACTGTAATTTTTTGTAAATTGATAGATATGTATAAGTGTAAATAGTATACCATAATTACACTGTTTACACTATCGGTTTATTATTAGACAGAATGGACAAATTGACTTTAAGATGCTATCTGTTTTTACCTCGCAGAGTATCCAGAGCAATTTTAGCTCGCTAACCTGTGACGCCGTGAGTTACCTCAACGACAGCCTGAGAGGATTAGGAGCAAAGTTCCTGAGGTCGTCTCAAATGCTGACCGCGTGCGCCGAGTGCCCCGTGTTGTTTATTGACGCCGACACGGTAAGTAGCCTGACCCGTCCGGGTAAACAGTGCATTGCACTGCGGGGAGCTGGATCACAACAACTTCTGTCCACAGATCATGTCGTACGGACTCCTGGAGAAAATGAAATTCAGTGTGCTGGAACTGCAAGAGTACCTCGATACTTACAACAGCAAAAAGGAGGCAGCTCTCACGGTAACGATGGCGAAGACGGCCACATTTTTGCTTGCAACCCACATCCAAAGATCGGCCAATCAATGGCTGCCAACTCGGTGGGGGGGGGAAAAAAATCCCTCACTGATAATTACGTTTTGTCATTGAAAGTGGCTGAACAACTGTAAGGCCACCTTTCCCAGAAGTCCCTGCGGCTCAGTGACCACACGTCAACCGGCGGAGCAGGAGGAAAAGGTAACAAATGTTTGGTGCTTCAAAGCGACACACCGTCAATTAAAAGTCCAATTCAAATCCCTCTCGATGAACCATTTAGAATGTTTGTAAACAATAGGCGCCGGTGTACTTCCGGGTGGGAGAAAAGTAAGTGGCGAACGCTGACTTCAACTGAAAACAGTGACTCCCTTCCAAGCAATTGAAGCGACTAACATCTTCTTTTCGACTCACACTTCACACGTTCCATCTCAGCTCGTAGAGAAGAAGGCTAAAAGCCTCATTCTAGTCATTTCTCCTGTTTTCTTAATGGCTCAAATGCCATAAAAGGGTTTGTTCACCACCGGAGTTTTTGCCACCCGGAAGTACGTGTGATGTCATGGTGAAAAGGTTTTTTTTACCATGTGACTTTACAAGTGTTGAAAGTCATTTCCGTTCAAACTGACCTTTGACACTGTACCTTCCGCATTGCGATGACTGTGACACTGTAGCTCTGTGAGTGCTTCCCCTCACTTTCTCCAACTCTGCACTTTTCATGGCAAACATTTGTTGCTGCACGGCTTCCTAAAGGGGGGAGGGGGGGGGGGGCATGTTATAGAAAAGTGACACTTAATGACCTGTGTACAAATAGTTGGATCTCTGGCGTGCTGGCCTACCTGTCAAGTGGGAAATTACACAACCAAGTGAATCTTTTGCCAGCTGCCTAATTCCCACAATGTGTCGGTAACCTCAAAAGTATTTATGTTTTGGATCCGCACATTCAATGAACAGGTAAAATCCAGCGGCTTGGTGATGAAGTGCTGCTTCCAAGAATGAAAATACAGAAGCTGCTTTTACGGAAGCCACCCCCTAACTCCTTAGTTGTCATCGTCACAAAAGCACTGGGAACTGTTTTAAATCTTGAAAAAATGTGCACTTGTAATGGAGAAATGTAGGTGTTGCTAGTATTTAAAATCAAATTTGGATACCAAATAGTTTTGTTTGCACTGTTTCCCAACCTGAATTGAGCCAAGGCATCTATTTTACTTTGGACCATCTGCCATCTTGTGGAAGAGCATGAAATTGTTCCGCCTGTCACTATACATCACTGGCATAGATCGACGAGCAAAGATACATTATTTGTAAAGGAAAATTGGATAGCGGCTCGGGTTGGGAATCACTGTTGTATCGAACAGTAGAATATGGACATTCACTCTGCCTGTGCATGAAACCAAAAGTCTTTGTTGATACCTTTACTGTAAATACAGTAGAAACCAACTTGCACGGCCCTCCTTTGATTCTCTCTTCTTGCTCCTGTAACATGCTCGCTTTGTAGCAAATGGACTCTCTGGCTGTAAGTTGGATTGGGCTTTTTCTCTCTATTGTCCTTTTAATTTGCCGTCTAAATGAGTTGCTTCAGGTCGGGCTTGGTTGTTTTAGTCGCACGATGTGTTAGTAAAACACAGAATAAAGTAGAACGTGAAAAGTAGTCCAGTACTCCAAATAATGTCTTTGTTTTGTTTTTATTTCCAGCAACTGGAGCTATGTCAGAGACTTTACAAACTCCACTTTCAGCTGCTACTGCTGTTTCAGTCCTACTGTAAGATGATTGAGAACGTCCACGCAATAAGCTCTCTTCCCAAAGTAAGTGGCAGCGGAACCTCGGGTTACGAACTTAATTCGTAACCCACTGAATCTTTCCCCACTGAAATGAATGCAAATGCCAGCCGCCAATCAAACAGCCACACAAATATTTGTGATTTGGTTTTTAATAAAGCACTCTAAAAAGAAAATCATACTGTAATACATTGTGCGGCTCCTTCTGGTGTGTGCGCCTTGGCCACCGGGGGCAGCAGTATAATATACAAACGCGTGTATACACGAAGATGGTCAGTAAACTGCAGTAATAGCAGTCATTTTTCGCAGAGGATAAAGAATATATGCCTGTGAGCTTTGTTTAGATTGATTGTCTATGTGTCGCTGCACCATTTGTGTTCTCATCATCCATTGCTTTAGGGTTGTAACACCGTGACATCAATGACAGCTTCGTTCAACCCATCTATGGCGTTTTGCATTGTGTTTGAACGTTAAACTAGCATACTTTTCCAAATCAAATTTTAAGGTTAACATGCGCAGGATTAGCTCCAAATGTGTGTCTTTTTCGATCATAGTTTACAGTTTAAAATCTAAACATAGGCATCTGGGGTTTTTTTCTGGTGTGGTTTATCGTATGTCATTTTGCAACAATCATCGTCCATTTGGCGTCATTTAATATTACGTCGTCTCCCTCAACCCGCAGCTAAGCAACGTGTCCCGAGAGCTGAGCGACTTGTGGAGCCACCTGAGAGCGGCCTCGCTGGAAGAAGACAAACTAACGCGCGCCGAGCCTTCCGCCTTTTGCTCCTCTGAGGCGGCCGTGCAGGCCATCCTGGAAGTTCTCAAAGGCAACGGCTTCTGCTCGGCCATTCGCTACATTCGGGAGTGCAGGTGACAGTGAGAGAAAACCCTCAATTCTAATCCTAATCCTGGTTTGGATCTAGTATCTTTTGCCCTTCATCTTGTATCTTTCTGTCTCCGTTCCAGAACAACATGGCCCAACGACATCTTCGGCGGCCCCTCGGAGGACGAGGTCCAGACGCTGCTCAACATCTACTTCCGCCACCAGACGCTGGGCCGGACGGGCACGTTCGCTCTGGTGGGCTCCAAGCGGGACCTGAGCGACATCTCGGCCGAGCTGACCGAGCTCAACGGGGAGATGCGGGACATGATCGGCCACGCGCGCGGCTACCGGGCCGTCGCCCCCTTCCTGCCCGACGCCGAGGTGTCGGGGTCCGGTCTCTGACCACGCGTCGCCTGCCGGCTTTTGTTGCACTACTAACAGACCCGGCGTTCACACTTCAAGTGCATCCGGAAAGTATTCCCGTTTTTATTTTCTTATGTTACAGCCTTATTCCAAAATGGGATGAAAGCCATAATGGCAGCATGAAATCGTTTTATTTTATTATTTTTGTTGTTGTTGCTAATTTATTACAAATAAATAATAATGACAGTTACCACGCAAATGTAATTTTAATTTGAAAGCCTAATCCTTGTTTTGAAACCCTTATTTGAAACACTAACTTCTGCTAATTGCTAACTTCTTTAAAATTGAAAACAAAAAAACTCTATTACATTAACATAAGTGTTCACATCTTTTGCGTTACAGTTACATCTTCAAATCTTTCTAAATAGGATGATACCTATCTTTGGGCAGTTTCACTCATTTGTCTGAGTTGCGAATGCGTTCCGGATGCACTGTAAATAAAAATAACACACCAAAGCGTTACAATTCATCTTAAAGGGGAATTGTGCAATTTTCTTTCATAGACGTGGAAGAATTTTACTGTGCAGTAAAGAATGTATTTGAGAGGAAAACATAATAAGGGAGGATCAGTTGCATAGTATTGTGTCTGTGTGTGTGTATGTGTGGGATTTTATCTGGCGGCCATTTTAGTGGGGAATTACGGACGCCGACGAGCATCAACTGTAGTCAAACGACTTTGAAATGCTGCAGATCTACTGTATTGATGATGTGCGGGTTATGTATTACTAAATACAAATACAAAATCTTACTGTACTTTGTACATGTGCAGCTTTTTAGCAAATTAAACATTATTTATATTTAAGGAAAAGCATATTTTGGAACCTGTCACAGACGCTTGCAAATCTTAGTCTAATGTTTATGAACAAATGTACTTTGAACGAATGACTGTACATAGCCCTATTGGAGGCTTTATCCGAGTCTATTTTTATCAACTTGCTATGTGATTTGCATATCTAGAAATAGAGATGATACATATTTTTAAAGATGTAGTAGTCAGTTGTTGTAAATAGTTTTTGCCCTTGCCATGTACTAAAATTGGCGTTGTGTATAATTATGTCTCAATAAAAAAAAAGAGAAAAAAACATGTCTTTGTTAACTCTTGCTCATTTGCAGGATGAGTGTTTGGGGAACACTCCATTACAATCCATACTGTAGTCACGCTTTCCCATTATGACTGTGAACCCATTTGAATGTATGATCGCCTCATATTACATATACACAACAAACTGATGGATAATTAGTTTTGGAATCAGGAGCCAGTTAAAACTGTTCAGCTATTATCGTATTTTAAAAGGGGGATCGGTAACAAAAATGCTTGCAATATTTCAACATTTTAAAAAGCGAAGACAATTTGCAATTTTGGTATTTTTAGCAAGAAACACAAGCACATGATTTGCTTTTGCATGCCACATAAAAGCATGTGGGGGACCGGACCTGTCCCTTGAGCCTTGAGTTTGACACCTATGCTGTCAGTGATTGGTGATCTTCGGAGACTGCACTTATTATAACAAGTCAAAGAATAACATGTTATTTGAGTTCAAATTGATCAGAAATTTATTTTCTGTTTATTTCGGTAAAACATGGAGCATTATTTGTTTCATTGGTTGCAGAATTATTTTATCTGTTTAAAAAATACATACAGTATTTTCATTCAAACCAGTTTTTTTTATTATTATAAATTGTTTTTATTTAACGTATTTATTTAAAACATGAAATTGTTTGGTCTTCATTAAATTTGTTATTCAATTATTTTGATTTTCATTAACTATTTTTAGTCGTAGTTTTATGTTTCATTGAAGTTGGTTATTTATTAAATATATTATTTTATCTATGAAACACATTATTTTTTCCATTAAAATTAGCTATTCATTTTGTATTAAATATATTATTTTGTAGCTTTTCAAAATAAAAATTCCTTTGAAAAGTGAAATTAATTTCTATTATTTTTTTACCTTCTACAAAAATTGTATTGTTTATATTTTAGTTTAAATTATCAGATTATTATTATTAGTAGTAGTAGTAGTAGCAGTAATAATAATTCATTGCTTCACGTTGAGACTCTTATTTTGAAGGCAGGCCTGTTTTTAAATCCCTTAAACAGCCTGGCTTAAAGCTAATACGTTGAATAACAACATAAACGGTTTTATTTCATTGGGATATTTTCAAAATACATTCATTTGTATTCAGTTAGAGCACTGAGACTAATTTGTTACAGAATGACAACTTCGTGATCGTTCGACGGTTTAGCGTGCCCACATTAGGCATGATCGTAATCTTATTTTGAAGGCGAGGTTTGTGGCCTTCCGGTATGTGGGAGGCGCGTGGGGTTTATTTTACCCAAAACTAGCTTAAATGTTGTCAATATTTCCACATTAGCTCGCAGCTTCGACACATTTCAACGCTTTTTTGGCTTCAACTTTGACACCCAATGTGGAAAATTGTGAAATTATGAAAGTTTATCCCACGCCGTCATGGTAAGTACAGTCCAATTCAGCTCGTTCTATAAAGTAATAGTCAGCCCAAAACTTTGCTTCTTAACAGCGTAAACGTGTTTATTTATTTATTTATTTATTTGTTTAAGATCATAAAGGACGGATAGCCCCTCATTTTAAATATGTTGATTCTTAATTTCGCTTCATTTGATGTCTAATGTCCCCCCGCAGGTGTGCCGAACAGGCTGTAATTTTGGGGCGCATTTAAGCCTCAGGGAGTGGATTTCTTACCTCCAGGAAGCATGTACGACCATTTGACAGAGGAGCTCTGGAAAGGTTCGCGACCATACAGTACACCGGGTTTACTCAAATCTTAAAGGCCCATCAAATATGTTTTACAAAGCGTCAAAACTCCACGGGATAATTAGTTGAATATTCAAAACAGCATGTTCTTTTTTTTTTTTTTTTTTCCTCAAAACGACAACAACAAATAAAATGTCAAACAACAACAGTTGAGTTCAAATGAGATGGGTTTCTGTTGAATCTTCGCTTTCAGCTCCTCTTTTTGTTTGCATTGCGGCCATTCACGTTTAGCTTCTTATGCTTACCATCTTTCATATGAGTCAATCAGTCTTATTATTTTCATGACAGAATTGGGACCGGTGGACCGCGACTGGTTCCAGTTGTTGACCACACGGGCCTTCTCTCGGGAAGGAAACGTCTCCGATCAAGACGATCAAGAAGATCAACTGTGTCCCAACCAGGAGGGAAAATTCAAGACTCCTTTGGGGAAAACTGCTGCCGCTGCGGCAGAAAGTCAACAGTTTTCAACACCTAAAGTGTTCAGACGCGCTTATGGCGTGTCCCCGGACGCCAAAGACCAACAACAAGGTAAACGCTGTGACGTGCTGTGTTTATTTGTGTGCTTGTACTTAACTTTGTATTGGTGTCTTGAGAAGATAAAATAGGGCAGGGCAATATGGTCTTAAAATAAAATTCCCCCCACCCCAAATAATCCGATTCAAGGTTTCACATGTTACATTTTCAAGCCACGATCACGATTTTTGGGGCCGATCAGCGAGTTTAAAAAAAAAAAAGAAAAAAGCGATAAACGATCACCTATTTGTCAAATTGTGGTATCAAAGCAGGGCTAGAGTTTCAAAGTAGTGTTTCAAGCCAGGGTTGGGGTTTCAAGTCAGGAGTAGGGTGTCAAGACAGAGTAAGGTTTTGCGGTCTCAAACCAGGATTAGGGATTTAACTTGTCAGGTTTAAATTGGGGTTTCAATGGTGTCACATTATGGTTTTGAGCACCTACTGTTGGTCCAGTGTGAAGAAAAACTGCAAGCGCATACAAAGACAGTTTAAAAAAAAAAAAAAAAAGACGTTGCTTGTATTTTTAGTCATGGGGGCAGTACTACGTACATCACCATCCTACCAAATTACACGGTGTAGTGGACACCATTAACTCTGATGAAGCTAATCTCTGCGCATCCAACAACACTAAAGCTTTGCTTAGCTTTTGCTTTTTTTGTTTTGTTTTTGGCCAAGTGTGAAAATTGAGCACGTTTTCCTCCTTTTAGAGAAGGAAACGCTGCCATGGAGTGGCAGGAGTCCATGTTTGTTTCGGCTTTCCAAAGACACGTAAGGGAAGCCGTGATGCGACTTTGCTGTTTGTTTAACTGAAATTATTTGAACATAATTCATGATTCCAACTCACAGGTTCCCAGGTTTAAATTATGGACATGCACAGCCACAAACTCCGGGCTGTTTTGGTAAATTTAACATTTTTTTTATTTAAATTTGCTGCACTGTTTTTATTTGTATTCTTGTCATCATGATCATACACATTAATTTTAAGTCTTTTGTTAAATTAACTGTTTAATCAAAATGCACGTTTTTAAATGTATATTTTCATTTATTTTAAATTAATTGACCTATTGTATTTCATCTATTTTTTTACCATACATAACCCACTAAATCTTTAAATCTCATTGTATTTGTTATTGCATTTATGACCTTTTTTATGTAATTTATTTTCATATTTTTTTATAATTCGTTGTTTGAGCCAAATGCACTTTAAAAAAAAAATTTCCCCCCATCTTCAGATTTGCTTAACACGCCACAAAAGTCCCCAGTAAGTCCATTTACTCAAGAAATAAAATGTTACAGTATCCACATTAGATTAAAGTTTAAAAAGTTAAATCTCCTGTTTTAAATGATGCAGGCCAGCTACGCCCAACACATTTCCGAAAGCCTGGGCGCCAACATTCACCCCGACATATCGTGGACCAGTTCTCTCAATACACCACCGGCTCTACCTTCCACACTCATTTTATGTAAGCAACCATTACATTTTATTCTTATTTAATGTAGCAAGCTTTGCATCGACCGTGTTGCTTTTGTCATCCTGCAGCTAAAACAGATGAAAGTCCCTGCCCGGTGACATTTTCTGTGGGCAAGAGTGTTGTGGTGAGTTCTTGTGTCCAGTTACAATATTGCTTGTTGTTGTAAATAAGCTTAAATGATAATATTTATATGATATTTTTCTGGCCTTTGTTCTTCTCAGCTGGTTCGGAAGCTCTTCCCTTCTCTTTCCAATGCATCCTGTAATAGAGCGACGTCACCGCCAAGCAATGACCCACCTGTGTTTCTACAAGGTAAGAGTAATACTACTTCAGTGGTACCTTTTACTGATGAGTTTAGTTCATTCCGTCACGACAATCAGTTTTACCAATTTAAATGAATGGATTGTTCCAACACTCCAAAAAACAACAGAATCTTGTATTTTAATTTTTTTTTTTTCAGAAAAATAGCACCCCTCAGTATTGCACTGTATAAAAAAAGTAACAGCATAAAATAGAAAGCAAATAAACTGTGTACTTTACATGATTAGAAGCATTTCAAAACAGCAAACAGTTTTCTAACATTTTTTTTCCCATTTTTGCTACACATTTTTGTATGATTTCATGCTTTCATTCAATGGACTTCATACATGTTTTCTTTACGGCATTCGCTTTCTTGACTTAGGTTAGAAGAAAGAAATTTGGCCAACTACCTGCACAAAAAACAAAGTATGACATACCTGTAAGTGCCGAATATGTCCCTTGTGAGAACCCGAACTCCCGTCTTTCAGTATGTTGCTGTACCGAAAAATGATTGTGACGGCCCTTAAATACTGTACGGGTGATCGTCAGTTTATGGCAGTTCTGTTTCTGCGGCGTCGACGTCATCCAAATTTTGCACGCAAGTTGGAACATGTAGTAATATGTCGCTAAACTACGCTAACGGAATAGTGATGTCATATCGTGTTGTTGATGACTACTGGCCAATCATATTTGAGAATTCTCTGCACAATTGTCACTGTATTAGATCATTGCACTATTAAGGCACTTTAAATTGGTTGAGGACTCTGAATCATTTGCACAATTACCATTATATCAGCATCACCACACGAGTGGTACGGTTTCATTGCTCAGTGGCTGTTGGATTTATCTTACCCAACATTATAAAAAATAGACACAAAAGGAATGAAGACGCTGGTTTCTTTTTCTCATGAGGAGGGCGTATGGGAGATTGTTCAGATCACAGTCTCTCAACACGCTCTAAACAATCCCCCCCCTCGCTCCTGCTTTTATTTGAAATAGGAGGGATTTACAAATCATAATGTTCTAAGCAATAAGACACAACACAAAATATTTGATAATAAGAGGGTTTTTCCCAGACATAGTATTCTAAACAATAAGACACAACACATAATATTGAACCAACACCTGTCACGACCCGACCACATCCGATCACGTCCTTGGTCCAGGCGCCCTTCCATCGGATGATGCTGAGTCTTCTTTTTGAAGGCGAGACATCTAAAATTGTCCATTATACTAATGCAAGCTAAGCAAATAAATGATAACTTCTACAATTTATCTAACATTTCCCTCCTGTTTATCATGTATTTGCACAAATTCTCATATCATCTTACAGTCACTTCATTTCGATTTTTAACTGTAGAATCATTTTTATGAAACAAATACATTTACACTCAGAGTAACTTGTCATATATGAATGTTGTAGTTTAAACATTGTAATCATCTGTACCAGGTAACAAATCAGGTAAAGCAAAATCATCATTATCATCATAATCATCATTATCATCATACAGTATACATCAGCTCCATACGATTTCTCCATCGGGGTTATGGCTGTGGTGATTAATTTACTGATTAATGCCAGAATGCATGGGATACAACAACATCCACATAATGTCAGAATGGCTGCAAAAACAGCAATTGATATCAATATTGGTGTAATTAGGGTTTTATATTTACCAAAAACGTCCATTCGAGCTGTCCCACAAGGAGTGTTGATTGAGGGTCCGCAGACCATCGATGGCTCTGGTCAAGCTGCCATCTGAAGCAGTATTGTTTGTTCTCCAAACATACCGCAAACACCTCCCTCTCTTGCGAGGAGCATGTCGACAGCTATGCGGCCTTGGAACGTCCTTGAGCTGCTCGTGCACAGCTTCCAACCCACTCTGAGTCCAATTTCCTAATCTCTGTACATTGAAGTGGATGTAGTTTATCCCATCAACATTTTTATTAATCGTACACCACCAGCATATGAAAGACTCAAATCCTCCTGCAACCTGGTCACCCAATTTGTATTGATTGGGAACCCCCACGAGGAACACCTGGCGTTGATGTATGTTGGATTATTTTGCCCCTGCCATGACAAATCTCTTTTTTGTATATGTTTTTAGATTGGACAAAAACATTGGTGCCCTTTCCATTAAATCTTGAACAGGCATAGGGTATACTGACACATGCAATATCTAAGTGATAATAGCGCATAATCTAGATATATCTTTAGGTAATCTATCAAACAGTCTATCATCTCCGCACCACCACCAGATGTCGCTCCGTGCCACTGGCACAAAATTTGGTTTGACTTTTAAGATTACTTTAACTGTGTGTCGTTCAGTGGTCCTAATTTTTTTTTTCCTTTATTAATCATGTTTATACAAGTGAAATTATTTGGTGCTACTAAAGTAGAAAACATCGGTTTGTGTTTATCTGCTTCTTTTACGGGAAATATAGGATCCCATGATTTACAAGGAACCAATCATCAGTAGTTATGTTGTTAAAATTAAATTAAAATTTGTCCACCTTTCTTTGAAGTTTTCAATGGCATTTTTGGTTTAACACTGTTCCTATAACACAGTACACAATATACAATACACAACATAACACAAGCCGTTTTGCTTAGGTTAAACTCCTTTCTATGTTATTTTGCTGTTTTTTTATTTTTTATTTATTTTTTGACCAACTGGACCAATCATAACTTGTTTCACCAATGAGGTGTTCCCATCCAAAGCCTATAGTTGCATACCAGTCATATCCAAATCCCCAATTCTGCCCATTCTCTTGAGCATCATTGGTGAAAGCCGCATATGGAATTATGATTAAAGCAGCTTGATTTTGGGGGGCACAAAATATTAAACCTTTTTGCCGCGTTTGGAGGCCATGCGCACAATTTTGATCATCAGCTGTACTCCTTTTGACACGAGTTAATGATTCAAATTTTTTTATTATTGGGTTTGTCATATTGGTCCAGTTGGTAGGTGATTTTCTATCTAAAAATGGGTTTTATCATTTAGGGTGGGACGTCCCATGTACCACAAAAACAAAACCAACACCATAGTAGCCGAAATTACTACGTATCCACTTATCAAATGTCGTAACCAATGTGGGTGTGCCATTCTGCTGAGTTCTCACTAAACGGGTTGGTGTCTTTTTTCTTCACTGACCAGCAAGCGTTTTCAGAATCTACACTATTAAGGCACTTTAAATTGGTTGAGGACTCTGAATCATTTGCACAATTACCATTATATCAGCATCACCACACGAGTGGTACGGTTTCATTGCTCAGTGGCTCTCTCCACACTTGTTTTTTATGTCCTAAATGTATATTTCATCATAGTGGCCGTTTACTGTTGTACTGTAGTGGCTCTAACTACCGGAGACAAATTCCTTGTGTGACTTGTAACATACTTATACCAATAAAGCTGATTCTGGTACTTACAGTAACTATTTGTGTGAAGAATGATTCTAGGCCGAAAAACCTGAATATAATACAAAGAACTACAGCAAATTTATCTGGAATGCTCCTCCTCCAATCAACAGAATCTGATTCTCCAGAGGCTGACCCTCACCCAGCGTCTCAAAGGCCCCCTCACGGTTCCCTGGAACACAGCGACGGCATCTGGAGAAAGCAGGTCCTGGACACCATCGAGGACGAGGCGATCCGCAGCCCAGTGGCCAGTGTTCTCGACAATGCCGAAAACAGTCCGGACACATTTTTCACCAATAGTAATTCGGTACCGAGGAAGGTGAAGGGCGACAGAATGAAAAGGAGGCAAGAAGAACGCCGCAGCAGCTCCTCGGACGTTTCAACTGAGTCCAAGCCTGTCTCCCCTGAACAAGGAGAATCTGATCAAGAGCTATGCAGAAAGCATCCAGTTGAATGCGGAGACACTGGACTCACACAGTGGTCACCGTTGAGTTTATCGGACATTCTCGCCACCACTGTTGCGCCACAAGTGGAAGATAAATCTACTTCAACACAAGCAAAGAGTCAATGTAATTCTGGCCAGCCAGTTAGACCATCTTTGAACACTGCTGGATTTACAAAGAAAAAGACCAAATTCATTTACACCATTGACAAGGAGAAGCACTCGCTGAAGAACAACTCCAAACAAGGTATTTCGGGAAACCCCTTTGTTACACACACACACACAATCGTTGCTGTCCAATTAAGTGCATCTTTTTGCTTCAATTTTCTGCTCATACACAATCACACAAACCCACATTTTTCACAATGTATTGTTGCCGTCTGTGTAGTAGATGTGGTAGAAATTTGGTTGCAATCAGACAAAATCTCCGAGACGAATTCGTTTTGATGGAAATGGTCAAGCTAAGCCAAAAATGGCTGCTTCACACAAAAATGTCAGCCTTTGTTTCTTTTTGGGCATGGCTTGTTGAGACTTTTTGTTTATACTCATGATAGACAATACTACGAGACTTCATGCCGCTAAGTGAAAGTGGTTTCACGGGCTGATTTTATTTGACAAATTGTCAAACTTCTCCGCCATGCTGTACCCACAGGCAATGCCAAAAATTCAAGTTTTCCATAATTTATATCACCCGTCTATGTAGTACAGTAATTCTCCCTCCATTGCTGGAGTTATGATGCAGATCACGCCCGAGATAAGTAAAATTTGCGATATAAATACACCCCAGGCATGTTTTTAGAGCGTTTACCGCATGTTTCTTAACCGCTCATAAAACAATATAAGCACATTTGAACACACATTGAGCGAGAGCAATGGATAACACAAACATATTGTACAAACGGTATCAAATAATAGAATAACAACTGTAATAACACTTCTAGCAGAATTGCAAAGTGTGACTGCAAAAAGGCAGGGGTTTACTGTATGTGTGGTTCAAGTTTGGCTAAATCTCTCGCACAGTTTATCTTAGGAGGACCACTAAAATGTCTGCTTCAAACCAAATTGGCTGACTTCCTGTGTCTTTTCAAGCATGGCTTGAGCCTTTTTGTGTCTACTCATAGACATTAGGGGTGGAACGGTTCACAAAATCCATGCCATGTTCTTTGACGTTTTTTACTTTATTTCAGGTCCTGAACTGTCTGTTACACTGGTGCCAAAAACCTGTGACAAAGCAGGCGGTTGCAACATCAGCGATGGAAAGGAGGAGCTTCAACAATGGGAACATATCCCTAGAGAAAAGCTGCCTCCCTTGCTTCGAGCCAACACGCAGGATTTGGACATGTCGCAGCTTTGCCGAGCATTTGCGCAAGACTTCAGTCAAATGTCCCACCTGGGCGCACCACCTAAAGCAGCTCCACCACCACCATCACCTCCTCCTCCTTGCAGCTTCTCCCCATTGGCCTGTCTTACAGCGTTGAAAGTTGCTCGACAAAAGGCCAAAAGGCAAGCAAGCGTTCATCGTGAAGCACCCCTCGACGAGTCAGTCGCTGAGGTAGTGGCGAGTGACAGCGGTTTCCTGTCAGCCAGTGCAGACTTCTCACATGTAACCACGTCTTTCTTGGAGAAACCCAATCCAAGCGACCAGTGCACTTTAGAGTCTACAAGTAGAGAACAAAGCAAGGTGTGTTTGGAGGAGCTTTCACTTGGAACAGTCACCAACGCCAAGGATACATCAGCGCAGCTACTCTGCAGTCCTGCAGACTTACCCTGCCCTCCACTTTTACTTCAATCCAGAGATTGCGAAAAGACCCAAAAGAATGAAGCTGTTTATCTTCTCTCAAAACAGTTGACAGGTTTCAAAACGGCTTCCAACAGAGGTATACAAATATCAGCAGCCAACCTACAGAAAGCAGAGCACCTCTTTGACGAGACCATTGGTCAGCAACCAATCAAAAGTGTCTGTGACAAGGAAATTTCTGCAACGCTATCTTCTGTCGTGAGCCGCCCGGTAAAAGTTTCAAGAAAGTGTCTGTGGAAAGATGATGAAAATAGTAGCGAGACAGAGGAGTCACTACGAGGCTTCCCTTCGTCTATCAAACAAGTTAAAAAAAGTCCTGGAAACATGAGCACTGGTGCATGTCAGATTGATCAACACATCAGATACGGCTGGCATGCCAAAGAGGAAATTCCTGCAATGCCTTCTTCTGCCCCAAGCAGACTGATAAGAGTTTCTAAAAACGTCTCTTTGGCATTTGAACTTTACGACACAGAGGAGTCACTTCAAAGCGTCTATTCATCAATCAAACAGCTTCAAAATGGTCCAAAAAGTCCTGGAAATATGAACGCAGTCGCATGTCAGGCTGATCAGCCCATTGAATACGACCTCGACGCTGAAGTGGAAAATCCCGCCTTTGCTTTTGCCCCGTTAGGCCAAAAACTCAACCAGGCCAACTGCCAGCTGACTGCCTCCGAGAAGGCTGATGTGAAGGAGCTGTGCACCCTCCTGGAAGAGGAAGACAGCCAGTTTGAATTCACGCAGTTCAGAACTGTAAAGGTAAAACAACTGGGTCAAGAGGGTTCCACCTCTTCACCTAAAGTGGGCAAAGACCTCGACCCTGACTTCCTGTCCAGTATTAATTTCGACGACAGCTTTTGCACAGAGGCAAATGAGAAAATAGTCTTTATGTCAAACGATAAAACAAATCACGAAGAACCCAACGTGGCAAAGGAACCTCACTAGAACCTTTGAAAAAAGAAGCAACAATCTCTAACAGATTTCAAACAGCTGAAGCAGGTGTCATGAGAGTTTCCAAAAAGTGTCTGAAGAAAACCAAACATTTATTGCATGACTTGGAGTGGGGTACTTCAGCACACAAGCCAAGTGGCGAAGACTGTAGGCGAACTCTGCATGAGAGCACTTCTCAGAAAGAGAATAATTTGAAAGACAGCCAAGGCTTCCTTTCATCGGTCAAACCCGTTCAAAGCTCTCCAAAAAGTACTGGTGATATGCAGGCAGCTATGCATCAAGGTGGCTTCCAAATGGCCAGTGGGAAAACGATTTTGATTTCGCCCAAAGCGATGCAAAGGGGAAATGCTGTCTTCGAGAACTGTATTCATGAAAATGAACAACACCTTGTGGGAAGTAAGCCTTTAACGAATCCAGCGTTGTCATCCTCGGCTTCACCGAATCTTGTCTCCTCTATCGATAGCTACTTGAGCAGCAGTGCTGGATTCCGCCCAGCGCGTGGGAAGGGAGTACCTTTATCTGCTGAGGCCATGGCTCAGCCCAAACATATTTTACAAGAAGAGCATGAGGACGAGCAAGTGAAATGTGGAACCTCTTTAGGAATCAAACATGTTGACCGTCGGCCGAGTGGGTTCCAGACAGCAGGTGGTAAACAAGTTGCTGTTTCCGTCGCTGCTCTGAAGAAAGCAAAATCATTGCTTGATGATTGTAATGAAGTCGAGGAACATCCATCCCGTTATCCACCAGAGAGAAAATGTGAGCTCCTGTCAGATAGCGAGAAGCCTGGGTCATTTTCAGACAAGTCTTTCTTTGACAATCTCTGCTCCACTTTAGAGAGTCAGTCTGTTTCTGGTGTAAAGGCGTTTAATGCAAAAAGAGGAAATGCTACTAATGTGGAGAAGGATGGCTCAAAATATCCAGTGGAAAAAGAAAAAATACAGCATTCTGAAAACCATGCAAATCCATCTTTGGAGGTTGGTTCTGCTTCCCTGGGTGGTGGTGGATTCTCTACTGCCAGTGGAAAGAAGGTATGCGTATCTGCGGCGGCCATGAAAAAAGCCAAACATCTTTTGCAGGAAGACCACGAGGATGACCTCAGCTCAGAAATGAAACCCAAACGTTTCTCAGGATTCGAACGTGTTGACTGTCGGTCTGGCGGATTCCAGACAGCTGGAGGCAAGCAACTCGTGGTTTCTTCTGCGACTCTTAAGAAGGCAAAAGTCTTGCTTAATGATTGGGATGCAATTGAAAAACAGCGAGCCTGTTATCCAGCTTCAAGAAAAAGTGAGTTCCTTTCAGCTAGCCGGAATCCAGTATCATTTTCAGCCAAGGCTGACCTCTGCTCCATTTCAGAGAGTCCAGCTGCAAAGACTTCTGGCTTAAAACCAGGAAATGCTACAAACATGGAGAAGATGGCTGGGCCAAACATGAATGCTGGACCATTTCTAGAAACAAAAAATATACATCATCATAACAACCTGGAAAATCATGGAACTCCATCTTTGGAGCGTGGTTCTTCATCACTGAGTGGCGGTGGATTCTGTACAGCCAGTGGGAAGAAAGTAATGGTGTCCACCGCTGCCATGGCAAAAGCCAAACATCTTTTGCAAGACGACCACGAGGATGACTCTACCAAACACGGAAGCTTTTTGAGAGTCGAGCGCATTAACCACAGATTCCTGACTGCCGGAGGCAAACGAGTCGCTGCACTTAAGAATGCTGCAAATTCATTACTTGATTGTGATTCAGTCGAGGAACAGCCACCCCTTGATGCACCAGCAAGAAAAAGTAAGTTCCTGTCTGCTAGCGAACAGCCTCTGTCATTTTTAGACAACTCTGCCTTTGACAAGGTCGGCCCCACTTCGGAGAGTCTGTCTGTTTCTGGTTTGAAGGTGAAGTTAAATTGTCTAAACTATCCCATGGAAAATGAAAACGTACAGCATCACGACAAACACGAAAACCATTTGGATTTTGTTGCTTCTTTCCCAAGTGGTGGTGGATTCTCTACTGCCAGTGGAAAGAAGGTATCTGTGTCTGCAGTGGCCATTGAAAAAGCCAAACACCTTTTGCAAGAAGACCGCGACGATGGTCTGAGCACAAAAATGAAACACGGCTGCTTCTCAGGAGTCGAACGTGTCGACCATCATACTGGTGGATTCCAGACCGCAGGAGGCAAGCAAGTCGCTATTTCTTCCATGGCTCTTAAAGCAAAATCCTTGCTTGATGATTATGATACAGTCGAGGAACATCCATCCCGTTATCCACTGTCGAAAAAAAGTGAGTTCCTAGCTAGCGAGATGCCAGCTAACTCTCTCTTTGACAACCTCGACTCCACTTCAGAGAGTCCAGCTGTGAATACAAATGACGCAAAACGAGCAAATACTGCAAGCGAAGAGACGTTAGATGGTTCTTTTTTAATTGCAGGTGAGACAAACAAAAAGACCTCTGTACCTAACAAAGCAACTCGAGAAGAAGATAATTACTTGCAAGACAGGATGGACAGTAATGATGGAATGTCAGGAAAAGACAAGGAAACAAGAAGTGAAGAAGTGAGAATAAATGCGTTCAAGTTTGAAAATGTGAATGGTGCACCATTTGCGGACAAAAACATAGGGCCTCATAACAACCTGGAAAACCATGCAACTCGGTCATTGGACGTTTGTTCTTCTCTGAGTGTTGGTGGCGGATTCTGTACTGCTAGTGGGAAGAGTGTGTCTGTCTCTGATGAAGCAATGACCAGAGCCAAATCTCTCTTCAATGACGTTGAGAGCAACAACTTGGAGCTCCTCCACAACACTAGTTTGCAAAACACCAAACGGGACGATCTGCAAAATGTTGGGTTCCAGACGGCCAGCGGCAGAAGAGTTTCTATGTCTTCCGCAGCGCTCGCGAAGGCAAAATCCTTTTTCACCGAATCTCACGAAGACACAGCAGATGTACCCTATGCATGTACATCCAGCAGTGGTGGATTGAATACAGCAAGTGGGAAAAAAGTACTCGTGTCTCACAACGCGATAGCGAGAGCAAAGTCCCTGCTGGATGAAAGCTTCACGGACAAAGGCGTATGCTTCCAGTCACCTGCGGCTCACAAGAAAGCAAAAAACCTCCTGAGGGAGTGTGAGGAGCAGAATGATAAAACAAGAGTGAAACCGAGCAAAATAATGACTTGTGGATTCAATGCAGCCAGTGGGAAACCTGTGTCCTTTTCCGCTGAGGCCCTCCGCAAAGCAAAAGCTCTTTTTGATGACATCAGCCTCAATCAAGGTGTCCAAACAGACGCACTGAAAATGACCTTTAGCGTGCCTTCAGTGTCTGGGCTTGCTCAAGGTCAAAGTGCATTTTTAAGAGAAAAAAAGCCAGCGGCTGCAGAAGCAACGACACATGAAGGGGGCGACCTTCGTGGACAGGAAATGTCAGACGAGTTAGATGGTGAAATTTATAAGACACCTGAGGAGCCTGCAGTAGTAAATTTCCAGTCGCACGACCTGACGGACTGCACTGAAACGCAGCAGTTGTTTCTAGCCAAGGAAGCGTTGGACTGTACCAAAGCTTTACTGGCGGATGAGAGTCTCCCGGGACCCGCCATGACGTTGGATAACACTCGGCCAAAGAACGACTCCCATGGGCCTGCAGAGGAGCAAACGCGTGGAAAAAGATCAGCAGAAGGCACTGAATTGGATGGTAAAGATTAGATCATCATGGAACTGATGTGGGTTTCATTTACAAGCATGAACTGTTGTTTTAATAAATCTCATATTCTAGACCAACCTCCTCTAAAAAGAAGATTACTGGACGAGCTCGACAGATCTCTTGACAGTCGAGGAGGATTGAGGCTTTGCCCGCAAACAAGTTCTCCCAATGGTAACTACTTTATTCTTCACATTTATATGATATTGCTACATTTATACTCACACAGCATAACGTCAGTGGTCCACTACAATCTTTTCTTGGACACTGATTCACATGCAATTGGTTCTGATTTTGAACAATTCTTCGAATCGGAAATAATGGAAATTCTATTAACTTTATTAACTGGGCAAGCCACTTTTGAATTAACAATGTTACATGTAAAACTAAGTTAACTATTATTGAGGCAAAAAAACAAACAATGGTTTAACTTTAATGGCCAATGACAAACGCTTATTGGTTCACACCACAAAGGACTTGGTTAATTGTAAAAAGAAGTTATCCACCGCGGGCAAGTTTACCTGTGACAGTTGAGTTTTTGGTTTTACTTTGCTGAATCTTAAATAATCTTTAAGCTATTTTAAAAAGTTTATTGTAAGAGGAGTTTGAAGTTGTGTTTTTAGATCAGAGTTTGTTGTATATTCATGGGTTGAGCTCCTGTGAAATGTATTTTTTTTTTGGGGGGTGCATCATTTGCGGCAGGTGTCATCCTTGTGATGGCATACTTTTCCTGATCATTTTGGTTGAATTACTTGATATTCCACTGTACGTACTTGTAGTAAATGTGATTTGTAACTGGAGTTTATTTCTAAGGTCTAATGAAGGACAGGCCAGCGTTCAAGTACAATGTCTTGCTTCATCCAAACATCACCAAGCCGCGCAGGTGAGCTGCCAGCCTGGGCATCCATCACACGTACATCACGCACGTCATGCTCATTTATTCACCATACAGAGACGGAATGGATTACGTGGAGGCTTCCGCGTCTCCAAGGACGAACCAGAAGCCCTCGAAGGCCGGGTTGACTTCTGCTCCTGCGTTTTTCAAGGCGACTGAGGCATGCTCGAGAAGCGGCAATACAAAAACGCCTCCCGCCTTTGTTCCTCCGTTCAAAAGACAAAGAACGGCGATCGAACAGAGGTCCACGAAACACTTAAATAACGACACTAAAACAACACAAAACAGTGAGGACCCTCACACAAGCACCTCAGACCATCGTATCACCGGTCACGTCTGCAGTGAAAGGCCACCTGCTGATGGGTGTTGGAGTCGAGGTAAACATTTTTGATACTTTCTGTACTTCTCACGAGATTATTCATCAGTTTGCGTGTGTCAACAGGGACGACGCTCGAGAATGTCGAGCTGGCACGAGACATGCAAGACATGAGGATCAGGAAGAAGAAGCACCAGACTATAAGACCTTTGCCAGGAAGCTTGTTTCGAGCTAAAACCTCGGGAGCGACAAGGATTCTTTTAAAGGATGCGGTGGCTGGGGGGCCTCCTGCCAAGTACACCCAGAAACAGGTGAGTTACACTCCACCGTTTTATTAAAAGTTGACTAGAAATCCTTTGAAAATTCAGCCCCCGAAGCCACTGTCACTTAGCCATACTAAGCTATGTATCTTCATCACGAGCAAACCCACAAAAATGTCTCAAGAAGCCATGCCCAAAAAGACAAAAAGAAGAATGACACTTTTGGTTTATAAGTGTCCATTTTGAGTTCATTTTTTGCAATTTCCAGGAATCCTTCAACATATAACTTTTCCTTAAGATTTTGTCTGATTGCTACCAAATTTGAACCACACATACAAGAGAGAGGGACGAAGCAAAATTATGAAAAGGTTTTCGCCATTGCGTGTGGGCTAGTAGGGATGTTTTAATGATTTGCTCTAAAAAATTAAACTTTAGAATTCAACCCCCAAGCGAGTTTCACTTGGCAACATGAAATTTGGTTGACAATCATGGGTAGACTCACCAAAAATGTCTAAAAACCTATTCCCAAAAATACACAGTAAGTCTTCCATTTTGGTTTAAAGCAGATGTTTTAGGTACAGATTTCCAATTTTCTTGAAGACAAACCTTTCCTTGAGATTTTGGGCAGAGCGTGATTGTGAAGTTGATTTGCTATAAATTCCGTGGCTGATTGCCAAACATTTTTGACTAAGCCATCTAATGTGGTCAGAGCATGGTATCAAAGTTTGAACATCGTTTGGAAGGGTTCTCAATGAAAGTGTGTGTGAGGGCCTATTCATTGCTGTTCACAGTTTTGGGTTACGTCGTACTTGATTTAACTTAACGACACGCTGGCATTGTTTTTGTAGCTGTACGAATATGGCGTGCATCGGCACGTGTGCAAGATCACCAGCGAGACCGCAGAGGCTTTCCGCTTCCCTCTCGAGCTGTTCTTCAAAAAGGATGTCTTTGCAGACGAAGGCAGCATTCAACTTGCGGACGGCGGGCGACTAATTCCGAGCAGGGACGGAACGGCCGGCAGAGAGCAGTTCTTTCGGTCGGTGGTTCTCAAACTGGGGTTTGTGGCCAACACATCATGTCATATATGTCATATCATTGCCTACTTATGGGGACCAGCACTTTGCGGTTATAAAACAAACATGATAAAGCAATTACTCTGCCCTACTTAGCTTTGGGCCATTTAAAAGCTCTGATTGTGATGTATCATCACATAAAACTGACATCCTTGCATAACCTTTTGTTTTCTTGAGGTAGCAATATTTTAAATGGCCTTCAGCAACATCATGACTTGGATGTGATCTTTCCCCTCCAGAGCCTTGTGCGACACACCTGGCGTGGATCCCAAACTGCTGAGTGACGAGTGGGTGTTCAATCACTACAGGTGGATTGTGTGGAAGCTGGCCTCCATGGAGAGATCCTTCCCGGAAACAATGGGAGGCCTCTGCCTCACACCTGAGAGAGTTCTACTACAGCTCAAGTACAGGTGAGAAGGACCGTGCCTTCATTTGGTTCCTTGGGTACACTTCTTCTTTCGCCCAAAGTCAGCGAGGATAGGATCCAGCTCACCTGCAATTGTAATTAGAACAAGCAACATACAAATTGGATAGATCATCAAATGAATCTCGTGTGTTTCAGATATGACGTGGAGGTTGACCACAGCCGGCGGCCTGCTCTGAAGAAGATCATGGAAAAGGACGACACAGCCGCGAAAGCTCTGGTTCTCTGCGTCTGCGGGGTGGTCTCACGAGGCCAAGCGGGAAACCCTTGCGCGGTGGTGTGGTTGACAGATGGCTGGTACGCCATTAAAGCCCAGCTGGATGAGCCGTTGAGCATCCTGCTTCGTGAGGGTCGACTGGCCGCGGGCGGGAAGCTCATTGTCCACGGTGCCCAGCTGGCGGGGTCGCAGGACCCCTGCACGCCGCTGGAGGCGCCCGAATCGCTCATGCTTAAGGTCAAGACAAGTTAATTTGCATAGAGCCATTCATGCACAAGGCAAAGAAATGCAGTATGTTGATTGGATTTCAGTCCGTTAGTGACTCTTGACGGAAACAAAATCTTGTCTCCCACCCCAGATTTTTGCCAACAGCAGCAGACCTGCCCGATGGGACGCCAAACTTGGATTTTACAAGGATCCTCGGCCGTTCCTGCTTCCTCTGGCCTCGCTGTACAGCAACGGTGGACCTGTCGGATGCGTGGACATTGTGGTTCTGAGAAGCTACCCCGTACAGGTACTCATCCTAAGCAGTGTTTCTCAACCTTTAGTGAGCCAAGGCATATACTTTACAGTGGATACATTTCCATACGCCGACAAACAGTATAAATAATGATGATCTTGTTTCAGTTTACTCACAAATTAATGTGTTACGAATGTTCTGCCATGGAGAGGAATATGTAATTGTTCTGCTTGTCACCATACATCCCTGGCATAGAAATAGAAACAAAATCACAAAGGAAATAAAACATTTTGGATCAGTCAAGTGAAATCACTGGTCTATAGATCCTTGATTTGTTTGCACGAATGCATTTCCAGTGGATGGAGAGGAAGAATGATGGAGGCGTGGTGTTCCGCTCGGCCCGCGCCGAAGAGAAGGAGGCGGCTCGCTACAACAGCCACAAGCAGAATGCCATGGAGTTCCTCTACGCCAAGATACAAGCGGAGTTTGAACAGGAGGACAAGGGTACACCTGACAACCATCCATTCTGCTTATTTCTGTCCTGCAAGGTGTTGCTCGTCATCAATAAATGTACAATTTCTTATTTTCTGGGAGGCCTCCTTGGGGCTACCAACCACAGTGGTGGTGCAGTACCCCAATTGAGGAAACAAACAAACAAAGCGTATCAGGAGGAAACTGAACTGTGGTCATTTGCAGAGAGCAAACGTCAACTCGCAAGACGGACTGTGAGGCATCGGGATATTGGAGGTCTGCAGGACGGGGAGGAGCTGTACGAAGCAGTGGGGGACGACCTAGCTGGACTGGAGGTAACAAACATGGTTCAAATGGTAGCGTGGTCGTCTCTCTACCCGACGGTTGTGGTCTTCGATCCTGAGCCCTTGTGACCATGTCCAAGTGTCCTTGAGCAATGAACTGAAATCCCAGTTACTCCTGATTGTGGGTTATCAGCAGGTGAATGAGGAGACTGCGTTCAGCACTTTGTGTACCTTGACGGTAGAAAAGCACGAGTTTTGATTTTTATGTGCATTTAGTAAGGTAGGTAGTGGTGAGTAGATAGGTACAGTAGATATACAGGTCAGCTAAGTAGGTTAGAGGGGTAGGTAGGCGAGATGAAGTACTTTGAGGGTCAGATGGGTAGGCAAGTTAGGTGGGTTAGTTGGGGAGGTTAGGTAGGTGTTTTAAATAGCAAGGTAGGCTAAATGGTTAGGAAGTGAAGGTGAGATGGGTCGGTAGGTAGGTACGAGGAGTCTGTTAGCTGGGAAGGTTAAGTACATGGGTAGGTAGCTGGATACGAACAGTAAATATTCATGGTGGGTGAAAAGTAACTAAGCATTAGAAATTGCCTATAGAATTCTTTTGTATCACTGAAGTCATAACAGACACTTTTTTTGGTCTTATTTCTTAATTTCCAAATGGTCAGTCAACTTGACTGTTGTTACCTTTATGTTGAAAGATTTTACTTTCATTTCCCCATGTATCATTTGTTTAAAAGAAATTGTAATCGCAATATGAATGTCACAATTATTATTTTTCAATCGCCTAGTTACTCTAGGCCCACCCAGTAAATAAAGATATGGCTGTTGACTCCTGGGTTCCAGGCCCATCTGAGCGAGCAGCAGCTGGAGACTCTGCAGGCTTACCGCCGCTCGCTGCTGGAAAAAAAACAGGCGGAAATGCAGGCTCGCTACCGACGCGCTACCGAGAAAAATGCGGACGACGGCCAAGCGAGCTACCCTCAGAGAAACGTCACCCCTGTCTGGAGACTCTGCGTCGCGGACTCTTTGAATCCCACTGGCAACAGTGAGCCACCATCTTGTATTATTTCGCCTGCTTAGATCACATTTAATAACAATGTTGTTGTTTTTTTAAGTTTACCAGTTGAATCTTTGGTGTCCGTCGTCGGACCTGCAGGCCCTATTAAAGGAAGGTCGTCGATACAAAGTCTATAACCTGTCCACGTCGGACAGGAAGAAGCGTGGCGGTGCTGCCACGCTTCAGCTCACCGCCACCAAGAAAACACAATTTCAGGACCTTCAGGTGACCAGCATTCATTCATTCATGTAGCTGTTGGAAAGTAGCTTACATGGACAGATGGGTGGGTTGCATGGGTAGCTAGGTAAGCAGGTTAGATGGTTAGGGAGCTATTCACAGAGCTAAATAACTGATTGTTTTTGTTTTCTATTCAGACCTCTCCAGAACGCTTATCATCGTGCTTTCAACCTAGAGTGTCTACCAACTTTGTGGATCTTCAAAACCTAGAATTTAATCGTGTGTGTGGAGAGGTTGATCTGACTGGCTGCGTTGTCAGTGTGATTGATGGACAAGGTCTGTGCTTTTTTTTTTTCTTTAATTACTTCAATTCAGCTGACTTTCAGTGATGATCCCCCCCCCCCCCCCCCCTTAAAATCATCTCCTCAGGTGCTTCTCCTGCCTTCTACCTGGTGGACTGCAAGGTGAACTTTGTGAAGGTCCGCTGTTTCAGCAGCCTGCTTCAGGCCGGCCTGGCGGACGTGGTGAAAGCCGGCGCGCTACTGGCTCTGAGCAACCTGCAGCTGAGGGGCCGATCCGTCCGGCCCACCCCCTGTCGTGTATGCGGGAGACCTCACCGTCTTCTCCGCCAACCCCAAAGAAGCGCATCTCCAACAGGCCCTCGGACAACTCAGGAACCTTCTACGGGTACAGAGTGATGGGCGTCCATGTCTGAACAGCGACTACATAGGCTTAAGGACATTTTTTGATGAGTCGATGCATCGGTCATATGGGTAGGTGGGTCCTTGGGTAGGTAGAGCGATGGTCAGAGGGGAAGGTAGGTTAGATGGGCAGGTAATATAAGTAGATGAGTAAAATGGCTAGCCAGGTTAGATAATGCATTGCTGGGTAGATCGATTATGTAGACTGGATGGGTGGGGGGTTAGTTATGTTCAGAGGGTAAAATGGATAGCTCGGTTAAAGAAGTAGCTTAGGTAAGGTTAGGTTAGATGGGTAGATAGCTGAAAATGCAGGTGTCCTGAAATACGCGCTAGTCACCTGTGCATACATTTCTTGTGCAGTAGTTATTCTCAGAATTGTTTTCGTGTGTATTTTAGGAACAAGAGAACTTCTTTGTGCATGCAGAGGACAAACTTTCCCAGGTGCTCAAGTGTAACCTGTGGAGTTCCGCCAGCTCTCCCACTCTGCCTCCTAAAACTCCCACAAGTCAACACATGAGGGCGACTGTGAGTTTGTTAGTGTTTTTTTAATCATTTGTGCTAAATTGCATTGCTGCAACTTTCTAACTGGCGTTACCCTCAACAGACCACACCTCAGCAGCCTATCAGAAGCCTGGGCCGCTTCACTCCAGTAAGCAGGAACCTTCACCCGCCAGCCAACGCTCCTCCTTCATTGGAGAAAGACCCAAGAAGCTTGAAGAGGAAGCGAGCGATGGACTACCTGTCTCGCGTGCCGTCTCCCCCGCCGTTGTTCCGCCTGGGCCCGGCCGCTTCGCCCTCTGTCAAGAAGACCTTCAACTGTCCTCGGAGAACTTCCGTGCTTTGCACTTTAAAAACTGTACACACCCCAACACCGACACCGCTATCTGGAGGCCCATCCGAGGAGGAGTGGGTGAACGACCAAGAGCTCGCTATGATTGATACGCAGGCCTTACGTGTCAATAACGCACTGTAACTGTAAACTACTGTATTATAGAAGTGAACCACAAGTTTAAAAAGAAAAATTGGTCTGAGTCACTGTATCAGTATCAGAATCATCTTTATTTGCCAAGTATGTCCTGGAGCCGCTCTAGTACGTATAATGGACGCATCAAAATAATCATGCATATACAGGTTAGTATCTAAAAGGCATACTGCTCTTCTGCCAGTCTAGCTTTAATATAAATGAGTTGCAATCAAATATGTATTTGATGAAATACAAAAGGCATAATAATGCAATTGATTAAAATTAAGTTGAATATTACAATTAATAGAAAAATACTACATTTCAAATAAATTGATTAATAGAGTATAATGCACTTAATAGAATTTCCTTTCCCAAATCTAATATAAGGTGATGTAGCAACAAAGTTATATTCCACATCTATTTTATTGTACTGGGAAATTAAAACTTGACTTTTTTTGGGGGGGGGGGGGGGGGGCAAGTGAAAGACTGTAAAAAATGTCAAGGCTAATTAATGTTGACATTTGTCTTTCAATGCAGGAATATTAATTAAAATGAGATGCATATGCAGGAGGAGAGAATAATCAACACCATTTGACATTTAAGAGAAATATTACAAATAAAATTGAGCCAGGATGTTTTTCAGCAAGTATTATGTTAATAAAAGTAATAACTAAAGAAAATACAGAGTAAAATATTTAAAAGAAATGCAACTAATATCATCGTCCCTTGGTTTAGCTAATTGGATTAAGTACTACTTGGTACTGTACATCTAACATAAGGTGCCTTCGCAACTGCATGCAGCTGCTTACTGTCATGTAAAAAAACGCACACAATACATATTTATAATTCAACTATTTTACCTCAAATCAACCGTAATTTGCAGGGTGGGGGGAGACGAGTGAAAGAAACGGCTTCTTTTCCTTTCGGCTTGTCCCGTTAAGGGTCGCCACAGCGCGTCAACTCCTGAGGAAAAAAAACCAAAAAACGAATGAATGAAAATATGCAATGTGCCCTCCCGGCCTCTAGGTGTCGCAGCACGCTTCATTCAAACTACACTTGTAACGTAAAAGACATTTTAACGTCACATCCGTAAACACTGAATTAGCATTAGCAATGTGGCAGTTAGCCGTCTTCCCTCCTGTTCTTCCGTTTTATGTAATCACGTAAATCGAGGTAAGTACGTTTGATGGTTTAAACCGTAACAGTCGTTTTATGTTGTCATTTTAGCTATTTAACGTGGCCGTTTGTTTTAACATTGACTTGACTCTCCCTTCAGCTAGCTAGCTTGTACGTACAGCCACAAAAATGTACTTCTAAATGACAGGCGCCCTAATCAAGTAGGAAACTAAACAACCTAGTCAATTTTGAATTACCTGCCGATTTATGAAAATCTAGATGCAGATTTACTTTAAATGAAAAGAGCGTGTTTTTTTCCCCTTTTCCTTTCTTTACTGTCTCGTGTAGATGTCTCAAGCGGCTCCCTCATGCGGCCAAAATTCTAGCGATGCTCCGGTGGACAGCGAAGAGAGTGAAGCTGTCGTCAAGGAGGCTACAGATGTGCAACGTGTTTTAAAGGAGGTGGGACTCACAAGCACCGCCTTCATTGGTCCCACCTGCCCCCCAGAGAAGAACATTGACGACTCGCTGAGTGAGTTTTACAAAGAGCTCCAAGCCATTGACGGGCAAGCTGAGAGGGAACAGGACGCTTTCGTCCAACCGGAAACAACATCCACAAGCAAACCTCCAGAAAAGGACGAGGACACAATTAAACCGCTAGAAAAACTTCCCAAGGACGAAAGGAGACGTCCAGAAAAGCATCATTTTTGGCCTCACTGGTACAAAAACCATCCATATTCCACTCCGAGGCCTGACAACTCAACTTCTTGGAATCATCTTCCATATTATCCTCCTCCAACCTTCCACCCGCCACCAGATCGCAGATCCTTCCACGGATTCCGCCAGCCTTCTTTCCTAAATCCGCCCCGTTTCCCTCCACCCCGCCACGGGCATCCCACCAGCGACCAGCACTATCCGCCTCGATTCCCGCCGTTCCCCGGCTTCTCGGCGGCCCCTCATCATAACCATCACAACAGGATTGATGACTATGGTGAAGGTGGCGGTTATGATGCCGGTTGGCCCCAGGACCCACCGCCATGTCATTTTGATGAAGATGAAGCCCGGCGACAGCATTGCCACGGACTCTTTGATGAATCTTCGTCTTTGGTGCTCATCCTCATGAGAGGACTACCAGGCTCGGGCAAAACAACAATGGCGAGGTACGTCTTAAGCGGGTACGCAGATGCCGATTTTGAACATCTCGAGCCGTGTTGAAAAAAAAAAAAAAAACGTGAGCGACAAACTCACTTCAGAATGACTCGTGGTAACCTTTTCGAGAAATCAGGCCGCTGTTGACTTTGATCGCAAGGGGGACAAAATGCTCATATTTATCCAATTGTCGGTATGTGTATACCCTGCCAAAATCCAACCCTTGAGTATGCGACGCTTTGTTGACTTTTTCCAAATATCTCTGACAGGGAGTTGCTGTTGTCCGGTCCCAGCGGCCTCATCCTCAGCACAGACGACTACTTTGCCCACAATGGCGGATACCGCTACGAGCCGGGCCTTCTCGGAGAGGCGCACGAGTGGAACCACAGAAGAGGTGAGACGCTTTACAAAGTAGGAGTGGGCCAAAAAAAATGGTTCATTTTGAAATCTTTATTACTCATTTAGAATGTCAAAAATAATGTTTCAAACATATAGTCACCAAAAATGATGATCCCAAAGCACTTCATTATACAGTACCCCTTAAAAATAAATGGCTTCCGGAGGATTCCATTTTGGGGAAAAAAATGCAACGCACGGGTACTTGGATCTGCGGCAAAGAGTCTCTGTAACTTCCACTAACAATCCAGGCTGAACTTAGCGCCTCCCCAACATACAAAGATGCTAGTCTCTCAGTCCAGATATATCACTTAATAGCATACTTCCTTGACACCAATTAATACTTTGGTGCCAATAGAGTGTATTGCGTCAGCTAGAGTTGACACGGGCTTTTTTTTTTTTAAAGCGTGCGAGTTAACTTGTAAAATTGTTTGTAAGTTTGCTCCGTGGTACTTTTGGGCGCCTTTCAAGCCACGCTGATGTCGGTCTGCCTTCCAGCTAGCGACGCCATGCACGACGGCCACTCTCCCGTCATCATCGACAACACCAACCTGCAGGCCTGGGAGATGAAACCTTACGTCCAAATGGTAAGTAGTTTCTCGTTGTAATGTGTTCCCTGCTCGTGATTGGATGACAATTATCTTCTTTTTTTTTTTTTTTGTCCATAAAATCCCCCCCCCCCCCCCCCGCAGGCCCTACAGAGAGGATATCGAGTGGACTTTTGTGAACCAAACACCAGCTGGAAGTATGATCCCTGGGAGCTGGAGAAGTAATGTTTTTGTTTTCTTGAAATTGTTTCTTTTGAGTGTGTTAAGTCAAACAGAACGCCAAAAAGAGGTCTTTCTAATACTCAAAAACCTGTTGTATTTGCTGATTTATTTTTGGAGGAACCTTTCCTCATTCTCTGTGATTGTGCTAAGATCAAAGCCATTTTTAATATATGGGTGACATCTTGATGCCAAGCCTTTATTTTGAAAGTGCTTCGCTTGTTCATTTTTTGGTCTAGTGGGACAAAAGTGCCACCATCTAGTGGCATCTCTAGTCAATTACAAACCTTTTTTGGTGGGTGTCAATTGGCTGCAGATGTTCCCCAATGTAGTAATTAGACTGAGCCCCAATAAAATGGCTCGGTGCTGCAACCTGGATTTTTTTCGGGGGAAATTTTAGCCAGAGGTCAGTTTCACTTGGTAGGCATCTCTGTCATGGATACATTTATTTATATATATATATATCCATCCATCCATTTTCTGAGCCGCTTCTCCTCACTAGGGTCGCGGGCGTGCTGGAGCCTATCCCAGCTATCATCGGGCAGAAGGCGGGGTACACCCTGAACTGGTTGCCAGCCAATCGCAGGGCACATAGGAACAAACAACCATTCGCACTCACAGTCACGCCTACGGGCAATTTAGAGTCTCCGATGAATGCATGTTTTTGGGATGTGGGAGGAAAGCGCAGTGCCCGGAGAAAACCCACGCAGGCACGGGGAGAACATGCAAACTCCACACAGGCGGGGCCGGGGATTGAACCCGGGTCCTCAGAACTGTGAGGCTGACGCTCTAACCAGTCGGCCACCGTGCCGCCATTTATATATATATATATATATTTAAAAAAAAAAGTCTCAGGCCAGAAAAGACATGGGAAGTCTGCAAATTTGTTTTGAAGCGGCCATTTTGGGGTTATTCTGGACCAGCTAAACTGACAAATATTTCCATTTTCATCTCGCCGTAGGACTCAATGTAAAAAATCAAATTCAGCTTCTAAAACCACCATGAAATTTGGTAAACGTTTCGATCATGAGTAGAGCCACAAAAAAAGTCTCAAGAAGCCGTGCCTGAAAAAACGCAGGAAGTCTGCCATTTTGTTTGAAGGCCGCCATTTTGCCCATTTCCAGCAGTCTGTGTAATCGGAGTTTGCGTGTCATCGTGTGGGTCCGGACAACAGTCAACAAAATGCTCTTTTCTTCTCAAAGGAGGAACAAGCACGGCGTGCCTCAGGAGAAGATCGCGCAGATGCTGGATCGCTTTTCGTACCCCATCTCGGTGGATGTGGTGTTGAGTTCGCGGGAGCCGCAACACGTCCAGCAGGGGCGCCAAACGGAGCTCAGGAAAGACACAGCCTCGTTCAGATACTAAAACCGGGGTTTCACTGACGACAGTTTTTTTTTTAAAGACACACTCATTTGCTCTTTAAAAGCAAGTGTTTTCGTACAGCTTTTGTAAATTGACGTTCTCTCCTTTTTATAACATGAATGAATGATGTCTTGTATTTGTTCAAGGCAATGTGATTCAAGCTCTATTTTTTCAATGAAAACAAGATGACAGTCAGTCGGTTTGTTCTCACTGTTTTTGAATCCATGAAAAGCTTTGAGTTTTTGTTGTTGTCGTTACGGTGAAACATCCACACTTTTCCCGATGTGTTCAACTCCCATATTTTCCCCAGTAGCGTTGCACTTTTTTTTTTTTTATAAACACGGTGAAAGGCTTCAACACACATGATGTGTCCTTGATGCATAAAGCAGGACGCGGTGGCGCCTGAATAGATTTGACGATCCTCAACGTGACGCACGCCGATGGGTTTGCGAGAGCGTCAACCTTCGCAAACTGGCGTCTCAGCTCACGCCGCCCGCGTCCGGCATTCACACACGTGAGGAGGAGGATGATGCTGCTGCGAGCAGGCCGTCCGATTGGGCCTGTGTGCTCTCCAAATGGCGGCGATGACAGCCCGACAAGGAAACAAAAGCGGTGGTTTCGTGACGTTGTATTCATACCGGCTGTGCTTCAATATATGATACATACGTTATTTTTGAAAAATGCCATACTCCGACTACAACCTACATGAGGAATGTTCAATAGCACCTTTTTTTTTTTTTCAGACCGATACCAGTATGAATCTGCAGTACTCAGTGATACTGAGTATCGACTCGTACTTTTGATACATAAAATTTCGATTAACCTAATGACAGATAATAGTGAACAAAGACCTTTCTGATCCACTTGATAACTCAATGTGTCAAACTGCCACAGTGTAGCACCACCTACTGGCGAGGAGGACTTACTCGATGTCAGATGTTTTGGGGCCGTCAAGTATCGGTGACTGGTATCGGCGGTCTTCACGATGAATCGGATACTTTAAAATAAGGCCGGTATCGGCCCGATACCGATACCTGCTAGTACTCGGTACTCACCCATCCCTAGCTAAGACACAACACTAAGAAGCATGATTGTTTAGCTATGTACAATTGAATCATTACTCTGTATAAAGTACAAGATAAAAAGAAATATTCCCTGGTGTGTGTAGTATAGTTGTCACAAACACAACGATCACGTGTTTCAGCCTACTTTTGCAGTTTTTCACGATTTTCTGGAAAACTCCAATTTCTGGGAGCGAGTGCTCGTGTGAGTGCACGTGATGGACAGCTCGCATTGTTTAGTATTGTAGTGGTCACGTGAGGCGGAGCGCCAATCACATGAGAGCTTTGCCACTGCACCGAGTACCTTTTTTTTTTTTTTGTAAAACGCATCTCATCAGCAGCCGTGTCAAGTTTTCACAATAAGAGACAACAACGAGAGCGGGTGCCTTTCAAAATTAAACCGTAGGTTGCGATTCTGGGAACAATAATGTGAGACATTTATCAACAAATATTGATCATCTTTTACCACACAGATGATACCACAACACTCATTGGACACATCATTAGGTACACCTGAGATCCAACAAGCACTATATAAAGAAAATCAGCGTTTATGTCACTCAAGAGTAAAATAGGTAAATTCTCTCCTCATTTCATTTCCCTTTTTTTATTTTTTATATTATATGGCTTAGATTGTTTTTGACCAGTTAGCATATTAGCTAACACAAGCCTTGATATGCAACCCCGTTCCTGTAAGTGGAACTAAGACTAAAATTAAATTAGTATTCAAAGAAAATGTAACAATGTCGGTACGTAAATTGTCCTCAAATTGTAGTGTAACGGCCCCAAAATATGTATTCATAATAGTTGTTGTTGTCCCTTTAACAACAAACGCTCAACTAACTAGCTTCCGATGGTAATGATTGAATTTGCAATGTCGGAAGTCGTGGCTGATTTCTTTTATTGTCTCGTCCACCCCGGAAGTAGCTGCCCGTCTTGCAACGTTTGTCTTTACAAGTGTTCGCCGCCTCGCGGTGAGACGAAGTCGGCGTCGGTGTCGGTGTCGGCGTCGGCGTCGGCGGCGACGATGATGATGGCGATGGCCCCCGAGCCTCCCGGCGGCTCGTTCACGGCGGCCGCTTACGCACGACGGCCACGCACGACGACGAAGACGACGATGACGGCGGCGGCGGCTCGTTTCTCCACGCGTGTGACGTAACGCAACGAACGTCGAGTACGTATTTAAAGCAGACAATGTGCTGCCAATTAGCGAGGAGGAGCGGCAAGTTGACCTGCGGCGACCCGGGCGAGGGGCGCTGCGAGGCTTCTCGGCCCGTTCACGGTGAGGCGTTTTCGTCGCTGAGGCGGCGCACGGTGCTCACTGAATGTCGTGATGTCATTCCAAAATGTGAAAACTTTGACACATTCGAAAACGGCATTTATGTGCAATAACTTGAGCTTGATTGATGCCCAAGCGGCCCAGGACTCCAACGGCTACTGAGCGGTTCCTCAAGTTAAACACTCCCGTTGAGTCACGGCCGCAGGCTTTACTTAGACGGCCAAACCCGTTTGTCTGCGGCGGCGGTGGCCATGACTGCAGCCCAGCTCCGCTCCGTCGTCATCAACCCTACCCTTAATGACCTCTGTTGCCGTTTAGTGCACAGCGTGACCTTTGGCCGCTCCAAGGGCAGGTCACGCTCCAGCTGCATTGCACCGACCGATGCTGTCGGTGTGAGTCTGTCTCCCTGTTGCTGATTACATAAAGAGGAGCTCACTTTAGTGGGGAGGGGGTCGGCGTTACATAAGGCGTGTGTTCCTTCCACTTGGATGCGATGATGACGATGATCTCCAAATAGGCCCTTCGGAGGCTTTTAGGGCCTCCGTTACGCGTCTAGTGTTGAATTTTCCGACCGTGTCGACGACGCGCTCGCGGTAAATCACGGTGTGAAAATTCAGGCCGTGGTACTTGTTTGATAACGGTGGCTTTCGGCCAACAAAAATGTCAATAAGTGACAAATAAACCATTTTCACCAAGCTACTTTCGGGGGGTGGCAGAACGCCAGTGCCGACCGCTGACTTGAACTGAAAACAAAGACAAAAATGTGTTGTGCTGCGCTGCCTAACCCACCTGAAAAGGTTTAGCTTCTTTTTTTTTTTTTTTTTTTTTTCCTTTCCTTAAAATGAATCCAGTGGAACCGGTTGGTGACGAGGATAAATTGGGTTGGATGGATGTGGTAAATAGCTGTAGCGAGAAAATCGCAAGAATGCTTGGTGGCCTAGCTTCGGAAGGGGCAGACTTCGGAGCAAGCCACCGTCATCGAGTTTGCGGAAGACTTTTCCCCTCAACTGGTGGGTGTAAAATGTTTGGTTGGGTTGTCTTTTGAATAATTTAGCAGGACACAATGGCTGGCCTTGCTACTAAAGTTCGCTCGACAGCGCGCCATCCATTTCAGCACCAAAAGAGCACAGCGCTCCCATTAATGTCATTGGAGTTGCCATCCCGTCAATGATCACATTTAAACATATTCGATAGGATATGTTAAAAAGCTCCAGAAAGACACTTTTAACGGGCCACCGAATAGCAAACCCTCGGGCAGGATTGTGTCGTCATTAGAACTCGCACTGACCTCGACATTAACAAGCGCGTTTTCCATTTTGAAACACGGCTTCATCATCCATGTGAAGAATGGAGTGCCGCGACACGGTGAGCACCCGATATTTGCGGAATAGGGACTAAGCCTCGTGCCCCTCATGGCAAAAATGTGCAATTGACACCTCCCTCATCATGGCAGCGGCAGTCGGTCGCTTTCTGCCACCTGGTGCCGATTTGCAAACATTCTGAAAAGGTTGATAGAAAGCGGAGCCAGCGTCGGGTGTTTACTCCCTGAAACGCTCAATACGGTATGAACGATAACAATTGTCGGGAACGTGCCGCAATCGCAGTGAACGGCTTCTACTCTAGGCACGACGCCGCCAGACGTGTGTTCATGATGGACGAGGCCGCCAGCCGGCTGGAGCGAGAGCACGTGCACGGCGTCTACGACAAGATCGCGCCCTACTTCAACGACAGCCGCTACAAGGCCTGGCCCAAGGTGCGCCAGTTCCTGCTCGACCAGACGCCCGGGAGCATCGTCGCCGACGTCGGTGGGTCCAGTAACGTCCATTAATTTTATTTATTTTTTAGCTAAAGGATTCTCAAACTTGTTTTTCCAAGTAGCCTCTTTTAATTCTAACATAAGCACGCGTACATGGACCCCAGTGTGATAAGAACTTTCAAAGTTTATGATGACCAAGTGTTTGTTGTCCTCCCGCGCAGGCTGTGGCAACGGCAAGTACCTGGACATCAACGAGAACGCGTTCAAGCTGGGCTGCGATGTCTGTCGCCCCCTGGTGGACTTTGCCGGCTGCCGCGGGCACGAGGTGCAGGTGTGCGACGGGCTCCGCTTGCCTTACCGGGACGGCTGCTTCGATGCTGTGCTCTCCATTGCAGGTGACGCGTGCGACAACGCCCCCATTCTGCAGTCAAGGAAACTGGGAAAGATCACGCTTCCAAAGGCAGCCGAAGCAATAATGCTTCAAATATTACTCAAAATATGCTCGGCCAATAAATACAAATATCTGAAAATTCAGTCATACTCTGAACTAATATTAATAATACCGCATTTTATTTGTAGGCTCCTTTCATGGCCACAGTGAAGCGTCGTAAAAGAAAGCGAGATGGGGTAGCGACGTGAAGGAGGTCCGCACCATATGGCAGGGCGAGGTTATTGATGGCCTCCAAGGTACAGATCAGTATTTTATATTGGTAAGGGGTGGACAGAGGCAATTGCTCGTTTGGAAGTCAAGGTATGCAGACCAGGTGATGAAACCGGAGTACCCGGAGAAAACATGCAAACGCCACACAAACAATTAGGAAAAAAAAAAACAATCGAAATCAGAAACTGTTCTTAATGTTGTATCGAATAAAGATTTAAAAAGATTTACAAATACAATGGATGAAAAAAGATGTCAAAGCAATGAAAACAAAAAACAAAGAGCCCCAAATCCTTGTGAAGAACATAAACGAGCGGCACCGAATGTCCGTAGGATGCCTCAAGGGTTGAGATCCAATGTTTGCTTATTCGGGCTAACGGCAACCAAGATGTTTCCATGTTGCAGTCATCCACCATTTGTCCACCAAAGAACGTCGTATCCGAGCAATAAAGGAGATGGCTCGCACGCTGCGAACGGGGGGCCGCGTCATGATCTACGTGTGGGCCATGGAGCAGAAGCGGCGCAAATTCGAGAAGCAGGACATCTTCGTTCCGTGGAACCCCAACCCTCAGTCGCCCGACGCCGAGCCCTTGCCGCCGCGACGGCGGGCGGCGGCCCAGAGCGCCGGCGACGCCGCAGACGACGGCGACAAGCACAGGAAGGTCCGAAGCACATCGTCCGTGGCCGACGCCGCGCCGCCCGTGCCGAGCAATCACAGACTCTGGTTCTTCTCCCGCTCCCTGGACTCGGTCTTCGACTTCGGGAGCTCGTCCATCTCCCGCTCGTCGTCCCGGGAGCTCGGCGCTTTATCGCCCACCGGCGGGGAGAGCGAGGGCTGGGGCGCGGCGGGGCTTCGGAGCCGAGGGCGGGGCCTCATACAGCAGTTCTCCAGCTTCTTCTCCCCGCCGTCGACGGTCGGATCCGAGGAGGACGTCTTCGGCTCTGCCACAGATCTGCACAAGGAGCCCGAAGATTCCAAAGAGGAGAGCGTCGGCGTGGCCCTGGCGCAGGAGTGCGGCGCCCTGGCGCTGCCCGACCTCGTCCCCTTCCAGAGGGAGCGCCCGAGGCGGGAGAGCGCGGCGGCGAGTCCGCCGGCCGACGGCTCCTGCCTGAGGTACTACCACGTGTTCAGGGAGGGCGAGCTGGCCGAGCTCATCGGGAGTCACGTGGAGGAACTCCTCGTCCGGCACGCCTACTTCGACCACGCCAACTGGTGCGTGGTGGCCGAGAAGGTACAGCCGTGGAAAATCTGACTTTCATTTATTCATTTTTATCGTCTGCCTATGAGTTTTAGCACTGAATCTCAGTTTTGAACCTGACATCTCAGTTTTAACTGGATGATTGATTCTTGGCGTTGAGTCTTACAACCACAAAAGTTACTCTGTGGCTGCAACACATGACTGTTCCTTGATTGAATTTGATTCCAATTCTGGGGGTCTCGGATAGACCCGCTTTTTACATGCGCGTCAAGTGATGATTTCACTGCCCAGATAACGGTTAATCCAATTTAAAAATTAAAAGCCATCAGTCCAAATGAAAATTTTAAGATTGTATTAGTTTTAAGATGGATGAAAAATCCTGCAGGGATTTGCTAACGGTGTGGCAAAAGTCAAAACATTAGGCACACTCGGAGAGCCAAAGCAATAACGCTCATCGAGACCAAAAAAAAAATACACACATTAGAAAAGCCCAGCAATGTTTGACAAAAACATATTCGGACAATTTGATTGTCCGCCTCGGAGCTTTAGCACTGAATCTCTGTGTTTACTTGACGATTCCAGAAGTTTCGGGTCTTACGAACTCAAGTTACTCCGTGGCTGGAACGCGCGACTGTTTCTTTTGAAAATCTCTCTTCAGTGTTTGTCGGACCCAATTTGCTGTTTACGTGTGATCCGACTTTCAGAAGCGAGGCACCCTTGCGGGGGAAAAAATTTGAACGTTTTAAATTTTGCTGCATGCTTTGAATGGGGGGAAGTGGTGCCATCTGGTGGACAAATTTAAAAGTGGAAATGCAGCAGCCCATAGTAAATCAATTTGAAAAAAATGTATTGGTTCAAGATAAACATTTGTCAGGGCACAAATCAAAACACTCGGCACACTTGAAGAGTAAAAGCATTAAACCTAATATTTCAAAAATCATCTAAAAAAAAATATTACACCATAAAGTATACGTTAGGAAAAAATACAATTATCCCACAACAATACAAAAATATAGTAAAAATGTTAGATGAAAATACAACGAATTTTTGTTTTTTAAAAAGTACATTAAAACTGTTTGGGATTTCAAACATTAGGCACATTTGAAGAACCAAAGCAATAATGCTCTAAATATTACAAAAAATCAAATTTGACTGAAAAATGCACAAATGTTGGGGAAGAAAATACACAAACATTTGGCAAAAAATGCAAAAATTAAATGTTTGAATTTTCTTTTTTTTTTTAAATAATTGTCTGCCTTTTTGATTTTTAACAGCTCCGTTTTTACTTTGTCGATGTTTCCAGTCTTACAAAGACAGACGTCACTCCATGGCTGCAATGCACGACTGTTCCTTTCAATCAATAAATAATAGTTCTTCAAATGGTCTTGTTTACAAAGTGTTCATTCCACGCGGGCACGACAGCCTGACCGGTCGTCGTGCAGACATCCAAGTGCGAGCGTTTTTAGTCTGCAATAGAACTGATTTGCCTCCCGAGTCTCTTTTGAAGTCTTCATGTTTTGTTTGTAAGCTTTTTATTCTTGCCACGTCTTCGTGTTTTTTAAGGTGCGCTTCACACATTTGCATGTTACGAGGAGATGAACTTAAATGTCTTGATGTTGCCGTCTCTGTACCCGTTGATTTAGAAGCAGAATACGGCGTCGGGCCGCCTCTCATACTGTGAATAAACGTTGCACTCTAGCCCCGAGTATGCCGCCGCCGCTTATGCTATACATGGAAACTTGAAATATTGTGCCAAGGAGGTGTGTTTTGTGTTTGTTTGCGTGGACCAACTGGTGTAAATTGTTTGTTCTTTATTAAATGTTTTTTTTCGTCATGCCTGTTTTGGCGTCTCATAGTGGTTATTGGCGTATGCAGAATTGCCTTACTAGAGTCAAACAATTTATGTAAACTTGCATATTACGAGTGGCGTTGACTGAGGTCGTAGTACAATGACTGTACATGAGTATAGCAACGATGTCTTAGAGGTAGTTCTTTGGAAATAACATCCAACAGTACTGCATTTTTATTTTACCCATGACTTTGCTGAATAGATTTTAAAAAAAAATGGTACTGTTAATTGAATCACAAAAAAGTATATTTGGCCTCTTTTATATATAAATTCAGAAGTAAAATAGTACTATTTATTTATTTAGCTGGAGTACCTTCAAACCTCTGCTGTCATTTTTAATTCAACATTACCTTTAATTTTTGCCCAAAATTAAGTAGCTGAAGTGAAATCTTTCAATTTGGCTTATTTGTATTCATTTTTTTGCATACTAATTTAACTTTTATGGGGAAGTTCAGAAGTTATAATACTCCACTGAGTTGATAAACTGCCTCTCCACTTCTGCTGTCATTTTGAATTTAAATGCATGAATTAGCAAGCAAACTGATCGCGATAATTTCACGTTAGCCGTAATTATTTACACTGAATTGGTCGCTCACTGCGGTAGTTAATGCGAATAGCTTAATTGGGATTGGAGGCAGTTGCGGTCACAAGTGACAATTGCAGTCACGTTAAAAGCAGACTCGCCAATTTCCTCGTGGTAACTGTTAACTTCTCGCGGAATTGGACCTTGGCCAGCTTGAGGTTGCTTAGCCTTTAGCTTGCACACGTAGTCGCCGTTTCGTCAGCACTGGTAAGTAAAAAAAAAATACATAAATTGATCCATTGGCATTTTTTTTATGCTTGATAATTCGTTCCCAATTTCTGCGTGTGAGCTGCCATTTTGAGGAAAGGGCTTTTTTTTTTTTTTTTTTGTGCGCGTGTGTTCCTTGAAGCAGTTCAGTGAGTAGGAAGCTCTACTTTTTTTGGGCAAATGTCACCTAAATGGCAATGCCGTGTAATGAACTAAACGCAAAACACAAGATAATCGACAGAGGACATTTTTTTTTCACCACACAAAACTCTTGATGATTATCAGAAAATCGTGGCCATATTTGCCCCAACACAACATGGCGGCTAATCTGTGCCCGGATGTTCTACGACTTTTACCACGCGCGTACTTTGGGAGAGCAGGCTTCAGCTTCTTTTGGTCGGTCTTTGCTTCATGTCATGTCGGTCATTTCATTCCATGGAGCCGAGAAGTTGAGGCTGAGTGAGTGAACTTGTGCTGTCGTCGTATGTGATGCTCCTCTGCTGCCATCTGGCGACAGGTTGGGGAAGCGTCGAGTTGCTTTGTGGAGGGTTGGGCAAACTTTTTGGTTTTGTTGACTGAAATGGCAAAAGGACAATAAGAACTTGCTATTTCAGCATTTTGTTTGTTTGTAACGCGATATAACTGCTTCTTCCTTGGCAGATGTGCAACCAGTCCATAAAAGTATGGAACCCTATTTTGGGCTTGAAAGGCAATTTATTATTATTATTATTATTTATTTATTTATTTATTTATTTATTTATTTTTTGCTTGAAACCATCATTTGGAACGCTACTTTAAAAATTCTTACCATGACTTGAAACCCAACTTTGAATCCCTGACCCTGTCTTAACTACGACGTTGAAAACATAAGCCTGGCTTAAAATCTTACTTTGAATTCGTAACCCTCCCTTGAAACCCTAATTGTACCTTGAAATCCTTTTGAATTGTGTAAATCTGTCTTAAAACACCAATTTAAAGTTTTTTTTTTTTTTTTTTTTTTTTTGCTTGAAATCCAAACTCAACTTCAAACCATAAACCCGTCTTAAAATGCAAACTTCAACCCTAAACCTGGCTTGAACCCCTAACCGTGGCGTTAAACTTTAACGTAAAACAATAACTCGGGCTATAAACCCAAATCTTGGCTGGAAATCATAATTTTGAAACCCTAAACCTGGCTTGGTACTATAACTCGAAAGCACAACACTGGCTTGAAGCCTAATTTTACAATCCGAGCCTCGGCCTTTTATCCAAATCTCTGCTGGAAACCATCATTTGAATCCCTAATCCTCCTTTGAAACCCTAACCCTGTCTTGAAACCTTAATTTGAAATCCTGAACTGTGTTTTGAACCCACACCTTTGCTGCGAAGCATTATTTGAAACCCTAACCCTGGCTTGAAACCTTAATACGCCACTCCCAAGCTTGCTTTCTGCAGTGCTCTTCTGCTTCCAGCAACTGGACGTTTCGCCACGTCGCACATTTACAATTTAACATCAACTAGTTCACTCAAAAATCTCAAATGTAGCGGTTCCGATCCTAAAGCGTCACGTGTTGAAAATCCTCTCTCCGTGCGTGCTCATGGCATGACAGGAATTTGCTGGGCGGGCTCAGCGGCCGCCGTCGTGGGCCTCGGCGGAGGTGTCTTCCATTCCTCGCAAATGTGTCGACAGGTTGGTCGCTTGCGCTCCGGGCGTCTGTCGTTCTCACTCGCCGCTGCCCGTGTGTGCGGCTTTTGGCAGACGCGTGCTCAAAGGAACTTGCGCAATGTGTCAGTATCAAGTTAGACACCAATTCCTCATTTACTCGTCACTAATTACATGGAAACACGAACCCTGGCTTCAATGTCTGATTTGAACCCTAAACTTGGCTGCAGACCACAATTTGAAATCTGAACTTGACACACTAACTCTGGCTTGAAACCCTGTTTTGAAACCGTCATAGGAATGTCAAACTTGAAACCCTGACGGGTTGAAATCCAATCAAATTTGAAATCCTAAATGGTGTTTTTAAACCCAATTTGAAACCCTCATTTTATACATGCACCAAGCCTTGAAAAGCAAATTTGAAACCCTAACCCTTTCTTCGAACTCGTGTTTGATATCATCTATATACGTGAACATACAGCATGTGGGAAAACATGATACCATGTTGACCTAAATCATGTATAATGCAGCAAACACATTTTGTATGTATTTACATTTCTTTACATTTTGTGTAAAGAACAAATATGTGGTTGATTCCAAAAGAATGATCTACGCTTTGAATCCACTTCTTGAGAGGAAACATCCAAGGGTCCTCATTGGAAAATTCAGAAAATCTAAATGTCCTTAAATGTAATGAGTTATATTACTTTGAGACAGTCATTGAATTAGTAACACCACTGTATTACATTGTCAACCGAGTAACTTGTAATTGTAACCAACTACATTTCCAAAGTCATCTTCCCAATACTGGCGATCGCACACCGCCGGTTGGCCGCAATCCCGACGCCGCCGTGACGGGCGCGCGTACGTGCCCCGCGGCCCTGGACGCCTCCGAGCGGAAGGAATTTGCTGCTCGATAGTGAGCGTCGGAGGAGCGTGTTGCAGCAGGCCGGCTTGTTGTTGTTGCGCTGAATTAATTTGTAGCAATCAGAGTGTGCGTGCGCACGTGGGAGTGAGCATGCGGCATTCCTGGTGTGTGTGAGCCTCTGCACACGTCTGACAGATGGCATGTATCTGTGACCGGCGCAATGCAGTATTACCTCTCACACGCACGACCGAAACACACTACGGCAATGCTCTCATACACAACACTGGAAAGCTCACACACACACACTACTGAAACGCTCTCATGGTCACGACAGAAATGCTCTCAGACACAACTTTCATAAGCAATACTGAAATGCTCATATACCCTTCTTAAATACTCTCAAACGTACTACTGAAACGCTGTCTCGCTAACTACTGACACACTCTCATAGTCACTACTGAAATACTCACACCCTTAAACACTCTCAAACGCACTACTGAAACACTCCCTCACACACTACTGAAACGCTCTCATACACTACGGAAACACTTTCATAGACAATACTGAAATGTTCACATACCCCTCTTAAACACAATCAAACATACGACTGAAATGCTCTCACAGTCACTACTGAAATGCTTTCTCACACAATACCGAAACGCTCTCTCAGTCACTCACACACACACACACACACAACTGAAACGCTCTCACACACTACTGAAATGCGCTCACACAATACTGAAACACTCATCATATTCACTACTGGAACACTCCTATTCGACTAAAACACTCTCATACACATTTGCAATCCTCTCTTACACATCACTGAAGTGCTCTGAATTTTTGTCACTTGCACACAAGTGACACAAGTGAAACGCTCTCATGCTCACTACTTAGAACACTCACACATACAACTGAATAGTTTTGGTCATATACACGACTAAAACAGACTCATAAACACGACTGAAATGCTCTCACACGCTACTAAAATAGGCTTGTGTGAGTTAGCGACATTCGCTCATATATGTTGGAATAGGCGTTTCAGTAGTGTATGCACAAAAAATCAGTAGTGTGTGTGTGTGAATGTTTGCGTAGTGTTTGTGTATGAGAGCGTTTCTGTAGCTTGTGTGAGGCGTTTGTGCGAGCAATAATCCTGAAATATGTCCCTGACACATCCACAAGAGAAACAAGCAGATATGTGCAGTCAGACCGCGGTATTGTCGGAATGTCTTGTCGCGCTGTCGACATTTCGTACGGCGCTCTCGGTCGTCGCGTTACATAACGCGCGTACATTTTTTGCCGCCTCGGTGTAGCTGTAACAACGCCAGAGGGCGAAGCGGAACTGCCGCTACGCGCCTGCCGTGTGTCTCAGTAATGAAACGTTAATAGGATGGCGATCAGCGGCAAGTGGGCCTTCAGTGGGCGCCGCAACCATCGAAAGCATCAATCCCACATAAAAGGTATTTTAAAAGCACACAACTGTGCCACTTCAATCATCTGGAGCGGTTTACCATCGATACTTGTACCCGTCTCGGAGCGCTACTACTCTAACCCGACATTGCAACCCTAACCCTGACTTGAAACCTTACTTTGAGGTTTTTTATTTTAACAAATGGTTGTTTCTGTGCTAAGCTGTATTGTAAAGAAAAACCTCGGTTTTCTGTGTTCTGGCTGAAGGAAACGACAGGACAATAACGCCTTAAGCTATGTTCGTATGTCAGCCGAGCTTGTCTGCTGGGTGCTTTCAAGCGCGGCCCGTTTGTTCACTGTTTTGCTTCTTTCCTTCTTTCAGACTCATGAGAACGTCCGGCCGTGTTTGAGCACAGATGTCCAAAAGCTGCCGAGCTAGCTCCACATCCACGGATTGGCCTTGGCCGCAGCTTCGGCGGCGGATCTGATCGCTGCACTCTGGGTGACACACTTTCTTGTCATCAAGCTCTGACCTTTGGGAGCGGCTTTCTCAAGAGTTTCACGTTTTATGGTCAGTCGTCTTAACACGCAATGATGAAAACAGCGCTTTTTCGCAACTTCTTCCATCTGTTTGAAGAACCCCTGGAGATGGCAATTACTGCTCCGTATTAACTATAAAATGCACACACCACTGTATCACGATGAAATGCACCCGACGTACGTGCCGTCCGTAACATTCCCAGCAGGGAAATGAAGCAAAGGACTCCTGGACGAAAAGGTCGAGAAACGGCGAGAGTTTGCTCATGCGGTGACTTATCACGGTGGACAAACACGGCACAGCAGCACCTGTGTTGGAACAACTGCATTTCAGTTGTTTTCATTGATTTTAATTGCATATACATTGAAACCAGAATCTTGGCTTGAAACCCTAACCCTGTCTTTAAATTAACTTGAACCCCTAATGCTTTTTTTTTCTTCCTGACTTTCAATCCTTACATGAAACCCTTATGCAGGTTTGAATCCTTTACCCTGGCTTGAAACCTTACCTCTGTCCCTGACTTCAAACCATCATTTGAAACCCTAATCCTGGCTTTGAAACTCAAATATTTGCTTGAAACCCAAACCCAGCTTTGAAACGATAATTTGAAACCCCAAGCCCATCCCTGACTTTGAACCCTAACCTTGAAACCCAAACCCTGTCCCTAACTATTAACCCAATTTCAAAACCCTAATCCTGTCTTGAAATTGCAGCTTTTCCCCTAACTTTAAACCCTAATTTGAAACCCAACTTCTAAACCCGGACACAGTTTGTCTGTTTTAGCCCACAGTGAAAGTGTGTGTGTGAGATCAGAGACACGCGGTTCACCGCTAACGAGGCTTGTTTACGGGCCACTCTTGACTCCCACTCGCTCTTCACTCACACTCCCGATCCCACGTCATCGCCATTGCACTTTGCGCAACTTGCCAATGTGGAATAGTTTGGCTGGAGCACGACTTTTCACGTTGAACCACCAGTAGCACGACAACCGCGTCCATATTTGGTAGCTTCACGTTCGAACAGACCTTTTGCGTCTTACTATGAGGGAGTAGGGCCTTAAAATGGTCATCAAAATTCATGCTCTGCCCATATTAGACGGTGTAGCCCCCCAAAATAAAAACGCAGCACTAGAGCGTCACCCATCGTTTCTCATTTTGGACGAATTTCACACCAAAATGGTCGACTTCGTGTGCGAGTCTTCGGAAAGTCAAATCCTCTGAACCGTGATGCCGTCTTTCCTCGTCCATCGTTCGAATACGTCATTCCTTTCCAACATGGGAGAGGACAGCGCGGTTTCCAATGAATTCGACTCCGCTTTTCCTTACCGACGTCGTCGCGAAACGGTGAGTAGTGAAGCACGTTAAACCTCAAGCTAGCTTGATTGATGGATTGATTTTCGTTCTCACTGAAAGTTTCATCCCATTGCTCCATTGCTTTCTTCAAGGTCGGTCAGGAGTAACCTTTGCTCAAGGCGGCATGACGCATTTTGAGAATTCAAACGACCTACCCTCCAAGTACTTCCGGGTCGTCTCACTCAGATGGGAAGGAAAGTTCGGAAGCAAAAATGAGAATCAGAAGTGGCCCTGAGACAGGCACGCCCAATTTTGTCTTTCCCCATGAATTATGCCTAGCAACAAGTTGTTGTGGAAAAGAAATCTCTTATTGAATTTAAATGAGTTTTATTGAATTTAAATGTCTTTTATTTTTTACAGGATTTTTTGGGGGGACAAATTGTGTCTGTCTACATTTTTCAGGTAAATGTATTTTTATGTGATTCTATTTCATGTGATAATGATGTATTAATTTATTTTTTTCACTTTGATTTATTTCCTCCTTTTTTAAATAATTGTTTCAATCAATATTGCTGCATTAATTTATTGTAATGTTATTTGATTTGATTGAATTCTATTTGGCGGAAAAGCTTTTTGGGTACTTGTGCTGATATTTTGCATTTTCTGTATGAATGTAATTTAATTTACGGTCATTTAATATAATTGTATTTCATTTCATTAAAATGAGTTTTATTTTGTGTTATATTAAAGCGACGAGGGAGATTTGTTTGGTCAATTTATGTTGTTATATTATGAATTTGATTTCATGTTATCCTATTTAATAGTTTTTCATTTGGTGGCCGATTGCGGCGATCTTTTTTCGAACTTGTTGGATTAATTTGATTCAGTTTTCTAACTTTAGTTGATTTTATAAAATTCTATTTTTTTGTAAAAAAAAATTTTGAAAATTAGAAACAACTGGTGGATATATATATATTTTTTTTTTTTGGGCAAGCTACATTGTTAGTAATTCTATTGTATCTAATTTTCCATTTTATTTTACTGACTTCGCAATTTGTGCCGCCTAATTGTATCGATCTACATTGTTGTGTTCATGCAATTGATCAAATGTTCATTTTTTCAATTTAATTGTATTTGACTTTATTTATCAGTATTGTGGCGCCAGTATTGCGTTGACTATTTGTGTCAATCTTTTGCACAGCCTTTTTTTGTTGTTGTTGCTGCGAATACAAACTCCCACCCACCTGCTTTCCATTGCGGGTCCAAGTAAGCTTTTAGTTTCAGTTTAGCATCGGTTTCCTGAGCGAAAACACAATTGCGTGCGTGTGCGTGTGCGTGTGTGTGTGTGTGCTCGACGTGCTCCAGTGTAAATCACTCAAGCCTTTTCTCCGCGACTTGAAAGCATTCCTCCAGCGTCTGTTTTTCCGAGCGGCGGGTCACCGTTCATCTTGTCCCTGCGAGGCTGGAGTGCCGCCATTCCTCACAGGCCCCGAGTGCCTGCGAGGGCCCGCTAACCAGTTTCACCTCGTCTCCCCCCCCACCGCTCAGCGCCAACTATCGCTCTCCTCCCCTTCTCTTTTTTTTTTCTTTTTTTTCTCCTCCCCCTTCTCGTGTCCCTCACAAATACAAATTCCCGCTCCCTCCTTGCACATATTCTGAATGGTTTGGAGTGTGTTCCTGCAGGCCCCTCGGGAAACAGCAGGAGGGAGGAGGATGGCGACGGCGGGGATGACGAGCTTGCCTTCTAGTAACGGGCCCCGCGGTGGTGGGGGGACGCCAGGGCCCGTATGACCGCGCTGTTTGGGCAACATGTCTGCTTTTCTACTCAACAGGTGAGTCCTCGTGTCGTGTTTGCGTACGATGGCGCGGGGTTCCGAAGGAATGTGTGTGTTTCCGAAGGAAGAGCCAAGACGTGGAGGATTGCGTTAGTTCGTACGGACGTTACGTCATCTTAAGTAAGCTTGTCCGTCAATTCTACAAGTTCTTGTTTTACTCTGACTTCTTGCCTTTATTGAATTCTCCTGTTGCATTTTGTTTCTCAGGAGCAGCATTAAAGTTCCTGAATCAACTTGTCCCGTTACCCAAAAGTGTCAGAAACAAACAAACAAACAAACAAACAAAATAGATTTGAAATTCTATATTTATATCTCCATTACGCAGCGCTTTGATCAATATTCAAAGTTGATTACACTTATTAAGCCTCGACACTTAACTTTTCAATTTCCCTTTACAGTAAAATGGGTCAATTTCACCCGGTATCCAAAATTGTCAGGAATGGGGGAAAAGACCAATAAACAATTACTCAGCACTTCAGTCAATATTTAGGTTTGCACTTTACGACACTCAACACTTTTCAATGGAGTTTTACTTTTTTAAAATTTCAAATTGACCCGTGATCCGGAAGTGGCAATAAACAGTGTTTATATCTCAATTACTCGGCCCTTAAATATTTGTAGTTGATTACACCTATTCAGCCACCGTTGAACACTTTTCAATTTCCCGCCATAGAGACCAAGCCCTGCTACGAACAATCTGCGAGTAATTGACGCCCCCTCTAAAAGGTAATAATTCCGCGAGAGATGCCACGGGATAGTGCCAAAGCACAAGTTTTGTCTCAATGAAGGTCCTCAACTCACTTCAACGAAGTTCCCCAGCACCAAGATACCCCAAGGTTGCAGCAAAGCAATACTTTGGTTGTCTTGGCTTGAGCACAAAAGAGCGAATAGTTTTTCAGCAAATAACAGAGGATAGGTTCTTAAAAACAGGGAATATTTGCATTCAGGCTTCACTGTACTATATGATGTGCCAATTTGACCCATTATCCAAGTGTCGAAGCTGCAAATGTTTTTTATTTCATTTTTTTTTTTATCAGCTCACATCTTAAAAGCAAACGCACATTAATGTGTAGACGCATGTTTGTGTGCAGGCGGAGGGTTCTGCCTGGTGGGGTGGTGGTGTTGTTGAGTCAAGTGTCTCAAGGCTGTTGCCAAGGCTCTGCCGACTGCATCGTTCTCATGTCATGTAGTAAGAATGCCAGATTAGATCATATGTCGATTGATCCGGTGGAGGTTCCTCGTTCTTTCGAGGAAATCTCTTCTGAAGTCGTGGAATTCAGCGTGTAGCTTACCCGTCCGAGGTGTGCTTTAAAGACGGGTCTAATGAAGGTGTGCGCTAAGCACGACGGTCGGTAGCCACGGTCGAGCGGCTATGTCTCCTGATGAATGGTGTGCAGCGGCACTAAATCACCGACTGCGGGGAAGAGCAGTCAGATTCCTCGGCGGAGTGATGTCACCGCCGTCAAGCGTGAGACAGATCCAGACACGAACGGCTCGGCCCCGATGCCAGATGTTCAAATGCGCGGCGTACTCAACTGCGGGGATAACACAAGAAGCCGCTCAGAAGTTCCGAGAATTAGCGGCGACAATGTCAAACTCTGATTCTAGTAATCACACCCAGACAAATAGAGCCTCGAGCTCACCCCTTGCTCATATTTGTTCATTTCTCTTTCAGGTGATCTCAATCACAATGAGGATCTTGGATGACACGGCCTCTTCCGCAACCAGCTGCCGCACTTGTGGATTTTAAATCATGACAAATTGTAGACTTTAATAACAATGGAGCTTCCGCCTGAGGCGCAATTAGAGAGACATCCATCCACACCCTTAAGATCGAAAAAATGGGTCTTTTCAACACAGGGCACGTCTGCAGAAAATGCTGTTAACAGCTCCCGGGCCCTCGCGAGGGACCATCTAGATGCTGAGGACTTGCACTGCTTGCAGTTGGAACTGGGACTCAACAGACTAAAGAACAATTCTGTTGGTGTTGGCCTTAATAAGACGGAAACTCTTGAGGAATTTGTCCTGCAAGGGCATAATCAAGACCTGAATTTACTTATCTCACTACGGGATCACTGTGGTCTTAGCCTGGACCCAAAAGGGGAGGATCTCGCTGGGGGTCCATGTCGCTCCCAGTTGGAACCGGTTCCGAAAGGACTAAAGGACAGTTCTGTTTGTGTCGGCCTTAGTATTGAGCAACTTGCAGAGGATTTACATGGACAAAGAGATTTACCAAAAGACCGACGTTTACTGAACTCACTGAAGGACTCCTGTGTTCCACGTCCTATCCAAGAACTGAAAGGGGATGATCTTCCTGATGTGTCCTGCTGCTACCGGTTTGAACCAGGACAAAACATACAAAAGGGCGCTTCTGTTTGTGATGGTCTTAAGAAATCAGAACTTGTAGAGGGTGTGTTTTCTCAGGAGCATAGACAAGGAGGTCTTCTGAGCTTACCTCATAACCGATGTTGCCCATGTCCTGTCTTGGACCACAGATCGGATGATCTTCTTCTCGGGGGTCCATTCTGCTCCCAATCGGAAATGGTTCCTAAACAACTGAAAGACACCTCTGTTTGTGTCTGCCTTAATAACCCGGATGTTGTAGTGGATACATGCTTAGGAGAAGTGTCTGTGGTGCTTGGAGATGAGCCTAAAGTTCTTGGTTTTCTCAGCTTACCTCATGATCGGTGCGGTCTTGTCCAGGACCTCGGAGCGAATTATCCTCTTCCTAAGCCTCAATGCTGCTCACAGTTGGAACCGGGCAATGGACTAAATAATGGCTCCGTCTGTGTCTACCTCAGTGACTTTGTAGAGGATCATGGTCAAGTGTCTGTCGTACATCAAGAGTTTGAGCCTCAGATTCATTCGGTTGACACAGTGGACTTGGACTGTGAGGATGGAAATGTAGTATTCAGGACTCTCTCAAGTGGCCATGTCAGTCAAACTTCAGAGGATCGTCACATAAGCTCCTCACCCACAGCTAATTCCCACCGAGGATCTGTTGAACTGCCCCGCATCATTAAACACAAGCAGAGTTCCATCACCTTCTCGGACCACGCCAAGTGTCGCACCCGCGTCAAAACCAGCTTGGACGACGGGGAGTCCTCAGGGGACGACGTGTACGACGATCAAGCCGATGACGACGAGGACGACGATGTGTTCCCGGAGCTGCCGCCCAGCGAAGAGCTCCGGGCCAATCGCAGTCACAGAAAGGACAGCGGCACGAAGCGGAGCCGCTGCGTAAGCGGCCCCACGGGAAGCGACACGTGTGGTTATGAAGCAGAGGCAGAAAGCAGCAGTAAGGAGGTACGAAGCTGCTCATTTCTTTTCACGTTTGCATTGTATAGCGCTCTCCAGGAGCTGCGTACAAAAGGGTCCTCGGTTCCATTCCAAAGCCTATTGCTGTTGGATTGGTTTTAGCATTGTAATTCAATTGAAGGTGAAGCTTTATAGGGTTAAAATCCCCCCATATAGAATCATTTGTATATTTCCAGCTGGTGTGGTCGTAGTGGTAGACGTTGACGTGTTTTTTTTGTCATTAGAGACAAATCAGGGTATTGAAAGGACCCCTTAAGGGTTAAGCAGCTGACATTCATTGTAGGTACAGTAAAGTACATTGTAAGCATGCGTGGGAGTACCACATACACACTGATTTCTTCGCATTTATTGTGGTCGGGAAGAGATGTAGCAGGAATGCAAACTTGCCCTATGCTCTCTCCATGTGTAGCTGAGCTTCACCTTTTTACACCGCCTTTCCCGTTTACAGGCCCGTTAAAGCTTTCACACGGATGTCTGTACATGAGCGCTTATCTCCAGCAAGCGTATCAAATGCCACGTAAGTGTCACGGCTGCAGATAACAGCGTATATTCCGAGAGACACTCTCTTCGTCTGCTGCGTCGGGTTGTTTTCCAAAACCGCAATTGGAATGCGAGGCGTGTTGTAAATATTATCAAAAGGGCAGCGGGTCAGCGCTTCGCTTGCCGCCATTGACACACTCCGAGGGCCTCACTGTAACCGTGACTTCAATGGCATTCGGCTGTGGCATTGATTTCATGAAGAAATGTAGCTGGAAGCTCCTCTTGGAGATAATGAAATTGAAACGGAGCCAAGCTAATATTCAGTGGGGAGGCCAGGGTGAGACCAGAGGTCATTTTGGGGTGGCACATAATGCGTAACGTGCATACAATAGGCATTTAGTCAATAAGCGCAATTGTGCGCCAGGGGACGGCTAGACCCGTCGTGTTCGTAATTTTGCGGACCAAGGCAGCCCGAAGGATCTGAGAGCGGGCGGGCTGCGCCACCGCGGGTGTGTTTACAGCAGACTTCATTTGCTGCCAATCAAAGCGACTTGTCTCATTCCCTTCAAATGCGCGATGACACTTTCGATGGAGGAAGAGGACGATGCGTAATCGCAGCGATCCATGCGTGATGCGTGGAACGTTGTCACGGCTCTCGGCCGGTCTGGCGACAGGCAATGCGAGCGGGTACCCTTATTAAATACAGAATAAGCCGGTGATGACCACTGGAGACATAAATGTGTCCGCGGACCTCAGAAACTGCGATCAAAACTTTCTCCGGGCACTCCGGTTTCCTCCCACATCCCAAAAACATACATGGTAGGTTAATTGAAGACTCAAAATTGCCCGTAGGTGTGAATGTGAGTGCGAATGGTTGTTTGTTTCTATGCGCCCTGCGATTGGTTGGCGACCGGTTCGGGGTGTACCCCCGCCTCTCGCCCGAAGATAGCTGGGTTAGGCTGCAGCACGCCCGCGACCCGCGCGAGGAGAAGCGGAATGGAAGATGAACGAACGTCTCATGAACAAATAAAGCAACTTATTTGGAATGAGCTAACCTGTTGAAATACAAACCACAGCCTTACGTGACGTCCTCTTTTCGACATTCTGTCGAAGGCGATAGAGAAGAGAAGCTAAAATCATCATTCGAGCCATTTAGCCAGTTTGCCCAAATTCAAATAAAAAAGAAGCGTTTGTTTCATAGTGGTGCCATCAGAGCTCTTTTCACTGACGTCACAGTGTGATGTCATGAGCTAGGGACTGAGCCTAACCGTGAATGGCGAACATTTGTGAATATTGAATGCTCCCTAATGTCAATCTTTTGGCGGGAAGAAAAGCACAAATAAGCGGGGGATTGGGACTTAAAAAAAATGTGTTTTCAATTTTCAAATGAAACAAATGAAGATTGTGTTGTACATGGTCTACATTTTATTGTTGCTCCCTAAATTTTAAGAACGATTCTTCTATGCCTTTTGTTGCTCTGTTGGCTTTTTTGCGGTCAAGAGCTGCACACACACACACACACACGGTTGTGAAATGCAGTTATCAACATGACCACACGGGGACGCTACATGCACGATTTTCCAACTTGACATCTCCAAACTCTCCTGACAGGAGCTCAGTGCTTCCAGAAGCTTCGGCTCCCTCCGTGCATGTTCACTTGAGAGCCGCACCTTGGCGGTGGAATGTTTCCAGGTAGCCTTTAGCGCCATTGGTTGCCCGACTCCATGGTGATCCCCGGGCACTCTCGGTGGGTGGCTCGGAGTGGGCGAGCGGCCCGGAGCGCTCTCTCTTCTCGACGGCGCCCTTCTGCTCCTCATTTCCATGTGAAAGACGACAGACAGTGTCGGGCCACACAATGTGGACAATTTGCGCTGATGAAGTTATTAGTTGGCCAGCCAACATGATAGCGTGGCCCGGTTGCCATGGCGTGAGGACGGATGGAGCCAGTACACTGCAAAAAGGGATTTTTTTTTCTTGCTTTGGTCGGAGGTTTTACTTTCCCTTTATTGATGTCACTGTTCTGGCTCTGTGGGACGACGTGAATCAGACTCGAGCCTCGTTTCGGAATGCGTCCGATTGTCGGAGGCCGTGACTCCAGGGCTTCGTAGCGGGCCCGCTCACGAGATCCTCGTTTCCTGTCGAACCCTCTTCAACAAAACACATCTTTTCTCTTCTCATGGTTTAAGGCGACTGAATTTTTACAACTGACATTTAATTTTATAGGCCGGAAGAAACCAGACTTTTGAGGAATTTTACAACAAACTTATTTCAGGAAAAGCATTTCTTGTCATTCAACTCCTGAAATCCATCTCAACTTTATTATTTTTTTTTTTTATTAAGTATTTTTCTGTTTTCATCCACATTTAACTATATGTGTGATAATTATTTTTATTTAAAATTGGATTCTTTAGTATAAATTTTTAAAAATTGTCAACATCTTAAGTTATTTTTATCAATACTTAAAATTTTAAAAATTGTATTTAGTCAATATATTGTGTTTACTTTATATCCAATTTAACATGCAATTATTTAATACATTGTCGGAATAGTTTATTTTTTTAATTTAAAAATGTTTATTTTTTTTTTTTCATTTTTAAAAACCTGTTTCGCCGAATGAGTCATCATTATTTTTTCGACATCCATTTCGAAACGTGAGTATTTAATGACTGATCATTTCCACAATATTTTTAATGTGATGTTACCTTAAGCAGAACTACAAGTTCCAGAACTCCTAACAGCAGATAAATGCAATGGATTTACTTGTTATTTTAGTGAAAAAAAAATACAATCCCTCAGGTTAAATATTATCCCATCCATCCATCCATCCATTTTCCGTCCCGGGTGCAGTAGTTTTCGCAGGGACGCCCAGACTTCCCTCTCCCCAGCCACTTCATCCAGCTCTAAAGTCAACAGTACTTTACAATTACAATTAATAATTTGCCAATATAATAAGTTGTAATTGAAGTGAATAAGCGCATACCATTATCAGAAAAATATTTTGAGCATAAAATTATAATCGTATGAGAACTAAGCCATCTTGCGTGAATAAAGTCATGCTACTACCAGAAAAATATAATTGTAATTTTATCAGAGTAGTCTTAATATTATAAGAATAAAGTCATATTTATGTTTTTTATTTAACTTTTTTTTTTTTACATGAGAATGTGTTTTCTTTGCCGCTAGTTGCTAGGCAGATTTCATTGGGCTCAAGGACATTTGTTTGGTAAACCCATGCGACACATTAATTTCGATGTTCCAAATGAATCGCTGCTCTCTATGAAATATATGCCGCCTACAGTTGTCACTCCTCACATGTAGTGTACTCTATTTCGTGTATTTTCTGTCTCATGTGTGACAGCGACAAAGGCAAAAAAAAAATCTGGAAATATGTCAGCACATTTGTAAGCGATGTTTGACAGACACGCAGGATCACGCTGTCCAAACATGTCAAAGTTGTGACAGCTCAGCTCCACACTTAACACTGAGGGGAAGCTGACCCCAGGTGACATCTCAGCCCTGCAGGAAGGTGGGAGTGGCTGGGAGGAGGGGGCGCTCCATATTTGGGTTATCCCGCGAGGATTGCGTGGGAAAAGTGCTGAGTCAGCTGACCTGTTGCTTGTCAGCAGCCTCCCTCAAGACTTGTCAGCGACTTCATTTTTCAGGCTGTTATTATGTGCCGTCAGTCATTATATTTTGAGAAAGGTATGGCTTTTACAAAGTAATTTGAGTCAAAATAATTGTAATATCAGAATCGTCTTTATTTTCCGAGTATGTCAAAAACAAAAGGAATTTGTTTTTTGGTAGTTGGAGCTGCTCGAGTATGACAACAGACAGTCAATTGACATTTTTGAGACATAAAAATTTCTCACTGAGCAAGAAAAGGTGACCAGCAATGTGCTAATGCCGATACATTTTTTAAACGTTTTTTTTTTTTTGACAATTGTCCAAGATGATGCCGAGTCCTCTAGCAATTTCGAGCAGTTTGAAATGACTAACACAACAATAATCTGGTGCAGTGACCATTGTGCAAATTGCACAAAATGCAATATTGGCGGGGGGATAAAATCACAATATTACGAGAATGAAAAGAATTACAGCAAGAAATGTTTTCATATTGGGGGGGGGGAAAAAGCCGTAATGTTATCTCAATATAGTCAGAATGTTATTGGGAAAAGTCATCATTTTACATGAATGAAAAGAAAAACAGAATTTTGAAATATTGCTATGTAAAAATGACAAATTGGATTTTTTTTTTTTATCCCTAATATTCACCAAAAAAACCCCAATAATTTCACCAGAATAAAGTTGGAATAATATGAGGAAAAAAAGTCAAATGTACCGACATAAAATATTAATATTACTGTTATGAAAAAAAGATAATAAAAATTGTAATATTAAAAAAAAGTCCTAACAAGAGATGAGAAGTCCTAACTTTATGAGAATAGACAATAATACAAGCGGAAAAAAGTCAAACAAAATAAATAATAAAATACAATGGTCATTTACAAGCAAAAAGTCATAGTTTTATTAGCGTCAAATTGAAATATTGACTTTATGTGGGGGGAAAATGTAAGAGAAAATAGTAGCATAAGGGGGAAAAAAATCATAATTTACATGAAAAGAATCATAAAACTTCGACAGGAAAAAGGGACAAAATTCTCCAATAATCAAGTCCGAAGAAAAGACAACAATCATACAAGAAAAGTCCTAAATTTACATGAATAACATTTTGATATTACAAGAAAAATATTCGAAAAAAAAATCTGACCCAAAAATATTCACCAAAATAATGTTGTACTATAGGACGACTGGTTAGCACATCAGCCTCGCAGTTCTGAGGTTGCGGGTTCAAATCCCGGCCCCGCCTGTGTGGAGTTTGCATGTTCTCCCCGTGCCTGCGTGGCTTTTCTCCGGGCACTCCGCTTTCCTCCCACATCCGCAAAACATGCGTGCTAGGCTCATTGAAGACTCTAAATTGCCCGTAGGTGCGAATGGGAGCGCCAATGGTTCTTTGTTTCTACGTGGCCCTGCGATTGGCTGGCGACCGGTTCGGGGTGTACCCCGCCTCCCGCCCGAAGATAACTGGGATAGGCTCCAGCACGCCCGCGACCCGCGTGACGATAAGCGCTACGGAAAATGAACGAATGTGGTACTATTACCAGAATAAAGTTATATTACAAGTAAAAAAAAAAAAAATAACATCATAAGATTTCAAGAACAAAATTTCAGTATTATGAGTTCTAATTTTACGGGAATAAAGTCAATAATAATACCAGGAACCAAGTCGTGATTTATGACTAAAATTGTAATATTACAAGAAACAGTCATCATTTTATGACAGTTTTGAGAATATAATCCTATTATTACGGGAAAAGTAACATATTTACGATGCAATTTAATGAGGTCAAAGATGTCATTTACGTGAATAAAGTCCTAATATTACAAGAGTCATTTTTTTTTATGAGAATGGGATTTGTTTGTGCCTTGTTGCTTGGCGGATTTCGTGGAGCAAGAGCATATTTGGCAAATAGCGGAGTCATGCACGACTTCTACTTGGAACAATAAAACACAAGAAACCTTTTATGAAAACATAGCGCTGGCATTCCATTGGGTGTGCCTTCCGTAATAAATGTGTTATAAAATCAACACTCAGCCCTTTTTTATATGTGAGAATTTATACGCCTATGACCTGAACACTGATAAGAACGACTTTTAAAAAGATCCACAGTACTAGTGGCCTCGAAATCATAATTTCAAACCCTACCCTGATACTTTTGTTTCTATTCCAAAACTGGCCATATACAATAAATAACAACCTTGTCATATGAGTTACATAGTTTTTGTCATTTTCAATCCGTGTTCAGAACTGTGATTGTTTCTTAGCTACAGTGTACCATGACTAACAAGTGCAGCAAACATGCAGTAATTCTACTTTATCAAACCAGTTGTTGCCCAACATTCTCGACGATTATGTTGAACAGCGTGACCTCAACTTGCAAGCTTTTCGAGATTCCATCCGTTGCGCTAAACGGTGTCAGCGGGCTTCACAACGAGCAGCACCTAGCCAAGCGTTCTTCAAAAAGGAGGCCAACTGTTTATTGCCGATCACGGTTCAAGTTTAAAGCATAAAAAAAAAAAGAGAGAATTACACGTTGGGCTGGTAACTCAACCGCACCATTTACACAAGTCTGCTATCTTAATTCTAAGATTAAATGCAAAACGCCATAGACTAACAAAACGAGCATTGTCAAAACGGTAGTTAAAACACTGCGCAACAGTGCAGCAACACATGCAGACAGACAATATAACAATACTCACAGGGATATGTTGTTTATCCTCTGTGGAAAAACGATTACGACAGTTTACTGAATAGAAAGTCTTCTTTGTGTATCGTGTGTCAATATTATACTGCCCCCTGCTGGCCAATTATTATTATTATTTTTTTTATACTATAAATTGCAATACTATTGAGTGCTATCTCTCTTACACTTTTTTAATGTGTGTTATTTGCGGTGCTGGAACGGATTAATGGCATTTCCATTCTTCACAATCGGGAACGGTGATTTGAGCGTTGCGTCGGAGGTGATGACGACTTTGAAGCGTGTCAGCGGATGCGCGAGCTGGCAGACTTTCCTCAATTGTGGCCCAAATTCGAGGCTGACCTCCCGCTGGACCCCAGAGGAGCCTCCGGTGTCAAATGCGGTGTCAGTCAAGCCGATATGGTTTTGTATTTCGTAACCGCGCATCACATGTGCACCGATGCGTGTTTGTGTGAAGAAACACACGCACGGTCGCATCTCAACCTGCGGCATTGACAATTTGGTGACTGATGCGCTGCTTTTGATTGATGAGGCCCCGCTCTGGACCGTGTGCGGATGCTCTATTTATACACGCCGAAAGGCCGGGAATTCCATCACTGTCCGCACGGCACACATGTCTGGAGCCCTCCTGCTTCTTTGCTCTTTCACCCCCAAGAGAAGTGGCCGAACAGATCGCATTTCCATGTGGATCAGTTCATATTCGCCACAGTTTATTTATTTATTTTTTTTGGTTAACATGAAACGCGGGGAGACAAAACATAGAATCCTCCAATAATAAATAATGTTACAACGTTACAAGAAATAAGAAAGGTGAACAGGAGGAAAAGTATATATTACATATTGGGGGGGGGGGGAAGAAAAGTTATCATGAGAAGAAGTCATATGAAAAGAAAATATTTTATAGGACTTAAAAAAAAGGCAGAACAAGAGAAACAAAAGTCCAAAATTCATGTGGATAAAATATTAACAAGCAATGTTTTCCCATGAATAAACTGTTAATATGAATCCATTGGCCGCTTCATTGGGTACACATGCACATCCTCTTGACTTAAGAGCTTTGTCAAATTATGCCCAGAATGATCTACTACCTTAAAAGTGTTGCAGTTAAATAAAAAAAAAAAAAATGGGGATGAAAAGGTGAATGAAGTTGACTCCAGAAATTTATACTTTCATCTGTATTTGAAGTCCGACTTAATCCCTAAATTCTTGCATTTCCAGCTAAGTAGTTCCCGTTTTTCCCTTTCAGGAGTCCCCGCAGCTCAAGTCTCCGTGGGCCGAGTCCATGAGCCAGCTGATGAGGAAGCTGGATGCGCTCAATCTGGACATCGAGGAGGCTCTGAGCGCAGGCTCCTCGCCCTGTGGCACACCTGGCACCGACCGCAAGAAACAAGCGAGTCGCGGAAAGGTGCGCAAGTTCGTTTTCTCTGGTCCCAATCGTTTGAGGAATGGTGCCAAGTCGTGTTTCCAGCTGCCGTTGCATCACCATTAGGGTCACACCGGATTCCCTCATTTGCCAGCTGGGCCAGATGGCGGTTGAATCGCGTTCACACCACAAGCGAACTGCGCTTGAGTTCGTTTGGAACCGTACCAAGACCTGATTTATTTGTTTTGCACCAGAGAGTTCACACCGTTTGGTGCGTAGGGAGGCTGGGGTGACAATACGGTAATTCAGGTGATGTTCAAATCGAGTTTTGCCTTCTGAAAAAAGTGATGACGACTTTTGTAGCGACTTAAATATTTTGGAAAGTTTGATTCAGTCGGGTTTATTTCAGAATCAGAATCCTCTTTATTTGCCAAGTATGTCCAAAACACACAAGGAATTTGTCTCCGGTAGTTGGAGCCGCTCGAGTACGACAACAGACGGTCAATTGACAGAACACTTTGGAGACATAAAGACATTGACAAAAAACAAAAAACAATTGTGCAAAAAGATGCAGAGTCCTCTAGCACTTAGAGCAGTTCCAATGACTAATATCGCAACAGTCCGGTGCAATGAGCATTGGGCTAAGGGCGCTGAGACTTCAAGGAGTGGATGCGCTTTAAAGTGACGAGTAGTGCGATCATCTGGGACAATGTCGGTTGTCCAAATGTTGCAGATGCTCCTCAATCAGTGTGCAAATGGAGCAGATGCTACTCTGGCACGAGTGGCCAGTATATGCAAATAGTGCAGCGTGGCGAGACTACTACACTGAGTGCACGAGTAATACATAATTGGCCCGAATGAAATGTGACAAGAAACTCAAGACAAAAAAAATTGCCAGCTTGTTGTAATGAATTTATAGGTTAGCTGTTTAAGAAGTTGTTGGAATGTCTACTAGTTCTAGTTTGCATTGATCGGTAGCGCCTACCTGAGGGAAGGAGCCGGAAGAGCCGGTGACCGGGGTGCGGAGGGTCCGAGAGGATTTTGCACGCCCTTGTCTTAGTTCTGGCAGCGTGCAAGTCCTCAAGGGTGGGTAGGGGGGTACCGACAATCCTTTCAGCAGTTTTGATTGTCCGTTGCAGTCGGAGTTTGTCCTTTTTTGTAGCAGCACCAAACCAGACTGTGATGGAAGAACACAGGACTGATTCGACGACCGCTGTGTAGAACTGTCTCAGCAGCTCCGGTGGCAGGCCATGCTTTCTCAGAAGCCGCAGGAAGTACATCCTCTGCTGGGCCTTTTTGAGGACGGAGTTGATGTTGGTCGCCCACTTCAGGTCCTGAGAGATTGTAATTCCCAGGAACTTGAAGGTCTCGACGGTTGACACAAGGCAGCTGTGGCGAAGGATGCCTCCTGAAGTCCCTGTCCCCGCTCTGATATGCGTCCTCCTTAGCTTGGCGAAGCTGCTTAAGTTTAGCAGTGAACCACGGCTTGTTGTTGTTGAATGTGCGAAATGATTTTGTTGGTACACCAACCTCTTCACAGAAACTGATATAGGACGTGACAGTGTCCGTATATTCATCCAGGCTGCCAGGTGAATTTTCAAAGACACTCCAGTCTGTGCAGTCTAAACAGCTTTGAAGTTCCATCTTGGCTTCATTGGTTCACTTTTTCACTGTTTTCACTGGAGGCTTCGCGCATTTAAGTTCTTGCCTGTACGTCGGTATTAAGTGAATCAAGCAGTGATCGGACGAGCCCAGGGCTGCACGAGGTATAGCGCGGTATGCGTTTTTTACCGTAGTGTAGCAGTGGTCTAAAATGTTATTTTCCCTGGTAGGACAGTCGATGTGCTGCTTGTATTTAGGGAGTTCGTGGTTGAGTTTCGCTTTGTTAAAGTCCCCGAGAATAATGAGGGGTGAGTCCGGGTGTTTTTTTTTTCAATTTGGTTGACTTGTTCGGCGAGCGTTTGCAGTGCGGCGTTCGTGTTAGCTTGAGGCGGTATGTAGACTCCGGCCAGTATGTACGATGCGAACTCACGTGGCGAGTACAATGGTTTACAGTTTAAAAATAGCGACTCCAAATGCGGGCTGCAGTGTGTGCTGAGCTCCGTGACGTCCGTACACCATTTTTCGTTGATATAGAGGCATATCCCGCCGCCCTTTGTTTTCCCCGATGATTCCATGTCGCGGTCCGCTCGATGAACGTGAAAGCCGGGAAGCATGACGGCGCCATCGGGTACAGCGTCGCAAAGCCAGGTCTCCGTCAAGCACATGGCCGCGGAACGTCCGAAGTCTTTACTGGTCTTTAACAGAAGATGAAGCTCGTCCATTTTGTTGGGTAGGGAGCGTACATTCGCGAGATGGATCGACGGGAACGCCAATCTGTGTCCTCTCTTGCGGAGTTTCACCTGAATGCCGGCCCGTTTCCCTCTGTGGCGCCGCTTCCGTCTCCATGCGCCGAAAACCACGGACGCCGCTCCGGTGAGTAACTCGGAGAAAAAACTGAGCGGATTTGCGAAAGTTGGTGACAGAAAGTCCGGAGTAGCATCCTTGATGGTTAGCAGATCTCCCCTTGTGTAAGTGTAAGGTCTCCAAAGACGGACGAAAAACACCAAAACAATACTGGAGAGCGCGTTACCGAGGCGACCACACTGGTAGGCGCTCTCTTGGTCCAATTATTTAGCGGCGCTCACTTAGTAGTAGTTCGTACTATTTCCATGTGTTCTACAGTTATAAAGGCTCATGGGCATTGCAGTACATTCTTTCAAAGCATCCGCCGCATTCTTGGTCATGCCGTCAATCGGGCCTAAATCTGTTTACTGCGCTCCTCCAGTGTTACCGGAGGTGGCGGAAGTTCTCACACTCACACGTGCATGTTGTCGTTGAAGAGCTAGCTCGCTTGTATTCGCGTGAAGTGTGTGCTATCAAAACAACTTGCTCCCATAGCGTCGCTGATGTTGTGAACGGCGCAACAATTGTTACAGCAAAGTCGAATGCAGCGGCGAAAGTCGCCGCACGGAGGGAATTAGGGATAATTACTTTAGCCTGCGCACAATAACAGACGAGCTGAGATTTTCAGTGGAGGACAGAGAAGAGCCCCCCCCACATTTATCGAGTACGTTTTTCAACGGGTCAGCTTGGGAGAGGGTCTCACTCAGCTTGTCTGAAAATTCAGGTTTGTAAGCCTCTGTTCAACTCGAGCCTTGCGGTTTGACAGAGTTAATTGTTTCTTAATTGTCTATCTGTAATTTAATGACTTTGGCGTCAAAAGCCTTTTTTTCATTCTTGTTGTTGTTGTTGTTTTATAGTTCAAGGTGTCATGATAGCAAAAAATGATTAGCGTCAAAGGGACTGCTCGGCTTGACATAATTCTTTTCACAAAAAGCTGGCTTTCTCCGCACTTTGGTCCAAAGCTGGTGTGTTGGGTGAAACCAAGCCATGTTCCGCTGCTGATTACTAAAGACGGGAAAATGGTAGAGTCCAGCTATATTTCTGGTGAAAGAAGAGCGGCCACTCTTTGCTTCGGTAGGTTCAGCACAATATTCTGCGGGTCGCGTGCAGCTGGAATTATGGGGAAGTCTGCTTTGAAAGCAGCTGGCAGTCAATGAGTTAAGTACAGTAAAGGAAAGTGTTACTTAGTCCTTCAGGCATGTTGGAGGAAATGTAACTTGCTTTGATTGCTCCCGTAGGATTGTTGTCCTCGCTTCAAGTTGAATACGAGGACACTGCCATCGTTGTCACGCGTCCTTCTGACTTTTGTTTTCCCTGATTTTGTTTTCGCACGTCCTCGATGTGAGACGGAGGCCGAGAACAGGCGGCCATTGTGCTCGTTTTGATGCCAGTTGCTTCACAGGCCAGCCGAGGCAGCACCGAGGGCACAAAAGTCTCCTTTCGTGGTCCACAGAGGAGCTGTTGTGTTTTGTACTATCGGGTTCTTTAGGGAGGGTTCTGAAGGGCTGCCGAATGCCTGGCAGGCATCCGTAGAACCATCCCAGGCATTCAGTGTTGCCGCCTTTTAAAGGAATGACAGGCCAAGACGTCTTCACTGGGATGTTTGACGAGTTCATAGTTGCTGTCCTCTCAAAGGAGCATCTACACAAATAAGCTCTTTTGTGCGCCTCTGTCACGCCGAACGGTCGGCGGGGCCTCCGCTTTGCCTACCGCAGACGTTGACCTCAACCATTTGTTTTTATCCAGTCCTGTCCTGTTCTGTCCTGATCTGGTCTGGTCTGGACAGACAGATGGATGCTGAATGTTGCTGTGATGTTGTTTCAGCGCCCCGCTCCGAACCAAAGTCTGAATGGGCGAGCTGAGCGCGGGGAATGGTCGAGCCAAAGCGGGTCTTGTGTTCCTCGCGGCGCCTCCGCGGGGACGAGAGCGAGAAGCAAGAAGGCGGTAAGTTTTTTTTTTTTTTTTTTTTTTTGCGGAGGGTTCTTCCTGCTTTTCCCACATTACGATATAGCGCTTAGTTCTTTCGACGCCAAGGTGTCCGCTTTTGTTCGGGGCTGTATGCTAATGAGCGCTGTTGCCTCGGAAGCATCGTGCTCACAGCCTCCGGTAACTCTTTCATAGGGCCGGAAACTCTATTTGGTACCCTAAATGCTTAAACTACATTCATTACGGGGTAATCAAATTATGGGCTGGATGATTGATAGAAAAAAAGGACTGATGATAGACGGACATGCCGAAATTTTATTCTAAAATATTAATACAGCTGCTTTTTGCATTAAGCATAAATAGTTCAAAGTAAAATAAAAAGTAAAAAAACTATATAGCGTCCATCCATTCATCTTGCGTGTCGTTTTATCCTCACAAGGGTCGCGGGCGGGCTGCAGCCTATCCCAGCTCTCTTCGGGCGAGAGGCGGGGTACACCCTGAACTGGTCGCCAGCCAATCGCAGTAGTGTTAGTTTTTTTGGATAACATGTTTATTTATTATTTTCTGGCTCCAGCACTCCCGCGACCCTTGTGAGGATAAGCGGGATTTAAATTTTTATAATGCATGAATGCAGCTTTTTCATTATTTTCATATTAACATTTTTGACAGTGAACAACTTTTGATTTATATGAAAATCATTTTAAACATATTTCCGGATATATGAAAAATGCTAAACTCTATTCCAAGATGAAGTTTTAATAAAGCTATTTATCTATGCATTTATTTTATTTAAATTTATTTCTATTTCTATTTAAATTTAAATATGTTAAATGAACTGTTTCAAAGCCGGCACGGTGGGCGACTGGTTAGCACACCTGCCTCACAGTTCTGGGGACCGGGGTTCAATCCCCGGCCCCGCCTGTGTGGCGTTTGCACGTCCTCCCCCGTGCCTGCGTGGCTTTTCTCTGGCTACTCCGGTTTCCTCCCACATTCCCAAAACATGCACGCTAGGTTGATTAAACGTGAGTGCCAATGGTTGTTTGTTTCTATGTGCCCTGCGATTGGTTGGCGACCGGTTCGGGGCGTACCCCGCCTCCCGCCAAAGAGATAGCTGGGTTAGGCTCCGGCACGCCCGCGACCCGAGTGAGGATAAGAGTTTTTTTTACAGACCAAGCAGGTTTACAAAATGCTTGCGAGTCATTGGCGTTCGGATGGAGGTCTGACCGTGATCGTCGACGTTCAACGCGGCGCGGCCTCGCCGCCTTGTCAATAAAAAGCCAGCTTAGCCGTTCTTAAACTAGCGCCGCACAAACTATATACATGTCCCCATTCATGTGGGCTGAGAGCAACAGACAAGTGAGGGATTGGGAGAATGCAGAGCGGCTTTACGTTGAAAACCTTTTCAGCCTTGGCTTTGTGTGCCGCCTGCTCCACGGCTGTCTACCTTCCATTGAACACGACGTTGCTCTTTTCATTGCAATTACCCACAATAAAAAGGTCAGGGAGGGGAGGTGGCGTTCTGGCACATTTTGCTTACTGGATTATGCAAAAAAAAAAAAAGCAAAACTATTAGAATTTGACACAACGTGTAACTTTTGGCTAAAACACGCCCTTTCCTCCTTTGTGAGCTCTTTGTTTTCTGAAGCTTTCCCGTCTACACTTTTTCGGTTTGTTATCATATACAGAACTAAATGTTGCTTCTGCAAAGACAAAAAGACCCCAACAAAATAATAACACACCTAAGAAATACAACAAAAAACCAAAGAAACCAATTGGACAAAGGAGTTTGTCAAGGTATGAGTCTCGGAATTTGCCCCAAATGTCTGCTTCAATCCAAAATGGATGAAATGCTGTTCACCTTCGGGCATGGGTTCTTGAATTTTTATTCCTCAACTTTCTCACAAAGTGCGAGGCCTGGAATTCATCCCAAAAATCCTGCCTCAAACCAAAATGGCCAACTTCCTGTTCGATTTCGGGCACGGGTCCTTGAGACTTTTCCGTGCGTCCTGTTGTGACGCCCAATCTTGTGTCCATCGGTGAAACTGGTGCTAGGGGCCGATTTTATTGTTTTTTTTCCAACTTTCTTACAAGTTCGAGGTTTGGAATTCACCCCAAGATGACTGCTTTGAACCAAAATGGCTGACTTTTTGTTCCGTTCCAGGCGTGGGTCCTTGAGACTTTTTTCATTTGTCCTGTTAAGATTGACATGACCGCCCAATTTCATATCCATCATTGAAACTCTTATTATTTTTTTTCTCCGATTCAGATTGGCAGCAATGTCAATAGAGAAGGCCAAAATCCCAAATCAAATCTGATCGGAAATTCAGTTTCATCCAGATGTGGCGCCAGATAGAACCCAATGAAGATTTTACAAGTGACAAATGCGGAAGCCTTGGCGGAGGTCCGCCTCGTAAAGTCAAGTTTGCCCCCTCGAATGAGACGGCAGCTGTACCGTTCAACTGGAAAACGGGTTCAAAACAGCTGAGAATGTTTTGGCCTGGGACCACGTGTTGTTCGGCGGGAATGTACGAAATGTAGAAAAGATGTTTTTCTTCTTCCGTAAGCACTCCATACGACAGATGAACTTCTCTCTCCGGCCAGATTTTGTTTTATGGAAATGTTTTTTTGGCACCCGCTACCGTTCGACTCCCCCTTTTTGTCCGAATCTGAAAATGGAATGCACATCCTATCTGCATCAACGTGCAGCTAATCTCGGACGGAATGCGCTGGATGCTCCCAAGTAGTCTGGAAGATTGATTGTTTCACATTTGATCATCAAAATACTTTTTTTCCCCTTTGACCAGGACATTTCTAATGCAATTGACTTGTCTAGAATTGGTCAACAAATCGATCAACAGAAAGTCAAATAAGAAAAAAACTGACACGCGATTTATTTATATTACAATATTGTCAACTCTCTCTTAGGATCTCCTTAGATGCTTCATGTCCACCTAATGTTGCGTGGGCAGTGAGCTTTTAACGTAAGCTGATAAAAGCCAAGTCTATTGTATTGTTGTCGTGCCGCGTGCGTGTCGAGGACGAACCAAATCGGCGTTGACCGACTGCCAACGGGCCTCGTTGGCACTCAAAGCGTGGCCTTGACATTTTCCACAGGATGTCACGACATCGATCATTGTGACAGCTGCTCAATTGTCTCGTCGTGCTGGTGACCAACGGACAGGAGTCTTCCCTTGACCTTGGATTGGACTGACTCGGCACAGACAAACTGTCTCTCAGTACCGTAGATGCTGGCTGGCGGAGACTAGTGACTTTTACTCGTGCCTCTCCTGTGGTGGCGTCACCAAAAAAGTTACCCAAAAAAAGTCAAGAGTCAAAGATGTAGATAAAAGAGATGGATATTACAAAAAGTAAAACTACATTTACTGTAAGTACATAATTTGGCACAGTTTTTGTGGTTACTTTAGTAGAAATTGTACTTTTACAAGTAAATGTGTAATTTTAGAGTGTGTGCTTTAACAGCAAACAATTTGGTAATTTTGCATTTTTTTCCCCCCTAAATTTTAAAAATACATTTCAAAAATGTTATTTCGCAACAAACAATTGCTAACTTTACACATTTAAAAAAAAAAAATTCTAATAATTCAATATTACAAATAAAAAATGATCGATTTGTTAATTTTCAGTATTTTGTCATTTTAATTTCTTTGTAATTTTACAAGAAAAGGAGTCATTTTTTAAAGTTTTAAAATTCTACACTTATCTACAAAAGGGCTTAATTTTTTAAAAAAACCTTTTTTACAACCAATCATTGGTAATTTCACAATTTTAAAAAGATGTATTTGACAAGTTTGTCTTGATCATTTTACAAGGCAAACAAATGTCAAATGCTTGACTTTCACTGCCAGGTAACCACGTGAACTGCCAGATGTTGCGAAGTTCTACACGGTATTATGAATCGTTTGAAATTGCTCCCGGTTTAGCTTTTCAAAAGCCTTTCATCTCGACTAACCCCAAGCATGAATCACCAGCCAATAATACAAAGTTGGGAGATTTCACGGAAACGAAATGAACGTTGACGCCGCGGGTCGCCTCGGCGACTGCTCGCAAAAACACGGCATGCGCGACCACCGCCGCAGTCCCAAACTAGCGTATGCAGCGACAGGAAATTGGAAACGCTGAACGCGCCACGAAAAGAGAAGGTCAGCGGCGGCGGAAAGTGGCGGAGTCTCCGCCAGGGAAAAATGTGGAAAGCAGGCGAGTGTAAATCAAAGCGGTGTTGGGGGAACGGCAGGAAAAAGGAGAGGAATGTTGACATTGTCATCTTCCAGAATTTGATCGAGAGGCCCCGCTTCACAAAATAAAATATAAAATTGGGGGGGGGGGAAATAATCTGTCAATTTCTTTCTTATTTCAGGTCCCTCAGAAGCTTCTGACAGATTATTAAGAAAATGACTTTGACTATATTTGCTCTCTTTTTGCTCTTGTAGGTTTTCAACAAGATGGCAAGTGATGCAGGAGCAGGTAGGATGACAACTCTTCTGTGGGAATTTGGGATTTGTCGCTACATTACAATTATGTAAAAATGGTTCGCCTTTGCCATTCCTGTGGTGACGTCACAAAAAAGATCAATAATTCTGAAGAGTAAAAAAAATGTAGATGATTTAGGGTTTTTTCAATTTACAAATTGCCTTATTATCCAAGTAAAAATATGCCATTTTACAACATAAAAATCTTATTTTTTGTATTTAAAAAAAGGCTTAATTTTTGAAGTAAAACTGTGGGATGTTATACCAAAAATGTTGGTAATTTTACACTTTTTTATTTTACAAGAAAGTTTTGTAATTTTACAAATAAATGCCTCATCGCCCAAGTAAAAATGTGTGATTTACCAACAAGTATGTCAATAACGTTAAACATGTACAGAAATAATCTAATAGATAAATGCCTAGTAATACAAGTACAAATTTGATATTACGAAAAAAAAAAGATATTAATACGTGTTTGGGTAATTTTACAATATTTTCGTAATTCATAAAAAGTGTAATTTTACAATAAGCCAAGTTAAAAAAAAATGCCTGATTTTACATTGAAAAATATAGGTCATTATTTTTGTAATTTAGGTTTATATATATATATATATATATATATAATTTTACAAATAATGTTCAATTTTTACACAAAAGGATGTTTGATTTTACAGAAAAAAAGGCTATTTTACCTTTGGCCCATTTTTACATGAATGCTCTTTTTTTTTTTTTTTTTTTTTACAAGAATATTTAGGATTTTTTCTTTTTTTAACAATAAAATGTGTAATTATACTCCCACATAAAAGTATGACCATAACTACAGAAAGTTTCATTTTAAACAAAAATGTAAGTCATTCAACAATATTATTTGAATTTTACAAAACACGGTCAATTATTTCTGCATGTAAAAGAAAGTGTGGTTTTACAACAAAAATATAGGTAATTTTACATATTTCCTCAAGCTGTATATCCAAGATAGGGAATTATACACAAATATTGATTGTTGAAATGCAAATATATGTAGGTAATTCTGCAAGAAAACATTTTTGTCGAAACATTATGTTATGTGCTTTCGATGACTGCACAATGTTAATATGAGGCTAATGATGTTTATTTATTCCAACATCATTTGTGACTGAAGCTAAAAAAAAGGAACTTGGCAGCAGATGTGTGGAATTCTGTCTGTCAGACATTTTCTTTGCACAACTTTGTCCAGATTACTTTCAAAGTTTTTCTTCATTACAGTCCTGCGCTTCGATTTTCTTTGAGGCTCGCGTGGGCCTCCGCGAGATTGACAGCCGCAGGTGGCGCTGATGTTTCCAGAAAGCGTGGCCGCCGCCTTGTCTTCGAGCCCTTGTACTCGTTGGTCATTTAGCAGCGTGTAGTTCAAATTAGGCAGGGGGGGGAAGGGTGTAGCTTTGGGGTTTCGCATTTTCGATTTCCTGCAGTGGGAGTTCGTTCGCATTGCACTCTTGCGCGTGACGGGACTGCACAAGTGGACACAAGCAAAACAAAACAAAAAGCCAAAGATGAAAAGCCAACGCCACGCAGCTCCTGATGATTTGGAAAAATTGCACTTGAACACCAAACGGCCCAAAAAGCGTGAAAGCGTAGCACTTCCTGTCTTCTGGGAAGAAGAACGCGACCGCGGGGCCTTCGCACAAACGTTCCACCGTCCAGAAAATGTGTGAAAATGAGAACGAAGATATGAACAAACTGTCCGGTTTGTGTCCCCTGTGGAGAAACGGCAGGATGAGATCGCGTGAAGAAGGCTTTCTGTGTCTGCTGTCAGCTGTTCGGCCCACCGTGCCCCCCGGCCCCCCGGCCCCCCCCAAGCAGCTGCAGCCTCCCGCCAGGCTGTTTCTTCTTGTCTGGAGGCCGAAGATGATGACATTAGATGACAAGAGCACGTCAGTGCGGTCAAACGTGCGTCACTTGCACGCTCGCGACGGTGTTTTCTAAAAAGTAGGGTTCTTGCTTTGAAACCCTAATCCTTGCTTAAAACCAAATCCAGGTTGAATTCCTAAACTTGGCTTGAAACCTGAATTTGGAACCCGAAGCCTTGGTTTTAAACTTTAATTTGCAACACCGACACGTGTTCGAAACTCTAAACCCGACTTGAAATCCCAATTTGAAACCCTAACCCTAAATGAAAACGCAAATTTGTAACTCTTACCCATTGTACAAAGTCCTAAACTTGGTTTGATACCCTAACTCTTCTTTGAAACCCATGTTGTCTTTCAAATGTGACACGACCTAAAAAGAGTAGATGCGTTTCATGAGAAGTGGCTTTTGGAAAAAGCAGCATTGCGCATTTGTTTTGTTTAAAATGTTATTTTTGTCTGCAATTCCGCCCCCCCCCCCTCCCCCTCAGTGCTGTGTTTGAAATACAAAAGAGATTCTCAGCTAGCGCGCTTATTTGGAAAGAAAAACAAACAAACAAACAAAAACCTGCTGCTTATTAGGCCGTCGGCTTCTCCTATTGGTGCACCAGACGGATGACATCGTGCGCTAAATTTACACGCTGCGGACGGCGAAGGGTGCTGCTGGCGTGAAGGCAGCATGAAAAATTCCACACATGGAAAAATGGAAAATGACTTGCGGTTTCCTGAGCGCTGCGGAGGAGGCCAGCAGAGAAAAAAATCATAATAATGAGAAGAAGAAAAAAAAAAGGAGGCCGGTGGTATTTGGGGACTTTTTCTTGAGTGTACACGGCGCTCATTCATTTATCAAGGTTGTGAAAACAGTGCAGGAACCCTTTTTGGCTTCTACTAAATCACTTCATTAGGGTTTGAAATGTTGCTTTCAAGGTCCTCTCGAGAAAAATAGTTGAGGTTACATGCTAGCTTGAGACCATAACTCTGGTTTGAATCCTTCATTTGAAACCCTAACCAGTGTTTGAATCCTCACCCAGGCTTGAAACCGGAATTCAAATCCCTGACTTGAAACCCTAAGCCATGCTTCTTTGAAACCCAAAATTAGGATTCAAACCTTTCTTTGAAACCCTAACACAGACAGGCTCGAAACCCAAATTTGTAACCAATTGTGAAGCACTCACCTTTTCTTGAAAGCCTGATTTTAACTCCTAATTTGAAACCCTATCGCTGGATTGAAAACTCAAGGCTTAAATCAGCAACTAAAAACTAAAAACTCTGGTTTGAAACCCTAACACAAGCTTCAGACCTTAGTTTGAAATCCTAACCTTTGTTTTTAAACTCTTACCCTAACCCCGCCTTGAAACCCCACTTTGAAAGCTGAACCCTAACTTGAAACCCTAACCTTGGCTAGAAAGCCTACCCCAGGCTTGAGATCCTAATTTAATACCCCTACCTGGCTTGAAACCCGACTTTGGAACGCCAGACGTAAAACCATAATTTGAATGTCTAATCTTTGTTTAAAACCTTATTGAGACTTGAAAGCCTCATTTGAAACCTAACCTTTTTATCTTTTTTTTTTTAAAAAAAACCCTAACCCTCCCTTGAAACTGTACTTTGAAACCTTAACCCTATCTTGCAACCCTGATTTCAAACTCTAACCTCGGCTTAAAGCGGTTTGGACCAGACCCAACGGCTCCGAAGCCTCTTCAAGTTTATGCACATTTTAACGTGACACACATTCCGCACGAGGCCAAGCCAAGAACATTTCCGCCGAGGTGGTTTGGATCCATTTACCCACACGGGATCTTTTCGCCGGCTTCCCAAATCTCACGCACGAAACCGCGAGGATTCCAGATGTTGCGAGGGAGCGAACGCCCTCGCGTCACACCTGCGCCGCTCTCCAATGTGCGCTATTAAAAATGTGCATTTTTGAAACCGTTGGGGCTCGGTCGCGGAGCAGATTTCTTGCACATTCTGCAAAAGTCGATCTCGACAGGGACTCGCCCGCCCGACCCCTGGCAGTTCGCGAGCTGTACGTAGCTCGGGGGTCTGCTAAAGCATTTGGATGATTATGTCGTGGTATCATTTAAAAAAAATTGCGTACCCGCAGTACATAGGGCGACTGGCGCACCAGTAAAACAGCTGTTTGTTTTATTGGTGCACCGGTTTAAGGTTTTAAGCAGACAAGTTCGGGTAACAAGATCGTGTTTTGAATTTGGCTTCCAGAGTATGATTTCAGTCCAGGCTTGGGGTGACGAAACATTCGAACCCGTTTCGGGCTTCCAAATGGGGTCTCAGTCCAAGCTTAAGGTTTTAAAGTAGGATTCTAAGCCTGGGTTAGGGTTTCAAACCAGAGTTACGGTTTTAGTGTAGAACTTAGGATGTCGAATTGAAACACGGTTGACGGAGTCCGAAATTGCTCCCCTTCAGGAGGTCCCCGGACCCACAAAGTTTGAGAGGCCCTCTTCTCTACGAGCCGCTCTAAAAAAAAAAAAAGTCAGCAGGCCCAGCAGGCCAGAGAATGAACACAATACTTGCCCTTGTGTATTCAGAGCTTATCACGGCTGTTGACTTCGACAGCGTCACTCGCACGACCGCAGTCTGGGGACTCCACGTTTCCTTTTACAACAATTAACACTTCTGTTTTCGTGTCTTCAAAAAAAACTAAAAAAATCATCTGTTTACACTTTTACGACCAATGTTCTTTTTTTGGGGGGGGGGGTTGAATTAGGAGAGACAAAGTTGTATTCACGTTTCTTAGCAACTTTTTTTTTTTTTTTTTGAAACTATCGTTAACCTGGGCACAATTGCCTCTGTCATTTCTGAACTTTTTCGGAAAACAACAAATACTTCAACTTCCTGTTAGTGCCTGGTGATTCACGTCAACTTCCCGTTAAAGAAAAAGAAGAAATCCAAAAATGTGAAAATAAAATTTGGTAATAGGGCTTTTGAATCCGTGGGTTTTGACCCGTACGTTTGAGGGTGGTTGACTAGTTGTAGATCATTTCCGGTTGCTGTCAACTAGTGTTCATCAACCTACTTTTAGTTGTCTCAACTTCTTGCTCGTCTGCTTCAGCTTTTTTGTTAGTTGCAACTTCCTGTTGGTTCATGTTCACTTCCGGGTTTCAACTTCCTTTCAGCGTGTGTATATTTTACCCCGCAGTACGGCGAATTATGCGCGATATGAATATATTACAAAAAATCGGCAAGAGGCGAACCGCAATATAGCGAGGGAACGCTGCATATCATTAACATCACAGCAGACATAACATGAGCTAACCACGTGATTACAAAATGTGTATTTTTGACACTTTAGTGCGGACGTGGGCACGAAACAAGTGAGCGATTGGGAAATAAGTGTGACCCTGTAAGCAGGTGCTGGAGGTTGATGTCAAATGTTTTCCCGGGCGAGAACCCATTGGGGGACGTGACAGCATTCCATGCTTTGTCATTCAGCGGGACAACGGCCACGTACGCTTCGTTCTTCCTCGGGCCCCCCCTCCCCGCTCACGCGCATGCGCTGACCTCTGCAACGCTTTCACACTTAAACGAACTCGGTGGGTTTCCTCGCTGGTAAACGCTCGCAGAACGAGCGCAACGAGGGAAGACTTGAACAAACAAGTCCGACTTTACCTCTGGGAAAGTAATACGCGAGAAGAAGCCGTGACGAGCGATGACGGAAGGTCCTGAAGAAAACAAGATTAGGGACCACTTTAATGGAGTGAGACCCCCCCCCCCCCTACTCACAATCCCCCCATTCCCTGGCCCCCAGCCGCCCCCTCGTCCTGAAGCCATAATCTAAACCCAGATATGCACCACATGTGTGGCTCCTCTGGAAAAATGAACTCGACTTGGGAATATATGGTCAGGAAATTTATAGCACATGCCTGGGACGAGCCCTCGGGGGTTGTGGTGTGTGTTTGCGTGGTGGTGTGGGGGGGTGGGGACTGTATACGTGCCACGCTCTCCCTGAGCCTCGTCTCCATCTGAGAGCTCTCCCACCCGGACTATTTAACGAGGCCTAGCGGAAGCGTGACCCGCGCATGGAGGAGAAATCACTTTTCCTCACATCTGGCATTTTTCAACTTCCTGCTCATTTGATCAACTCTCGTCACTTTGTTGCAACTTCCTGGCCCATGAGTCGGATTATTATTTGTATTTTTATTTTTTTTTTGCTTTACCCATCAACTTTGATGTCAGTCTATCCAAACACTTTATTAGTTTGTCACAACTTCCTGTTTGCATCAACATTTATTTTTTTGGTTCTGTTTTGTTTGTTTCAACTTGATGGTAGTGTGTTCGTTAACGTCCTGTTAGTTTGTTTCCACTTCCTGTCCGTCGTTGTTCACTTCCAGACCCGACTTTGCCGTCACCGGTGCCCTTCTTTTCCCAGCGCACCGCTCACGTGACGTGAATTCGAGACTCCGCGATAGCGTCGTACGAGTCAAAGGTGCACTTCATGGGGGGTGTTCTTGCTTAAGTGGTCCAAAACAAACAAAGACGATGCGCCTGCGTTGGGTGGGCGTGGGGTGAACATTCTCTCGGGCCTGATTGATGTTTCCTCTTCTGTCGTCGACTCGCCGCCAAGAAGCGGTAGCCACAAATCGCTGCATTCTGTTGACCTCGCTGCTAACTCACGTCAAGCCGGGTCACGATATTGCCGCACTTTGACCCAACGGTCGTCTCCGTCCAGTTCTCCCTCTTCTCCGTCTTGACTTCTAATACACTTAATCATTTATTATCTGCCTCACAACCTCACAGGGCCAACATTGTCCCATATGAGGGTTAAAAAAAAAAAAAAAAAATGATACGACCGGGACTAACGAGAACACTGGTGTCAAGTTCAAGGCCCGGGGGCCACATCTGGCTCGTCACATAATTTTATGTGGCCCGCGGAAGAAAATCCTTTTTGTCAACTTCCGTGATTCTTGAGAACATTTGTACCAACATTTGAAATTGTCATATGTAACAAATAACGTTGAGATATTGCAATCATGTTTTTTTTTTACCTAAACCCTTTTGACAGTAAGTTGGACAAAATATTATCCTTGACTTCTGATTTGAAAATGAGTTATCCATCAATATGTTGTGTGATACTATGATTTCAGTCATAATGGCTCTCTGAGGAAAACTGTAGCAACAATGTGTCCCGTAAAAAAAAAAAAAAAAAAAAGAGTTTCACAGCCCTGAACTAGAAGATGACAGAAACTTAACGGAAGTTGTTACAAAGTAACAGGACGTGGGATCAAACAAGCAGAAATAGTATCAGGCGGCCAACTTTGTGGGGAAAAACAAAAAGGGAATGAGCCTCTAAAATCCTCCATGACAAATAGATTCACGAAAAAGCAATTCCTGAAGTTCATGATCTATTCTACTGCCCACACTGCTCTTCTGACAAAGAATGTTCCATTTGCGATAGTCGGGTGGGTTTTGAGGGCAAACGATGCCGTATGAAACGTCACGGTAACTTTGACGTGTCGACGTCTCAGAATTTCGGCCGATTGGTGGATATTTTTAACTGAATCTTGTGAGCCAATCGGAGAGGCGGTTCTCCGAGTAGCAGAACAGGCGACATCACACAAAAACCTCCATTTCTCCGGGACCCATCATCCAATTTTCTAAATTCTTGCTGCGTTTTACTGGGGTTGGAGTGGCCGTTCCAAACACACTCAGCATTTTGTCACACTGTCATGTCTGGCAAAACAAACTGTTGCCACACAAAGAAGAAGTCCAATTCCAACTGTCGTCTGCGAGCAAGCCAATTTGGTAATCGGCTCGGTTCACTTCCTTCTTGGTTTGAATTTTGAAGTGTTCAGCTTCCTGCACGACGTAGGCCGACGCGTCCTGGCACCGACCGCTTCCCGAATCGTCAGAGGATCGGATGGAAACACGTTGTCGGAGTGTGCCGTCGATTTCGCGTCCGCTTTCTGTCTCAGTTGCGCTTTTAGCCGCAGGTCGGAACAAATGGCGCTTAAAATAGCAGCACGCTGATCGCCGGTGAACGCATTCCTGTCTTTCACCCACGCTCGACACACACGTGCCCACGCACACACATACACACACACACACACACAACTGGCCCCAAGGTTAGGTACACGTACAGTGTACCTGCATACAAAAAGACAAAGTAAACATTTTGTGTTATTTCTAGTCGTTCTGATTGTTGGTATTGTGCAAGGTGGCTGTTGTCATGCAAAACTGACAAGGAGCGATGACAAAGTATTTGTGCCGCACGTCTCCGTTGACCAATCGGAATCCAAGCGTGCCAGAGGAGGGAACGTACTCGTCAAATGGACGCGACGTGAATTGGGCTCAAGCGTCGTTCGAAGGCTGAAACACTTCACACTATATTCACCCTTAGATGAGTGTGGAGTCCTTTTTTTTTTTTTAATGGGACCGTGCTAACAGTTTCCAAGAAGGCGCTTGCAACAGCTCGATTAATCAATGTGAAAGAAATTGGATAGAAACAGTTATTATGAGGATTTTGTTGGCCCGCATTCACAGAGATGGCAAAAGCACTTACACACACCGTACTCAAGTAGAAGTACAGACGCTTGTGTGAAAACAGACTCTGGTAAAAGTAGAGATTAGACGTCGAACGCCAGACGGTGGTGATTTTCAGGATGGCACAAGTCAACTTCTTCGTCATTCTCGAGTTGAAAACATCAAACAATTCCCTTCAATAGGGCCACGGATGGGGAGCACAAGCAAAAAAAAAAAAAATACACAAGTGCGGTACAGGCGCCACGGAAATCGACTCGAGTACAGTAACAAAGTATTTGTATTTAGAATTCCCCGTTTAATTTTTGGTTAAGGTGTATTTTTTTTCCAGTTATTATCATGAGCTAATTTACAATGTTTTTGTGAGTGCGTTCACAGTGTTAGCAACACATTGGGAACGTGTTGTTTTGATAGCAGTGATACATATATACATATATATATATATATATATATATATTTTTTTTTTTTTTTTTTCTTCCCACGCAATTTAATGAAGGAGGGAAATTATTTTGTGTGCAGTTTTTTTTCTTCATTGTACCAAGTTATGAAAACATGGTAGCCTGTTGTATCCAATTGACATAAATCCTATTTTTTACTTCTGTACTTTTGAAGTCTACTTGTTCTTTTTTTTTTTTAAGAGTAGTGGAGAGTCGAAGTATTTTTTGCCACCTCAGCAAAATTGCAGTAGTTGGGCCTCATTTGTGAAGTCCGTCATTACCATATTTCCATCGTTCGCGTGGGTGTTTTCATGTCCCCTGTCACCTGAGAGTGGGACACATTTCCCACAGTCCGTGAACGCATCACGGCGGTGAGGCTCTCGCCGTGCGTGGCTTCCCTCGCGCGCACACGCACGCGCGCACGCACACACACGAGCACATCTGGTGTGAAGTGTGAACGTCTTTGACCATTATTTCTGTACTTTGACGCTTGATGATAACGTTTTCACTGTGACGTGGACTTATTTTTATTTTTTTTCCTCCGACACGCGCCACTGGAAAAGTAATAGAAAAAAAGGGGCAATTTCATTTTTTTTTTTTTTTTTGGCTTCAAGTTGGTTCGAGGATTTTTTGTGTGTGTATTTATTATGTCCGAGTGCGATGACGTCTAAACGGACGTCGGCCACGCTGAAGCTGCGGCGGTCCTTTAGCGAGCAGCTGCGGAACTCCACGTCCAAAGCTTGGGACTTCATCTGGAGGAATGTCCGCGAGCGGCGGCTGGCAGGTCAGTGGAACCCCCGCGCGAGGCGCGGCGAGGCGCCCCGAGCCCGGCTTCACGCCTTCCAGCTGCACCCCTAACTCTGGAAGGTTGCAAAAAAAAATTTTTTTTTGTTAAATTAATAAATTCAAGATTAGATATAAATATTATGCACGTATTTACGTTTGATTTAGGGCACCGCAGATTGGTATCATACGAGAGAAAGTCTTTTTTTTTTTTTTTTTTTTTTTTCATAAAACATTTGTATTGGGAGAAAATCAGCAAGTATAGGAACATTATTTTCCATGTCTCACATTTTGTATGCGACCGACATTTTATATGATTTTATATGTTCACGCCTTTTGCTAACTTTTGAGTTTTTGTTTTGTACTCGTGCAAGTGCAGGCCGGACTTGCCCGCACGGTGGCGCCAGTGAGTTGTCTCTGCTTTGGAACGTGTCAGACAGAAGTAATGAAGTGCTGTGTCTGGATTTTCCAATGTAACCTTCAGTCAAGCGTTCAAAAACTAAAACTTAAAAAAAAAAAAAAAAAAAAAGGAGCATGTTTGTGCTATTTTAAAATGTCAATTTATTCATTTTCTTCCTTGGCAGCAGAGTGACCTAGTGGTTGGCACATCTGCCTCACGGTCAAGGGTTCTGAGTTCGACTCTCATCTGTGGCTTTCCTCTTTGGAGTTTTCATGTTGTGTCATTGGTTTTCACTGGGTACTTTAGTCTAACTAAAGACTCTAAATTCCCCATATGTGGGAGTGTGAATGGTCATTTGCTTGTATATGTGCCCGTCGGTGACCAATCCAGGGTGGAGCCTGACCGTAATGAGGGCGCAAACTATTGGGAAAGTGTTTTACTTTCCTCCCATTTGAAACCTACATGCAGTTTTGCAGTGCTGCTGTTTCCTTTTTTGCTCTTATTTTTCTAATTGCAGACACACGTGGACTCCAAAAGTGCGAGTCGCTCTATTCATATCTCGCAGTGTGTTGCAATCGCCCGTGTAGTAACGCACACGTGAACGTGAGGCTTCTTCACGTGGGAACGGCACACTAGGAGGAGATGAAGTCATGCTAATGGAGTCCAGATGCCGCATACGACGGCTCTCAAAATTTCGGGTCCAGGGACCCCTGACGGGGGAGAAACGTTGCCAGGGACGCTAAGTCAGTTTCGTGTGCACTCCTAAATGCCGTAGGAATGAAAAATGTCGCCTATTTTGGAGAACAAAGTTGTCATGTTAGAGAAAAAAAAGAAAGGTCGTGAGAACAAAGTTGTTTTGGGAGGGGAAAAGAAGCATCATCTTTACAAGAACAACGATAAAAAAAAAAAAAAGTCAAAATAAAGTCATAATATTATGATATTAAAGTTTAACCAGGAAAAAAGAGTCATATTTTAAAGAGGGTGAATTTCAAAATTCAACTTTATTCTCAGAATATTATGCCCTTTGTGAATAAAAGACACCTTTATTCTCCAAAAATGCAAGACTATATTCATGTAATAAAAAATGTTCATACGCCACACCACAGGATCATCACTCGGCATGATTTTTGTCGACACATCCAACGATTGGGCTTTTGCGGACTCGGATCGGAAGGGAGAAGAAATGCTGGAATCGGTATTTCCGCACCACGACACCACACACCACCAAGACAATCGCTGAGGCTACGTTCACGCTGCAGGGTGTGATACCCAATTCAGATTCTGGTCAACGCGTTCGAGTTGGAAATGGCGTCCGTCCGTCCGTGAAGTGCCCAAACCACGACGTGACGTGGCGCAGTGTCTTTACGGAAGTCAACGCGTCGATCTCAGTCCTGACGCACTTGTGGCAATTTCAAGGATTTTGTGCAACCGGAGCCAACATTTTGTGTTCACCACTGCCTGTTTTCTGCCCCTTCGTCCGCCATCGTTTCGTCAAACAATTACCACGGTTTTTCGCTTTTTGACGACGTAGCGGTCGGATGAAGTTGCATCGGCTACGTGTCCGATTTCTATCCACGTACGAAAGAAGCCTGGGTCGGATTTGGAAAAAATCGAAATAGTACGGTTAACGTTGACATTAAAAAAAAAAATCCCATACACGTCACATACGGGCAAAAATACAACCAAATCTGAATTGACCTGCGTTGTTAACATAGCCTTGGATCAATGCTCAAATTCGGCGCCATTATCGTTGTGCGTACACCACACATGCGATAATGTGGCCAAATAGTCAAATGTGTCCCGATTCTCGGCCTCGCCTGTATCAATGTGTAGCGAGTGGCGGGAACGTGGTCGACGACACGTTTGTGCGAATTGAATGGATTCCCTCTGAGCTGCCAGCCACGGTGATTCATGCGCTGCGAGGTCAAGCAGCTGCGCGCGGAACGCCAGGTAGCGGCAGCTTAGCGTGCCGGGACGTGTTTGACTACGGCCGAGACTCAAATGGCGTCTTCAAACTTGGGACTCAAGATTTTAGCTCGTACAAAGTCTGACATTTGCCCAATAGTGTGTTGGAAATCTGAAATAATGTTCTCGCGTTCATGTGATATGATATCTCAAAAGCACGGCGGGCACAGTGCCGCAGCGGGCATATTTGAATGAAGCTTACATTGCAGCCCATCAGCTTTGGCGCCGTGCATCGCTACGTTCGTATATGAAATACATACACAGTGAACCAGAAAACCCAGCAAAAATCTGCAATTGACGCCCCCCAAAAGGTTTATACCATCATTTATTTACCCAAAGATTTCACAAGATGGCAGCAAAGGACTACTTTTGTCCAAATGCCAGTTCGTTGACCCCAAAATGCCACCAGATGGCGACAAGGCAATACAGTTCATAAGCAGTGCGGTGGTGCTTTCACTTGCAAGTTGACCACGCTCCTAACGCATCTCTCCCCATTCAATTGCACGCAAATACTTTTCATCCATTCCAGATCCACAATGTGCTCCTCCTGGTGTGCATGCCTTGGCCACCAGGGGGCAGCATAATGCGGACACTCAAACATAGGCTGCGAAGAGTTTCACAACTGACTCAGTAAGCTGCAGTAATATTATTTGCAGAGGATAAAGAATATATGCCCGTGGGTTTTGTCTGTCACGTGTTGCTGCACCCTATGTGTTCAAAAATCAGTTGCTGCTAATGTTATTAGCTTGTCTGTTGCGTTTTGCATTGAGTGTTACCATGAAGCTACAAATACGCAATGTGTCATTCTCTTTGTTTCATTTTTACTTTGACAGTAAACTTCAGCTGGGAGTGGCAAAAAAAACAAACATCTTAAAGCCTTTTTTTTTTTTTTTTTCAATGAATAATTCACTATCTGCCAAACTACTAGTGAGTTTTCTGCCCGTATGATTATCTCAATTTTTTTGCTTGCAAGTCAAAGCAAAAAAAGTGGCCGAGCAAAGGTTCATACCTCAAAAAGCTTGTTGGTCAAGTCACTCGTAAATCGAGGTACGACTGTACTATCATTTCTTCAATGCGTACAGCATATTGCATATGACCTTCTATCTTTCGTCGAGCACCTACTGTACTTTCCCGCGACCATCATTTCATTATTTGAAGGCGATATCACCCGGGCTCGGTTCCCGCATGTCATTTCTGGTCGGTTATGAGCTCGCGGTAGATTCGGTAAGAAGATATGCACAATGCGGCGTTGGAATGCGTGCGTCTAGACGTCTAGCGAGGAAGTAAACACTTGGAGTGGAGTCCACGGGGGGGAGCAGGATTATGACCCATGCCAACCAACATGCCGCCACTCATTTTGGTTTTTTCTTACCTTGTGAAATGATTCTATGAATGAAGACAGGTGTTTGTGCCCCACCCGAAGCCATCGCCCCACCGCTTAAAAAAGCAACTCCACCTGAGTGTGGGGCTTGGGTTAATCCCGGGAGACATTTATAAAAACCTCTGAAGTGTGCTGCTGAATTGTGCGCTTTGTGAGTTTAAGCCGAAGTGGATTTATTGGGTTTTTTTTGTTTTTTTTTGGGGGGGGTTGTTTTGTATAGACAGGGGCTGTGTGTTTAATGTGGTTATATGGCGCCACGCTGCAACTGCCACTATGACACAGGCGGGACTGTGCAGCGCAAAGCAGCGCCGTCACTGCGAGCGTGGCCCGCACCCTGACGAGGACCGGGCATGTCCGGATGTGGACTTTAATCCAGGTGTGCGGAGACTGTTGTTGTTCGGTGGTAAAACAGAGAAAGGCAGAGTTTCTACTAAGGGCCTGAGCATGTGGTGCCGAGGTCGGAAATGCGAAAGTTGAAAAAGCCAGTTTCACTTGGCAATGTCAAATTTGGAAGGCGTTGTTCAGATCAACACGAAGGTGCTTTTGGTAAAATGCATTTTTAATGAATGTTTGCAATTCAGCTTTGAAGAAATCGTGGATTTTTTTTCAGTATGTATTTTTGGCGCCATCTGGTGGCATGTTGATGCTAAGGAACTGTTCTAGTGAGTTGAGGAGCTTGATTTCGATACAAGAAGTCCTTTGTCGCGGTAATTACAGTACAATAAAGCTTTTACGTCAGGGGCGTCAATTGCTTTTTTGCAGGGTTCACTGTACAGGGACTACAAGTGTAGCAGTAGGGTTGAATTTTCCCTTTGTGGGAAGACTTGCTTTCGCCATCTTGTACTTGTGCGTGTCCCAGCTGAAATTCCTGTTACCTCCATGGGGTGCTGACAATTTGTGGAGACCTGCCGAGAGGCCTTCCTGAGGGTGTTGTTGTTGCTGCTGCCCAAATTAGCATTCTCCACCCAGCAAAACTACCTCTTATTCGGTCACTTCCTGGGCCTGGCCTGACTCTGCGTGTTCAGCCACACTGGCCGAGTTGTTCTGGAGCGGGGCGGATCCCACATAAAAAAAAAAAAAAAAAAAACACAAGAACTATTTTTATAAGTGCTCCTGCACCCGACCGCGCTCCTTGCTCACTCGTTCGGCATTCCGGCGGTATTTATATTTCCCTCCCGTGCTGACGAGCCTTCACACAGACTCTGGATTCAGCTCTGCAAGGTAGGCAGGACTCCCGCTGCCTCCCCGCCATTGGCCAGCCCTCAGGTCACGTGGCCACTCCCCCCCCCCCCCCCCCCCCCCCCCCCCCGACCTCTGTGCCGTCCCGCTCGGCTCACTCTAGGATTTTTGCACCTCTGTGTGAAGTTTTCTCTGTGGGGGTACCAGGCACTCTTGTGTTCAGCTCAGCATTTTTTTTTTGCCCCCTTGGAAAATGTTTAGAGAACTCCCGGAGTCCTCGGGCAGCGAGTGTCTGGGTAGCATGACCCCGGAGAGCCGGGACATCTACCTGAGGATGGACCACCGTCGTAGGCGCTCCGGCTACAGGCTGGGACGGATCATTGCCAGGCAGCAGCTCCTCCAGAGGATAGCCGGAGGTAGGGGGGTCGTGGGAGGAAAGCCTCAGTGGAGGGAATGCTGGGAATTGGTAAATTGGTCCCAGATGGCAAAAGCTGGCCGACTCTTTTGACTATTGTCACGTTTCGATTTGAGTCATTTGTTCTGCTTAAGCCCCGGTGGTATCTGTAGAGCGCTTTCAATTGAACTGCAGATTCAAGAAGTCTTTCCTGTCATGTGGACGATATTAAACATATGATTTAGAGCATTATACAACTTCAGTCGTTGCAGTTCCACTTACGCCCTGTAGGCGTCGTTATCCTGCTTCCAAGCCGTTGCCGACTGTCAAAACAAATCAAGAAGAAGAAGGCGTTTCTGTGTCTGCGGACCAGGAATCTCATGCTGATAGCATGACACATGACAATATTAACAACAAAAGCGCACGTCTATTACATCTGTGGAATTCAACTTGACAACTAAGTCATTCAAATACAATTTATACATACAACAGTCATTGCCGTTCCATTTTTTTTTACTCCACCCGAGCGGCAGCCCAAGTTGGGGCACTCGTAAATCAAGATAGCGCTCAACTTGCACGAAACCTGGTTAGGAGGCAGAACGCCTTCCATTTTAGAGTTCCGTGTTCATTTCCCTAAATTCCCCCCAATTCTCATCCATTCCCATGAAAAATGTCCAACTTTAAAAATGATTTGCAAGCCTAGCCAGAACGGCTAATGCTAAAAACAATGCCGTGTGCTGCAAAATGATAACGGATAACGGATTTAATTCGTCTTAATTCTTAGAGTGAGGAGGGAGCAAGGGAAGGAATGAGGAGTGAGTCATTGTTGTGTTCCTTTCCACATCAGCTGATTGTCTCCGTCAAAAGGTCGCCTCCAGTCTAGCGTGCTGACGTGGGTGTGTGCGCGCGCGCGCGTGCGTGCCGACAAACTTGACCTTCAGCCAACAACAGGGTGTGTTCCGGGTGCAGTAAATAATTCCTATTGACTGACAATAGGGAGGCAGATAAGTCGGCGTTATGTAACAAGGTGGGAAGCCACGGCCTGTAAACACTGATGAGATCTCGCTGACAGTTTTACGAGGTTGGCGGCACTCGATCCGACGTGGCTTTACTTGCGTGTCTCTTTCCGTTCACCTGGAGATTTATGGAGGTAAACGGGGAGAAATGTTTGCTTACTAATTGAGAACGGCCAACGTTCTTCGTCCCACTGTTATGAGCGACCTCACTCTGGGAAGGGTTTACCAACGATATGGACACTCACTCATATTCAACATTTATCTGTTATTGCGTGGACTATTTTGGATTATTTCAACTTCTGCTCATTTCTGTTGTGCAAGATGGACAAGGAGGTGGTTATCATGCAAAACTGGCAAGAGGAGCGATGGCATTAATTGTACGTCACTACGTTGTGCTCATGCATGTCCCCGTGCGTGATGAAGCGTGCCATTGACGTCTTCATTTTTACTGTATGGATTATTGGTAGTGCTGTGTTTCCGTTTATTTCTATTGTGCAAGGTGGCTGTTCTGATGAATAACCAGTGAGAGGAGCCATCGCATAACCATGACACGTACAATGAACTGATCATGTGTGACCAACCTTACCGTATCGACTGTGGAATATTTCTATTTGTTCTGTTTATTTTTCTGGGCAAGTTCGCGGTACCGATTCATGACTTAATGGCAAGAAGATGGATGGCATAGTAATATGACACGTACACTGCGTGCGTATGTGCCAGCACGATGGACTGCTTTATGACTCTGTGAATTTATCAGCTGTGCTCCATCTTTTTTGGACTGTAGATTATTTCTAGTTGATGGCTTTATTTCTATTGTGCAAGGTGGCACAATTAAATTAAGCATGAAACTGACCATACCTTGACCTTTTTCAACTATGGATGGTTTCTCTTCGTTCGGTTTATTTCTATTGTGCAAGGAGGCCTCACCCTATTATGAGTAACCAGCCAGAGAAGCCGTCGTATAATCCTATACTGTACATTGTGTGCGTATGTGCCCTCACGGTGGACTATTTGATGACTCTGTGGATTGAGCAACTGTGGTGTAGCGTTTTTTTGGACTCTGGGTTATTTTTCAATTGTTCCGGTGATTTCTACTGTGCAAAGATGACGGTTATCATGACTAAGTGGCAAGAAGAGTGATCGCATTAGTCGTGGAATGTACACAAGCAGTGCTTATGTGGTTTAAATGTCCCCTACAATGGAGTTTTTTGGACTGTGGATTGTTTTTCTCTTTGATTTCTATTGTGCATGAAGGCCAGTTATCATGGCTTAAAGCTGCCAAGGGGGACGAATAGCTCCACATTTGTCTGACGTTTCTATATCCCGCCAGTGAAACATGTCCCGGTATTTCAGTCCGAATGGCAGCATTCTTTCCCAGTCATGCTCAGCAGCTCTGGTGAGTCAGGCGCCTCACGCGTATCGCCGCCATGTTGCTTTTTGATGGGAAGATGTTGCCATCTGAGATTTTCGAAGCACGTGCCGTCACGTGAACCTCAAACTCTTGACGGATGACAGCCGTCTGGTTTTGACAGCAAACCCGCAATTTAGGGTCCACTCTGAAGTGGTTTCTGTTATCTAAAGTTGTGTCCGTTTCCCTTTTCTCCTTGCTAATTGATTGTAAGCTTTGTCAAAAAGAAAAAAAAAACCTTGTTAATTACATTTTGTACTTTGATGCAGTGATTCCAAACCAGTGTTACGTCATCACTTCATTGGTTCGAGGATTCATGATGCATGTGTAGCTGCCTGGTCCACCTCTGGGTTGATTTATGCTAGTATCTGTGCTAATGCTACGATGACGTGTCTTGCGGTGCATACACGTCATTTTTTAAACCAAAAAAAAAAGTTGTGGATTATAGCTTTAAGCTGCCGACGTTATTGGTAGAAGAGCTTCTTGTGTTGTTCAGTGCTAGCGTCTGTGCTAACGCTACGATCTAGAGTTGTGTGCAGTGCTTGCATGTGCACTGTGCTTAGGGTCCACTAGACGGCATAGCTGTGAGGGAAGTGCTTTAGTAAACGCAGTGACTATTCCTCACTGTGACTTTAATGATGTATTTTCACTGTTTTGTAACAATGGTATCTGTTGTTTCAAACTTTTTAAAATCATTTCAAAATGGTTTAATGGGAATCTTTCAAATAAAATAACCAAACTGCAATTGAAGAATGTTTTGCTACGCCGCTAACCGAAAGTGTGGCTGCCCTTTCTTTGTTTCTTGGGGAAATATCTGATTTACAGAGTGAACGTCTGCCATATAAAGTGTAGCAAAGTTAACTTTTGCTAACGTTTTCAATATATTTCATAACTCTCTCCTGTGGTCGTGTTTTTATCGGTACGCATTCTCAAGTGCAACATTTACGCAATTTTCAGCGCCCCAAATAATGATTGCTGTTATCCGTAATACTCGAATAGCGGTGTTTTGGCCTCCCGCCGATCATATCTCGGCCCCTTTCGCTCGGCCTCACCTGGCCGGAGATAACAGCGAGTATTTTAAGAGAGTGACTGCAGCACCGTGTAAAGTTATGGCGCATAGATCTGCATAAATAGCGGCGGCGGCGGCGGCTCCTGCATTCCAGCCTGCTGTTGACACAGCAGGTTGAAAGTGAGTGAGTGGTGAGAAGGTGTGGGGGGGGGGGGGGGGGGGGGCACTTTGCCCCCCGAACCCCCACCCCCGAATTCCAGCCAAGCATGTGAGGTCTGCATTTCTGACATAAAAATAAAGATAGTGTATGCATTTCAGCACGTTGAGCTGCAGGACAGCTGTGGCGTAACCAGTGCTGAAGTACAAAGAACACAGATTTGAAAAAAACAGATATCTGTACTTTCGTAAAAGTGGCTTGTTACTTTTTTCGACCTCCACGGATGATGACATGAGGTTAGAAAAAACAAAACAAAAAAGAAGGGAGGCTGGTGTGTTGGGGAACGGGAATGTTTCCACGCTTTTCATTTCCTGGAAACCTTACTTTGTGTTTTCAGAGTCGATTGCGCAGTTTCATGTTAAAAAAGGGCCGCCTGTGTTTGTCTGGAGTCGGACTGCCTCGGTCCGGGTGACAAAAATCTGTTCACACGCACAACAAACGACTGCTTCACTCATCAGTCACTGCTTTTATCGAGTTCTGGACCTTTTGTGCATCATATGCTATGAGTAAATATGTAACTACTGTGTATCACTTTGTACAGTTTGTTGTATATGTGTTTATTTGGATTGCCAGGTTGCCGTTGCAAATGAGAATCTGTTCTGAATTGCCTTAACTGGACAAATGAAGATGAACTCAATCAACCATTCTATTTGACCTACTGTAAAAATACACCTGCACAGGCCGTTCAAGGAATTCCTCGCTGAGAGTGTCAATGAGTACGATCATCTTTGCAGAGGCGGATTTTCTTTCGTATTGTAACACATTGCAATGTGTACCTAATGAACTGTCTCAGAATTTTGTTGCATCAGGATATTGCAGCACTTTTGAAACACCCCGCTTTTCCTCACCGGGCTTCGTACAAATATTCGCAATTCACGATTCCAAAAGTTCTTATTAGTTATTTGTTTCCCCCGCGGAACCGATGCCGAATCTTACCTCGTAGCAGTTTTGATCACTTTCTGAAACAGCCCAAGGTGCCCTGTCTGAATTGGAAAATGTCAAGGAAGTAAGTTGAAGTGATACATCTCCACGGAGAGACAAGCTGTGTGTCGGGGAGGAGCTAAGTTTAGCCTGGGTTGTTAGTTTATGGGGAGTCTTCACCACATTTTTTTTCCTGTAAGTTTTTGTAATTCTATTACTCTATATTCTATTATTACATTACTTTCAATCATAACAATAAACAGTCTGCTTAAACTAATACCACACAAAAACAATGACTCGTTTATTTTTGGTTATCCTTGGGATTTAGATGAAGACCAGAAGACATTTTATGACCAATTTATGCAGAAATTTGCGAAATTCCAGAATGTTCACCTACTTTCTCTTGCCACCGTACAGTGAACCAACCAAGGCCTGCCTCAAATTGCGAATATCTGCGAGTCATTTACGCCGACCCAAAAAGGTTTAAAATTGCCTGACGGCAAAATACTTTTTTTCCCCCTGAGACTAAGCTATGACGTGACTAAAGGAAGTTCCTCCCCTCACTCCAACATAGTCCCTTGGCACCAAGATGGCACAAAAGCAATATTTTTATATTAGACATGGCTTAGTCGCAGATTTTTGCTTATCCCCATCCTTGGCGAATATGTTTGATTGTTTGATTGTTTGGCCTTGCCGGACGTCGACTCTGTGTCCAATTTGAGAAGCACTTGAGCGCGATAAGCGTTCGAGCAAATTTGGAGCCCAATTTGTGTCCTTGTGCTGACAAGTGTTTGGAACGCTCTCGTCCGCCTCTCAAGAATTTCCCCTCAATGGCGCACTGGCATGCGACCCAAATACTGTAACTCGGAGCCCAGCGACGAGGCAGCGTTGTTGTTGTTTGCTGGCTTCACAAGAGCCTATTTCATCTTTTATTCATGAACGGGGAGCTTTATGCGCTCGTCGTTGTGATGCAGATTTTTTTTGTGTGCCGCTTTCTGAGGGGTAGTAAATAGTGACTGGGGGTCAAAATAGAAGAAGCCATTTTGACAACGTGATTAGCTTGTGTGCGTACATCCGCCGCCGCGGTCTCCGCACTTCAAATGCATGCGCCTGTGTTTTGTGCGCCCCCGGGGATGTAAATTTGACTTCACGCCAACGAAGAAAGTTGGTCCCAGCGACCTTAAGGATTTTCTCCCCGCGTGTTTGAGAGGGTTTTGATCACCACTAACCCTCAAGAGAAAACATATGAACAAAGGCAGCGCTTCTCAAACTTTGTACACAAAATAGTACCTCAAAAAACACTAAGCTCTCCAAGTACCACCATCATAAACAACATTCAAATTTGGTAGTGTCGTAGGTGTAAGTGGTCCTCGAAAACGATACGGAAGTTTTCCTTCCTAAAAAGTATGTTTAAAATGACTGCAAGCATCTGGAAATGTATGCACTTCGCATTACCATTAACACTGCGCTTATATTTAGGAACATTGAAAAAAACTGTGAGAAGGCTGTGGCTCGGTTGGGACATCCGGTCGTCCAGTGAAGGGTCGGCGGTTCGAATCCCGGCTCCGACCGCCCGCTGTCAAATCGTTCCTGGGCAAGACACGGAACCCTGAGTTGCTCCCAGTAGGCCTGGCATGGCCTGGCATGGCCTGGCATGGCCTTGCAGGGCAGCAGCTGCCCATTAGCGTGCGATTGCTCGCGGGAATGCGAGCCCATTCCCTGAATTGAACAAATCAACTTGGCCAACTTAGTTTTTAGCCAGACAGGGTGGGCGAATAATTGTGATTACAGTGATTACAGTGTTTTTTTTGGGGGTTTTTTCGGTCCTATAACCCACAAATAGCAGGAGTTGGCTGTAATAGCTGTCGACTGACAGGTACGTGAGAAGTCACATTATACTGTACGCTAATATAAATAAAGCATTCATTTGTTGAGGTAATAATGCCAAACTTGAGGGATTAGCCTAAAACCCAAGACGGTCTGAATACCTCTCCATCGGCAAATGCCGTTTTATTGCACTTTCAATCCATTGGTCTGTCCTGACGCAGAGATGGAGGCATGTACTTCATCTCCGTGGCATAAAGCTGCGTAAATCCTCTCCCCTTCTATTGATTCATGGCTCGGGCCTCCAGGGGGCAGCCCGAGTTCAGTCCTGCACTTGGTGCAGGAGCAGTCTGGCTAATCATTGACTTTGAGTGCACATTTCACAAATGCCCAAGTCTGCACTGTAACAGGAACGTACGGTCACACATTAACTGGAACGCAATCATGGTGGGAAAAAAAGTAGTCCATTTGGAATTTGGCCATTCCAAAGATGAGGAAATATTGCAGTTACTGACCTACCTGTTATTTTGCTTATCTCCAGTGGCGGGCAGTAACTAAATACACAACTTTGCTACTGTTCTTACAGTGTTTATTTTTCTCACAACTTTTGACTTTTACTCCCGACATTTGACAACAGATCTCAGTACTTCCTACGCCTTACTTTGACAAAATAGGCACGTTACTTTTTACAACCTCCACATGTAATAACAGTGTAAAAAAAAAAGATGTACAGTAAAAAAAGATATGATAATTGACGTCTTGGGAACAATATTTTTACTTTCTACTTTTGTATGTAAGTATATTTTAGAGTCTGTACATTTGTACCTTTATTTAAAGTAAGTAAAATATGAGCGAGAATGGCAAAAAAAAAAAAAAAGCAAAAAATAAAATGCAAAAAAATGTGTCACAAAATATTTGTAATTCTTTCCATTCTATTTTATAAAATAGTAGTTAATTTATAAATCAGTTTAAATGTTCCATCCATCCATCCCTTTCCATCCGCTTCTCCTCACGCGGGTCGCGGGCGTGCTGGAGCCTATCCCAGCTATCGTCCAATCAAGTGAAAAGAAGGTGTTGGCGTTTGGGGGGTGGGGGGGCTGGAATGGATTCATGGCATTTGCGTTCATCTCAATGGCGAAGGTTATTTGGGGTTTTTTGGTTTTTGTTTTGTTGTTTTTCAACATTCCAAATTGAATTGAAGGTCGATTTGAGACACGAGTGATTCGATTTACAAGCATGGTCATGAACAAATGAGACTTGTAAGTCAAGGCAGCGTAAATGTGCCCCCGTGTGGTAGAGATGAACATTGCAACACGTGAGCCGCGTTCCCCTCGCGCCGTTTCGTTAATGACGGCTTTTTACGATGGCGTTCCCGAGAGGGCTTTCTCACGGTGGGGGCCCTTGTTCTGATGTCGCCAGCCCCCACCCCCATCTCCGGCTCCCCTCTGACTCTTGCCGAAAGAGCGAGGCGACCCCACGCTGTCCCCTCTGGGACTGGGTCCAAATGTGATGGACCTAATGGAGAGGAGGTTCTTTTTTTGGACTTGCCCCCCCCCCTACTTGTATGTTCGAAAGGGGTGGGGAGGGGGGGGGGGCAGTCTAATTCGTTCCGTGACCATACTCTTGTATTTCAAATGAACTTTCCCAGTTGAAATCAATTAATTCTATTTTTTTAGTTAGAAAAATACAGTATTGTTCTGTAAAAAAAAAAAAAAACACACATGCAGTAATAACATAATTAAATAGAATATAAAGGATAACATATTTGTACTTAATTGGTTTTATTCATTTTATTTGAACTTAATCTACTTTTTTTTGTTAAGCTTTCCTCGCTCTTCACGTGTTCACGGACAGAGTTCTGCAACTTTGAAATGATTTCAACGCTTGCGTTGAGTACATCGTAGAACGACCGCGCTCATACTGCTTTGCCAATTTGACGACACGCACACCTGGCGGAAGGGTTTCTAGGATTTCAAGCTTTAATCCAGTATATGCATAACCGACTTCCAGTTCAGTGACTGGCGAAGCGGACTGGATCAAAACAACGGGAGACGCTAAACCTCTGCAATGTCTTTTTCTTTTTAACACAAGATGTCGCCACAGAGCAACCAATGACGACAGTATTCGATCTTGAGGCTGCGTTCATGTTTACATATATCATATAATATTAGTAGAAATAAATTAATTATGTTTATTTAACTTTTGTCCGAAGACACCAGCCATGAAGAAAACAATTTCCGTACGTTCGGCTTCAAACGATCATGAAATCGAATCGTGGTCCTGCTCGTACTCGTAGCACGGACAGGACGTCCGCCATCTTGTTTTCCGAGTTTGGTCCCAGGACGATTCAATGGACGTCATCCACTTCTTCTTGTCACTCACGTTGTTAGGACTTACGGTCCAAAATAAAGGCAAAATATAAATACCTGTACTTTCACTGCGAGGGTAAAAACGTGAACTGACAGTGCGTGTTGTGAAGCTTGCTGCCGCCATCTAGTGGCGACGTTTCTAAAGCAGACTCATACGTCAAATTTGGGGTCGCACCGATAAACCAAAAACCAAACAAACAAGCGATGGCCTGCTCTCGCGCTCCCCCGTCAAGATACCACAGTAGCGAATTTTTGGAAGCTCTGCTGAACAAAGGGCATTGCTGTGAATTCACGGATGTGTTATTCGGCTGTCTCGGAACAGCAAATGACAGTGTTTGTGCGGGCTATCAAAGGGAGGGAGGAGGGGAGCGCAGACGCAAAAGCGTGTCATTACGAGCGTTTCGCCACTTCTTTACAGTAGGTAACGTGCGTGGGGACATCGCGATCACACTCAGTAACTTGATGTTGCTCGGTCAAGACACTCACTGGGCCACACACAGCAAGTGAGCTCGAGCCCACTCGATGCTTCGAGTCCAGTGCGTTCGGCTCGCGCTTTGCGTTGTTCGCTCTTGACTCCAAGAATGATTTGTGCTAGCCTAAATTTTGTTTGACTTGAAAATACCCACACAAGTCTATCTAAGGCCTATTATTCAGTTGTTATTAGTTAATTTTTCATTGTTTGTTTGTTTTTTTTGTTAGTTATTTCTTAATGTTAGCAAAGCTGTGGGAACACTTTGTTTCGATAGCATAATAGCCAGAGCTAACGCTAGCTAGCGGTTGTGACTGTAACATGATTTCTCTTCTTAGTCCTATGCAAGGTAATAAAAGTTTTGTGTCCATACACTTGGTCTTGTGCCAATTTATCAAAACATGTATTGTATGTAATACAATACATATTTTTCACCAAATAGCTTCGGAGTGGTTCCGCAGGGAAAAAAAACCAAAAATAGAACACGATTAAGTGACTAGCCAACTGCGACGAGGTGAGGTCACTGTACCCTTTGTTATGGCGCGTGTGGGTTTAAAATGTGTAAAATATGTAAGTAATGCGACTAGTAATTAGCCGTCGGACACTCGAGCTGCACATAATGGTCTCTGTGAAGGCGTCGAGGCATTTGGTTGCTAAAACACCAGAGTCATTCCTCGTCCGGCCTTCCTCGTACACACGTTTTCAAATTGCAGCTTAACCGGAATGCTGCATTCGATGCCATTCGCAGTAAACCCCCCACAAGGCAGAGGGATCTTTACAATGGACAATGGCTCGTTGGGAAAAACATGACACAGTGAGCCACTGTCTCGCTGGCAGTGCGTATTCCACCTCCACCGAGTTATTTATTCATCTGTGGACAAAAGACAATAGTGAAAAAGGAACGCAGCGATAAGGCCGCAAAGATCAACAACACCCGCTCGGATCAGTCTGCGCGGAGGGGTCTCCGGCGGAATCCGCAAAATCCCTACTTGGTGTTTTTGATCACAAATCCTTCACAAAGATCTCTGAGATGGCGAACTGAGTCACATGACCACGTTTGTCCCAGAAACGGATTTTGGGGGATCAGCCGCTGTCGTCTCCTACTTCGCTCTCCAGGTCACAAGTGGAGTTTTCCAGTCAAAAGATGTCGAATTAGAGTTTCAGGCCAAGGTGAGCGTTTCAAAGATGGGCTTCCAGCAAGTAGGCTTTTTGAGCCACGTTTCGGATTTCAAATTCAGGTTTCAAATTAGGGTCAGGGTTTCAAAGTTGGGTTTCAAGTCAATATTTCAAAGTGGGGTAGCATATTAAGCTAGGATGAAGCTTTCAGATTTGGCTTTGAAGCTATTGTTGGGGTTTCAAGCTAGGTTTAGGAATTCAAACAAGCTGAGAATTTCAAATGTGGGTCAGGGTTTCAAACCTGGGCTAGAGTTTCAAGCCAGGTTCAAGGTTTGGAAGTTTAGAGTTTCAAATTGGGGTTTCAAATCGCATTCGGTGGTTCAAACAAAAGTTAGGGTTTTAAAGTCCGGTTTCAAACAAGTGTTATTCTATCAAATTTGGGTTTCAATTTAGGGTCAGGGTTTGAGAGTTGGGTTTCAAGCATTGTTTCAAGCAAACAAGCATTTGGGTTTTGAGTCAGTTTAGGTTCAGGTTTCCAAATCAGAGTTTCACGCCAGGTATTGGCTTTAAAGATTAGGGTTTCAAAGTTTCAAAGTAAGGTTTCATACCAAATGTGACATGAGAAGCAGGGGAAGACACTAACAACCCAGGCTAAACTTAGCTCCTCCCCTGACATACAAAGCTTGTCTCTCAGTCAAGAGCAATCACTTCAACATACTTCCTTAACACCAATTGCTTAACTACTTTCCTTTTAAGACAGGGCATCTCAGCGCATTTCAGAAAGCATGAGTTTTTTTTAGGGGGGGGGGGGGGGAAAGATGGGGATCGATTCCACAGACAAAAAAAGACAAAACACGGCTGCTACTACTACTACTGCAAACGTGTGGGGGTTCCCTGTACCGTCGTAAAACGAGGACCAGCTGTACTGTATTTTTGGGAGGGTGAGACTGTTCTCAGGTTTGACATCGAACTTCATCCTTCACTATAACACCCACAATGACAGGTCAGCTGAGCGTATCGATTGATGCGGGAGCTCGCATGGAACGGAACACCGAGTCAGTGTCGCACGTTGATTGACAGCTGTGTCATTTTCATCTCGCTTGTGTGGACAACTGGTGCACGTGTGTCATCACTCACTGTGGCTGTTTCCTATTGATCGGCAGTTTCTTTTGCTGGAAATTAGACGATATTTGCCTTTTCGATTGGCCGTCACGTCGGCGACATTGCGATGCCGTGAATTTCCCATGTTAATTTAGAATCGCAGCCGATGTGGCCGCCGACGGTCGGCCGGCCGTACTAACGAGTTCAGCTGCGTCGGGTCGTCTTGAACGGCAGGCCCGCGTTTCCTGACTCCTAATGTTATCTGCACGCGTGCGTACATTTTGCAATCGGGCCGTGAGCGGTATTCCGGGGTCACTGGGTTGTTACCCCCGAGCGATGAAAGGGTCTTCTCTCTGGGTGTCCTTCAGGAGGTGAAGGAGAGTGTTACCACAGCTGTGCCGCTCTTGTTTGAATTCAATAGGACCCCGACGGGGGAAAAAAAAAAAAACAGCACTCGGCTGACTTTTGACCCGGCGTGCTTTGACGACGGTCAACAACAGCAGCTCCCTAGCTCGCGCGCTCGTGTTATTTACCCTCACAATCAATGAGCTCTTGCTGTGTGTGTGTGTGTGTGTGCGTGTGTTGTGGGGATCATAAAAAATGTTAAGCTTCTTAAGCATCACTGTTTCTATTAAAGAGATGAATAGTGTGGATTCTTTGAAGATGCAATCTGTCTTGTGGCAAAAGACATGAAAAGGTGCAGCCGATTCTGATTTGTGCTTCAACGCAACAGCATCGGAATCCCGCCTGTACCTTTTACGCAGAGCCCACCTGGCGACGAAAGAAATTCCCCGCATATTCGAGGGAAAAACTCAAAGAGGAAAGTAGCACAGTCCAAGGAAGTATGTTCAAGTGATACATCTCGACTAAGTGACAATCTTTGGATGTCGGGGAGGAGCTAAGTTTAGCCTGGGTTGTTAGGGGAAGTGACAGAGTCTTCCCTGCATGTGCAATTTGTGCATGTACACGTGTACTTCTGGTACATTCAAAATTAAATCGCCTCTAAGCCGTTTCTTTTTAAGGCGAGTTTGAAATGATATTAGAACTGTTTTGGGATTACGGTTTGTGGTATATTTAAAGTTTTAACTATCAATAAAGGCAATTAATCACCATTAATGTGGTTGTGACCTATAACATGTACAAATGAATCGATTCTTTTTTCTAAATATTTTTAAGAGAGATGGGAAGTAAAAATAAACAAGAGTAAAGTGCTTGCACAAGTGCGCACACCCTCTTCTAACTGGGGATGTGCCTGCCTGTGTTCCAATGAAACTCATGTGAAATGGAAGTCAGAACACAACTGCTGTTCGCTTCAAAAATCAAATGCGGCCCTTGAGCATAAATGTTTGCCCACCGCTGTTCTAAGTTCAGCACTTAAGACAGGAGACCCTTGCCTTAACTTGCACCCGAGAGCACCATCCGAGGATCTGCTGGCTCATTTGCTTTTCAGGAAGTGTTGTTGCGTCGTCCGGGCAACGCGGCCTCGGGCTGATCATTATAAAAGCAGCGCTCCCGCGTTGACTGTGGCGCTAACGATGTGCCCCCTCCATTGGAATCAAATGAAGCTTCAGGAAGTCTATGGGTGATTCAACGCGGGCTCTGTGTAATTACTGGCCTGGTGTTTACTGTTAGTCACTTTGCTGTAGACGAATGATTTCGAACCATTGTGCTTTGTCTCTTTGGCGGCCAGGAAGCATCAGTGTTGTTTTGACTTAAAGGTTTCAATGATGAAAAATTCACACAACATATTTAAACGGTTATGGTGTAAAAAAAAGTAATCATTTTTTTAACAGATAAAACACAGATGCCAATTTATTCTACTTTAATTTTAGCTTAGCACAGAAGAACAAGATTGGTAGCTAGCTTGCTGTGATTTTCACCATGAAAAAAAAAAAAAAGTGTAAAACATTACAATTACTTAATGTTTTGTTTAATTCATTTCTTGTTAGAATTTGGCTGGTATTAGATCACAGAATAATATGAACAATATATGAAAATAATAATCTTATCATTCAATTATATTGTTAAAATAAGACAATTTAAATGAAAACAAATAAAAATTGTATTAAATGTTTTTTAAAAAAATCAAGTTTTCTATTATTTAAAAAGAACTTTATTTGTTTTTCTTAATTTTATTTGATTGATTTATGTAGTATTTAAACAAATAGAGTTTTATCTTAAGATGTTGGGTTTTTATTATAAAAAGTGATTATTATTATTTATAAAAATCCTAAATGTTGTTTATTATTAAAAAAATCATAATCTGTTTTTTTAAAATAATTTTTTTACATCTAAACCAGCATACTTATTATTTAGAAAAGCTTCATGTTATTAATAAAATATTTTGTATTATCTTAAAAAAAAAAAAAAAAAACACCATTTCCAAAAATCCAAAATAAAATCCTGATTTTTATTATTGAAAGTTTTATCAGGCCGGGTGTTTGCCAAGCGCCACCTTGTCTCGATGTGACAACTGCGCCATTGTCGCGCTTGTCGGGAGTCACGCCGGGCCGCGTTAATTAAAAGCCACCCTCGGAAAGCCGCATTTCCAACATTCCGACGCAATTATTTGGCTTCTGGGATACGGAATCGATACTGACGTCATCTGTTCGACAAAAGGAACTGTGAGCCTCTTTTTTTGGGCAAGATGCATCAGGTGTTGTGGTTTTAGCTGACTGCTGACTGACTGTGTTTGTGTGCAATTAGCATCATAAAGAAGGAAGACAAGCCTCAGCTTCAGGCCGCCGAGCGTGACGACACTCTGTGCCGGCTGCCAGCGCACTGGCGAAGCCTCCTGTTTTTGTTTTTTTTGTTCCTTTTTCTTAAAAGCCCTCCAGGTGTTTTTGATACAGACGCTCACTTACAGTCTGTTTTTTTTTTTTTGGGACAGGTCTATTTTCAAGCCTCGTCTGAGTTATTCACTCAGACGTCTCGGTGCAGGGAAGGAGGTGAGGAATAGGGCAGACACATTTTCCAAGCGCCCATGCACGTAGCGCATCTAAATCCCAGCGGTTGGTTTGAATGTAAAAACACGTAAAAAATAATCTCTGTTTTATTACTTTTAATATATATAATAATATTAAAAATCATAACTATTTAAAAATATTAAAATGGGATAGAGTAAAGCAATCATGATTTCTATTGTTTTAGTCAGATTTGAATTGTTTGAAAAATATATATTTCAAAAATCTAAATTTTTATGTGAAAATATTGATATTGATGATTTGAAAATTATTATTTAAGAAATTATGTTTTAATTAAAAAAGATATTTTTTTATCATTTAAAAATCAACTATTAGAATAAATATATCAGTAAAACAATAAGTATTTCTAACATTTATTACTATATTTAAAGAAATCCTGATGTGTATTATTTTTACTATTTTGAAAATGTGTTTTTATTATTTAAAAATAGAATCAGAATTTGTCTTATTTTAAAATTTCGTGATTTGTATTATTTAAAAAAATATATTAAGATTTCTTTTTATCCTGAAAAATATTATTAAAAAAATCTTGATATTAATAATAAGGAATGATATATCATGATTTCTGTCTATTACAAAAAATCTTAATTGTAATATTTAAAAATCATGAATTATGTTATTTAAAAGAATTGTGATTTCTATTCCAAAATTACAAAAAAAAATCACAGCTACAATTATGAAAAAAAATAAATATCCCGATTTTTATCAACCCTGCTGGTTGTGAAGTTTCACCTTGTCTCCTTTTTGGGACAGGTCTATTTTCAAGCCTCCTCTGGCTGATTCACTCGACGACGGGCAGTGCAGAAATGTTCTAAGGTCGCGCGCCGTTAGTGCGTATAAATCCGAGCTGTTTGTTTTAGAGTGCTTTTAAAGCGCCCGGTATTTATTTTGAAACGACGAGTAAAGTCGTTCTGTCTGCACTCTCGAGTTTATAAGCCAGGCTCCGGCTCCACCGGTTGTGTTTTACAAGAGCGAAACGGCAGCTAGGCTCACGAGTTATTGGGGCTGCATCTGGAAAATGTTCTGAAGTTACCGGAAACTGCGGAATGGACGGGGATGTCTTACGCAATCGCATATCATCCGCATGTTGAAATAATTGATAGTTTACATCTTGTGATATCTTCATGGACGTGTCCCATTTTGTGGATCTTTCAAATTTGGCAGGGTTGTTAACAACACTCGTCTCTGTGGTGTGTCAAATTTTCCATTTCACTTGACAATGCTGTTGCGAAGTCAGGCATTTCAGGCCACAACAAGAACATAAAAGCCTGCGAAAAGCTGGAGGGACCGAATTGCAGCCAATGTCGCCGTGTCACAGCCACAGCATGCGCTTGCTGACTTTTTGGAACGCGTTAAATGCTTTTAAAGTACAGATTGCGCCTCCTTTGGTTAGTGGTTGGATGTGATTTGTCACAAGAAAGTCATCGCTCTCTCAGATGACACAGATAACACACATCCTTTCATTGGTGGACTCCGTCCAGACAGTTTAGCAGACGACAAAGTGTGATTCACAGCTGCTGATTGTTGACACTTTATGTCAAACTTTTTTCCCCTCCTCGAGCAGCCTACCCTGTCTTGCACCCCCCCCCCCCCCCCCCCCCCCCCCCCGGAAGAACATCTGTGCAAAGCTTTGATGATGTAGCCTGGCGAGAATAAATCGAATCGGTTCTGGAGGGGTCCTGGAATTTCCGAGGTGATGGCAAAAAACTTGGCGAGTGGGTTATAAAAGAGTTGTCTCGGGCACAGCCGGGTAGGAGGGCTGGGCACAAGCGGCAGAAAAGGCGGGTGGGGGAGTCCACCACAGAAAGGGGGTGGGTTGAAGGAAAGATTTAGTGTGGGGACAGGCCTTTAGTGGTGGCGCTGGGGGGGTGCAGACGGCAAGAGAAAAAGGGGAAGAAGGAGCCCAGTTCAAAATCCAAGCTGTGCTGAGAGCGAGCAGGAATGCGGCCCGGCGTGGGAAGGAAAGATGCTCTGACTGCGGAATAGCGAGGCCCTTGACGGATATGTGAAGCAGCCTGGCTATATGATGAAAATTTCCCGTGAGTACGCACACATTAGCGGGTGATGGAATTATCTGTTCGGGGCGTCCCTCGGTTTACAACGTTCTGGTCTGTTTTTTTTTTTTTGATGATAAATTATGACTTTACGACTGCGCTAGCACAGGTCAATGACAGACTATAGCATGTACAAATTCGTCAAATGAAGACCACCAGTACTGGCTTTGAAGTTTGTCCACCAGATGGCGCTACTTTGTACTCCATTCAAAGCATGCAGAAAAATTTCCCACTGAGAACAGTTTCCTTCCTCGATTGTTTTATAGTCATGGCCGAGAAGTGTTTTTCACAAAAATGAACTGTTAGGTAGTAGCTAAGTGATGCACAGGAACGGATGTTCGTCCTACACCGATGGCCTACTCATTGGATGGATCATCAGGAAGAGGAACAAAAATGTCTTGACAAAGAGTACTTTGATTCATTTAGTTTTCGTACATTTCCGATTTAGGGAGTAAGCCACACGTTCTTGGTTTTTGTGCCTTGATGGCGCATTGTAGTGAAAGTTCGAGCGCAAGTGTTTTTGTGCTTTATGGCTTGAGTTAAAGCTTTCATTAGGATGGGAGGTATCTTAATGAAAGTTTCAGCTCAAACCACAAACACCAGGAATGCCTCGGTGGGTGTGTTCCTGTGGGGTGGTCAACAAAAGGTTGCCGTTGTTGTTGCCCAATGTGGTTAGTGAAACGGCCGTCCTTCGTACATGCAAACTTTCATGAAGATACCGCTCATCTAAGTCAACGTTTTAGCTCAAGCCACAAAACCCAAGAACATTTGAACTGAAATGTCTCCCTTCTTCAGGAAAGTTTCAGCTCAAGTTTAAGTCAAATGTTTTTGGCTTACGTGGCTTGAGCTAAAACTTTCATTAAGATACCTCCCATCTTATTGAATGTTTCATCTCAAGCCACAAAGACCGGGAACATTTTAGCTGAAAATGTCATTAAGGTACATCCCATCCCAATGAAAGTTTCGACTCAAATGCTTTTGTGCCTTGAGCTGAGACTTTCATTAAGATACCGTCCATAATTTAAGAATTTCATCTTAAATCCCAAAACCCAAGATTTGGTCTGAAACTTTCATGAAGCTACGTCCCATTTGAATGAGAGTTTCATCTTAAACAGCTAAATCCTAGAACAGTTGAGCTGAAACGCTCATTAAGATACCACCCATCTTTTTGAGCCCAAGGTACAAAAACCAAGAACATCAACAAACGTATTTCATCTTCAAACAAAACATTCGATTTTGTGTTCTCCTCGTTGGTGAGTAGGGCGTTTAGTTTCAATGACCCGTTTCTGCTAACGTTCGTGACGGTTCAGCCACACGTTTTCCTCGAAGGTCATCATACACGTCCAATCTCGTTGTCAAATTGTATAATCATAAAGTTGCATAATGTTGCGTGAAAAAAAAACCCAAAGAGAGTCGCCCTCTTTGTGGACTCGTAACTCTACGCTGTACACAGGTTGCGAGCGTAGCGGGTCGGCGAGAGCAAACAAGCGCTCGTTCTTTGGCATCGTGCCCGCCCCGGCCTTTTATCCGCGGGAGATTTCCTCGGAGAGAGGATGAGAGGACAGAATGTCTCCGTGTCGCATTACAGAATGCCAAACACGGAGGAATTCCCAGCTCGTGTTACTTGGCAGGGTTGGAGGAGGGGGTGGGGGACCTTCCTGCTGGATGGAACAATACGACACGGGAGATATTAACCACCTGGGAGGGAGGCGAGGCTCAGCAGAAGCTCTCGACCTCCTGGTGACGCAGGTGCGAACGCGGCAGATAGGAACGGGCGTCGTTGCCGGCGTGTTGACGGGCTAAACAGTGGACTTTTTTTTTTTTTTTTTTTTTTTAAACTCATCCAAGGACGGACGTGGAGGTGGGGGGAACTGCTAATATTTATTCAGTTGTTGGTCAAGGCTGAAGACCAAAGTCACTTTTTATTGATTTGGCCCGAGTGACATGTGAAGCAGCGCAGGTGAGTCCCGGGTCGGCGTGGACCATAGCGGCTCGGAATGTTACGATGAATTGTCGCGGCTCCTGGTTGTGATGTCGAGGTAGAATCGGTAAGCATATTGGCGGGAAATGATCCAATTTCACTTCGTTGCGACGAAAATGATTGATGTGCTATCTTTGTTCATCTGTTTATACCAGCGACGTATAGTGACAGGCAGAGCAATGAATTCATCTTCGACTAAATGACAAAAAAGACAATTACGTGTTTAACCGAAAATTAATATCTCTGTGTGTCTTTCTTCAATTCAACTAAACTGGAACAGATTTCACACTGAGTAAGTACATTTGGGAGTAAATTGAGACGAGAACATTATTATTTTAGTACCTCTACTCTTTGTGACATTTTTGTTTGTTGTTGTGGCGAGAGGTTTATCTCATGTAAAAAAGGAAATGTGTAAAATGTGCAAAGCGTTAACGTCAAGTTTGTTAGTTTATGTTGGCGGTGAAGAATGTCAATGTCAGTCAAACGGCTGCATTTTTGTGAAAATTCGTTAGCAATTCACACACAGGAAAGCCAATTTGAACGTGGCACAAAAAAAATTCTAAGAGGAGACATCAAAAGTTTGCCAAGCTTTGTGAAATTTGAGTTAAAATCTGTATCCGTTTCAATATGTTGTTAGAATTTTGATGAAGAAATAGTTGTCGTTGTTGTTTTTAAAACATAAAGCCCATTTAATGTCCTTTTATCGGGTTTGCAAGATAATTTGGCGTGAAAATGCCCAGAATGTCCTTTTCCAAGCTATTCCAGTTGGTCTTTTATGCCTGGCAACGGAGACAGTCGGATTTCTCATTACTATGCGACATGTCAATGAGCTTTGCTCTGATTGGAACGCTCATTAATATTTGATTCAATTGGCTCGTTCTTATTCTTAATTTAGATATGGAAAACAGCTTTTCTCTGATTGCTCCTTGGCGATATCACAGCCTCTTGTGGCGGCCAAGCGATTTGGATCCTTCAGTGTCTTGCTGTCATTGTGAAATATATATATATATATATATATATATATTTGTGTTCAAGTTTAAACAGTATCTTAAAATAATCTAAAAATACTTTTTAGAAATAAAACCTTAGTCTTGGGCCTACCAAGCGAGTGTATTTGAATGTTGGGAAGGATGGTGGTATTTTTTGGAGCTTGTACTTGATGTCAAAAAATGGCTTAAGACACGCAGTCACTGAGCTATTTCCATGTTTAATATTTGGGGATGTCCTGTGACACGGTTGCGTCAGGCAACGTGTCTCACCGGTGGCAGTAAATAGTTTGTTAGCATTAATGGGTAGGTGCTAACAGTTTGCGTGTCAACAGCGGCAGCTCACGTCACGTCAGCTTGATGCCTTTATATTCTTTTGTGTTGACTGTGTGTGTGTTGTTGGCGTGCGTCTAAAGACCGTTTGGAGTAACACTCGCGTCACGATCGTGAAATATCACAACAGAGTTCCTTCCCCGTGGTGCTCGTTAAGAGTGTTTTTCGCCGAATAAATTGCGTACTCAGGCTGCCTCTGATCTCACGAAACACGTTTTTCGCCCGCGAGCCGATGTGTCCCTTGCTGATCGTGACACATTCAACGAATTGATGAAAGCAACGCCCCGCTATACTCGCGGGATCGGGACGGCGCCCTGCCGCACGTCGCAAAAAAACGGACGTGTCGACTTTGTTTTTTGCCAAACGAATACAAATAATCTGTCCTTGGATTTGCAATTTCTCTTCGGTAACCGGTTTTACAAGCATTCATTTTCACTAAAATGGCCAACAGTTTTGCTATTGCTGTGCTAAAATACATGCATATCACTATTTCCGGTGAGTTTGATTTGAGTATCGTTGCGTATTGGCAAAACCGATCTCTTTGTTGGATCTCATTAGCTCGTGCAGGTCTGAGCGAACGAAGTGTGTTTGTTTGAGATGAATTGAACGAATAGGAACAGACACACTGCTTCCTTTATTAGCGTGTCAAAGTGTTTACCGACACGCGCAGACTGCAGCTTAGCAGGTGGACATGTTTTAAACTCGGTCGCGCCATAAAGGCCGCCTGAAGAGTAAAGAGACCTCGATGGCGGTTATGTGAAGTCCATGCGAAGGAGTTGGGACCATGTGAGTCAGACTGGCCGACCGGCAAGGTCACAGCCCTGCTATCTCCCAATCATCAAGCGTGGCGGGGGTGAGGGCAAGGGGGGTCGGTGGGGGTTTAGTTCCCCCCGGGTCCACCCGCCCACACGTCTGGAGAAGTCGGGTAGAGCTTTTTCCATCCGTGCGCAATGCGTCATCGGGTCAGTGGGAATGAAAGTGACCTCACTGTGGTTTCACTTCACTCTGCTCCTCGTTCTTAAAGGGAAAATGGACTTTTTAACCACTCGTGTCCTAATATTTGGGTTCGTGGAGTGCCCGCAAATGGGAAATTATACAACCAAGTCAATCTTTCTTTTTGAAAACGTGTGTGTGAGCGAGCCTGGATGCCAGATTCTGACGTAGCAGTTGGGTTCTTGAGCTTTGGTGTCTTTTAGCAAGCGCGTGTCACAGACATGTTGAGCCACTTGGCAACCGATTTGAATTTTGGGAAGAAAAAAAAAAAAAAAAAAAGGTCTCCTTTGACGTACTCTCTCTGTCCTGCGTTTGCAGAAGTCGAGGCGAAGGAGGCGTGCGACTGGCTGCGGGCCGCCGGATTTCCCCAGTATGCTCAGCTCTTTGAAGGTAAATGTCAAAAGTCCCATGCTCATCCCAAATTAAATAGAAAAGGCCGCTGGGGTAAAGATAGAGACACGAAGGATCATAAACCAAAATAACTCCCCCAGAGCTTTTATGTTGAAGCCATTATAGTGGGTGTGAAACCAACCGCCGTTCCCGAGCCGAATGCGGCCTTTTTCGGACAAGCGGGCACATAAGGTCATCTTGTCGACAATTCCGCGCCTTGCGCTCGATGAAATCCTCCGGATGAGACGAAACAACGGCAGCGTCTGCTGGCGTTACGACATAAAGCTAAGAAATACAACGTTCCCCTGCTATCACCTTGGTTGACCTACTTCAGATCTTCAGGTGTTTTCACAGCACTTATCGATACTGTGCAGTATTTTCTATACGTTGTGCTTGCAAATGTGTTCTAATACGATGTTTACAATGTGTTTAAAAGTCTTGTTTTGATCCTTCTGATTGTGTTTTCACCGATTGCCGCTGGGTTCACTGCAGTTTGAGCGAGACCTCTCGTGTTTGTCTGGAGGCTAAGCTCCATGACAGGAAATCGTTCCGCAAAGCTGCTAAAAAGCGAGTTCCTTCGCCGATGTTCCAACTAATCGCCGGCGGAGATGAAATGCATAAATGAATGAAGATGTAACGCTGCCGCTTCAAAGCCAAAAAGCCTGGCGAACAGGCCGAGCCTTGTTTCGGTCCGAGCGGTCATCGCTGCCTGCCGCGGCTCGCTTTTCATAGAAAAAGTTAATGACTTTACATGAACGCAGAGGAATGCTAGATTCGGAGATTCTGGAGTTATGTAAGTGAACGCCCATACGTAACGACCCCGCACAAGCGACAGCGCTGTCACTCGGACAGATTCTGTCCCTTCTCGTTAGCGTGAAATGCTACACAAGTGTCACAGTCGGCTTCGGGGAATATGCTGCCCCTCATCTGTGGAAATACACAAAGGAGCTCTTCTAATCGGAATGTCTTCTTCGCCCTCAAGACTCCCAGTTCCCCATCGACATCAGCCCTGTCAAACGAGACCATGACTTTCTGGACAAAGATCTCGTTGAGCCTCTTTGCAGGTAAATACATACATTGTGTTGAGTTTGAAAACTAACAGAGCAGTCGGAGCGGGAATGCTAGTCAAAGGTGTTGTACGAGACCTGTCCTAACTGCACTCACTGCGTCAAGTGGCATATATTTATACGAGAGACTTTAAAACATAGGGCTCGTGCTCAACAAACCGCAGATGTGCACTATTTCTCCATTTTAGACTTTCAAAGCGCATGAAGCCGTACAAAAAAAGTGGGGCTCAATATCACTCCATTATGTCAGAGGAGAGAGCTTCTCTTCCAAGAAAACAGCGCCTGGGTCGCCACGGTAACCGTAGCGACAATGAAGAGAGGAAAAAGCTGGAGGAGTGCGACCGCTCGACATACTGTGACTCGAAACGGCCCCGAAGCGACTCATCTAAATTCCAAAGCGGCCACGGGGACAAATGGAACAGCGGCGGAAAGTGTTCCGACCGCCGTGTGATTCCAGGCTTCATTTCCGCACCATCGCTATGGTAACATTTGCTGCGAGTCATTCCGAGCAAACGCAGTAGCAGTGTACTGTAGCTGCATTTGATTTCGATTGATGTTTCACGTTTATACGCTCTGTGGGATCCCCCCCTGCTCGGACGCCTCCGCTTTTAGCAGCCGTATCCAAAGCCTCCTGAGGGGGCCCCCGCTCGCAAATCCTCCTTTTAGCCGGGATCGACGGTAACAATCCTGGGAACTTGTTGTTCGGCTAACCCCGATGTTCTGAGACCATTTGCTGTCCGTGACCAATGCATCGATCATAGAGAAAAGCAAAACAGTTCTTTTGGTCGCAGAGGAATTTGACCCCATTTGGTGATACATTTCCGCTTGTTTCAGTCCTCGCAACTATTACGCCGCTCCAAATATGGAAACGTATAAAGAGGTTGCCGGTTCTAGCCTAGCGATATTCTGTTGGGTAATACAGCAAACTTGCTACCTCCTTTTAAATGGCATCGTACGAACGTGAAAATACTTTTTTTCTAAAAAAGACAAACTTTTCCCTTTCACCTGTTATAAATGATTTGATATACATTTTGTTTCTGAGGATCTTTCATTTGCAAGCTGTTTGCAGTTTTGAATGTGATCCTGTTTCCATAAATCACTTTTGTTTGGCATTTTTAGTCTCTTGCTGTACCGATTGCAAAGTGAACATTGACCTTAAACCAATGGACATGTGAACTGTGGTTTCTGGCGTACAGCTGCACCCGCATTACTACGGAACACAGCTTCTACTCTGTTGACCCTCTATCTGCAAAAGACCACAATCAAGATACCGGATCATCATATTCTGTGTACAGACAACATCGTTTCCATCGTCAAACTGAGTTTTCCAATTTGTTTGGGACAAACGTTAATTCCATTTCAGAAGGAAATGGAATCAGAATGAGAGGCATCGCTGGAGTGCTTGTTAAATAACAATTTCTGTCGTTCCTGATGCATGTCTTGTTTTGCTTTTCCTTTCAGGCGACTCCACACCTTGAATAAGTGCGCCTCGTTAAAACTTGACGTGAACGTCCCGAAGAAAAAGGTAAGTGTTCGCCGCCACGGTCATTTTTAGTAATTCATCAGGATTTCTGCTGGCTTCAAGGCTGTCGGAATGTGTCAAAATGTCCATAGCGGGAATTCGATATTATTCATAGTCTTATTTGAACGAAGCCGAAAACCAACACTGCTGACCAAGATTTTCCCCTCCTTCCTAGTTTCTAATCGGTCGCGCCCACTTTGAAATACAGTCGATGGTATTTGTATTAGCACGCTCTATTTATGGCAGTTTATTTTGGAAGGAGTAGTGTTGCATCCTGATTGTGTAAAGTTATTAAGTCTGAGCAGACGCTTCCTCCAGCGAGTCCCAGCAGGTCACACTCATTGTCCTTCCCGGTAATAATGATACACTGTCGGTAATCCTATACCTGGCAGCCGAACCCCACTTACCCCGTTAAGAGGTTTCCGACCGATAGGAGAAACGTGCTAGTGTGAGAGTAGCGCATCCTCATTAACGTGTCGTCTCTATTCTTGTAATCAATTGTGCATTCGCGGTCTTAAGATTGTGCCGGATTCCAACGTGCTGAGTTTCGGATGTTTTATGTCTTCCACAAGAGCGAAGACTCTGATGAGGAAGACCTGTTTGCCATCAGCGACAAATGGACCTTTGAGTGGAGCAGCCGGCGCTGGTCCAGGCTGCAGGACATCGACTGCCTTCTGGGAAAGCGAGGATCGGAGCCGTCCGCTGGTGACAACGGGCCTCTAAGAGCAACAACCAGCAGCGAAAGTGTTTTGACAGACCTGAGTGAGCCGGAGCTATCGTCAGTACATAGCGAGAGCAGCGGGGGCAGCGGTCCTCGGGGTCTCAGCGCCGAGGACTCTGACTGCTCCAACCGCACCCGCTCGGATTCCGGAGCCATGCCGGACTCGACGCTGCTTACAATGTCTCACGTCGCGAAAGACATCAGCCGTTACGGCTCGCTGCCTCACAAGCACGGCAAGACAAGTCGCACCCGTGCCAAAGACTTCCTGAAACGCATGGAGACGCTGCGCTCTCGGGGAGCGCTCGCGAGGGGTCGCAAGACCTTGGTCATCGGTTCGCCGGTGCTTCAGCGGGAGGCCCGCGCCCACGAGGGGCTGCCGTGCGCCGAGATCCTAAACGGAGACGGCGGGGCTCCAGAGCCGCCGTTCCCCAAAGTTCCGTCCCAGTCCGGCAGCGAAGGTAGCGGCCATTCCGGCGGAAGCGCCGGCAGCACACCCAGCCTTACAGAGCGGAGGCCGTACCGGGCCGACCACAAGCGCAGCGGCATGTATTTAGAAGACGTCGACATCTTCTCTGGCAACCAAGTTGCGGAACAAAATCGCAGAAATGAATTCTGCTCCTACGAGGACCTGGTGGTCCATATTCCCAATGACCACAAGCCAGGAACCTTCCCCAAAGCACTATCTATTGAAAGCCTATCGCCAACCAACGGAGCCTCAATAAACTGGCACACGGGCAGCATGCACCTGGACTCTTCGCTCATTTCATGCCGGCAGGAAGCCAGGCCTGTCACACGGTGCTGTTCTCGAGGAAGCCGCATCAGCGTTTATGACAATGTTCCTGGCTCCCATCTCTACGCCAGCACCGGGGACCTTATCGATCTGGAGAAAGAAGACCTGTTTCCGCACCTGGACGATATTTTGATGCATGTCAGCGGTCTGCAGCAGATAGTAGACCATTGGTCCCAAAATGTACTGCCCGGCGGGGAAGGGGGGCCAAGGGAAGATACGAGTCAGATCACGCTAGACTTTGAGGCAGATTCTGTGACGGAAAGCCAGACTACGCCGAGCGCCGGAGACGGAGTATCTCTTTCGGACGTCGAAGCGACGAGGCTCGGGGAGAGGAGGGACTCGGGAGTAGGGGCTTCGCTTACCAGACCCAATCGGTAAGACTTACTGACCTAATTGTTATCGCAAGATGACTGACTGACTTTGCTCGGCCTTTTGTTGCTCCAGGTTACGATGGCCCAGTTTTCAGATATCCAATCGTCTCAGCCACTCGGTGGCGTCGCTGCAGATAACCAACCAGTCGGCAGGCCAGCTGAGTTTGTTACAGAGGTTCTCTCTGCTGCGTCTCACTGCCATCATGGAAAAGTATTCCTTGTCAAACAAGCACGGCTGGACCTGGTCAGCATCTTTTAAACACTTTACAACCCGACTCAATCGGTAAATGTGTGGAATTTGACTTGTCAGTTGTGCTTTTGTGTCCACTAGGGCAGTCCCAAAGTTCATGAAGCGAATGAAGGTGCCGGACTACAAGGATAAGAATGTGTTCGGCGTACCTCTGATAGTGCATGTGCAGCGCTCTGGACAACCGCTGCCCCTCGGCCTGCAGCAGGCCCTGCGGTACCTGAGGAGCCAGTGTCTTGACCAGGTGAGCCGGAGTGCACGCGTCCAGAAGTGATCTTAACGCGCATCATGGGGTGTATGGTTTCCGCTGACAATGACAAAGGCTCCTCCTGTACGATACGATAGACGTAAAACAACAACGTGGACAATAAAAGTCGCGCCTTGCTCTCACGTCGTGCCGTCGCCTGCCCTTGTTTGATTCCAACATGTTTGTTTCGCCGCTAGGTGGGACTCTTTCGTAAATCAGGGGTAAAGTCCAGAATTCAAGCGCTGAGGCAGTTGAACGAAAGCTCCCCGGACAACGTGAACTACGAGGACCAGTCCGCTTACGACGTGGCAGACATGGTGAAGCAGTTCTTCAGGGATCTACCCGAGCCGCTGCTCACGAGCAAGCTGGGGGAAACCTTCCTCCATATCTACCAATGTAAGGACACCATCCACTAGGTCACGAAGACGATAAGAATACATTCTCAGGGGACTGAATCGATCGCAACTGGACTGTTGTGTTTGTCTTCGAAGACGTTTTTGCAGGCTGCGTCAGTTCATGCAATAAAGCTTGCCAGTGTTTGTGTGGAAAACTCAACTAGTTAGGCTCCAAGTTGGAGGCACGCCCCAAACCTCATATTGTAGAACGCCGTTGGGCTGCCTGGCAGAGAGGCCATGTTGGCAGTCCACAAGAGTTGTTATGTGGAAACTCCCTCATTAATTTTACCTTCCGCGGGAAAGTGGTAGTGGAGTCGCGTAACGGTCAAGGGGGCCATGCTGTTTGTTGGAGCAGAATTATTGACTTTCTTTGGAATGGACGAAAGGACGGCGTTGCAAGTGCGGCTCGTGCGTCCTTGTTGCACGAACTGATGCAGCTTGCTCGGATGATAGGCGAAACATCTTCCAAGACAAACGGAACAGTCCAGTTGCGGTCCATTCGATGCCCTGAGATTGACATGACCTGGATGAATGAGAACATTTGCAGGCAAATCTAAATCAATGTTTTTAAACACGCAGATGTACCAAAGGAGCAAAGATTGCAGGCTGTCCAGGCCGCCATCATGTTGATGTCAGACGAAAACCGCGAGGTGCTGCAGACGTTGCTTTGTTTCCTGAGCGACGTCACGTCCTCGGTGAAGGAAAACCAGATGACGCCCATGAACATTGCAGTGTGCCTGGCGCCCTCCCTTTTCCATCTCAACATCCTCAAGAAAGACAATCTTTCCCCAAGGTAAATCCTAACCAGATGCCCCCATAATTCAGAATCAGAATCAGAATCATCTTTATTTGTCTCCGCTCTAGTACGACAACAGACAATCGATTGACAGAGGACGCTTTGGAGACATAAAGACATCGACAAAAAATGTTCTGCACACCAAAAACAAGAAAAAAAAGGCGTGCATCCTATTGACTCCTTATTCATTTTCCATAAAAAAAAGTCACTTAAAAAAGGTGAAAGAGTTTTCTCAACCCCCGGGGGTGCAGTAGATGACTCTTTTAAGAGGATGAGGCACTCTTTTTTTAAACCTCACTTTTATGACATCGCGCTGTGTACAAACAAAGCAAAGCTCACTAATTCTAATTTACCGCAATGAAATTGTTGCCCGAAAGGATCAAAAGAGACGTCCTGCCAAGCGGAGGGAGGGTTTATATAGTGCGCGCCGCATCTAGATGTCGACCCCGGTACCCCGGCCTAATAGGCTTTGTGTTCCCGTTACCCTCAGGGCCATGCAGAAGAAGTACGCGAGTGGCAGGCCAGACCAGAAGGACCTGAATGAGAATTTAGCAGCGACGCAGGGTCTCGCTCACATGATCACGGAGTGCAACCGGCTCTTCGAGGTACGGCAGCCGCCCGCCGCTTTTGTCTTCGAGCCCTGGCGGCATTACAGCCGCACGTCTTTTGTCCATCAGATCCCTCACGAAATGGTTACGCAGTCGCGCAATTCGTACGTGGAGGCTGACCTGCACGCGCCGATGTTTGAGGAGCTCTTCAAGCAGCTGGAGGATGACAACGGAACACACGAGAACCACATGGATGGCAGGCTGGAAAACCTGCTCAAGGAGGCCCGGGAAAAATCCAAATACTGGGTGTCGTGCAGCAGCTCCGATAACACGGAGCTGTACTACAAAAAGGCAAGCGTTCCCATTTGTGTTTGGGTTAGCTGATTCGTTGTGTGACGACTGCGTATAGCAAGCGTTTGTCCTGCGTCCAGGTAGGTGACGGGAACCCGCTGAGACGCTGGAGGGTGTCCGTCGAGGTGGAAGCGCCGCCGTCGGTCGTGTTGAACCGCGTGCTGCGAGAGCGCCACCTGTGGGATGTCGATTTGCTGCAGTGGAAAGTGTGCGAGACGCTGGACAAGCAGACGGAGGTGTTTCAGTACGTGCTCAATCGGATGCCGCCTCACCCCAGTCGAGACTTTGTGGTTCTCAGGTGAGTTTGAAACGCCACGCGATCATCATATGGTTTTTTCTTTTTTTTTTAAGCGCCGTATTTCATAAAAAGCGACGGTTATGAGATAGATTTAGCACCAAAAGTGCATCCTATCCTTAACCATCGTGATGTGTTCACGGCGGTCGTGACAAACGAATGTTATGCAATGAGCTCATTTATATTATGTAGCGCGTGACCGTCCGGCGTACTAACTTTTTTTTCCCCCATTTGTTTTTGTTTTCGTTTTTCATACAATTCTTTGCTATAATTCAGATTTTGACCAGTGCATTGGCAGCGGGCTTGGATAGACTGGTGCGTTGCGACGCATTTGGGTGGCTTCTCTGTCGTGAACCAAAGAACTCACGTACTGGCCTTCAAATGAGTCCACCAGATGGCGCAAATACAAATTGGGGTCACGTTGCCACCGTTGCAACAAAACCCTGTCATAACCTGATGGCCCGCTGTATGCTTCTAGTCCTCATTTAATTCTGACCAAGTCATTTTTTTTCTCAAGGTCCTGGAGGACAGACTTGCCCAAAGGCGCCTGTTCCCTAGTTTCGGTCTCAATCGAGCACGAGGACTGTCCTCCCGTCGGAGCGGTACGAGCGATTGCCCTGGAGTCCAATTACCTGCTCGAGCCCTGCGGCTCAGGAAAGTCCAGGCTGACTCACGTTTGCCGAGTGGATTTGAAGTAAGTTCCAGCATTATTGAAATATGTACCGTCAATATTTTGGGAATAGGAGTCTGTCGGTAGCAAATTCTGCAAATTTGCGTCGCCAGCGCAGTTGTACAAATGTACAAATGTACAAATGCAACCGTCGACAGGGATTCCTCGGCGAACGACAAAGTTGCGTTCCCACGGTGGAAATTTGCATGGCAATCCGATCGATCGATAGCCTACGTTAACACAGTAGTGAGGTCGGAATCACACTAAAGACTGGATTTGTATCAAAAGCCTTTCGGGCCCATGAATATAAAACAATCCAGTGAAAAATAGTCAATATCGCAATTACTGAGCCTGCTTTCTTGTGCTGCGTATTCACATATTCTTAAGTCGCTAGTTCAATGTGTTCGGACCCTCGAAACATCATCTCGCGGTACTATCGTAAACCGAGGACCCCCCCGTATTGTCTTCATCGCGACGTGTTTACCAAGTGACGGATTAGGTGTTGGAAAAAGGTCGAATGGGGCAACAAGTAGTGCCATCTAGTGGATAAACTGGAAATCCAACGCGGGGCTTCTTTGCTTGGAGACGCAACCCAAATTTCACGCAGTAGTCCGTCACTAACCTACGCTGACGCAGGAGTACAGTCCTAATTAGAGCAAATATATCTGAAACAATCATCTGAACGCAGATGAGTTGACATGAGGCACATCCAGAATTTGACCTAAAGCGCTGTTTGTCTTGAAGGGGAAGGACTCCGGAATGGTACAACAAAGCCTTTGGCCACATCTGTGCCGCAGAAGCCGCTCGCATCCGCAACTCTTTTCAGCCGCTCATCGCAGACGGTCCAGAGACCAAAATCTGAAACTTCTCAGCCTTTTCGTCATGGTGAAGTCAAAGAGCAACGTTAAGAACGAAGGCGCAGTTGAATAATGCCGAGCTCCTCTGTATTTGCACAATTTACAAATGAGGAGCGTATTTACTCATTGGGAAATGAACCATCCTGCCACAATTGTCCAACTTTATTGACTTTGATATCAGAGAAACCTCCATAGTATAACGTTGTGTCTGTATAATAATGCATTACTGTTGTAATATACAATGTCGAGGACATTCAAACTCTTCTACGCTTCTGGGAAGCATGTACATATGAATCATTTGAAGATTTAAAGCTATAATTATTATTATTATTATTATTATTGTACGTGTATATAAATGTGTGAATATACTGTACATGCAAACAAGGTGTATATATTTGGGATATTTGTGAAGGGATTAATAGTATGGTAATTTCCTATATAATGATTCATCCTTAAAAAAAACAAAAAAACAATGTAAACTGGTTTTACTTCAGTATTGGAATTCGTGTGTGTCATTTGTTTGTTTGTTTTTTGGACCTCGTATGGTTGCGAATGACATCAGGTTTGACTTGATCATACCTGCTCGTAGGGCAATAAAAGACACGTTTGTCAGGAATAGAATTGTCTTTTTCATTCATTCAAAATAACCGTGCAAACCACTGCACACAATGACCATGTTTCTCAACCTGTTCCAATCGCTCGGCTGATGAAGTAGAGAGGGACACCTACTGGTGATTTGTTGGGGGCGATCGTGAACGCCGTATGCGTGACTGCCGCCAAGATGAACAATTCCAAATTTGCATATTAATACATATCTATCAGGATTCGAGTTGAGTATTTTGGGGGATTTTTTTTTTTTTTTTTTGGGGGTGCACATTACAATTATATTTCCAACATAAAAGTATGTATAAAGTAGTATTTTTACAGGAAGTCAGGAGAGTAGTCATTTTATGGGAATAAAGTTTGTGAGAGTCGTATATTTTTCCGAATGAAGTCACAATAGTACGAGAATAAAGTCATGTGTTTGAGAGAAATTTTACATTTATACATATATTTTTAAGGAAAATAAAGTAGTATATTTTCGTAATGTTATGAGAATAACGCTGTATATTAAAGAAAAATGAAAGATGACATATTAAGAGAAAGTCATTTCTGGGAAAAAAAAGTTCGATATTTTCCAAATTAAACTTGTAATATTACGATTGTTCTATTTTTCGAGGAAAACGTGTGTATTTTCACAGTAAAAAAAAACAAAACAAAACAAAACATTTTTGAAAGTCAATTCGTAATTTATAAGCATCAAATCAAAGTTTCATTAACCTAAACGACCACTTAATGTCTTTAAAAAAAAAAAAAAAAGGAGTGAAAACAAGAAAAGAGCCAATTCAGACCTCATTATTGGCTTTGGGCCTCAAGGTGTCATTTGCCTTCAAAAGAAAAGTAAGTCTAACTGGCTCCCAGAACAAATCGATGACACCGAAAGGATATATATGTATTTTTGAAATGTATGGAATTTTTGTTTGCATGGAAGAAGCAAAGTAGTGAAGACTTTTATATTTCTCATGAAATCTCAGGCGTTATTGATCTGGACACGTGTAGCGTTCACCGCTGTTGTGTCACGTGATAGAAGTGCGACCAGCCGCACCCTCGCTTTGTTTTGGTTTTGCTTGCAATATGACCAACCCACACAAAAACAGCCGTCAGACATCTCCGGATGGTGTCTAATCGTAACCTGATCAAAGTGTGAACGGTAGCAACATGTTACACGATATTAGGCGGGACGCATGAAAAAGTCTCAAGGACCCGTGGCCGAAATTCAACAGGAAGTCGGCCATTATGGGCGGGAGCAGCCAGAGGTTATTATATTTACCCAACCAAAAAGAGTACAAGCCCAGTGGAGAAAATATTGTTTCTTCATTTCAAGAAAAGTCATTTTTTTACATAAACGTTTCATGTCCTATCGGATTTGTTCATTTCATACATTCATTGTAAACAGATATATGAATGAACCATGTCGTCCTGTGAATAAAATAACAATAAAACAAATAGCAATAACAATAACAAATGACAGTAGACATACACAGTCAGAACCATGTTCCACAAAGACATTACAACATATTTGTGGAAGACACAATGGAAAATGCTCGCGCTCCTACCGAATAGACATCTGCTTTAATTTTAAAAAGAAATATCTTTTATCCATAAATTACAACCAACATCCATGCTAACATACTTTATATTAGTTAAATGTTGACATTTGTACTGCTTGTGCTGGAAACAGTCATCCATTGCGATAAATAAATAAAGGCTTCTTGTTGCCAAAACACTGCTTCCTTGTTTCCTTCCTTGCTTCCTTCCTTCCTAAAATGAATCAGCACACAATTTGAGCGCTCCAAAATATAAAAACACCCCAAAACTGAAACCGTTAGTGTTGTTTTTAAAGTGTAAAACCATACAGTACTTGGTTGAAATGCAATATTTGACCAACAACTGTATTCACAAAGCTCAATTTCCACTCGGCTTATGTGTTTTTTTAAGTCCAAAAATATACTGTAAGTCCAAGGTCAATTTTGGATACTCACGAGATGGTTTCCTCGAGGAAAAAAAATACAAAATAAAAAAATCATACTATCAGGCATGTGTACACATAGCCACTAGGTGGTGCTCAAGCACCTGTCCTTTTGCCCTGGAGAAAGAAAGTGCCTTTTTGCTGCAGCCCTTCCCCCCCCCCCCCCTTCATTTAACAATATTTAAAACAAAACAAAACCCTCTCTGTCTTCAATTTGAATTGATTTGAATTAATTCAATTTGTTAAGTAATTTGAACTCAAGACAGGCATTAATTGAAGTCCTTGGGAGAATTACATATGCTTCCGCCTCGCTCCACCAGCGCCCCCCTCCTTCCAAAAACAGGGGTGTGCTGACTTTTTATATGCGCCGTAGCCTCCCTTCACCTTTTTTAATAGTTTTTTTAAATTGACTTTGTTGATTGTGTGAAAAAAAAATGATGACTTAAGTTCAAAGTTTTTTAACTTAACTTTTGTAAGTTTTTTTGTTAATCGCATGAATAATTTTTTGCGATGGGTGCGCTTTTATTGGCTCGAGCACCTGCCCACAAAAATATCTGTGCAGGTGCCTGAATGTAGAGGTGCTGCTGTATCAAAAATAAAACAAATTTAAAAAACAGGGTTACAAGAAGGTTCATTTATTATTGCGGGAAAGAAATTGCTTTAAAACGCACAAAACAGCGAAATTGGTCTCGCCTGGCCTGGAGCTCACCAAGCCCCCCAAAAACTCAAATCACGCCATTCAAGTGAAGTGAACTCGGCGAAATTCGGGGGACACTTCCAGGGAGCTGCCGGCGGGGGGCGCTGTAAGCGGCTCCGGAGACCCCAGCAAGTCGCATCCGAGCTGCGCCGAATGGAACGTCGTAGTGCGGGTTAGTTGTTTTGCGCGCGCTCTCTCTCTCTCTCTCTCTCTCGCTGTCTCTCGCTCGCTCGCTCTCGGCTCTCCCGGAGCTCGCCTCGCGACAAGCAGCGTCGGACACTCCGAAGACGAGCGAGGACACCGGCGGGGACCATGCCGGGCTGCGTGCCCATCACGGAGCGAGCGCCTGCGCCAGGGGCCGGCGAGAAGGCGGCCGTGTCCGGCGCCGGATCCGCGCTGCTCCTCATCGACCCGTCGGTTCCCATCCGGGATATTCAAACCAAATTTGCGGTTCTCGGCGGACTCATTGGAGCCCGAGAGGTCAGCAACAGGGACATAGTGGAGACTGTGCTCAATTTGGTGAGGCAACTCTTTTTACCCCCCCCCCCCCCCCGCCCTCTTTATCATGTGAGTGGATGTTTGGTCCCAGCATTTAATGATGACAGTCTCTTGGGTCACAGCAAAGCAACGCACTGACATCTTCATATTTGACACGACCAAAACTAAATATTTACAAATCACTTTTAATTGCACAGCAGAGTCGAGTGACGAAGGAAGATCGTTTAGTTAAGATAAGATCGTTTCCAACTCGGACAACTTTGTTTGCTGGCTAAATGAATACGAAACATTCAAATGTTATCACCTGCCCTTGAAAAGAGTCCTGATGACTGCACAGAAGGCTTTTTTTTTGTTTGTTTGTTTTTTTCAGCAGTTTCCAAACTTTTACTGAGCCAAGGCACATGAGAAAAAAAAATAATAGCACCAAACGAAAAGTTTGCACGCCTCACTGTCGCTCACGATCGATGCTCTTTCCGACATCTTGCCATGAATTGCTCTGCCTGTCAGTATACGTCGCCGGCATAGATAGCATGACACGACATGACACCGTAGCGCTTCAAAATACACGAGGAGCAAAAGATCAGTTATTAAATTAAATCAATCCTGTAAGTCGACATGTCAAAATGCGCAAGTGGAACATTATTTGTGGGAAGTAAAATAGATCATGTATGTTCGGAATTGTTTTTTTTCCCTGAATGCATTTGTTATGGAGGATTTTAGAGGCATTGAAGTGCTCGTTCCATGTTTTTTTTTTGGGGGGGGGGCGGGTTATTCCACAAAGATGGCGCCCACTTGTCACGTTGCTACTTATAGTGTGTGTTGTACGACTCTACACACCGCACACACATAGCCATAATCTCCACGACTTTGCGGATTAGTTTCACGTCACAATAAATTAGCTCGAATAAACACAGAGGAGGATTTGCCATCGGAAATATTGAAAAGGTTTAACAACTACGATTGTCGGCCCCAACCGTTTTCTGGGCAGATGGCGAAACAAAACACCCCAAAGGATAATCTTTTAGAGACGTCCGACAATCGCTTCTTGGCCCGATGATCATTCTAAAGGCTGCGTAGCCCCGCTTCGCTCCAATTGACCAAAAACGCGCAGACGCCGGATCGATTTGATCATTCACGGCGGCACTCGCATGCATCGTCGTCGTTTCGATTGCGCTCATTTGATTGATTTCCCCGTGGAAAGTCTCCAATGATTTTGAAATCTCTTGCAGTATTTCCGTTGCGCTCGTTTCAGGAGCGAAGCAAAAGCAAGGACTAAAGCCGCATTTACAATTCACACGGTCCCAAATGAAGTCGAGACAATCGCACTGCTGCGGATGGCACGTCAAGGATATGCGCGGCGTCATAAAGTTAGCCGTGGCATCGTAACGATATGCCAGGCGCGTTAAAGCAACGGGCGGATAGACAACCGCGGTACACGCTCGTGTAATCAAAACAATTACTCGCAAAGCTGCGTGCGGCATAACAATGGCACACATTTGTTCTCCTCGTTCGTGCACTTCCTATTGGAAAAAGACAAAGCGATACGACGTTTGCTGTTTGAGCCACATCGATCCGAGTAAAACAAAAAAACACAAACAAAACACTACACTCCACCTCCGTTTATTGCTGGAGATGCGTTCAAGGCCGACCCGCAATAAGCCAAGATTGAGACCATATATTTCAAAATTTTAAAAAGTAGTATAGAATTATATAATATATCAATAATTATATAGTATATAATTAATAGTTGCACCCATTTAAGCTTATGGAAACACGTTTTAAAACACATCATGAATGTTTTCGAAGACCCACGCACACAAAATGCAAGCAGAAAATGTATAGAAAATACTTTACGTGTTGCAGTGTCTTTGTGGCTGTGTGCCTTTAAGAGGCGGGTCGCGGCGTGCGGCGCCGGCGTCTTTCTGTGAGCGCTAGCTGTGGCCGACAACAGCTTTTGTTTACGTGTGCGCTTTGTGCTTCCTTATTTCTCCCTTTCCCACATTCAAGGGCATCACGGTCAGTGCGTCGGTCACGTGACGAACTGAGCGCACGCCCAGACAAAAAAAACAAACAAAAAAAGGGTTGTAATTGCCGATAGATGCCACAAGATGGCGACAAAACACTTTTTCTGTTAGGTCTCGAAGCGCTTTGACCGCTTGACCGGGGGGGACAAAAATGCAGTGAAAAACGAGACCTCTTCCGGGATGGAGTGAGGTGACTGTCTCATCGCCGGACAATAAATCTTCTCATAACTTTGGAAAACATTTTTTACAGCACAATTGAGTACACAAACAAACAAGACGATTCTGGCCTCATTTCAAGCAAACGGGGAGCAGGTGAACTTAGAATGACTGAAAGAATATTGAATCAATCCCAAAATCGAATCTTGCTTCGCCTCTCTTCCGTAACTGAGCACATACTGTACGATTTTATAAGGAGAGAAAAAGCCAACGATTGATTTCTTTTTTGACATGTACTTACAGTACAGTACAGTACTTTTGTATCATTGTCGTTTCATTTGAGTCCAATCTGTGTCATTGGGGCGCATTTCAAGCGATCGGTTTCAGCCATCTGGGGACTCGATGCGAATAATGCAAGCGACAAAGCCACCTGTTTTCCTTCTCGTTTCTGCACAAAAACTTCTCTGCCAAAAACTCAAACAAATGGACAACGACATCAAGCCGGATTAGCCTTTACCCATAACGAGATTTTTCTTCTGTTACCTTATCTCACAAAAGTGAGTACACCCCATGAGGGTCCTTGTTAACCTTCCAGTGCCCAGTATGAGAGAGTACAATAGCGAGAACACGAAATACAGCATACCTGAGACCTTGTAACGCTTTCGAGTCACATGACAACGGGGTGGGGAAAATGTCTACTTAGGACCAATTAGGACATTTTCACCAAGGGGTAGACTCACTTTTGTTGCCAGTGATTTCAATATTAATGGCCGGATGTTGAGTGAGTTTGAGCGGAGAGTACATTTTCACATTTTATTTCTGCAGTGTTGTCCCGTGCAAAGCTATAAAACATTTTTGTGGGATATTGCGGCTGGCTGACAATCACTTCCACCCCGCGACGTCCAATGACTTGAAATCTCCTGAGCAAACAGTAGCCTTTTTTTTTTTTTTTCTCCATTCGCCTCGTTTACACAAGGTTTTCCTAAGACGACGCCAATCCCTCGAGTTCCAAAAAGTTCTCACTTTTACGATTCAACTTTGCCCAGAGTTGTATTATTACCGCAGAAATGATTTCAGCAAATATTGACCTTCTGCGCATCCTTCAATTGTAATCCTGTGCCGGGCAGCTCTTACTCTAACCAGCTGACGTCTTTACAACGATCGTCTTTGTTGCTGTAACTGGCAAATCTTTTGATAGTCAAATAATCGATTGATTATCGAAGCATCTCCATTTTTTGGCCTGCATGTTGCGTTTCTCCACCGCTCGCGTGCACCGCATCTCTGCGTCCGTCGTAAAGGAGTGGCGCATATGCCAGCAGTAACTCACCCTTGTATTTATTTCCTGGTGGGTTGTCAAGATGGAAGATTGCGGACGTATCCGTCGGGCTCTCGCGTTGCTCGATTGAGCGCGTTCGGCCTCTCGTCTTTCCTTGCAAGTTTGCCTTCTCATTGCAGAAGCGCTTGACTTTGACTCGACCAGATGAGAAATAACAATGCTGTTCAGCGCAATCTCACGGGATCCAATTTGGCATTTGGCATTTTTTTCTGCCCTGGAACACCTAGAAAGATCCAAGTCGGAATATTCCTCATCATAAAAAGGACGTCTCGTGTTGTTGAGCTTTGAAGCTTTGAAACCAAGAGATGGTCATTTCCTTGAGACACGAGGAGGGCAGGGCTTGGCAAAGTTCTTCAGCTCAAGAACCTGAATTGCGTTGTTTTTTGTTTTGTTTTGTCATCTGTTTCTGTTTGTTGCATTTTCTTCCCGATCTGTTCGCAATGCGAAACAAGCCGTGACCTTAAAAGCAAGCTTCGCCCCGAACTGTCATGAGGCAACGGATCTTGCTACGGACAATCTAACAATCCTCACATGTACTTGCGTATATTCTTTGGCCTCTGCCAAAAATGATTATCACTACTGCAGCTGACTGAGCAGTTACGACCATCTTCTTTGCGTACACGCGTATGTATTTATGATACAGTTTGAACTCGTACGTCGAGGCACCGCTTACGCATCCCTTTTTTTTTGCGGACGAGCGTTTTTTTCAGTATTCCGGTGGTAATACGTGACTTTTCAAAAACCTCCTCTTATTAAATTTTACGCTCCAAGCGGCCCCCCCCCACTGGTTTTTCTTCAAATCATCAGCAAAATGGAAATGCTGCCTGGTAAAGTCCCCGAGTGCTCGCACTGATAACAAACATCCAGTGTTTTTTCTTTTTTTTATTGAAGCCATTTTTAAAAGGCCAGCAAATCTCGTTTCCTCCGTGTCAGCGAGGTCTGCTTCTCTTACCGCGGCCGTCCTTCATATTTGCCCGTGCGGAATTACCCCGGTGAGATGTTCATGATGTTCATGGAGTATCCTAATAGCTTTTGGTGTACTCTGGGATATTTCTCCTAGCTTGGCGGGCGAATGTTTACGACTGATGCGGCTCGGGATTTACGGGTCTACCAATAAACCGTGATAACATTTCAGAAGGAGAGTAATATTCAAATGATAATCATCTTTTATACCCTATTTAGTGTCTGTGAGAGTCGTGCGGTTTTGGCTTTTGCCATAATTTGCACGCCACAATGGCATACTGGGGGCGATGCAAAAAAAACCACGATGCAAACCGGAGAAGACTAAGAAGAGGAAATATTTTTGTATTTTTCATCTCAACTTTGCATCGTCTCCATCTAACACGAGCGTGCCTTGAGTGACGCGTGACCCTTACGAGTTTTTCAAGACACAAGTCGTCGTTCCGCTGATTTTTGGCATTTTTGATTTTTTTGCTTCACCTTTCAAGCGCTAGATGATGGCAACGTGGCTCAGCTCTTGACTTGGGGGGGGGGGGGGGGGGGGGCTGGAGCTCTTGATTGATGACCCACATGAACGCCACCATGTCCGGGCTAATTAGCGCGCGTCTGTGGGTTTGTCGCGCTAATATTTCTTCCTGGTCCAGACAACATTTGTTCATTTCTACTCAGGCCAGGTCGGCATCGCTCGTCCGCCCCCGAGCGACGGCGGAGGTTTAGATCGGCGCCGTGCGCTCCCTTCAGAGATTTCGACTGTGCGCCTGTGAGCGATGGGCGGATGAAAAGAACATCCCAGTTGAATTGGTTCCATCCACTCGTGGGCCAATCAGAAGTGCGGCGCTTCCAGGACACTGCCAGCCAACATTGGGAATAATCAGACGTCTTTCAATTTCCCCCGCGCAGCTAAACCGTGTCCAAATTCTGCTGGTTTGAAAGAGGTGTAAAAGAAGCCACCGATGTCAAACGAGAAAAAAGGTCTCCAAATAGAGGAGGAGGAGATTTGAGGGGGTCATCTATTGTTTGCCTTTAACAGCTTCATCTGACGTCTCCCACCCTAAAGATTGAACTAAAGACTGTTAACTCGTGAACCTCATTTACAGTCAGAGACAAACGTGTGGAATCTGTTGCTGACGGTCAACCAAACTCTCAATTCAATTCTTTTGTCTTGGTCGCCGCCCGCCACGAAAAGGCAAAAGCCCAGCGCGCGAGTGCTCATTTGTATGGAGGTGAGCCGCATCTGCGATCGGGCCGAGTCGTATCGCTCGGTGCGCCGACGTGGCGGCGCCCGTGCCGCTAATGCAAAGAGCTGGAGCAGAAAGAAATAATTACGCACACACAAACAAAAAAATACAATCAACTGCAGAGAGAATGCCGAAGCAGTCAGGGACCGATTTGAATGAATCGATACATCATATTCGATGTTTCTAGTTCAAAAAGACAACAAACAAAACCGACACGCCTTGCGGTATTCTTAAAGGGTTCTGGTTCTTCAATCGGTGAGGCTGTTGGCTTGCGAGACCTTTTGCAGCCAACTTTTTCACGTGCCCTTGAGCAAGGCCCTTCCTCATCGCTCTTTCAATATGCGGGACACAACGTAAAGAAGCCGTAGAGAATACAACTATCCACGCAGACCCGCTCTGGCGTTTAATAAATCTATTTTAGACGTCTGCCAGGACGGGCCCTTACAATTGAACCGCAATGTTCCAGGAGTTCGTTTGACCTTGAGTTTGTGTGAATTTCCCCCGTTCATTTCTCCCACGAGATCACGGAAATCATCCACCCATTTCTCCTCACACGGGTCGCCGGCGTGCCGGAGCCCATCCCAGCCGTCATCGGGCAGGAGGCGGGGTACACCCCGAACCGGTTGCCAGCCAATCGCAGGGCACACATAAACGAACAAGCCTTCGCACTCACAGTCACACCTACGGGCAATTTAGAGTCTTCAATTAACCGAGCATGCGTGTTTTTGGAATGTGGGAGGAAACCGGAGAAAAGCCACGCAGGCACGGGGAGAACATGCAAACTCCACACAGGCGGGGCCGGGGATTGAACCCCGGTCCCCAGAACTGGGAGGTAGCGTCACTTCCTTTTCATTCAGGTGGTAGATTCTTTTCTTTTCTTTTGTTTTGTTTTGTTTTGTTTTTGTTTTTACTTCTGGACCTTAAGTTCAGAGGCTCCGCTGTATTGACGTATTACCTAAAGGTTGTGAGCATTTGTTGTTTCAGTTGTGTTTTGTCAAATTATTGGAGAAAAAACATCGTAATACTGCGAGCAATCAGTTTTCTAGTGAAGAATATTTGTTGGTTTGGGTTGGGCATAACACGATAAGGTTGACGGACTTAAACATATATTCATTGCGCCAGTGTGAAGAGCAACAAGGAGGAGCTTGCAAGGCACCGGTAAGTTACGTGACATATGTCAATCATATCAGTTCGGATCGGTATTTTTCCATTTCTGAGGATCAGCTGTGGTTTTGTATCCCGATAGAGGATTGTGCTTGCGAGCGACTGATTTCCTCGGACGCAATTTATATCTCAATCCTATTGTTATTTTTATTTTTCACTCGAAGTGAAACTAAACCAAAGGTAGTCACTCAGATGGCTTAGGATGTCGCAATGGTTCCCCATACGTACTTTCTTTTAATTGAACCAAAGTCAGCCTTGAGGTACATCCTCCACTTGTGTGCTGTAATTGGGTGTCTGGAAAAGCGACATGTCTTCATCTGTCAGTCGGAAACGACCAATCAACGGTGCTTCTGAAGCGGTGGGTATTACAGCAAGCGACATATTTATATTCCACAGTTGCGATTAATGATGTGTGCCGTGAATGCGGGTTTGCAGATTACGGCAGGTTCGGGTTAGCTCTGTTTGCCGGTACCTTTTTATGCACACGTCATTTCCTTTCAAGAGGTCAGGTCATCTTGCCACCCTCGTCTCCAAAGGCTTTTTAATGCCAAGGAATATATATATATATATATATATATATATATATATTTTTTTTTTAAATACATTGCCCAGATGTTTCCGTTCTAGAATGTTTCCGTAGCTTGCTGCTAGTGAGGCTTGAAGGACTCCACGAGCGCCGGATGACACACTGATTCATACCAAGGGATCAGCTTGATGAACAAATCCAATTTTGTTTTTTTTTATGGTTCATTACCCTCCCTTCCATGTTTTAACGAGATCTTTTAAGAATCGGCCATTCGGACATACTTACAGTACATACTCAGCGTGTTCAATGCTCCAATTCCCCTTTTGAGATGAAGAAAATGTTTTCCATAACCATTTAAAAAATAAAAAAAAAACTCTCGTCCCTAAAGATGTCAGATTTATTCTTGGGGCAAAAGGGACAACTGCAAGAGTGACTGAACTGATTGTCATGGCGCATAGCGCAAATGTCGTGCAGTGTGCCACCTCCTCCAAAATGAAGACTTAGCAGATGTCCCCGACGGCAAGTCCTTGAGTAGTGGACGCAGCTCAGTCTGGAGCCTCAAGCGGGAACGGGCAACAATTGCAGGAAGTTGACCAAAAACAAAAAGTCATTTCAAGGCTTGAATATAGCCGACCGGAATTTAGGAGTTCCAGACCTGTGAATAATGTGAGCTCAAAATTCATCTTGAAATCAGATTTCTAGGATGGCCCTTGCCAGCATGGCAGTCATCTGCTTGTGCGTGTGGAGTTGCCGGATGGAAAGGAAACATTTCTGATGGGATTTTTCCGCCAAAGCCATTAGCATTGACAAACATGACTTAGTGTGTCAAATATTGGATTCAACGAGTGACAAAAGCCTCCAATTAGTGAGATATTCATGTTTCACTATTTCATATGTTACTATGATATTAGTCGTACATTTTGATCTTTGGTCTTTCTTTGATTAAAAAAAAAAATAACTGACTTCCTATTTTTTGTTTCCAAAATAAACTGCGTTGCAATGCTTTTGCCGCGTTGATCTGTGGACTTTTTGGGCTTTTGTTACATTACTTGCAATAATGTCGTGATACGGTATTTCCGATAATTCCGATATATCTTTGGTGACGAATCATGATAACTGCGTTAAGAACGTTTCATCCTAATAGAGTGTGTCGCTTCCCCTGATTTAGTCACACTTTGTGGTGCTGTGGCCGTCTTATTTCGCTGAAGAAATGTGTCCCGTTCACTTTGTTGGCATACGGAGGCCCAGATTTTCAGCAACGGCGAGATGCTAAATCTGTGTTTCGTGCTAATGCTATTAGTCGCAGCGCTCTGAAAGGAACATCTGGCTGGAGAGCCTCGCCGTGGCTCCCGAGTCGCCAGCGGAGGAGGATTAGGGCTGCGGCGTTCTCTTGAAGACGATTCGGCACGGAATTAGACGGCCTGCATGGAACAGCGCGCGCGGACGTCTCCCCGCTGATAAAAAAAATACAAAATGCACAGTGTTAGCCGTGGAGATTGTTCAAATCAGGCTTCTCGCCTCAAAGTCGTTGCACATGTTTTGAGCTCTCTTTGGAGAAATGTCCAACGCAGACAGTATTTATTTGCTCCCTTTTATCTCGTGTTATGAAAGCAGACAATGTCAGAGCGCTGATGATCTTCTGAGCTCGTCATTTCCATTGCTTGCTACTATAATGTCAAACAACCGTATCGCAAATCATCTTCCGCCATTGAAGTGAACGGAACGCCCCACATTGTGCGCTTCGTGGTGTGTGCGCCTTGACCACCGGGGGGCAATGTAATGCAAACATACAGAACATAACACACAGAAGAAGACGCTCACCACTAAGTGACTCAATAAGCTGCAGTAGTGTCATTTGTCACGGAGACAAAAGAATAGACACTATGCGTGTGAGTTACAGTATATTGTCCCTCTGCGTGTGTACTGCTTGTGTTTAAATAGGCTATTCGTTAGCCAGACTTTGGCACTTTGCATTGCGTGTTAGCATTAAGCTTTTCTGGGGCAAAGTTACACTGTACGCTTGTTTTAAATACACAACACCAAATGCTCTTTATTTACCAGGCTCGTCCCCGACATGCAAAGCTGGTCACTCAGTCGGTACTTCCTTGAGACCAATTCCTACTTAGACCGGGCTTTGGCACGCTTTTTAGAGCATTATAGAAAGCACAAAAAAAAAAACACACACAAAAAATGGCTAAATCTGTGAATGGCCAATTCGGGAAAAGGTGAATTTCGCTAATAAGAGCCAACAATGGATAAGCGCGAGGTTTCACTCTGCGCTCTTGTATTGATTGATGAATTCCACACAGTTCTCCAAATAAGAGACAACGTGTGCTCGCTTCAAGCTGTTTATTTGTCATTCCCTGTCGTCATTGACTCGAAATCTCACATGTAAAGCAGGAGAGAATTCAACATCGTATATTTGAACACCAAAATGTGCAACCGAACAATAAAATGTCATTTCATGGAACAAAAGTCAGCTAGCTTAATACTAACATATGCAAAACACCACAGACAGGCTAACGTAAATTAGGATAGCTGCTGCAGTCATTCTAAACCTACTTTAACAAACGAGCAGCAAAAGTTCGACTTCAATGTCGATGTCCGAAGACTGATGTCTTCCCACAATGGCGTAGCTCGGCTCTCGTGTTTTTTCAAGATTCGTTCTCTACCTCACGTCTTTTCCTTTTTCTGGTTCCACTGTTTGACAATGGATTATTTCCAGTTTCCATTATCTTTGGGGGAAAAAAGGGTTTCGAAACAAACAACAAACAGAATATTGTTTTCTATTCCGTGACAGATGGTGTTGGACCAGTATTTTTTTCCAATGTCGATGCGCTCCTTTTTAGACCCGCATACGGTACGGAGCAGCTATTAGCGGACTTGTCATTAGTGAGGAAATCCTCCTTTGTTAGCCGGAGCTTGACGGCCAAACTCTCGACAAGCGCGTACGCTCGTAGTCCCGTGTTTTTCCAGCCTCCGGGAGAATTCAATTAGGAGTTTCACTTATTGCTTGACATGTCCGCCGGGGCTCCCTCTCGCCTGATTTATTGTCGTCGAGCAAAAGCGATCCGCAGAGATCAAAGTAGAATCTGCGACCCCTCCGACCCCTCCGACCCCTCCGCCTCCTCGTGCTCGCGATTGACTATTGTCCTTCGAGGACGGACTTTCTTGTTTCTCGCTTGCTTCTTTGTTCCCTCGCAAAATTCAACCAATTCCATTTCCATTTGTTACCCAGCAAGACTCCAAAGTCAATTTGTCAAATGAAAGCAACATGCTAAAACGACACCGCTGATAATTTCGTGCCACAAAGCTCTTCCGCCTTCAATACCTTCAGATGACATTACACGTTTTTGCTTTTTGTTTGTTTTCCACGAAGACGCTTTTACTCCAAGAGTTGAGGAAATCCCTCCCGCCAACCTATTGAGGCCGTGCAACCAATTAAAGATGGCGAGGCGAAATGTGCTTGTGCCCTGCAGTGTTGGTTTAGCAGCCCGCAACAGCGTCTGGCGTGCGATCGTGCGTGTGTGCGCGTCTGGGCGAACAACCACGATTGCTTTGTTGACGTTTGGCCCGCTCTCGGCGAGCGGCATTCTGCTTGTGATGCTCGGCAGATTGAGGCTGACAGGCTGTGTTGATGCAAGTAATTACACAGTAGACCAAATAAGACCATAAGAGAGCCATCAGTCACCACAGCACACCCTTTGCGCACGCTCACGCACGCACACACATCCACCGGGTGGCAGATTGATGAAACGACTCCAGTCGGCTCTTTGCCTCTGATGCATTCGCCGGTGTGTCGCAGGTGTCTGTTTGTGGTGTTGCCTCGCAGCCCGAATGGCGCGGAGGATTCTCAAATGATTACCTTCTGCGGCCAAATGAGGCGACGAGACGTTCCGTTTTGACTTTGCGTGCAGGCGCCTGCTTGTCGACGGTACCGGGGCAAACACTCGGAAACTGTGGAATCGTAGCTGATAAAACCATTGAAATTCATCGTATTATTATTCTTTTTCTTTATTCATTCACAAATAATTCCAGATGACACTGCGTGCGCCTCGTTACTTTGGTCTTGCAGGAGCACGACAGTTTCTAACTATTTCTCGTCTGGAAAAGGCGGCGGCCACTTTAGACACAGTTGGAGAGTGCTGTCGCTGCGTTTTTCTTTGAAGCACCGGAAGTGAAAAAAAAAAATGCGGCATCGTGTTTGCCGGTGACGTACCGCGGTACTTGTTTAGTACCGGCAACCCCATCATCGGCGTACAACCCCTTGAATTGACCTGAAAATGGCCAACTTCCTGTTAAATCTTGTGAGAATTTGCCGCGCAGTCCAGTTGCGATGGATTCGACGTGAGCTGGATGAAAGCGAATGTTCATAGGCACGATGACGTTTGGCCTTCGAATCCTCGACGTGATCAAACTTTGGTGCCACACTCCATCGTTCCGAGGCGAAGTGGGGGAAAAGCCCGGCAACTCAGTGTCAAGGATAGCCGCTTCCGTTTGGGAGCCCGAGAATTCACCTGCTGCTTTGAACCCAAATGACGAAGCCATTGGCCTTCGAGACTTTTTCATGTGTTCTGTTACGATAGACATGATCTTTCCCTTTCGGCTTAACCCTATTCAGGGGTCACCGCAGCCTTTTTTATCCTCTTCCATCTTTTCCTGTCTGCTGCTGCGTCTTCCTCAAGTCGTACCTCACCACGTCCGTACATCTCCTCTTCGGGCTTCCCTTCTGCCTCCTTCTCGGCGGGTTTCCGTTCCCGGCGTCCTTCCGCCGATATAGCTGCCGTCCCTCCAAACCATCCCGATGTGGCGTCTCCAGCTTTGTCTGGAAACCTTCCCGTCTGATCAGCTCATTCCTGATCCCGTCCATCGTCATCGCTCCCAAAGAACCCTTTTCCACCGGGCCACCTCCAGCTCTCCTCTTCTGGCCACTGCTGGCGTCTCTAAACCGTGCAACAAGGCTGAACTCACTGCCGTGCTGTTAACCTTCCCTTTCACTTCAGCCGGTGCTCTTTTGTCGCAGATCACCTCTGACCCTTCCCTCCACCGTCTGCATCCCGCCCTCTATTCTCTTCCTTGCTCCACATTGCTCTGGACATGGGAGTATTACACTATCATAGACATGTGACAGACAAATTAGAAACTAGCTGCTCTGAACCGATTGTGACTGATGAAATTCTTCCATTAAATGTATTTATGCCAAAGCAGCACCATTTCTTTTTGTTTGCAACTGCCTCCGAGACATCATTTCATTTTTTTTTGTGTGTGTGTTGCGCATATTTCTTTCATGCTTTTCAAGTCTGCTGAGTGAGTATCCCAAACCTTCTCCAGGCTGGCGGGGTTTCAATCATTCATTTTCTTTTTGCCATCTTCACAGACAGCATACACATCACAGCGAGAGAGAGAGGCTGAGGCTCCAGTAAACACACAAAAGATTCACTGCTCTTTTCATTTCGTACATTCACATGAAGCCAATGAAGCAATGTGCTCGCTACATCGGTTGTCGAATGCAGCGATTGTTTGGCTGTTTTGCACTGCGATCTGACTTGGCCTGACAATTTTTGTTTGTATGTCAGTATTTCCGTCAAGGTAGAGCCACGCTAGGGTGTTTCAGAAGCACCCTTTTTAGACGGACATCATTTAGCGACACGCCTCTGCGATGGAGACCATTGCTTGAGCAGTGGCTTAATGGCGCTCGTCTGCTGCTGATTAGAACGTGAGCTAACGGTAAAACTTTGAGTATGGCATGTAAAGATGCGGCGGAACGGTTAGCACATCTGCCTCACAGTTCTGAGGACCGGGGTTCAATCCCCGGCCCGGCCTGTGGGGAGTTTGCATGTTCTCCCCGTGTCTGGGTGGGTTTTCTCCGGGCACTCTGGTTTCCTCCCACATCCCAAAAACATGCGTGCTAGGTTCATTGAAGACTCGAAATTGCCCGTAAGTGCGAATGTTTGTTTGTTTGTTTGTTTGTTTCGATGTGCCCTGCGATTGGCTGAATGAATGAATGCAATGATGCGTGGAGAACCTTGGACCTGGTCATTTCAGAGAGCTACACCAGACACTGTTTTCCTCACTGGGGTCGCGGGCGTGCTGGAGCCTACCGCAGCTATCGTCGGGCAGTCCACCCTGAACTGGTCGCCGGCCAATCGCAGGTACACCAGACACCGGTTGAATTTGTAGTTATCAGCTTCCGTAGCTTTTGTGTCCTGACCCAAATAGCAAAATTAGCTGAGGAAAACAGAAATGGTGAAAAAGAGTTTCACACTATATCGCCACAATTGAGTACGCCGGTCAATAGCTGAGTCTTTCAGCTATTATTTCCAAACATGTATTTAGAAACAGATCTTTGAAGTTTATTATCCCTGGTCAATTGGTGTACGAAAACAAAGTAAGGGCCATGGGCTTTTGTATTCTCTCTGTTGTGAGGTGTGGTCTTGATGGGAGGCAAATTAGAAGTCAAGGTCGCCGAGTTTAACAGCGGCTCACAACTGTTGCCCCATATCTTCTGTAGCTAATTAGCTGGGAATTAGAGGGGCTCGGTTTTATTGCCTCCGCGTCCACAGATGGAGAGCAAGATGTTTGCTTCCGTTGTTAGCATTGTGGGATTAGCTCACGCGTCTTTGCCTGCATTAACGAGGCCGAACGCCGGCGAGTGCCGCGCCGCGCCGTGCCGTTCCTGTCAAGGTGACTGGATCGGAGGAAATTTCTTAGCAAGTTATGTAATCGTCACTCTCCGATAGTTTGTGTTGCCCACAAGTTGGGCTTTGAAAGGAGACCTGCCATTTTGACACAACATGATCTTATTTCATTACTGTGGCATGCTTTGCACCCCAAGGATCATTGATCGCCCTCAAAACAGCAACACAGGGATGTGCCGATGTGAACGCGACTTTGGGTTGCCATAAAGACATTCAAATCATCAGTTGGATTTTCACTCACGGAGGCAGCGCTTCATCACCAAGCCAACGAACGACACCGAAGCCGATCATTGTAATGTATTAATGCCTAATGCCGCTCGGCTTAGCTTTTGGCTTTGACATCATCGTGATTTTGTGTCGCTTGCCCGAAAAGAAAATGGCAGATCTTCGCTCAGCCAAGCTGCCGAGTCATTGATTGAGAAACCTTTTTTTAAGGGGGTGCTATTATTTCAATGAGCCCGATTGTGATTACAATTGCGGCAAAATGGATAACAGCTCGCGTAGAGACAAAATCTTCTGACCTGGGTGGCCCACTAAAATGTACGCGGTTGTGTAATGTCACACTTGATGGGTAGAAAAGGTCGTTTTGTTTGTGTCTTCACGAGTAAACTGATGGAACTTTGTAGTTTGAAAGCATCAGAAACTGTCGCGCCGATGTGCCCTTCGATCAAACTGACGTCCGTCAAACACTGCAGAGGTGGGAGAACAAGTGCTTTCCGTACTTGGGAACTCTTTTCTTTACTTCGAATTCCATGCCCAACGCCCGATAATGCAAATAAAATTGGCAACTCAAGCATGTGCCTCATCCATTTCTAATTTCCACCGATCATCATGGCAAATTGCTTATGGTCTGATTTAGGATATTGTACTGCAATTTAACTTTGGGGCTTTAATATTCAGGTGCATTTCTCTGCTCTTTCGGCGTGGCCTTTCCGCTGCTCCTTTAATCGATGGCAAAGATTTTTAGTATGATTTTATCTTCCCCAGTGAGTGAAATCTAAATGCAGCCACCGCCTCAGCTCAGGAAAAAAATGTCAAAAAAAAAATCAGATTGTCGAGATTATGAGAGGGAAAAAAGGGCAAAATACGTAATGTAGTTGCTGTCTATTTGACATTAAGCAATGAAATATTTAAAATGTTTGTCAATGTATTAGGTAGGCAGGTTTAGCACTAAAACCTATTTCACAGTTATCACTGTATATTGTATCCATGTGCATTTTCAAATATTGTCAGTATGCGCAGATTTATTTGGTGTTACATGTTTCTCTCGGCTTTACAAAATGTGCAGTGAGATTCAAAAGTCATGTTTCCGTAGACCTTCCACTGTTATCGGGCCATATTTCCCATTTCAGCAGCTAATTTAACCACCCGATTTTGACCTGCGCGCATCAATCAGACGTGGTTGGTTCAGCTTTGTCAATCGTCGGCTCAAAACATTTTTGGGGGGGGGGGGGGGGGGATTGAAACAAAGCAGCATTGATGTTCTTTTGCGTGTTGTGAGTCTTCATGGTTGTGTTTGTGGTCTGAAGAGGGTATACTCTACCCTCCAGAAGTATTGGAACAGTGACGCCAATTCCTGAAAACATTTGGGTTTTATGAGCAAAGATGTCAGCAGGTCAGATTTGATTTGTAATATATATTTTTGTTTGATACAAATATTACTTTTTTTTTTTTTTTTTTTACTTTTACGAGGAAACCGTTAAAAAGAGGTGTGGAATTTCGCATACAGCTTTGAATGTGGAAAAAAGCGCCATCTGGTGGAGTACAGAGTGTAATTCGTTTCTACGAAATTGCACATCATGTCGGAAATTGACACGATGTGCTATATTCTGTGCTAACGTTAGCAGTATTCTTTTATTGCTGCGCAAACTAGTTCACTGGACGGCATTCGCGATATTGAAACGTCGTAACCCGAAGTCGTCCTCTTTTATCGGAAGACCGGGATGCTGCGGCCTCGCCGCCGAGCTCAAACCGCCAGACTCGCCCCGGCTGATGAGAAACGCAGCTTTACGGTGTTTACAGCGGCAAAGTCTCTCCCGAGTTCCTAATCGCGTTTTTATTTTACTTCTTGCCGCCGACATTATAATAAATGTGTTGCTTGAGTTGCTGCAAGGTGAACACGTGACAAAGACTCGCTGGAGCGCTCGCTCGCTCGTCTGTTTCCGCTTTGTTGTGTTCTACAGAGACATTGTGTATTTTCCAATTTTAACTCCCTGTGGAATCGCTAACCTCTTGGCTGTGGCGTTTCCATTTTAGCGCGTAAATAACCGTAACTTACAGTGGAACCTTGAGTTAAGAGTGCCCCAACTATTTTATTTGACTTTATTGTGCTCTGTTTTGAGCCAAAATTTGAGATCAACCCACCTACAGCTCCAACTCCACTAGGCCACACCCCTTAAAGGGAGACATCCAACAAACAGATACGGTGGAACTTCAATTTAACAGACCCCTATTTAACGGGCTTTGGATTTAACGGACAGAAAATAGTGTCCATTTGGAAATCGAAATCACCCCTTTCATGCACCAGCAAGGTAAGTTGAAAACTTTTCAAACATTTTAAGGCTTTTTTAAATGGTTTTTAACAATACATTCCTAATCATTTTATACTGTTACTGGTGTTTTTAGGCAAACCAAAAAGTGCTTCAATTTAACAGAAAATCTGATGTAATCGCCGACCCCCGACATTATGTACAATCGTGGCACTTTATGAAACCAGGTTATTTCTTTTCAATATTCGGACATTTTTCTTGATGAAAAACTTAACAACATCTTTTTGTTTTTTGTTTTTCGAAGGATTTTTAATTTGAATAATAAGGTTCCACTGTACTTAATTGGGGATGGTCGTATCGGGGCTCACTTTCTTTCCCCCCCCCCCCCCCCCCCCCCAAACTTGCCTTTGAAAGACTACGGGAGCATGTTATATGTTTTGCAATGTTCATTAAGCAATTTTGGAAATTTTGGTTGGATGTCCTCCCTTCCTCAGTTTTGTCAGGCGACCATTTGAAACTGTTACGAGTCTCGTATTGTGAATTTTCAATGTTCGGAGGGGACGCGTTCATGGACTCCTTCTCTCTCATACTTGACCTGGTCCTGCTGTTTCCTCCAAACAAGGCATCAATCCCATTTATTTTCGCTCAATTTGGTTCCCCCTCCCCAACCACGACCTCGCTCGGGAAGCATCTCCATTCCGAGCGTCGCGAGCCGTCGCCATGGCGACCGATATCCTTCGGCCGTGGCCAAATGGGAAGTGGTTTGAAGTGGAAGGAGCCTAACGGATGCCAGTGTAACTGAGTTGCAGAGTAATATTTTTCAAAGGAAGGAATAATACAATTAATTGTTCTTATTTACTGATGGCCACGCCTCTAATGGAGCATATTTAGATCGTATTTAATGTTCTGTACAACTGCAATGTAGCATAGCTACACCGTATTAAATGTCAGGGCTTGTGCTGTAGGTTAGATTCACAGCAGGACTTTTTTTTTTTTTTTTTAATGGATTATTAATGTTATTCGAGCAGACGTGAGTGTGTGTGTGTGTGTACACGTCACCGCTCAGTGTATTTTGCTTACGTGAAGCTGGCTTTGACAGGGTATATATAGTAGGACTCTAACGATACACCAAAGTTAAGAATTGATTTGCATTTTGATTTCTGACTTCTGGCAAATAGTCTGGATCCTGTCAATTACGTGATTTCCATTTCTGTTCTCAACTAGGCAGCCCAACAGCAGACAGCAGAGTCCTGCAATGTTGGTGTGCTGTGATTCCACTGTTATATGAAAAGTTGACTGGCAGAGGCATCTGGTTGGACATGCTAGTAAGACTAGCATGATGTTACGGTAAATTATAACCCTTCAAACTATATACACGGAGGAGCCCAGAGTGTTGTATAATTATCTTCTTGTATGACAACTATTAATGAGGACACGGGAAACAATATCACCAATTTCCTGGTGACGAATGCATGTAGCAACAGATTACATTTGGGGAGGGGGGGGGAGGGGCTACGGCATTTGTGAAGGGACAAACTTAGGTGTACACAACTCAAATACAGAAATTGTACTGCATATTATGTTAAAATGTGTAACATAACATTGATTACAAAAGTAATGAATAGTGTTAGGAATGTGCTGATGACTACACAGTATAACAGGGCATAAAAAGAAATGGTTTTAAATTGAAATCGATGCATTTATACATGTACATTGCCACACAAATGACTCGGTATACTTCTTTTCTAGTGACGCTATTTTAAACTAAGTGTCCAAACAATATAGAGAGGGCAAAAGTGAAATGTGTGCTGGTTTTACGTCACAAGTACATGTTCCTGTATTTTCTTTCACATTGCAATATACATCGCATGGTTAAAAAAACAATCGCAATGTAGTTTCCCCCCCCCCCCCCCCGATATCGTGTAACCCAACGTGCTTGGAGGGTCCGAAATTTCAGGGTTATTACCGTTTATTGTTTACTCCTACATTGCTATTAACGCTCACATGATACATTTTCCAATTGTGCCCCTCCCCCAAAGTCCTAATCGTGTCACTGGAACCATGCAGTGTAAATCGGAGCCTCCATGTTCTGTCATTCGGACTATTGAGGCTGTCAAGCCGCCACTCTTGAGGAACCGCAGTCCGCCAGCGTCAGCCCAAGCGATACCAGTTAGAGCCCAATTAAAGTCCCATTAGTTCCCCTGCCCAGTCGAAAAATCCCCTCCCCGCTGTCTGCGCTCTGTTGGAAATCATTAAACGTACAGCTCCATCGAGCTTCTGAGCACCTCGGTAATCCGGGCCCGAGATGCCTAATTGAAATCCGATAAATTAGCCGCAGGGTTTCCTCTATTCGCCGCACGTCTCTCCCGGGAGTGCAGAAATGCGGCCGGGCTCGCCTATGTCTGCGAAGACTTTCTGGACGTCTCTTTGTGCCTGAAAGATCTGCGGCATCCGAAACAGAACGTCTGCACCTCGTTCAAGTTGCCGATGGACGCTGCAAAAACGCTGCGGCGGCGGCGGCGAATGCTGGGACTTCCGATGGGGACTTGATGGTGTCATGACCATTCATGGAATGACACGTTGGAAAATCGGCCAAAATAGTTTGCCTTAATAATCATATAATTTGTTCTCATTTAATCATAACTACTGTAATCATAATGATTCACCGATTATTTAATGAAATGAAATAATTACACGTGTGTTAAATGTAAAATGTTATTTCAAGAATCAAATAACAATCCATTCTCACGTGAGGAAGAAATTTGCACATGACTCGCATTATTTGTATAATATTTGGATTGCGGACGTGCTGATCAACGAGTAGCGATCAAAGCATGTCACCGACAAATATGCTCATATTAAATCCGGATAATAATAAACATTAGAAAAATGATACCAAGTATTGAAAAACAATACACATAAAGAGTGTCTTATGTGTGTGACAAAGAAGGCTCATTGGACGACAATCTCCACGTTGAAATGAATTTCTGTTTTTTTTGTTTTTTTTTTTTTTACAGCGGGTCTCAGGGTGAATACGATTGATACGCCTGCATCGGTTTTCTGTTTTGGTTTTTGTGTGATGATTTGCTCACTGAACAAACGAAGCTCTTTCGTCAAGGCGCCGCCGCGTCGTATGTCGGAAGTCGATCGGGCCCGATCGCGGCGTGCGGGTGCCAACACTCGCCGCATCGACTGGGCGGGCCGATGCGAGCGTGGCTTCCCAGACACCAAAAGATGAGAGCCCGCAATTTATTCTGGCCGCCTGTCTGCATATGCGAATACGCGAGCTGGAGTGGAAATGGAAGTGGCCGCTATTTTCTTGTCTTTTTCTTTTTTTTTCCCCCTTTCTTTTGTACGCAGAACTCAGCCCCGCTTGTTATTTCGGCGATTCTGCTCGAGGACGGATTTGTCTCAGCCTCCTCTGTCGTATCTCCGCCAATTGTTTCCTCGAATACAAGCTCAGACATTAGCGCCACCTCATTAGCTTGCCAAACAAAAACGCGGCCTCGGCATCAAGCGGCGTCGTAAGCTTTCTTCCGGAAGTCATGTCGGAAATAACATAGGATACGAAAGTAACTGAAGATTTTGAGTAGAAAGGCTTACATTTCTCAGTTTAAAGCGCAAGAAAAACTTTCTTCTTGCTTTTCAATTCGTGAAAATCCTTTTTTTGTTTTTGTTTTGTGCTGCCCAGCTTCATTTGCTGTAATCACTGTGATGACAGACGTTTTAGAAATACAGCATAGGAATAGAAAAAGATTAGATGAAAAATACAGAACACTACTAAATAGGAAAAAAAATATGAATATACAGAAGTATTATACCAAATAATACACAATAGAAAGAAATAGACACAGTTGAAAACAGACAAAAAATATTAGACAGAAAATATACAAATGTTAGTGAAAAATAAATATTGACAACCAACAAATACACAAATATCTAACACTCACCCCCACCCCAAAAAAAAAAGAATTAGACCAATACATTTACAAGTATTAGAAGAAAATACACAAATATTTAACTAATACTACTTATTAGACAAAAACCTAAACATATATAGACATAAATATCAAACCATTATAAAAGAATTAAGAAAATATTAGCCGGGCAAAAAAATAACATATCACTTCTCAATAATTCTGGAAAAAATAAAACAAATGTAAGATCAAATCAAAACAAAGACAATTGGTTCCGAAAAATAGAGAAAAAGTTGAAAAGTACAATGTACCCATGTTTGGTAGCAGCAAAATCTGCGCATACACTACGACGTCTTCTTCTTTGCCGTCTCCATGTTCTTCGTTGTCTCCTTCCATGGTTTGCATCTTCATCTTTTTCTCTTCTAAAGTCAACTGCTCCTCTCCAGGATGCTCAAAAGCAATAATTGTGATTTGAAACGGAAATAGCGACCGTCATCACGGTTTATCGGTCAAGGCATTTCATTTCATGCCGAGTTGTAACGCAGCGTCGCTGTGTAATGCTCAGCTAGCTCCTCGTCTCCTTGAACTCCGCTGATGGCTTTCCATCGCACCTCTGCCATTAGCTGTCAATCTCCGGGATGCGCTCAGGCCCATTTTCCACCTCCACACTTTGATACCCGCCAATATGTTGTTGTCGCAGCGCTCCATATCTATCTCACGCGCACACACACACACACACAGCATACGCGTCTGTGGCTGGCTAATTTCATGCTTGTTGAACTTGATGAACTGCATTATTGATTTGTTGTTTTCGACTTTCTTACGGATTATTTGTGACTAAAAAGGGGGGTCGGCGGCGGCACTTTTCATTAAAGAAGAGGCTGTTTTATTTTCACGGACAGTTAAGTTCTGATCAAAGCTTTTAGAGGGGAAAGCGATGACGACTCCGCTCACTGAAGGGAGACGGAATACCGTACGCCCGGGACGCCGCGCCTCAATTAATGGGAATTATTTAATGGCTCACCTCGAAAAGATGACATGTTTTTCAAAAAGTGTCTGTCACCGTGTGACACGCTCGAAGTCTTCACAACAACAGCGGCTGTCGAGCATACGTGGCATCTGTAAAGCTGACATCGCCTGTGCTGTTTTGTAGGAATGATGAATTTAGACTTCTTCTCTTTTGCCGAAACGCCGGCCGTAATTTCCGTTGATTCAAAAAGAAATTCAAACATATGTTGTTAGCGTGGGACCGGCTAATTGACAGACTCTTCTGTTGCTCGGATTAATGGTACAGAGTTACTCTTTTGACGGAGAACTGGATAGTTTGCTGTAGTCCTGGCGTTAGCTGGCAGGCTAGCTATTATGCTTTGCTAAATTATGCAAAGACAACCAGACCAAACCTTGTATACATACAGTAACGCGAGGAAATGCCTTCCACAAACCTGAGGATTCGTGATGGGGATCGAAAAGATGTTTTCTTTTTGAGAGCTGTTTCCAGTTGTTCAATTCCGAGGAATCATTTGTTTGTTTGTCTGATAGATGTCACTTACGATTCCTCTTGAGAAAAAAACAAAAAAAAAAAAAAGAAAAGAAGAACCAGGGCTTTTGACTAAGGTTCTGCCGCTGGCGAGGCCGCTTAAAGTGCTTCGTTCTCAGCCCTGATTGGCTCCTCGCTGGCGAGGCAGCTCTGATGCTGACCTCTCTATGATTTGCTCCTCCAACTCTGGTGGCAGCTTCTAAAAAAGTGGATTTCTATAAATGTACGGAAGGTATCTTGCAAAACCAGATCGAATTTTATTATTATTTTTTGTTTCATGTCTGCATTAGTTTTGGATCAAGTTGAATGCAAAGGGGGCACTGTAACTGATATATATATATATATATATATATATATATATATATATATATATATACAACTACTTACAACTTGCACTCGATTTGTATCCTCCTTCTGCTGGATGAATTTGTATTATTGTTTTTGTTTTTTAAGAAATGGAAAAATAGCCACTGTCAATTTGTGGGGGTAATTTTGACGGCGCATCGTTTCAGCTCAGGTCAGGTTCAGGCCGCTCACTTTTCTACCACCCAAAAGTACCCCGACGCCTACCGTTTACAAACATCTCGACACGGTCCACGGGCGGTCGGTAGCGCGCTCACGTCTGAGGCGCGCTTCTCATCTCGCTCTGCAGTTGGTGGCCGGCGAGTTCGACTTGGAGACCAACTTCATCATTCAAGACGCCGACGGCATCGGCTGCCTGCCGGCTCTGCTGGAGCGCTGCGACGTCACCTGCCAGGCGGAGATCTGGAGCATGCTCACCGCCATGCTACGCAAGAGCGTGCGCAACTTGCACATGAGCGCCGAGGTGGAACTCATCCGGCAGCTGCTGCTCCGGATGAGCTCCGTCGACGACATGATTGCAGGTGCGAACTGTGAATTTCCTTAACCGTTGCTCATTTTGAGACCGAAAATACACACTTATGACAGGGGGAATGCAAATATAATTGAGAAATAAAACCCCAAACGCAAAGTTCGAGTTAGAGAACATATATGAAGAACACAAGTATGAGGAAAAAAATGACTAATATGAGAAAAATACACAAATATATAAAATAATAATATAGAAGACTTCTTTACAACTTTTACCCTATTTCTGGGCACCGTTTGAAATGAAATTTTCCGTTCAGGTTTTTTACCATGCTATGTAAACAATAAAGAAATATTAGACAATCATTTAAAAAGTGACACGAAAAATATATATACACATATGCATATGAGATTGATTTATATACAAATACACCATTTTTAGATAAAAATAGAAATGTTGGCAACAATAATACATTTTAGAAGTAATAATAAAACTGATTGCTTTTCCATCCTCAGTGAAGGAAAATGTTGTCAAATGCCGTCATTTTTAACAAAATAAATATATTAGTCGGAAAATAACCAAATATTAGATGAAAATACAAAAAATAGTTCAAAATGCACAGATGTTTGACGAAAAAGGATGAGTTGAAAAACACACAAATATTTGGAAAACATAACCAAACATGAGAAAAATACAACACATTTGATAAAAACTGAAATTTTAGATGAAAAATATATCGTTGGAAAAATATACAACTACTAGAATAAAATGGAACAATGTGAGAAAAAAAAATAGACACAATTACAAAACTCTATCTATCTATCTATCTATCTATCTATCTATCTATCTATCTATCTATCTATCTATCTATCTATCTATCATATTAAAAATTACTATACAATTTATAGAAAAAATACAGAAACAGTAAAGTAGTGTCGTTGGAAAATACACAAATGTAATAGAACACAACTATTAAATTAAAATAGACAAATATTAGGGGGGGGGGGGTGAATATATATATATTTGAAACAATTCCCCACAAATATATGAACTGGTTGTTTTTTCATGGTCCATCAAGGAAATCTTTCGTGTCAGAAGACGACTTCAGAGATTGATTTCAACAGCGAGATCTGAAAAGCACGGAAATAAAAGTGTCGACATCTTGTCTCGTATTCATCTTTTGACATCGAAGCCTAGAAAGACTTTTGTGCATGCTGGTACTTTGTCTGGTTTGAATGCTTGTGAACCTCGGGTGATGTCTTTCAAGACTTGCTGGTGGAAATGCTGGGCGTGCTGGCCAGCTACAGCATCACGGTACAGGAGGTGAAGCTGCTTTTCAGCATGCTACAAGGGGAAGGCGGCCTCTGGGTGAGTGACCACACACACACACACAAACAGATGGCGTGTTGGCGGACGACGAGAATCTGGGAATATCTTCTTTTGCAGCCCAGACATGCGGTGAAAATGCTGGCGGTGCTCAAGCAGATGCCCCAGAGACACGGACCGGACTCCTTTTTCAACTTCCCCGGTCGCAGTGCTGCTGTAGGTCGGAGCGCTTCTTTAAATCCCGTCGGACAAAACACAACAAGACATGAATAAGTATATGGAAACTAATTCATCCATTAATCCAGCCTTTTTTATTTATTTAAAAAAAAAAAACCAAAAACAGTTTTTTTGGTTGACTCACAAGTTAAACAAGTCATCCATCTTCTCACCTGCCGAAGCGTACCACAAATCCAAAACAAAGCCTCTACCCCTCAAAACAGTGTTCCCTAGTTCATCAAAGTTCCCATTTTACAGTACATTCCTCCGACACCACAGGCAGGGAACATTCTTTGAAACACACACAGAAAAATACACATGAAATAATCAAGGAAAACGTTGCCGTCATGGAACGGAGACAAAAAAAATCTGTCGTTTATGTCAACAAAAGAAGAAGTAGTACATCATCACCAAACCTTATTAATGTTGTAATATTCATATTAAAGATAAGGGGCGTAATAAGTTGTGCCTCAGGTGTCGCATTTAAAAACAAACAAATATCATTCAAGTGTAAAAAAGTAGTTGTGAAGCTGCACAAACATTTATTTTATTTTTTATTTTTTTACATGAGGTTTCTCTGGGAAATGAGCTCAAAAACATTGACGACCCACAAGTCGCCCCAAATAAAATGCCGTGCTTTCGTTTTTGTGCTAAAAAGCACACAGTTCCCATCTTCATCGCATTTGCCAAACAACATTTTCTTAAAGCCAATAAATTCCGAGTATCCGATATGCAGCGTTTTAAGCTGTTTGTTATATTAATAATGAATAAACCTCGATGCAAAAAGGATGTCAGTAGAGGTTAGATTTATTTTCAAAAAGGCTGAACACTTAATACACATTTAGCAGCCGCTGGATTTATTGTACTGAGTAAGGTGTTTATTTCCGTCAGAAAATGATCCAGAGTGCGGAAGAGGAATGTTTATGTGCGCCAAGCCAACAGTTTGCGCATTTGCATAGCTGTAAAACATGTACAAATATGTCTCGTTGCTTGCTCTAAGGACATGTGTGCGCATCTACTTAGCACAAATGACACTCCGTGTCCAGAATAACCACGTAGCATCCCTTGCATGATGTCTTTTGGTTCCCCACAAGAAGAAAACGTTGACGTGTGAGCGGGAGCTTTGATGTGCAAGGCTATGCTATGCTATGCTATGCTATGCTATACGTAGCGGGTGTGTGTGTTCGTGTGAGTGTGTTTTGCGTTTAAACGTGGGGATGGGATGGGATGGCTGGGTTGTTGTATATCTCTTGCTATTTTAATTGCCTGTTTTTTAATCTCTGTGTTTTTTTTTAATGTATGAAGCATAAGCGTATATGCAATATAAAAAGAAATGATCATTTGATTCGATTCAGATGCGTCAGCCACAACATAAACATCTTTGCTTGGTTTGCCCTGCTCGTAAATAAACTTCAGTATTAGAACTGCGAAGCTGATTCCTTTAATTATTTCGTATAAAACCGGAGAGCTGCCTCGTGGTGTGCAAAGGGAGGGGGCATCAATGGTTTTTTTTGTTAAGCTTGGGGTTTATGATTGGCATTTTAAATGGTGGCGGCTTTGTGTTTGAATGTGATTGGTTAATTCTGAACACATTCCCACACTTGTGCAACAACATTCTTTTGGTCGTTTATTTTTACTTCCCCTCTAGAAAATATCTATATTTTTAAATGTATTTGGTTGTACGGTTATAGGTCAAATGAATTTGTGGTCAAAATTTGGAACTGCTTTTGTCTTGTTCTCAGTTATTATGTCACAAAAAACCTGGCGTTTGAACAGGGGTGTGTAGACTTTTGATATCCACTGTATAATCACAAGAAGACTTCCGAGCGCTCGCTCCGCGACATCACCGTGACGACGTCTTTTGTCCCCGCAGGCCATCGCTTTACCTCCCATCGCCAAGTGGCCTTACCAGAACGGCTTCACCTTCAACACCTGGTTCCGAATGGATCCCTTAAACAACATCAACGTGGACAAGGACAAGCCCTATCTCTACTGGCAAGCTCACACACACACAAAAAAAAAAGCATATTTGCATGTCCAGTGTCTTCCCATCTGCACTTTGCTGCCCCCCACCCCCACCCCTCCGCTAATCATACTAATTACTTTAGCGTCGCATTGGAGCTGGTCCCTGCTGGTCTCAGGAGACCTGCAAATATAGCAGCTCAGTCGCAGACTTCCTGTTTGAAACCCCTCCCTGACCTCACGTCTGAGTAGATTAGGAGTACACGCTGTGTTTTGTCAAGGTCGAAATGGTCTTTCTCTCGCAGTATAAAGCCCACACCGATGTTCGTGGAATATTAAAGGACTTGGAAAGGTTCATCGTGTCGTAGAATATTGGTCTTCAATAGTCATTAACGGTGTGCCTCCTCTGGTTGCTTTTAACCCTCAGCCGATGTTTCGTTGAAAAGATTTTCATCTGAGAGGGCCGCGTTGCGGGCTTCGCTGCCATAAAAAGAAGGAATAAGCTTTTATGTATTCAGGTGGCAGCAGAGTGTGATATATGTCAAGCTAATCTTCACAGCTCAGTGGCAGGCCGTGTCAACAAGAGGGAAAGCGTGTTGACTTCAGAAGCGGGATCGGGGGTTCTCGCTTTTCAGAGTTCAGAGCGCGAGAACGCCGTGAGGCTATGCGTCAGCCGCAACGTAAACAACACCTGTTTCAGAATTGTAGTATGACTATCATACATGTATGTTCTCCTTCAAAGGTTTTGGAACGGTGGCATAAATAGCAATCGTTGATGCTCAGTTTCAGGTTGAGTCTTGACCGTGCCAATTAAATTCATAAAGGATGTACTATTTCGGTTCAGGTTTCATTCAAACAGACGTGAGGCCCCCAGCGTTTGACATCTTATGCCTTGATCAGACTACAGGATTTTAGCCCCGATATTGGCCCGATAAACTATCGCACCCGATTTGCCACTTCGGGCCCGACATATTTTGTCAGGAACGACAAAGCTTCTTCTCGTGTGACATGATCCAAAACCGATGATTTGGCCCTTCGATAGTCCTACGATGTCAAAATGAAAAGTCTAGCATGTTTGATTTTTTTTTTTTTTGGATATCTTCCGTCAACGATACCAACGACAACGACGAGTAGGACTGCGTATTGTGACCGGCGCGTCGGACCCGTGTTTGCTCTTGTCAACATCCTGGGTCGCCGTTGTCAACATTTATTCATATGCACAAACCAATGTTTACCGAAGCTTTAGAGCATGATACAACAGAACGCCGGCATGTTTACGTACAACCGTTAGTGCTAGCCCTAGCTTGCTAGGTTACGTAAAGTTTTTTTCGCCTGCTTGCCAGCCGAATCATATTAAAAGTACGCGAACATACCTCAAGCGATCCTTGAATGAACGTCCTCTCTCAAGGAACGGTGACGACCACCGCACTTTTTTCCTCATTTTGTTCCCCCCCACGCGCGGAATACATTGGCGCGGGGTGTTGTCGTTGTCACCGTAGTAACCAGTGTATCCGGTCACGTTGACCGGTGACACGTTATCTGGTTCTCTATCTCCGACAGTGTTCGATTAGTCAAGTTAAAGCCCAGTGATCATAAAAGACGGGATGCGGCGGTATCGCGATACATGTCGTGTAGCATTGCCACTGTCTGACCGAGATACGACAAGATGTTATCCCAGTAGTCTGACATAGTGCAATCGGGAAAAACACAAATTTGACTTGTAGTCTGATCCAGGCATAAGGTGTTGCAGTATTTGTAAGCATATCATTGCCCACGGCTTGCCAAAAGACGTTGGGGCAGCGTTGCAAAATTCCCGCCTGTCCTTGACTGGAGTTCAACGCCAGTTTGAAAAGCTTTATGGCTGTCGCACTTCTCCAAGGCGTGGAATAATTTATGCTATCCATGTTTTTTGAAACAGAAGCTCATCTTGGCAAACCCTGCAGTGGAACACCACTTATTAAAACACTGAACTTCTAGAGCAGGCATTTGCGCAAAGCCGGGGAAAGTCTATCCTGCGGGCTGCACTGGAACGAAAGTTGAATTAGCAGACGCTCCAGAGAGTGATAAAGTGATAAATGTACTTTTCGGACACCCTGTGTTTAATAGTTAGCGGTCTAACCAACCAGACAACCACAGAGCTGTCTACGGGTGAAAACCAAGCAATTGTGAGGCCGAGACAAGATGGCAAATCTTTCCAAAGCGTGCCGAGGGGGCTGCTGCTTTTATAACTAATACGTAATCTCAAGAAGAGGTCAGAGCGCTAGCAGCGCAATGGGTGCGACGCTCCACGTTAGCCACAGCCTAACGACGTTGAGGATGATCTCAGTGGGAGGCGTTTATCGTGGGCTGCGCTGAAGATGGGTGCCATAGATCCAAAGAGCATGGGAGGAGCGGAGAGTCCCTTCATTTTGCTCTATTGTAATGTTTTCACAATACCAAAAAGTCCGACTTACGTAGACCCTGCGGTTCAGCTATTCAACATTTTCAAACGAAAATACAATGATTCTCAGAGCTGCTGAGATTTACAGCCTTGTTTAAAATATATGAATTGCTTCACAGAAGATAGATTACAGTCACAAAACGTAGATGTGCGGAAAACCAGCACACATTTGTCTTTTTTTCCTGTCTGATTTATTGTTTGGATCATTCATAATAGTCACAGTTGAAAGTAAATCAAAAACGCCTCAGTAGAAATTATGCTCAGTGGAGTACAGTACATTGAGTCATTTGTGTGAAGGCTACCTATATTTAAATGTACTGTAGTAGTAAATTTAATTCAGTTCATTTGGATTTACTCTGTACTTTGCTTTTCCAACATGATTTTTCCAAGTTTTTGTCATTGTTTTCAGTTCAAGTTGGTGGTCGTCACTCACTTTCTGCCACCCGGAACAAATATTACGAAATGGTTTCGAGCTACTGAAATGACATTCAATTTCAATTGGAAACTGCACTTAATAAACATATTATTGTCCATTTCTGCATGTAGCTTCCGCACCAGCAAAGGCATCGGCTACTCGGCGCATTTTGTCGGCAACTGCCTGATCGTCACGTCTCTGAAATCCAAAGGGAAAGGTTTCCAGCACTGCGTAAAATACGATTTCCAGCCCAGGAAGGTGAGTGCAACTTTTGCCATTTTAATGACGCCTCTCTGCTGCTCCTTTTTTCTTTTTCTCAAATCAATAAATAATACAACAACAAGAGTTCTCACACCATATCAGCTCACATTTGATCAATTTACAACGAGTAAAATAGCAGTTCTGGAAGAATATGAAGAAGAATTGTGTTCATAATATATTATACTGTATGTGTAGAGATGATAACACACCATTTTTGAAGTGTTATTTGATGTGTTATCTATACTTGTTTACTTGCTTTGACACAAATGGCACCTGTTATTCTTAGACAGCAAAGAAAAAACCACACAGGTGGCTACTTTTTCAGAAGTGAATTTGATATGTGCAGCTAATTTACATGATTTCTTCTTAACTGCAATCGCTGCTCGAAATGAAGCCAGACTGCAAATCGGCTGTTTTTGGCTTCTTTTTTTTTTGCCTTTCCTTCGGCAATATGATATTTACAAACCCCGATACTAATGAAGTTGGGACGTTGTAGAAAACGTAAATGAAAAACAGAATCCTATGATTTGCAAATCCTTTTCAACGTATCTTCAGTTGAATACACTACAAAGACAATGGATTTAATTTTCAAAGTCAAACATTTGTTTTTCTGCAAATATTCCCTCATTTTGAAGTTGATTCTCACAACACGTTCCAAAAGATGTTTACCACTGTGTTACAGCGCCCTTTCCTTTAAAGAAAACTCAATAAGCGTATGTCAACTGAGGACACTAATAAGTTGAAACTTTGAAGGTGGAATTCTTTCCCATTCTTGCTTGATGTTAAACTTCAGTTGCTCAATAATCCGGTGTCTCCGTTATCATATTTTGTGCTTCATAATGCGCCTTCACACATTTTCAATGGGCGACAGGTCATTTCAGTCTACGCGCACTCTTTTACCACGAAACCACACTGTTTAACGCATTTGCAGAATGTGGCTTGGCGTTGTCTTGCTGAAACAAGCAGGGACATCCCTGAAAAAGTCGCTGTTTGGATGGCAGCATATGTTGCTCCAAAACCTGTATGTACCTTTCTACATTAAAGTTACCCATGCCATGGGCACTAACACACCTCCATACCATAACAGAGGCTAGCTTTTGAGCTTTGGGCTGTAACAATCCGGGTGGTCATTTTCCTCTTTAGCCCGGAAGACACAACGTCCATGATTTCCAACAACAATTTGAAATGTGGACTTGTCAGACCACAGCACACTTTTCCACTTTGCGTCATTCCATCTCAGATGAGTTTGGGTCCAGAGAAACCTTCAGCATTTCCGTGTGTCTCGCTTTGCATGGTAGAGTTTTAATTTCCATTTGTAGATGTAGCGACAAACTGTGTTAACTGACAATGGTTTTCTGAGGTTTTCCTGAGCCCAAGTGAAGGAAATATCCTTTACACAATGATGCCAGTTTTTAATGCAATGCCACCTGAGGGATCGAAGGTCACGTCATTCAATGTTGGTTTTCGGGCTTGCCGCTTTTGTGCAGAGATTTTTCTCGATTTTTTGATGACATTATGGCCAGTAGATGATGAAATCGCTAAATTCGAATGTTGTAATTGTACATTGAGAAATGTTCTTAACCTGCCGGACTATTTGCTCATGCAGTTGCCCACAAAGTGGCGAGCTTTGCCCCATCCTTACTTGTGAACAACTGAGCCTTTCGGGGGTGCTCCATTAATAGCCAATCATGATGCTCACCTGTTTCCAATTAACCTGTTCACCTGTGGGACGTTCCAAACAGAAAAAAAAGATATAATAATAAGGTTAATCAGTTTGAACATTAAATATCTTGTCTTTGTTGTGTATTCAATTGAATATAAGTTGAAAAGGATTTACAAATCATAATATTCTGTTTTTATGAATGTTTTACGCAACGTTAGAATTGGGGTTTGTAAAATGTATCGCCGGATCTCAAAACTTCCTGGGGCAATCCTTGTGACTGTTTTTTTTTTTTTTTTCCCCTTTTCATCGTGTATATGTTTTGGCGTCATCATTACAGAAGTAAAGCATTCTTTTCCCTACAAACATAATGTGAGTCACTCTGTGACTGTGCTCTTTTTCCTTCCTCAGTGGTACATGATCAGCATTGTCCACGTCTACAGCCGCTGGAGGAACAGCGAGATCCGTTGCTACGTCAACGGCCAACTGGTTTCTTACGGAGACATGGCCTGGCACGTCAACACAAATGATGCAAGTGCACTGTGCTTCTTTCATAAAAGTATATAGTTATATATATATATATATGCATGTCAACACGCCTACATCTTCAGCAGTGCCCATTTGTTGAATTAGCTCAGATTTATCTGAAGAAATTTGTCTTCCGTTCGGGTCCCGAGCATGAATATTCATATGCTAACCAGATGCGTTACAGCGAAGTAAACGAGTGATGATCGCAAATGCAGGGGGAGTGGGTGGGTGGTCGGGTGGGTGGGTATCTTGAGCGAGATTTCCACTCTCCGGCCCATTTGCATGTTGCAATGAGGGATAAACAGCTTCACATTTGCAATCTCGCACTCAGCAGACTGCTTAAACGACCGGCATGCTACTCCATCACATTAACTACAGCCATCGCTAATGTGGAAAGGAAGAGTTGGAGGATTTTATTTTTTCTTTATTTGTTATTTTATCACGCTTGGAAATGTATATTTATGACACCTGCATCACAGACGTAACAAGTTAGCAGCTAGTGGAGCCGAAACAGAGGCGACACTATGCCAGTGTGTCAGGAAGTTCTCAAACTGGGCGGTCAGCAAAAGAATTTCAGTCAATTATTGTGTCATATCTTATAAAAAAGTGCGTACAATATCTACACGTTGCGACCAACACGCCAATAAAACGACCCTCATAAACCAATTACTCCTTCCTACTTCAGCTTTTGGCTAATTAATAACTCTGACATGACTGTGATGTATCACATCAATCAGACATCCTTGCATTAATCGAGTCAAATTTTTTTTTTTAAGAACATAAGGCGGATTATGACAGGAATAAAATCGTATTTCTTTGCGAAAAAAATGCACACGTTTTTCGAGAAAATACTCTTATTTTTTTTTGTGGGGAATAATGGCCCATTTTCCAGAATTAAAGGTGCAATATCACATAAAAACATTTGTATTTTTGAAAATCACTTGTCAAAGTATAAATAGGAATATTCAGATTGATATAAACAATCTGGTTAGGTCATCACCGCAGTAAGGGAGTTTGTAGAAGTGAGGCCCCCTTTTAGTTTTGCCAGCTCGGTAATGAAGCGCTGCCTCCATGAGTGAAAATACAGTCAACGTTTGCAAACCACTCATTTTTTCAGACAACAAGTAGCTCTGCCCCCGGTCGTCATGGTGACAAAAGCCACATTGACCCCACAGTAGAGGGCGGGTGGGGTGAGCAATCTCTCATTTTCATTAGACGGTACCGCCCCCTCAAAACAGGCTTCTCCAAAACACTTAGACGGCCGCTTGCACTGACTTTTTCAGACTCGGGGCTCAACAGGTCACCTTGCAGTTTGTCGTCGTGGTAACGAAAGCCACAAGGGGCGAGCTAATTTGCATGAGACTCCTACTGCTCCCTCAAAACGGGCTAGTTCAAGGGAGACAAGAAATAAAATGTGCCGCGATTCTTGATCCTTGGGGTATTGCGACGAAAGCATGTCAGACGCGTTCTCAAGTGACCTGCGAACTGTTTGAAATTCCTAAGGTCAAATAACTCTGCAAATAGCACAATGAGAGAGAGGTCGCAATGGCAGCTGGTTTCATTCCAAATGAAATCATCGCAGTATTCCCCATTTCCCAAACATCTATACCGATTCCTAATTTGTGAAAATGGATTTTTGTCCTGTCGGGATTCGAGCTACAGCGCGGAACATTGCATTTATGATTATCTAAGGTCAACGTGTCGGTGGACCTTTCGTCAGAAGAGAAGTGAAGGGATCAGAGGCGCTCAGCAGGGAAATGAATTTGAAAAGTCTACTCCATCATTGTTAAAAGTGAACGACGTCTCCTCCTGCGCTGGCCTCCCAGAGTTACGAAAAGTGCTTCCTGGGCTCCTCGGAGACGGCGGACGCCAACCGAGTCTTCTGCGGGCAGCTGGGCGCCGTCTACGTGTTCGGCGAAGCTTTGAATCCGGCGCAGATCTTCGCCATCCATCAGCTCGGTCCGGGCTACAAGGTATGATGACCTTCTTTTAATCTGTTAAAACAACAACAACAGAACTCATTGATGCTCTGCTGCTGTGTGTTGCGTAGCCTCCATCCTGGTTAGCACAAACCATAAATGACCTTCTGGGGAATAACGACATGATACACAGCATCGTGAAACTCTGAGGGCAGAGTGTTTAATTACTCAGCCAGTTCTTCATATTTTTTTGAAGTAGTCGTTTGTCCTTTCTTATATTTTAGTTCCATGATGGTTTTAGTTTGCGCATACAGTTGATCAGTCGACACCATTGCACACACCCTCACAATGGTGCACATCATATTCAATCAATACCTCAAAACTATATTTTCATCTTTTGTAACGATCCCTTGGATTGGGTGGCATCAGATGATTTTGGTACATATCTATTCCACCTTTTTCACTGAATTTCACTGACCTCATTATAAATCAAGGTCCCACTTGATTTGTTTTTAGTGAAAAAGGTGGCTGGACCAATTAATAGATGTGAACCTACGTCATATAATATGACCCATAATGGGAAACTGGGGCAAATTTTTCCTCACTTTCCAGGGGGCGCTACTGAGTGAGTTTTTCAGGGTGCTGAGGGCACCTAACATCCATATACCGAGATAAACAGTGGGTACAGGAAGTTTTCGGACCCCCTTAAATTTTTCACTCTTTGTTATATTGAAACTATTTGTTAAAATCATTTAAGTTCATTTTCCCCCTCATTAATGTACACACAGCACCCCATGTTGACAGAAATAAAACATCATTTTTGAAGTTTTTGCTGATTTAGTAAAAAAGAAAAACTGAAATATCACACAGCCATAAGTATTGAGACGCTTTGCTGTGACACTCACTCATATATTTAACTCGGGTGCTGTCCATTTCTTCTGATCGTCCTTAAAATGGTTCTACACCTTCATTGGAGTCCAGCTGTGTTTGATTACACTGATTGGACTTGACTAGGAAAGCCACACCCCTGTCTACGTAAGACCTTACAGCTCACAGTGCATGTCAGAGCAAATGAGAATCATGAAGTCAAAGGAACTGCCTGAAGAGCTCAGACTAAGAGCACAGTGGCCTCCATAATCCTGAAATGGAAGACGTTTGGGACGATCAGAACCCTTCCTAGAGCTGGCCGTCCGGCCAAACTGAGCAATCGGGGGAGAAGAGCCTTGGTGAGAGAGGTCAAGAAGAACCCAAAGATCACTCTGGCTGAGCTCCAGAGATGGAGAGAAAGTTCTAGAAAGTCAACCATCACTGCAACCCTCCACCAGTCTGGGCTTTATGGCAGAGTGGCCCGACGGAAGCCTCTCCTCAGTGCAAGACACATGAAAGCCCGCATGGACTTTGCTAAAGAAACACCTGAAGGACTCCCGAGATGGTGAGAAATAAGATTCTCTGGTCTGATGAGACCGAAATGGAAATTGTTGGCCTTAATTCTAAGTGGCACGTGTGGCGAAAACCAGGCACTGCTCATCACCTGTCCAATACGGTCCCAACAGTGAAGCGTGGTGGTGGCAGCATCATGCTGTGGGGGTGTTTTGCAGCTGCAGGGACCGGCAGACTGGTTGCAATCAAATGCGGCCAAGTACAGGGATATCCTGGACGAAAACCTTCTCCAGAGTGCTCCAGATGTTCCTCATGCTTTGGGCTGTTTAGGCCAACAATGAAGCCTTCTTTTCATCAGCTGAACATGTTCAGCTCTCAACAGTGCGTCAGGGCCACTAAAGGGACTTGAGGAAGCAAGGTCAATTGGTCCAACAAACCAGAGGTTTTTAATGGAGCGTGTTGAGTACCTTCTTTTGTTTCACATGTTTTCGCTGTGTTTTTAATGTAAGCGGTAGCTATTAAAGTTTATTTCAACGATTGACTAAGCATGCCGTGGAACCATCTTCACCATGTCGACAACGTCACCGAACAATCAATTCTGCGCCGCTTATCAGAAGGCAACGCTGATAGCGCTGTCTGTTATCGTCAATCTATCGCTTTGAACACCGCACTCTGCTTACCTTTTTGGTTTTGATGTGGTACAAACGTTACACACTTTCATTGGCTTTGCTCTTCAATCCACTGTCCATTATCATTTGCCATATGGGCAGAACAATCAATTCCACTTCACGAGTTTATTGGCAGACTAAGGGCGTTTCTTACTGCTCCGTGCAACAGTTGCTACTGTCCTCTGATGCGTCTGTGACTTGAAAGCTCCTCAGTCACAGCGAGATAATATCAAGGGACGTTGTCGGCCGAATTGACACTGACAGCAGCTCGCCGTCGGCCATCATCAGAGCTATTTTGAGTCAAATTAGGCTCTGAAATTGTGGTCTGCAGATAAATGTGTATCGATTACACAAAGGACGAATAAGATATCGGGACATTTTGATTGGATTGAAAAGACAAAAACCAAAAAATCCTTTTTACCAGATGTCTGATTGCCTGTTATCTCTTTAATGTGTTTTGGAAGTAATGGGATGTGTACAGCCCCAAAGCACTGAGGTAAACTATTGCTCATCGCTTTGGCTAGTCAAAAACAATTAAGCCATTACATTACAGATCCTGTGGTGACGCACGCATGAGCTATTTCTGTCTTCGCCTTATGTCGTCATCACCGGAGTCGTTCAAATCAAAATAATAAATGGATGTCTGATTGTCCCTACGTGTTTGCTGGTTGTTATAGAAAAAAAGATGATCGCCGAGTGACACAATATAAAAAGAGAACAAGATGATGAGCATAACGTTGCAGACCAGTGCATACTTGGGGGCTGATTTATTATTAAAGGTTTGCGATTGCAGAAACTTGATTGCTCACGCAAACGCATGTGGTAGCTGAGCTGCCAACCGGGCCCACCCAGGATTGCATCTGCCAAACTGGCAAAATTGCCGCAGAGTTCATTTTGTCTCTTATGGGAGGAGCATATGCAAATAGATACATTTGACACCGCCATCGTGATTTATCAAACCTGAGACCAATTGCGATGGCTGATTTTGCGTCTTTAAAGGCAGGATTTTAGCCCCGTTATTTGCTATTGTGACGATTTCCCACATATTTGCTTGGGATCCGCAAAACTCTTTGTACTGTGACATAATCCACGACCAACGATTTGGCCCTACAACAGCAAAATGAAAAGTCGAGAATATTTTTGACCAGAGTCGTTCAGATGCTTCAAACTGCTACCTTTGCACTAGCCTGCATTGTTTTCAATTGATCTTGCACTTTCCTAAAAAGAAAACAAAAAGTTTATGTTCCGCTTTCCGAGAGAGAAAACAAGCTATTGACGTCAAACTTTGCTAAAAAGAAAACAAACCGTACATGTCACTCTTTCCTAAATATAAAACAATTAATGTTGCACTGAACAAAAAAATTCCCGACTACCAAACAAGATATTGATAAAAATCAATGTTGCTATTTCCTAAAAAGAATACAAAGTATTGATGGTGACATGTCCGGAGGAAAAAAACAAATGATGCAACATTTTTCTAAGACAAAAGCAAACAATTGACATTGCACTTTCCTAAATGGAAAAGTTGTTGACTTGCACTTTCTTAATTTTCTTTTACACTTTCCTAAATAGAAAACAAGCTATTGATCATTGATGACTGTTGCTGAGGCGCTTTCCTAAAAAGAAAACAAACTTAATGTCGAACTTCATCAACTTCAAAAATTAAAACAATTGATTTTGCACTTCCCTAAAAAGAAAACAAGTTATTGATGTTACACTTTCCTTAAGAGACACGCCACTGATGTGGTACTTGCGTTAAAAAAAGTTGCACTTTCTAAAAAAGAAAAGCTATTGATGATGCCGTGTCCTAAAAAGAAGACAAAGTATTGAATTTCCATTGCCTACTTGTATGGATTGTTATTTCCATTCATTGCAGAGTAAGAAGTTGACTTGAACACATTCACTGCCATTGACGGCTTTAGAAGTCAAATATCCACGTTCACTGGGAAGGCTGGCAGTGAATGAGTTAAATACAAATCATTTGAGTTACTAGCATTGTCACGGGATGAATTAAAACTCTTAAGTCAAGGTACCACTGCATTGCATTGTATGTATGCCCACGTTGGCACACAGCTGTCTTTTAGCAGCCCCGTAGACGGTTAGGAAGGTTGGCACTACCACTAAACTGAAGTTGGGCCTCTCCGTACGTACGTACATTGTCGTTCAGTTCTTGGCCTTGTCAAGTTTATTTTTCCTTGGAGCGCATCACAGGGCTAAACCTCTACAATCAATGGTGGCCTCTGGCAACAGGACAAAAAGTGGCCGAATAGACTCTGGAGTCTTTCTTTCTTTCTTTATTGTTTTGAATACAACTCTGAGGCCAATGGACTGACTGTTCTTATCCCGCTGGGTGTTTTTCAGCCACAGCTTATGAGATCATTATTTTCACAGAGGGACGGCGCAAGTGTTGCAGAGCAGGCTGCCGGAGCTCGTTACTGGTGTCGTCCCGTCGTCCCCGCGTTTTGAAGGATGAGAGGGAATACGCGATGCGATGAGCGTCGGCTTCTGTTCCGTCTTGATCATAGCAGATGAGCACAATAGTTATTGTTAGGCTCCTTTATCAGCCAACTGGAAGACAACGCTGAACGCGGTTTAACACGCGAGCTTGTGTTCTGTTAAAGTTCTGCAGCCGGGAAGCCATTTTACTGATTAAGTCATTTAGCTTCCGACACCTAATGGGCAGAGGATCAGCCATTTTTATCTTCATGGGCTTTTTAGCTCATCAAGTGTGTTATCGCAGAGATAGAGTGAAATTAGTTTTGTTTCTAAAACATTGTTTTGTTTATTTTGTAAGACTTTTTTTTTTAAAAGAGGGGAGCGTCAATTACTCTTAATAGATTTTCACTATTCGCGGCAGTGCTTGTTCCATGATCCACCGCAAATAGTGTGGGTTCACTGTTTGTATTTAAGGGGTCCCAAACATGACCCCAACCCAAATTCCACCCACGAGTGCCCCCTGTAAAATCAAATAACCCCGACACCAGTTTCACCATGGGACAAGGGATTTGGTGTCATAACAGGTGTTGGATTTATCTTACCCAACATTATAAAAAATAGACACAAAAGGAATGAAGACACTGGTTTCTTTTTGTCATGAGGAGGGCGTATGGGAGATTGTTCAGATCACAGCCTCTCAACACGCTCTAAACAAGCCCCCCCCCTCGCTCCTGCATTTATTTGAAATAGGAGGGATTTACAAATCATAATGCAAGCTAAGCAAATAAATGATAACTTCTACAATTTATCTAACACGGAAAATTGAACAGTAAGTCAGGACCCCAGACAGATTGGGTATGGCGTCAAAGTTGAATGACCATTTGGAGTCTTCACCATGTCAGCGCACACAGCTTGGAGATTTTATGACAAAAAAATATCCATCCACATTTTGTTTGCTCGTCAATGTACTTAAGAATTCAACATGGGCCAGCAATTGTATCCCATTTTTCCAATTTGTCAAAGGGTTGATGAGTCGGTACATACAAGGCTATCCAGAAGAAAACTCTGCCGTATGCAAGTGAACACTTCTAATGAAATCACAACCCCCATGAATGCGAGCATGTAATGAAAAGCGCAGAACCAAAAAGCCTCATCTGTCTCTCCCGGTATTTTAATTTCACCCTTGTTCGGTTTCATTTCTTCCCCAGAGCACATTTAAGTTCAAGTCTGAGAGCGACATCCACCTCGCGGAGCATCACAAGCAAGTGTTGTATGACGGCAAGCTGGCCAGCGCCATCGCCCTCGCTTACAACGCCAAAGCCACCGACGCGCAGCTCTGTCTGGAGTCTTCGCCCAAGGAAAACACCTCCATCTTTGTGCACTCGCCCCATGCGCTTATGCTTCAGGTCAGTAAAAATAGCTCGGTGTCCTATAGAGCATTTCAAAATGTTTGTAAACAGTCTGCGCCAGGGGGCCACTGACATGTCACGCATTCAAACTGCGGTGGCAGAGAAGAAGGATAAAATCCTCATTCGAGCCGTAGAAGAGAAAACTTCCGTGGCGTGTGTGTTGAATTTTAAGGCATCTTCTTATCGTGGTCTTTCCAGGATGTGAAAGCCACGGTGACTCACTCCATCCACCGGGCCATCCACTCCATCGGCGGCATCCAGGTTCTCTTCCCCCTGTTTGCTCAGCTGGACTACCAGCAGTTGAGTGATAGCCAAGTGGAGACGGCCGTATGGTGAGAACCTGACAACAGTTAACATGTGACATCACGTGCTGCCTCTGTGGGAGAAAACGTCAAAATGTCACTTGATTTATTGTGAGTCTGTTTTTGGAAAAGAAAATGTCATTGAACAATGACAGTTATAGCTTGAGGTCGATGAAGCGCCAGTCGTTTTTTCTGGCAACACAACGGAAGCCTCGCTGAAATCAACAGGTGGGGGGTTCGTGGAGCAAACTAGCAGCGGTGTCGCCGAGCGTGTGCCAATATTCTACTAATAATGAGACCGGTAGCGCCGTCACTTGCAAAATATATGTCTATCGTCAAATATAATAATGCTCGCCCCTCTGAAAAGGCAACTACTAACACTCGCTGACGAGTAGCCTTCAATCTTCACGTTAGCTGTCAACGAATTCACCTTGCTGTAACAGTGAAATGACAGACGATAAACTGTAGTAGGCGATCAATAACGTCTTTATTGTAAAAAGGAACGGTTAATGTCACCAAAGAAAACATCCAACGAGCGTTTCTCTCAAGCGACAGCCTTTATCCCGCAAACACAGGTTCGCGATCCTCTTCCTCCTTCCACTGGCCCCACCCGCCGACTCTCACTCATCCAATCGTAAAATAACCCACGGACGGTCGGATATGATGAAACTCTACCATTCACGTAACACAACTGCCGGTTTTCTACAAAACATTACAACACAGCATGCTGACGACTGGACAAAAAAAGATCATTGATTGTCGTCGATTAAACGATTCATCGGAATTGACTCGACTGTTATCGCCTTAGCCTCAACTAAAGAAAAATCGGAAGTTGCCATAGTTGTTAAGTCGGCATCACCAGGCCTTAGCTCCGCCCCCACTCGTCATGGTAACAGAATCTATACTCCAAATTTGCACGAGGCAGAACTTCTTCCCAAAACACAACGAAAATGTAACGAGTAAGTGTGATGGGTTATCCGTTATTTTGACAGAAGAACGTCCGAGAACTTTAATTAAGACACCTCGCAACCTTTTTAATTTGTGGGGGGAAAAAAGCATAACATTGAGTTTTTAAGATGAATTAAGATTAATTGCCTGTGAAATAGGAGTGCACGGCTGCTCAGTATAATGGCAACCATAGATAATCAAATTCATATGACATAATTGTTTGTAGCTGAAAGCATAGTGGCTAACGACTGGCACGAACACGCTCGCCAACGCATGGCATCTTCAAAGGTTGAGCAGTTTCACATTTGATTGAGTTGTATTATACTGCCACTTAAAGCAGCAACTTGGTTGTTTGACTTTGAAGGTTTCGCTCGACATCAACTTTGCAAAGTAATTGCATTTCCGCCGCTACCTGTCTTCGTTCTGAGCTGGCCGCTCCAAAGCTGGGCCCACTGGGCTCTGGATGGCGTCAGAGCTCTGATCTGATTCCATGTTGGTCCAACGCCAGATGGTTTGACCAGAAAGCCACAGCGGTGGCCTGCCCGCTTCAACGGCACGGACCCCGCGAGCCGGAGCTCCCTGCCCCTGCCTCTGAAGTCGTCTCTTATCTCTGCTCTCTGTCCCGCCGGCTCTGCCATTTGGAGAATCTTTCCATAACACACTACTGGATATACAGCGCTGGGAAAAATCGAATCAAATTCTCCCCCAAAATAATCACTGGATCTTTTTGGGGTATTTTTTTTTTTTTTTTTTTTGCAAATACTGTATTATTCATTGGAATTTAGGAGTTATGTAGTCATTAGTTGATAGACTCAAACACAATTGTTAATTTCATTCAAATATTGTATATACTGTGTGTATATATATATATATATATATACTATACTAAAATCTCTGAAACTGACATTGTCTCTCCATTTTTCCAGAGCTGTACATACTATATTGTATATACTGCATATTTAAATGTACATATGCTCAGTTTAAAATCAGCCCTTGCATGGAATGTAATACCGATAAGGCAATAGCAGCAAAATCCAAACGTTACAATTAATACAAAGGTAATGATGTAAAAAATGTATGAAATAGTCCCAAAGCAAGCCCAACTGGAACCCTCTGACCCAATCGCACAATCTTGCTCTACGATTGAGTTTTAACATTAAACAACCCTGTCCCAAATCGTGACTTAATTTAGCGTCATTAGTGCTTGTCATTGTGTGGACGTAGCCTTCGTGGATGCTGTTCCACTCCAGTCCTGTTGGTGGCGGTCGTGAGCATTTCAAGTGATTAAAAGCTTTCGAAACGTTGAAGCTGCTATCCTCTTTTGTGAGTCGAAGTACAGTGTTCATACAGTTGTATGTTTGAAATCTTTGTGTTGAATACATTTACAATGTAGTAAAAAAAAAAGAAGAGCAGTAAGTTTAAATGTCTTTAAAGCGGGTACAACTAAAAGTGTTCTCTTTATGGGGTCTCTCCATATGGCCTGACTAAATCTAAGGTCAACATCTGTGTTTGCCTCAAAGATGGGATCAGAGCAAAATGTTTACATTAGACATGGTTTTGGCCTTAGCCCAAAATTGGCGAGTTTCTCAACAAATAACAGCGCACGGGTTCCCCCAAAAAGTCAGTCAATTTGGTGACTGAGCAAATGTCGACCCACAAATATGCGGGGCTTCATTGAGTCACCCTTAAATGTTATTGGAGAAATTGTTTTTGCACAATCCTGCATCCAAACAAACAAAGTAGCACACAAAGAAGTTGATAAACAAATAAGCCACACGACATGAAAGCCCCCCTTCTTGCATTCGGCGGAAGTAATGCTTTCCAGCAACTTTTTTTGCCTCTCTGATTGCATGCAATTTGTAAAAGCGTGTCGACACTCGTAGTCAATGAGCGGCTTGGCGTCGCACAAACAGATGAGGCGACGCTCCCGCGGAGTGACTTTGTATGCGTGGAGCGCATCTCCGGGCCAGCCTGCGCCGGAGCGATTGTGTCGCTGTTGTTGTTGTGCTTGAGCGGAGGCCACCGGAGGATGCCAGGCAAAGCCGATTACGGAGCGTCGCCTGGCACCGCTGTCACTCAGCCAAAGGCTTCAATGCAACAATGGAAAAGGCACCTTTAGCCGACCTTTGGACGCGTTTTACACGCACGTTAAACCCTTACGATGACCTTCTCCAGACCTCTCACATATTGCGAACATAATCCTCTTTGCCAGAGAGTCAATCGGGATCACTATTACCTTCGTTTATCGAGTCTTTTATGACTGGTTTAGTGTGTTCAAAAGGGTTGAGAGATGGTGCACAAATGGTAAGTATTGAACAAAACATCCGTCCAGCGATGTGTTGTTATCCACAGTGGCTACAGAAAGTATTCAGACAAGCTTAAATGTTTCACTCTTTGTTATATTGCAGCCATTTGCTCAAATCATTGAAGTTCACTTTTTTCACACATTGATGTACCCGCAGCACCCCATATTGACAGGAAAAACAACGGAATTGTTGATTTATGAAAAAAGAAAAACTGCAAAGTTGCACACGTTCGGAAAAAAGTAGTCAGTTGGTGTTGCTCTTTGCTAAAAAGAAAAGTTATTGAAGCACTTTCCTTATTATAAAGCAATTGAGATTGCAGTTTTAAAAGGAAGACAAATGATGTTGCACTTTCCTGAAAAGAAGATCAACTTTTAATACTGCACATTCCTAAAAAGAAAGCAAGGTATTGATGTTTCACTTTGAAAACAATGAAGAAATCAAGAAAAGATGACAAACAATTGATATTTGAGTTATGTTATTGAAGGTTTCTTTATTTTGGGATTTAACTGTATGCAGTATTTTGTTCCCATGAATAATAATAACAACTGTTCTCTGCTTTCTTCTTTTGTCAGTGCCACGCTGCTGGCCTTTCTGGTGGAGCTGCTGAAGAGCTCCGTTGCCATGCAAGAGCAGATGCTGGGAGGAAAGGGCTTCTTGGTCATCGGCTACCTGCTTGAAAAGGTAACGCAAGCATTTGTCTTCGTGTTTTCACGCGCTGGTGATGCAGGCTCCCCAGGATGCATCCTGAGAAATCACAGCACTTTGTCACTCAGCGCTTCGCCAGCTGACGGCAAGTAACACACAGGCACCAAGGAAGTGCCCCGCCCCCCCATTCCTCGTTCGCGACCTGCCGCCAGGTTTCACACCCTGACGTATGGCTCCATCTGCTCAAGATATGATTAAACCGCCACCTTTGCTTCTCCCGTACCCTCCTTTATATCTTTGCCGGTTCCCCAGCAGGGCAGAGAACAGGTGTCAGCAAGGCGCTTGTGAACATTCTATGCAAAGTCCAAATATGTTTTTCTTAATCAGAAATACAGTACGTGCATACATCCGTTCAATTAACAGTGACAACCTGTAATTTCACAGTGGCTAGGTATTGAATGTAAAGCATGCAGCTCAACACATTTCCTTGATGTGATTTATAAATACATGAATTAACATGACACCATTTTAAATACAGTGCTCCCTTGACCAAACGTTGGGAGCGAGCTTCATATATGAGTCAAGTGAAAAACACATTGGAGCCATTCAGGGGGTATAACGCCCTGGCATGTGGGCAAGGCGAGCCACAGTCACCCCATGTGCTTTCAGCTGTACACTGAACTGGACAAACAGGAACCGCTGTCGCCCACAGCTCACGCCCTTGCGCTCGCGCACAGACTGAACAGCCAACCCGACTCCAACTAGGCCACGCCCCATAAAGGCACACCAGTACGTCAGTAATTGCACTTTTTGAAACCGGTGTATTTCTTGACATGCTCGTTGATTATTATTGCATAGTTTCATGCCATACAGTTCTGGTTTTCTTTATTAAAAATGCAAACAAATTGCTTTGGGGTGCTGCGACAGAATATTTTAAAATGGGTCAAATTGATTTGATATACGAGTCAACAAAGCTGAATTTAGCTGTGTGGTGATGAAGTGCTGCCTCCATGAATGAAAATACAATTGATTCTTCTACTGTCTTAATGGGGGCTCATTTTTATTGTTTATATTTGTACTCACACAACTACAGTACTTCCGCAAGTAGTAGCCACTCGCCTGGTCGCAGCGCCCTAGCTGTAACCCGGTTGCGATAGTGACAGAGCCATACTTGGCATTGGCTCCAAGGTGAGTAGTGGCTCCTTTGCATGAGACAGAAGCGCTCACTCAAAACGGGCTAGCCTTGAGTAAGTGGGGGTTCACTTTAATTGCTGGTAACCTTTAGTTTCATCTTTATTTTTAATCAAACAAAAAAAAAAGCCAAAGCATTGGAGTCATGTTCCACTTCCCTGCAACGGCCACTATGCGTCCAGTTGTCTTTTCCCGTGCCAGTTGTTGACTTTTTGCCTTTGCGTTCCCCCACAGTCGTCCCGCGCGCACATCAGCAGGTCCGTGCTGGAGCAGTTCCTCTCCTTCGCCAAGTATCTGGACGGCCTGCCGTACGGGGCGCCGCTACTCAAACAGCTTTGCGACCACATCCTGTTCAACGCCGCCATCTGGATCCATACCCCCGCCAAGGTGAGCCCGCTCGGGGTAACTGGTGGAGGTCCAAAAGGAGTTATCACAGAAGCAGTGTCGTCTCCAGAAAGCAGCTGCTGCCGGGACCCGGCATGAATAAATATGAGGGGAAATAAATGCTAAATTGTCTGGAGGCTCGCTTGTGACAGTCCTCCAAAGTCGAGCACCGGCAGAGAGAGCGAGAGGGAGAAAAATGAGAGAAACATTGAGGTAATGAAGTGCGTTGGAGCACTTTTAGCTGCATTGGTACCCAGAGCAGCGCCGCCTCCTTCCCTCAGGACGTGCCATGCTATCTCCTGCTGCAGCCAGACGTGTAGGCTAGTGTCAAATGATGGCAGCATGCGGCGTGTATCCGATACACGACACGTATAGGAAGGCAAATCACTGGATCGATGTTTTGGGGATTTTCATTTGTCACGGAAATTACAACTCAAAGGAACATACTTTGAAAATTGGCTTGTATTGGGAACCCTCGCCTATTCGCGATTCCTAATTCACAAATGCAGTCATTCTTTTGTTTTTTTTGGGTGTATAACCTTCCTTCCATCCATCCATTTGTTTTTAAATATATAGCGGTATAGCCTTGAGGTACAAGTTAAATTCGTTCCATGCTCGTAACTGAAAATGAAAAAAAAATCATGTTTCCCCATCGAAGTGAATGACAATGCAACTAACTCATCTATCTCAGCCTCCACCCAAAAAACAGAAAGGTTTGTTTTTCAATCATGAAAAAATACAACTATGCAATATTGTAGTCAATAACGAAAAAAACAGAGTCATAACTTACAAAATAGAATGTAAAGAATTAACAGTTGGAGTATCATGATTTAATGCTGCACTCCAATACATTGTGCTTGCCTTGGCCACTGGGAGGCAGTATACGTAATACTTTAAGTGGCGTTAAACAGCTTGAAGGCTCTTTTTTTGATGACTTGTTCTTTATTTGCCAAACTGCCGCTTATCGTTTCTCAAGTTCGCGCTCTCAGCTCAAAGCAAACTATCGGCCGAACGACAAATCGTATCTCTAAAAACTTTGAAGTCGAGCCACTTGTATCTCAAGGCACCACCGTATACAACTCTTCATTCTTGGGGTATTTTGACAAAAGCATGCCATTGACACCTGGCAACAGTTTGCGATTGTGGGGGAAAATACGTCGTCTCATTTTGAAATGGATCTGCTGTAACTTGAAATTACAGTTCGCCAATCATAGACCTCATCATTTTGTGAAGTGATGGCAAATGTGAATGTAATCAACACAACCAGCGAGGGGGAGGAAAATGACATTTAATCAAAGAAATATGCAATTGCAATAATCTGATTATTATAATTACACGAGTGACTCCATTAAAATGTGGTTTTGGTCTCAGAGAACCCGAGTTCTAGCCATCGAAAATCTCAACCGCGATTGACTTTTATCTCTCTATATCTCTATGTCTTTTAACTTGTTTTCTTGTTACATTTCCTACTCGCAACTTGTGTGCCCGCGGCAGATCCAGCTGTCCTTGTACACGTACCTCTCGTCGGAATTCATCAGCACGGCGACAATCTACGGCGCCATCCGACGGGGCGGCACGGTGCTCCGGCTCATGCACGCGCTCAAGTACTACTACTGGGCCGTCAACCCGGCCGACGGCGGCGCCATCGTCCCGAAGGGTCTCGGTGAGCGCTCGGCAGCATCTCACACGTTCCAACAAGGGAAGCCGCGTCTCCAAACAAATAAACACCTTTTTCTCGAGCGTATGTATGTAAGTGTGTAGCTATTCTATATATCGTATGTCTGTCGACAGTGTCGCTCGGTCGACACGTCTATCCATTCGTCTGTCCTTCCCTAATTACCTCCCTTTGTAGAGACTATTTGTCACGTGGCCAATAATCCGTAAACTGCGAATCTCATTTGAACTCAGTTTGCAAACCAAAACAGAAGCACCTACACAGGCACAAAGAAATCCCTCAAAAGGTCGCATGTCGGGACCACCCTTAAGCCGAGGTCCAAACCGAAGGCTCAATTTAAGGAAGCTTGCCGTTTCGGAGTGACTTAATCACTGCCTTTCAAGTCAGTCACAAAGTTCCAATCAAGCATGTGTTGAAAGTCTCCTTGAACTCACTTTCGTTCTCCATTTTTCTTTCTATTAGCACCCTATCACACATGACTTTTTTTTTTTTTTCTCGCTTGATCCCGTGTCATGTCGTAATGTAATCTTCTCCCTGGCGGTGAAACTTTCATCTTGATAGCGTAACACTTGTCATGCCGTCATGGGGGGGGGGGGGGGGGGGGGGGGATTTCTTCCATTGTTAGCGGCACGCTTCACTGCTAATTTCTTGCAATAAATTAGCCTCTGATAGGGCGGGATGAAGATGGATTCCCACGGGCCGCGCCTGAGATGAGTCAAGGCCTATATTCCCTCAATTGATTCCCTGCTAATCACGGTGGTGACCTTTTTAGCTTGGGGTTAGCCGGGTGATGCTGACTCCACACTCGCAGCTTCACAAACGAGGTCTTTAGTCTTTTAGAATGCCCGTACAAAAGGAAACTTACATGATGGAAGTCCATAAAGTACAACAACGTTTTTGGGTCCACAGGTGCAATTTAGCTTGCGTAGCCACTTTTTATTTCCAATTTGGAAGTGCTGCAGTACAAGATCCTCATCTGTAACAACTTAAGCTCCACCTGGGAAAACACAAGAAAGAGAGCGCGATCAAAATTCTGCCAATACGAAGTTAATGAAAGAATTTGCCCGATTGTTCATTTTTGGGCATGGGTGATTGAGACTTATTTGTGAATCCTGTTATAATAGACATTTTGCACCACATTTCGTGCCGTTGGATGAACTGGTGTCCGGGGCTACCGCGAACATCTCTCTTTGTCTCACAGCAAATTGATCATACAATATCAGAGAGAGAGAGAAGTACAAGGTTTCCCTTCTTATCGTCACACTAAAACAAAAGATTCTTCAGTATAGGGTTCTAATTAACAGAGAATACATTTTATGAATGCAAAGGCATATATTTTTCTCACACCCATCTGTATAGGATACCCGTTTCCGGGCTTATTTGGGCAAATTCCTTAGTAGGAGTTTAGTTTGCCATTCATCTTGTTTCGTTGTCATACCTGACAACTTTTCAATGTTCTTGATGTCCATCTTGAGTTCTGTTTTCCATTGATTTTTCTTCTTCCCTTGTGGGATTGCCTCATGTAACTGTCATATTTGTCAAAAGGACAAATGTTGCTACATTGCTTGGACTGTGGTTCCGCCTGAGACTATACCAAACATGACAAAGTAATTAAACCCACCAGAGTGTGTGGACTCCACTGGAAGGTTGAGCGAATACCGTCTATAAAAAAAAAAAAAAAAAAAAAACCACAAATGCTGGGATTATAGGGTTTATAATCGCACCTATGCGGTGCGATGAGACGACAAATATCCCTTTTTAGCGCGCTCCTACAATTTAAGGTTCGGTTAACGGGGAGCCAATCAAAGACGTAATTAAGCTTTTCTTTCCTGGGAAGAGGAACAGTTTTAATGATTATTTAAAATGAATCTGCTGGCAGTGAATTCTCCAATAGATGAAAGATTTGGGGAAAAAAAAAAAAAAAAAAAGATCCACAGTAAAATAAAAAAGATCAAATATTTTAATTTTTTAGGAAAGTGCAACATCAATAGTTTGTCTTCTTTTGAGGAAACAAATGTCACACAAAAGGACAACAGCAACATGTAATTTCTTTTTTTTCCCCTGGAAAATTCTGCGTAAGTAGTTTGTCTGTTTAGGAAACGAAAGATGCAGACGGGGGCAACAGTAACACATTTAATGATGGATACAATTGCCTTTTCTTTTTTGGAAAGTGCAGCATAAATAGTTTGTCTTTGTCATTTAGGAGTCTAACAACACAGAAGAGTGCAACATATAATTGCTTGAATCTTTTCTTATTAGGGAAGTGCACCATAGATGCTTTTTCCTCTTTTTAGGTAAGGCGGAATTTAGACAAAGGCAATTGTAACAAATATTTAATGACAGAGAACAGCCGAAATGTTTTCTTTTTAGGAAAGAGGAAAAAACATACAGACAAAGACAGTGTTAACACACTACCTAAATAGTATTATTATTATTTTTTATTTTTTTTTGTAAAGAGCAATATCAGTAGGTTGTGTTCCTTTTACAACATTACCAACATGGACAAGGGCAATAGTAGAAGTTATGTAATACTATACAACAGGTTCAATCTTTTCTTTTTAGGAAAGTACGACATCAGTCGTTTTTCTTCTTTTCCGGAAATGAAAGACACGAACGAGGGTAACAGTAGCAATTATTGAACGATATAGAACATGTTCAATCTTTTCTTTTTAGGAAAGTGTGACATCAAAAGTTTGTCTTCTTTCGAAGAAACAAGCAGCGTAGACTGGGGCAAGATTAGAAATTGTTGAAAAAGATTCAACAGTTGAATCTTTGCTTTTGAGGAAAGTGCGACATTCATAGTTTGAAGCGGAGTCTGCACGTTCTCGTTGCACAGCGGGCTTAGTGGTCAGTTGTCTCCTATGAATAAGAGCAGATGGACGGCATATGGATCCCGCGCAAAGATTTATGGGACTTGATTGGTTTTCCTCCCAGCGTGCTCTCCAATTAAGCCTCTTTAATGTGGAGTCCTTTTTAAACAAAGGCTGGAAAAGACGGCGTTCGACGTGGAGACCGATCTCAAAACGGATCGCTTTCTGCCTGCGGGCCATTCTGCGCGCGGACCCCCGGCGCCATTAATCCTCAGCTTGATTTGGCAGCTCCGTCATTGTCGACCGAGAAATGACCAAACAAAGGCGCTTAAAAAGAGAGAGTAGAGCAGGTAATGAAGTGTTCCATTATGGGGACACGGGGAGGACGGCGAACCGCCCTCCCCGCCCTCCCCGCCCTCCCCGCCTCGGGTTTTTAATAGCGAGGGCTTTCAAATTAAAGCCGTATATCATTCCGTTATGTGCAAAAAGCACCGCGGCCGCTCTGAGAGACGCCGAGACCTCTTTTGGTTCCTTTGAGCCAACAGATAGTCTGTCTTAATCAATAGCCCCCTGCCTTTGTCTCGCACCCCTCGCCCGGTAATGACCAATGAAAAGCTGTTTTTCTCGTCATCGCGCCTCTCCCGCGCACCACTTTCCTGCCTCTGAGGGCGAATGGCGCTTGAAAAATCATGCGCGCCCTCAACCTGATGGATTACCCTCACTGAAGGCGCACGCGACTGATTGCTGTGCTTTTTCTAAAGTGCGCCTGCTTGAGACGTCCAGTATTTACACCTTCAAAGTCGCGAGGAGCCCGTGTTATGGAAAGGAATAACAGCATTATTATAGTTTGTTTGTTTTTTTAATTAAGGGAAGATAAAAGTATGCAGTATGCAGGTTTGAGAGATTTGGTGGGCGCGTGTATCAAAACAGGAACCCCTGCGCTAAAATTGAACAGGACGTCGGCCTTTCTGCTTTGCAGCCAATTCCACGGTACGCCTTCAACTGGGTTATCTGGGTTATCTCAAACCACAATCATTTCACCAAACAAAGCAGTGGATTTCGCCCCCCCCCCCCCAAAAAAAAAAACATTCAGTTGTGTTTCACTTTAAAGCGCAATACGATTGCATTTAATCTTTCGGAACAGTTTGGCTTCCAAACATTTATTGTTAAGGTACAATTGTTCTTTAAATTGTATGTGCAGTGCATTTTATTTGTGCCATTTATGTAGTAGAATGATTTTATTTCCCCATATTTCTGCACAGCGTTGTCTTCAAACTGCGCATCATTTTACAGTAGCTTCAACTTTTTTTTTCAATTCAATAATTATTATTATTATTTTATTTTTTTTTACTTGTCAAGTCGTACACTACATTTTTTAACTAGAGTTCACGTGAATTGAACTTTGAAGTGCAATACATTTTTAAAAAACGGTCGCTTTGTCAACATTTCTTGAGGTATACATACTGTATTATCCTTTGAACTTCTTTAAGCGCCCACTCCGCTATTCTAGATTAACGTTGGTTCATTATAGTGGTACTTATTATTGTGGTAATAATAAGTACAAAAAGCCCCAATCAGAAACCGGTAGACAGATGAACGATGTTAAATTGTGAAGCTTGTTCTGCTCCACGCATAGTAGCTAAAGACGTTCCGATTGCGACAGTGGAACAAATGAATTCATTCTGCCGTAGCCAATTGTGTCCCACGCTGGTGCTTCCACTGTGCAGGACAGTTGATGCGCGCCCCTTTAAAGCCACTGCAGGATGTTTGATTTATGTCCGTGCCGTGACGTGACAACCATCCGTCATGAACCCAAGGAGATGACTGCATTGATCACAGGGAAAGAAATCCTTTTTCAAGAAACTCCCCCCGTGCCCTCGGGTGACGCGGGGAGCGCCGTATAATCTGCCATCGGGAGAAAACGAGAGCCGCGCTGAGCTGTTGAACATAATTGCTTGTGAATAACTCCAACGCATCGGCGGGCGGTAATAACGCTCTTATCAGCTCTTCCCTGTCACACTCTCGTCTGCGCGCAGAGTTTTTCCTCCTCTCTATTAATCACCGTCAAGATACTTAGCCGTTAGCCCCGTCCTCAGGGAGCCTCGTCATCGATTACCGTTGTCAGAGCTGCGTGGCTGTCGGCTCTGCGGCTCCGAGAGCGGGCAAGGCGGAGTCGTTCACGGGCCGACGGGGTCGGTGTACCTGCCCGATCGGCCTCGGCTCCTCGGCTTCGCCCGTGCGGACGCTCACGTCTTTGTCTGCGCCGGAGGTCACGCCTGGTCTAATCAGAAATGGTGGCCTCCAACAGAAGATTACGAACATCTCACAATGTTGAAATACATCACACTTCTTTCCACTTTGAATACAATGAAAAAAAAAGTACTTTTGATATATTAACTAGCGTATCATTCTGAACCAAGCCCGTTCTTTCTATTTGGAGATAGATACTGTCAATGTTGCCAGTTGTTATCAGCGGCTCATTCTGTATTTCATAAGGGTAGCCGCTCACGTTGTCTGTGCCACACCGGCAGAGGTGGGTTAGTAACGCGTTACATATACTTCGTTACGTTACGTTTACTCAACTAGCATTTTGGCTCCATTGAACTTGTCAAAGTAGTTTTAATACTGCATACATTTTACTTTCACCCGAGTATTTATGTTAAGAAGAAACGGTACTTTTACTGTGTTACAATGATCTAAGTGCCGCTCGTTACTTTTATGGATCAATTATCGCTTACTTATCAAAACCTATCTGTTTAGACTTCCACATCGGGTGCTGTTTGTTCCAATCCAATTTAAGTGCTCGTGACGCTTAAAGTCTCGTTCACCAATGAAGTCACATGACCTCTCACAATGTCTTCTATTGGGCTTCCCGGGCATAGTTAGTAACACTAGATAAGCCAGTCCGGCTAACTGACGTGCCTACTTGGAGGTCGTCGTTACCATTGAAGGCAACGGTGCGCGATTCGTGAAAAACAACAGCGAAGATGTATTTTAGTATTTTTCTGGCACTGTCTGCCCAACTGTGGACTTTTCAGCCCACTTCTAACTTGAGAAAACACATTGCAGTGAATTGCAGATGTTTTGTTGACGTTTTGGCTGTGGATATTAGCCCACATTTGCCCTATTACATCACAAGTAACTGTAAAACATGCATCACTTGAGGTACATTCCTTTATTTTATTTGTATTTTATTTATTTTTTGTCAAGTAACAGCACTCTTTCTTGAGTATTGAGTAATATTTCGCTACTCTAGCCACCTTTGCACACAGTGTACGGATCGCTGCAATTCCGCGTCATTCTATCCCTGCGAGACTGTGAGTGTGTCGCATTTAAAGGGAATGACAGAAGCCGCTTTGATTCGTCGACGTCTCTCTTTTAGATAGACATTTAGGTGCGCCGGTCCACGAAAATGACCAACACCCGCCTCGGTGCAGAGTTACGCCATGCGCTGTGCCGGATTTATGCCAGTCACGAAAATAGAGCCTTACGTGTGTGTTGTGCTGGGTTTTTCATCTCCAGTCAAATCAGTTAAGATCATTGTGAACATGCAGGCTTAACCTGCATGTTCGCTTTGAAGTCACCAACAGCTTAATTATTTGGATTTACATGATGAATGAGGAGCGGCACGGTGGACGACTGGTGACAGCGTCTGCCTCACAGTTCTGAGGACCGGGGTTCAATGTGTGGAGTTTGCATGTTCTCCCAGTGCCTGCGTGGGTTTTCTCTCGGTACTCCGCTTTCCTCCCACATCCCAAAAACATGCACGACTCTAAATTGCCCGTAGGTGTGAATGTGAGTGCGAATGGTTGTTTGTTCGTATGTGCCCTGCGATTGGCTGGCAACCAGTTCAGGGTGTACCCCGCCTCCTGCCCGATGATAGCTGGGATAGGCACCGGCACGCCCGCGACCCGCGTGAGGAGAAGCGGCGACAGAAAATGGATGGATGGATGGATGATTAATGAGGGAAAATTGGGTCGTGCAATGTCCTAGAATGGACTTAATTTCTCTTTGTAGGTTCCACTGTACTTTCATCTTCATCTCCACAAAGTTTTGGTGGTTTATTAATCGACACACTCGAATGGCATTTAGTCAAGCGCACGCCTCCAATATCAAAGCCTCTTTGGAGCTCACAATGCACGGAAGGTGTTGTGGTTTGTGGTCATTTCGAATGACTGGCACAGCCAGCTCAGCATGGCAGGGGCCACCCAAGTAGTTAATGACATGTTGGCCCACTGTGATGGACAGGTGTGACCTTGGCATTTTACTACCTCGTCGGCAAGGCTGCCAGGGATGCAACACTGACATTTTCATGTTTAAGACTCGAAGAAAATAAATGGGAGTTTTGGTAATTTGATGTTGTTGCAGTCTGTTTGTTCCAATTCCAGCCAAGAATCGCACTCCTCACTGTGGCGCAACCATTTGATGAGGTATTGGAATTGGTTAGCTAAATAATAGTGTTTAAAGTTGGGAGCATTTAGGCCTCCCTCCTGTGTACTTTTCTGAAGATTGGATTGACTGATTCTATTTTTCTTGTTTTTTTGAATAAAAATGTATTACAGCAGAATCTAAGGTTTGAAACCATTTAAATGTGGGCTTAAATGGAATCACTGAAAATAAATAGTTTATTTGAGGTAAGGTTTTCATTTTTATTGTCGCTATTCTTCCCAGTAGTGATATAGGCCGGTTATTCCAGCGTCTTTTGGTTTTAAAGTTATGGATTTTGTGGATGTTGGAGTGTTTGTTGTTTTTTTTAAATCACACAAGACGAGAAGGCGAATCCTGCTGTACAAGGCGAAGCCGAGCGAGGAAAGATGTGTGTAAAATATGTAGCGCTTTCTTCCAAACGCCAGTCGCTCATTATGGCGTCTTCAAACGGTAACTTCACATCATTAAAACCAACCAAGAGTAGAATAAGTAGGAACAATGGTAACGTAAACAAGCGGGCGGCTGTACATTATGTGCATGTTCCAGCACTTTACCGCTCTCTCTCTTGCTTCCCTCTCGCTGCAGATGGTCCAAGGCCGACCCAGAAAGAAATCATCTCTCTGCGGGCCTTCATTCTTCTCTTTCTCAAGCAACTCATCTTGAAGGTATCTCCCAGCCGTCTCCGTGCCTCAAAGCCCCCACCGAGCCGCATGCCGTCTTATCCTTGAAAGGCTGCTCGTCTCCGTTCTTTATCTCACTGTCAAGTGCTTGCTTTAAAATAGAAGTGCAGATTTTTGTTGTTGTTTTTTTTTAAATCGGTACACCAAACCTTTATTAACTGAGGCACTGGCATGGACGTTTCTATTCGTCGACTGGTATCTAACCGTTTACTGCCACCGACGAATATATTCGTCAAGTACGTTTTTCAATGAGGAGGGGGGGGTGTGGAAGAGGGTTGTCCGTAAAACTCGTTTGTAAATCACTGTGATGACGAACACATTCCTGTAGATGGCGGCATCACATCATTTTGGATTTGAGCTCAGCACAGCTTGTGAGTATGGGTATGGTACAAAAAGAGGATGCTCGCAGTAGGTAGTAGGAAGTCTGTATCGCGATTGTAAAAAAAAGATGACGCAGGTCGTGGAGTGAAAGACGAACGTATAAAAAAGCTACTGACATTCAGCTCGAGACGTGTGATGAGCCGGCATCGCTCATTTTTATTAGTTGTACTGTACATATCTGTAAATAAAATATTGTGACATCAAAAAGCCCTTCCTCAGTCTTGTTTAGGTTGTTTTACAGTTAACCCATGTCTACTGCTGTTTACTAAAGAACAGGAAAAGCTAGAAACCATCTTTTCTTGACAATGATTGGTGTACAGCCTTCTTCTTCTTGCCGTATCACTGTCCCTGATAATGTTTAATTCACATCTTCCGTTTTCCCCCCCCCCACCAGGACCAAGGTGTGAAGGAGGACGAGCTGCAGAGCATCCTCAACTATTTGTTAACAATGCATGAGGTACACTGCGGCATGCATCTTCTCTCGCTGTGACACTGTGAGCACCCTGTACGTTACACTGACAAAAGTATTGGGACGAAGTCGTGGGTGCATCATCACGCCTAAAGGAAGGAAAAAGGGATGATTTTTTTTTTCTTTTCACTAAAACAGCTTCCATTCTTCTGGGAACAAGATTATGCGAGTGTGGGAATTTTTGCCCATTCATCTCGAACATTTTAAGCCCACGTACCCCAGAGTCTGCTAACCCTCTCACCCCGACTCCCAGCATACACGCTAAGGAAATGTCAAAACAAAGACTGTGTATCGTAGATAAAGGCAATAATGTCTTTTGATCATTATCAAAGCACATGGCAACCCTAAAACCAAGACAGAGAAAAGCGAGAACAGACAAATGCATTAATAAAAGCAGTGTAACGTAACGATAAAATCTATACAGCAGTGGAATTTGTATCCATTTGACCATTTGTCCATTTATCCATAGACTGGAAGAAGGAAAGGAAGCAATGAGTAGAAAATATGACAGGACAGGACAATATTGGTAAGTCAGGTAGCAGCACATAAAATCATTTTGTAAATGCAAAAATGATTTCTTTTATTTAAATGTGAATGAAGCTACGACACAGTTTCAAAGAGAGACGGATGGATGAATAGATGGACGGGCAGAATAGGACAGGATAAGCAAGCGAGGCAGACAAGAATGAAACGAAATGTAGTCTTGTAATTCATTGTGAATGAAAGCAAAACGGCACTTCAAATATAGACATGGATAATTGGATGGATGGAAAGACAGTACAGGACATTACAGGACAGGATCAGTCAGGCAGGCAGGCAGCAGCAGATAAATCAATTCATCAAACATGCGAAAAGAAAATCACTCTTGAAGTTAGATATGAATGAAAGTAAAATAGAGTTTCAAATATAGACAGGAAAAGATAATGGATAAATTAATAGGACATCAGAGGACAAGATCAGGCAGACAGGCAGCAGCACATGAAAATAAAAAATGCACAAAAAATCACTCTTGAAAGTAAATATGAACGAAAGCAAAATATTGTTTCAAATATAGACAGATATATATATATATATATATATATATAAATGAATGGATAGGACAGGACAGGACAGGACAGGATCACTAAGCCAGGGAGGGTCACATGACAAAATAATCAAAGGCTTAACTATTCACTTTCCTAATTTAATGTAAATGAAAAGAAAAACAACTTTATCACTAGACAAAGAATCAGCGAACCATGCAGCACATGACCAAAATAAATTCGATTAAAGATTAAACCTAACTCATAATTAGTTGTGAAAGAAACTAAAACACCACTTCAAAGACAGGTAGAAAGTTTAACAGATGGGACAGGACAGGATCGGACAGGATTAGGAAACCGGGCAACCAAATGTGACATCCAAAGTGCTACAATTCATCCTCGTAATTAAGCGTGAATAAAACTAAAACGACACTTCAAAGATAGGCAGCGAGGACTGGACAAGATCAAGATACTCCTTCAGGTAGACCGATACCGTATATCGTGATTGAAGCATGCAGTTGTTGATGCAGGGACAACTAGAGCTTCTAGTCCAAGCCCTCATTGATCAATGCATCGATTAGGAGGCGTCGCGTGGTAGATGTCAAGTATATTGAACCGCTCCCACTTTTGTCTGCAGGATGAGAACCTGCACGACGTGCTGCAGCTGGTGGTGGCCCTCATGTCTGAGCATCCGGCCTCCATGATCCCCGCTTTTGACCAGAGAAATGGAATACGGTGAGCAAGCCCCTTAGGCCAGGGCTTCGCGCGTTAGCACAGTTCAACTCATAAATTCCACAAAAATAAACCCTTGTCTTCTACTGTGCGCCAGCGTGACTCATACATAATTCATATTCCAACTGATGTGCAACAAAATAAAACAGAACCAAATTATTACATGATTTGTGCGGTTTTTTTGTTTCTTTTTGTGCGTCTCGCAGGGTCATCTACAAACTTATGGGATCCAAGTGTGAAAGCATTCAAGTGCAGTCCCTCAAAGTCCTCGCATATTTCCTCAAGCATTTGGGACACAAGTAAGTGACCCACGCAATTCAACCCAAAACAAATCTTGTAACATACAGTCATAATAGGAAATCGAAAAACATAAACTGATGAATCTCCATTGAGACATTGTTTTGCACTTCACATTTTGTTCCTGCTTCTTCTTCTCAGCACTCACTTTCTGAGAACTCGTGCTCTTTCTGAAATGCCCGGAGATGCCACAAGTCGGCGCCAAAGCCCTGCCGAAAGGGAAAAGTAGTGCAATGATCGGTGCAACATAATGCCAAAATTCTTGTTTAAAATGACACCCGACTTAATGCAGCCCAGGTCACATAATAACAGTTTTCATGGTGTCAGAGGCTGTGATTGGCTGGCACTGGCCACCACCGGCATTCAGTTAGCATCTTGCAATCTCGATGTTTTGCGGCGCATCGGAGAAAGTTTTCACATCTGCCTGCTTGTCTCGTCTGCTCGCCCCCAAAACGTGAGAGAGGTTGCTTTTATCTCTTTATTTGGCTTCCATTCATCATTGTCAATTCATAATTGTCTTCCTACGAGAGGGGGGTGGGGGGGTGGGGGGGGGAAGCATGAAATTGCTTGTCTTTAACAATTTTGCAATTATAGCCCTCCTCCAAACTTGATATGCAAGAAAAGCCCTTAACCTTCATGCTCTTCTTGCCGAGGTCGTTTGTCACCTCCGAACCCGTTTAGCTCCTCTGTTACATCTCGATTCCGTCGCAGGGGACGGGCTACGTTTTGCGGTGCCACGCCCCCTCCCCGCCCGCTCAATTTATGACAGCGGCCATTTGCTGACACGACTCCCACGGCGCTCTTATCGAGCAGCTTTAAGGCAAAAGCCCCGCTGAGTGTTTTGCATCTGTTTTTACCAGAGGTGGGCCGTACATTTGATACCTAGGAATTTAACCCGACTAAAGCCACGTCTTGATCACGTCGCAATTGTAGAAACCATCAAAACTCCAGAAAAATGTCATATAATAGCACACAACTGTACCGTGTACCGCCTATGGAGCAGTTCAGAATCAATACACTTACGTTCCAAATTGTTATGCAAATGATATTTTCCTCTGATTTTGCTAAATCGTCGACGCAAATGACAGTCGGCATAATTTCCAAGTGCTTACGCACGACAGAGTTTCAAGACATTTTCTAGGTTTTAGAGCGCTGAAAAAAAGGATTTTATTGAATGTGCAAATCAAAAACATCTTAACAGGTCAAGTTACATTTTAACGCTTATTTGATAGCAGCGTCACAATTCTTACATCTATGGAATTTTGGTTTTGTTTTGCAATAGTTTCTGCTCAAATTGCTACTGCCCCCCGCCCTCATAAATCTTTTTCTTGAGGTTGCGCCAAAGGTTCTCAATAGGGTTAAGGTCAGGGAAGGTTGGGTCCACACCACGAGTTTCTCTCCTTTTATGGAGCCAACGATGCAGAGGTATTCCTCGGGTTTTCCGAGTTAACAGCCAAGAGGAACGCTGCCAAATTAAGAGCATAAACTGTCGGGAATAAGGTGATACGTAATTCATAGAACAATGTAGGTCAGCGCTTTTGTTTTCGTGATTGGATTCACCGCTGCCTTTTCTGCACAGGAGGAAGGTGGAGATCATGCACACCCAAAGCCTCTTCACGCTCCTGGGCGAGAAGCTCCTGCTGCACGCCGGCGCCATGACGGTGACCACCTACAACGCTCTGTATGAGGTACGGCGTGCCGCCGCGTCCAGGCATCGACGTGGAGCTGGCGCACGTGACCTCCTCCTCCTCCTCCTCTTCCTCCTCCTTCTTCTCCTTTTTCTCCTTCTCCTTCTCCTCTTCCACATCAGATTCTGACGGAGCAGGTGTGCACGCAGGTGGTCCACAAGCCGCACGCCGAGCCCGACTCCACCGTCAGGATTCAGAACCCAAGTAAGTCAAAAGACTTGTCCTGTAACATTTGTTGTACTAATTCCAGTCTTTTATTTCATTTATGTTTGTACTCCTATATCCCATTAAAGAATTAATGTATTGTATTTAATCAAACCAAAAGTATTATTAAAGTAAAGAAAGAATTTTACATTTACATTTTGGATGTTTTGATGTTATTTCATGAAATCATTGTTAATGAGATCTCGTCAATTTAATCATAAGTAGTGAAAAAATAAGAATGCATTATGATTTAGATGATTAAAATAAATTACCTACTCATTCCGCTGTGTTCATTTATCATAATTCATTGATTATTCATTGTAAAAACTAAAATACACAAAATATTCATGAAATAATTGGTGAATTAATTGTATTATGTCAATCATATTACTTATAATAATCATATTTTACATACGCATTTAACTATGAAATGTGTTTTTTATTTTTATTTTCTTGACATCATCTATGAATAACCTGACTGACATATTTGCCTGTTTTAACCATCGAATGGTACATACGGTGCATCGATTCACTCCTTACACAAGCTTCACGTGCATAGAAATGCACGCATTTTACAAAAAATACAAAATTTAAAAAAACTTAGACGAGGTCTGAGTGCGCTTTCTGTTTGTTTGTTTGTTTGTTTGTTTGTCCACTCGCCATAACAGTGATCCTCAAAGTGATAGCGACCCTATTAAAGAACTCGGCCCCCGGCGCCGAGCTGATGGAAATTCGCCGCCTCTTCCTCTCCGACATGATCAAACTGTTCAGCACCAGCCGAGAGAACAGACGGTAAGCGGGAGACCCACTTCCGCCTCACGCGCGCACACACGCCGTCAATTATCTGCCTGATGGCGGCGTCGAGGGACGAGTCAGGGAAGCTTTTGTGCAATGGGCTCGCGTCGATGCCTAATCATCCTCCCGCACGCTTGTTTTCTTAAGCAGACGTGGCGACTATTGACTGCTGTTCATTCTTGCATTGGAGTAGCATTTTTGATTTTGTTTCTTTCAATTCAAGTCGATATGTGATGAATGCTACTCTATATATACTTCAATGTTTCACTCTTTGTTATGTTGCAGCCATTTGTTAAAATCATTTCATTTCCTTTTGCCCCCCCTCATTCATGTACACACAGCGCCCCATATTGACAGGGGTGGCTTCAGAACAACTCCGTGACTGTTCTTGAATGGCCCAGCCAGAGCCCTGACTTAAACCCAATTGAGCATCTCTGGGAAAACTTGAAAATGGCCGCCCACCAACGTTCACCATCCAACCTGACAGAACTGGAGAGGAGTTTTTTTCTATCAATATGGGGCGCTGTGTGTACATAAATGGCTGCAATATAAAAAAGAGTGAAAGATTTAAGGGGGCCTGAATACTTTCCGTACCCACCGTAACTCCCAATTTTTAAGTACCTATAATTTATTTCTGAACTATAATTCTTGCAATACAAGAAATGAACATGAGAAGAAAGTGTATTGCATGGAGTTTGATTTCAAATTGGATACGGGCCCCAGCATTAGCCAGCCGTTTCCCAAGCCGCCTGGGAACCGCATGAACTGATTTCACAAGGAACTCTTGTGGGATGGAAGACAGAACTTCTGGTGTTCGCCCTTCAAGTTCTTCCAAAGTCGTTGTTTTTCACAGGGTAGCAAGAATGTCTTGCTGTGCCGTTTCTGTTGGAATAGTCCTTCTTTAACATTTTTTTTACAGCAAAATTGTTGCTCATTTTGTTAGCCCGTTTATGACTTTTCGCATTATGCGCTAGCTTACAGCCGGCAGACTTTTTGTCAAATATGCAATGTGTATTTCTGTTGATTTCGTGTTATGTTTGTGTTCAACAATTAGCAGAAGTGGAATCGTTTTGAAGAATTGTTCGCTAATGTGATGCTGGCAACACGGTATTGGAGCATTTTGTGGACGATGAGTACAGATGTACAGGTATCGGTATCTGGCTATTCGTAGTCTCGCTCTCCTCGGGGTATTATCGACGAAACCCTACGACTGTTGCCGTCGTAGGGTTTAGATTTTAGATCGTGCTGTCGCCGGAGGTTGTTATGGATGTAGAATAACCTAACTAGTTGCATAATATTGTAGATGAATCGGTCTTGCTTTGAGGCCTCACACTGGTAATTAAAAATGATGATAATAATAAGAAGAAGAAGAATTGAAAAAAAAAAAAACCTCATTGCCTTTTTGCTCTCGCCCGCTCACTTCTTCACTCTGCCCGCTGTTCTTTGTACTGTTGACAATTTAATAATTGTTTTCAACTCCTCCCTGCTCTTGAAACCTGATTGCCAAAATCAGCGGCCGAAAAGCAGCATTAAGAGAAAGAAAGAGTCATTGTTTTGGCCGGTATTTGGTAATGTGTGGGTGTTCCAATGTGTTGCTGTCATGAGGCACAATTGGGAAATGGGGAAGAAAAAGGATACGGACAAACATGATGTCGGAATCAAGCCTCCCGTAAATGTGGAGACTGGATATAGCCGGGTATGTCACCATTAATATTTGTATTAATTTTGCGTTATTGTTTACTTATGTGCTGTCAAAACAATCCTATTGTAGATTGGAATTGGGCACTTGTACGTGCAGTGGAAAACCTGCCCCAGGTACTGGAAGTCAAAATGACTGTTGCATAAAAGTGCTCCCCTTGATACAAATGGTCAAAATGTCTTTTCTATCTGGACAGTTGACCTTTTGCTGCACTATCCCGTGTTGCAGATGTCTGCTTCAGTGCTCCGTGTGGCAGGACTGGATGTTTTCTCTGGGCTACATCAACCCCAAAACCCCGGACGAGCAGAAAATCACCGAGATGGTGTACAACATCTTCCGTATCCTGCTGTATCACGCCATTAAGCACGAGTGGGGCGGCTGGCGCGTCTGGGTGGACACGCTCTCCATCGCCCACTCCAAGGTGGTTAACAAGAAGAAAATGTCCGCTGCAAGCTTGCTCATATTTGGAAGTGATTGAAGGGGCATGGTTGCAATTCCCGCTTGTTGCTCTCATGGATATGAACGATAAGTAGATGCGACACGCCTCTTTGCGCCGAGGGCCTACGGCGACGTTAAGCTAGTAGGGGCAAAGAGTCAGCGCCTGCCTTCTATGTTCGTGGACGGCACGAAAACCCAAATAACTAAGACGCCTGCACATTGTGCTGCATTCAGTCGCACACAGCGTCGTACAATTACAACAAGGGAACTGGGAATAATCTTTCATAGCTAAGGATATTTTTGGGGCCCGGCGGACTCCTTTTCGATAACTAAAAGGATGAGCAGTTGAATAGGCAAAAATGAACGTGCACACTTCAGCCTGACACATTCGCAGTTCGCTACAACAATCACTTTTTAACAAAGCAGGCTTACTCGAATGTATCTACCCTAACTACTTTCACTCGTTATTGTTTTGAAACAATCCAAACTTTCATTTGTGAGGTACACGATTGAATTGAGTGCTATGGTGCCAGGCTAGCCTCTACTGGCACTGCGTCCTCACTACAGGGCTGCAGCTGATGCCGATTTTGCTGAACGTGGCGCCGTCCTTACTTTCTTTAATTATCCTATTTAGTTCTTATTCCACAAATGTAATATTAATCGCAGTAGCGTGTTTTGACGAGTGCTGGCACATACGATGTGTTCTTGCATTAAACGTGTTGGGGTTTAGCTCCCCTCGAACAACATGTAGACTGGATTTCAGATGAATGTCATTTTATTTCCCTTGAAACGGGGCATAACTTGAAAAACTAAATCGGGGCACTTGTAAGTCAAGGTGTCACTTTATAGTGCTTCGGAAATGACACATCTTGCGTCTAAACTGTCTGGCAGGTGACATACGAGGCACATAAGGAGTACCTGGCCAAGATGTACGAGGAATACCAGCGTCAAGAAGAGGAAAACATCAAGAAAGGGAAGAAAGGCTCGGTCAGCACCATCTCGGGTCTGTCGGCTCAGGCCGCCGGCATCACGGGCTCGGTGGGGATCGGAGAAATGGACGGCAGCTCCCAGTCGCCGGGCAGCGACGGCGCCGACTCGCGAAACCCGCTGGCCGAAGGGCGGACCCCGGAGGAGAGGGCGGCGCGAGCCGAAGTCCAGCACCTCCTGGTGGACGTCAAAGCCGAGAAGGTGGAGGCCACGGAGGTCAAGATGGACGACATGGACGCGCTGATGGAGGTGGATTCGCTGCTGGATGACGTTTACTGCGGCGTGATGCTGCCAAAGAGTAGCGCGGCGGACCGGCAGATCTCAGCTCCTCTCATCTCGCTTGACGACGACAAAGACGGCGTCCCTCAGGGCAACGCTTTCTTGTTCCGCAAGGTGGAGGAAGCCTCGTTGCCTGTCTTGAATCCAGCTCAGTCTTCAGAACCTCCGCCCGGCGGTGATCTGGGCCTTCTCTGCACCTTGGAAAAGGATGAATTTGAACTCCAGGGCATCAACTCTGCGGAGGAGGCCTCAACTCCAGACGCCGGCCGGGAAAGTGTCGCGGCGCCCTCTAAAGGTGACATTTCCGCTGTTAGGAGCAGGAGCAACAAGCCCTCGGAAGAGGACGGCGGCGGGGAGATGAAGATTCAGACCACGGCGACCACACAGGTTAGATGCGACTGGCGGCCAGATGCTGAGGAGCATACTAATGCTTGCTGCTATTGCTATTGTCACTTTTGCGATGAATAGCTGCCATATCGCTAGGGCGATGCAAATTCTCATTTTGGCTGGGCAACCTTTTCTGAGGCCAATTTTCACTTTGAAAAGGGCCAGAGGGGACAGGTCTTTTGTAGGAAATTCTGCAACAAGTCTAGAGAGCCAACATTCAAATGTTTCATTTGATTGATGTTTTGTATTTCACGTAAAATGAAGTGATTTATCAAAAAATCCATGCTCATTTTATTGAATTATTAATAATTAATTCATTTAGAATTAATGAACCAATTATTAAAAAAATAAAAACATAAATCCCTGCATTTCTATGGCATGTAAATTCGTTTACTTTAATAATAAAATATCATGCACATTTTTATTGTATTAATAATTCATCTAAAATGATTTGATTTCAAGAAAACCCATGCTAATTTTTATTGTATTATTAATAATTCATTTATAATTAATGAGTCACTTATTTAATTTTTTTTTTTACATTTCTCATGTTATGGTTTATTTAAATAAAAATAAAATATCATGCTCATTTCTATTGTAATAATGATCATTTATTTATTCATCAATGATTATCCATTTTTAAAATGTTACATTTATTTAAGCAATATTTGTGTATTTCATTTAAAATGGTTTATTTTAATCATAAAACCCATAATGATCTTTTCTCTATTTATACATATTTTAATGGTAAAATATCAGCCAAATAATAAAATAATAATACATATAAAACAGGTTAATTAAATATTTTGTACTTTATGTGGAATACTTCATTTTAATTACAATTGCAATTTTCAAATTCGACCAGTTTTTTTTTTTGAAATGTATGAAAAATACATTGGGTTGGGCATTGAATCATAGTGTGAATGAAGAAAGTGATTTAGAAATTTCCAAGAGCTTTCTTTCTGACACAAATGTGTCAAACCGCCGCAGTGTAGCGCCAACTACTGGCGAGGAGGTCTTAATCAATGTCAGATTGGTATCGACAGCCTTCACGAGTACCCGCTCGGTATTGGCCCAAAACCGCCCACGGTATCGTTCACTAATATCCACTGAACTTGCGCTTAGAGTAAGAACATTTCAGCATATTTATTAGTGACTGAGGCGCATTGTCTCGTTTACAAATGCCTCTTTGCTTTCAGAAGCTAAACGGCCGCCTGGGCGCCGCAGCGGACAGCGCCGACTTCCCGGCCGGCGGCGCCCTGACGGACGAGGACCAGCAGCAGCGGCAGCGGCGTCAGTTCAGCCCGGGCCCTCGCACCACCATGTTCCGCATCCCGGAGTTCAAGTGGTCGGCCCTGCATCAGAGGCTGCTGGCCGACCTGCTCTTTGCTCTGGAGAGCGACGTGCACGTCTGGAAGAGGTGCGCACGCGCGGACCTTCTCCGTATGGGCATGTGTACCCCTAAACAGCTTCTCTCCCCCCCCCCCCCCCCCCCCCCCCCCCACACCTCGCAGCCACTCCACCAAGTCCGTCATGGACTTTGTCAACAGCAGCGAGAACATCATCTTTGTCCACAACACCATCCACCTCATCTCGCAGATGGTGGACAACATCATCATCGCCTGCGGCGGGATCCTGCCTCTGCTCTCGGCAGCCACCTCGCCTTCTGTAAGTGCTCAGTGTGGGGCTGCAGTGACATCTAGTGGCTGCGTGGGTACTGCTCACCGCCGAGAAGCTACATGAGAAGAATCCCACGCGTGCACACCACCGAACAAAACGCTTACAAAAAGTGGAGACACAGGTTAATCGTGTAGCCTCTGCCATCTAGTGGAAGAGCATTTAATTATCCTACCTGTCTCTATCGGCCGCTTGCACAGATAGAGCAACAAAAATATTTTGTCTTTACGGTCAATGAATTATATTTTTCGTTTAAATTACACATGATGATCGTGGTTGGGAATCCCTGCTATGAAGTCAGTATACATTACGTGACGTTACATTGAATTAATACGATACACCGACCGCTTTTGTTTGGAGTTGAAAAACAATTTAAAAAACCAAAAAGAATCCAAATGAATACATTATAAATGAGCAGAAAAGGTTTCAAAGTTGCCAAACTTATTATTTCTTTCTTTTGTTTGATGTACAACACTTTCTATGTTGAAGTGCTCTCGAAATAAAGTTGAGTTGAGATTGGAGAAAAATGGTTCAATTTGCCTCGCGAAATAACAGACATGGTTAAGGTAGTCTTCGAAAGCTCCATGATTTTAATCGCGTTATCTTGTTCATTTTCACGAGTGACAATTCCAATTTCCCTGCTATTTTGATGAACTGAAAATGTAATTGAAATTGAACGTCATTTAATGAAACATATTCTTCTTCTCATGTTTTGCAAGTTTTATAACGGTCACTGTCATTCTCGCATCCCTGCAGACACCCACCACATTTTGTTGTTGTTGGTGTTTTATTGTTAGCTATCGCAACTTAGCTCCTCCCAATATGGAAAGATCTTTGTCTCCCAGTCGATATGTATCACTTATAGATCCATCCATTTTCTGCCGCTTATCCGAAGAAAAAATATTATGTCTACTTTCCTATTAGCCACGGCCTTGGCGCCATCTTGTGGCATCACAGAGCATTACAGAATGAGCGCAAAAATGTGGGAATAGGTTTTTTTTTTTTTTTTTTTTTTCCCAGTGAACAGCTGAGGGTAAGTTCCACAGAAAAAAAACTTGAATATGTGATATTTTGAATAGTGAACTGCGAAAAAAGGGCGGGGTTCACTCTAATAACAACGGTAATATTAAATCATACGTTCTGTCTGTTTTTTGTGTGCTTTTACTTAACACCTGTCGAGGTGGAGAACATCGAGGCGACGCAAGGCATGTCCTCGGAGACCGCCATCACATTCCTGTACCGCTTGATGGTGATGGTGGACGTGCTGGTCTTCTCCAGCTCGCTCAACTTCAGCGAGATCGAGGCGGAGAAGAACATGTCGTCCGGCGGCCTCATGCGTCAGTGTCTGAGACTCGGTAAGCTCCCTCAGACAAAAGTTGCTAATTAAAAAAACAAAAACAAAAGAACAACACCTGTTGAGGTCAATTGTCTCTTAATTGGATGTGAACGCGTCATCTTTGCTGCAGTAAATGACAGCGACGAGCACAATTTACTGGGGAAAATTAGTATGTAAATGCAATAATTTACAGGTTAATAGCATTTAAATGGGGACAATTGATTTGTATATTCAATTAAACTGAGTCATGAACTTGATAATGGAACTAATTGAGTTCAGGCTACCACCGTAGTAAGATTAAAAGTCCATTTGTGACTCTGTGCCTGTGCGTGTCTGTGCACGTGCAGTGTGCTGCATGGCTGTGAGGAGCTGTCTCGAGTGCAGGCAGAGGCACGGCGATCGCGGGAACAGGCCGTGCGCTCCCAACAACGGCAAGTGGCAGGACGTGGCGCCAAACGCCGTGACTCCCGGCAAGGTACGGCGATTTGGGTACAAAAACAACGATCCGTTCCCGCTTATCCCGCTATTTATTTACCAAATGGCACGCAGTGGCGTGCAAAGGTGAGTTGCTGCCCCCGAGTTGAATGAAAGTAGCAGTTGTTTGACGGTGCTTCAGCTTTTTCTATTCATTTTACACTTGTGTGTGTTTTAATAAATGCACAGTGCGTTTGAAGTGTGTGGGAAAGTTAACACTATTTTATTCGTATTTCTTTCTTGCCAATAAACACGACCCGTGCTTCTCTCTTAGCTTTGGAGCACGTTCGAAACGGTTTCGAGTAACCCGTCTCCCATCAAGGACCCCGATCGCCTCCTGCAGGATGTGGACATCAACCGCCTGCGTGCTGTGGTCTTCCGTGATGTGGTGAGTGTGAAAGGCAGGGAAGGGATCTTTATATAGGGATTCCTTTTTTTTTTTTTTAAGGGACAATTTAAAAATATTGTCTGTATATACTGTCCATCTATACGTGTACTGTAATTGACTGGCGACCAGTCCAGGGCGTAGTCCGCATCGTTTCGCCCGGGGTCAGCTGGTTTAGGCTGCATCCTCCTGCCACGTGGTGGATAAGCGGGAGAAAGTGGATGAGAAGACAAATTCCAAAATGCAGGAAAACATTGGCAATGAGAAAAAAGTACTTGGACTTTTTTTTATATTTGTATTTTGGGATTGTTTATGATCATTATCATTACGATTCTTATTATCATCAGTCTGAGGCCTCATCTTTTGATTCTCCCGGGCAGGACGACAGCAAGCAAGCACAGTTCCTGGCTCTGGCGGTGGTCTACTTCATCTCGGTTCTCATGGTGTCCAAGTACCGCGACATTCTGGAGCCTCAGCGCGAGACAGGCCGGACGAGCGCCAAGTCGGGCCACGGCGCCCACCGCCGCCGGGACGCCGACTCGCCCTCCGCCACAGGTGAGTCTTTAACTCTTCTCGTCATTGTGTTAAAAAATGTGTATTTATTTATTGTTGTTTTACTGTTTCTTTCCACAATCTGTCAAAAATGATGCAACTGCCATTCACAAAATGACCCACGTGTACTAGTTGAGTGACAGGAATGCAGCCACTCGTTGCCTGGCTACTGTTTTGGTGATTTCGGTGGAAGCGGAAGCGCGTCCCGCCTCTGTCAGCGACCATTAGCCGAGCAATCTGCCAGAGCGGAATTGGGATCGTGGAGGTTGCCGGAAGACAGAAATGGGGGAGTTTGGCCCGCCGCGAGCGGGAGGCCGTTGTCTGGGAGAGCAGACGAGTCACAGGCCGCATCCGACCCCGCTGACCTCATTTGGGGGCGAGTGGGATGAGTGCGGATACTGTATGGCCGCGTATTCTAATCCGTCAGGTCAAACCAACATGACAACATGACAGAAATAATGGGTGCTAACTTACTGTCATTCAATGACTTTATTTTTAATTCAATGACTCCACCCACACAGAAACTTTAAAGCATGATCCAACAGAACGGTAGTAGTCTGACATAGTGCAATCGTGAAAGAGCAAATTTGTCTTGTGGTCTGATCCGGGCGTCACGTGTTGTCTGTCTCAGACATGTCTGTTACACACCGCCGGCATGTTTTTGTTTTTTTTTGTTTTTTTTAAATAACTTTATTGGCCGTCAGATATTTACAGGTGTACGGCAAAAGTCACGCGACAAGGCTCAAAATAAACTAGCTTTTGGATTCAAATATACTGTGCACGATGACAACGCGGCGTAAATGTCTTTTGCGAGGATCGGCTCGGCGAATTATGACATTAAAGCCGATCAGCGTAAAATGCTTATTATCGGCCGATACCGATAAGGCCGATAAAATCGGTGTAAAGACTAGTATATATATATATATATATATATATATATATATATATATATATATATATACACATACACACAAAGTGGGTACGGAAGGTTTTCAGACCCCCTTAAATTTTTCACTCTTTTTTATATTGCAGCCATTTGTTAAAATCATTTAATTTCATTTATTTCCTCATTAATGTACACACAGCACCCCATATTGACAGAAAAAAAACGCAATTGTTGACACTTTTGCTGATTTATTAAAAAAGAAATACTGAAATATCACACAGCCATAAGTATTCAGACCCTTTGCTGTGACACTCATATATTGTACTCGGGTGCTGTCCAGTTCTTCTGATCGTCCTTAAAATGGTTCTTCACCTTCATTGGAGTCCAGCTGTGTTTGATTATCCTGAATGGACTTGATTAGAAAGCCACACCCCTGTCTAGATAAGACCTTACAGCTCACAATGCATGTTGGAGCAAATGAGAATCAGGAGGTCAAAGGAACTGCCTAAAGAGCTTGAAGACACAAGGATCTGCGAGGAGGAATGGCAGACGATCCCCAAATCCAGGTGTGATAAACTTGTTGCATCATTCCCAAAAAGACTCATGGCTGTATTAGCTCAAAAGGGTGCTTCTACAAAATACTCAGCAAAGGGTCTGAATACTTATGGCTGTGGGATATTTCAGTTATTCCTTTTTCATAAATCTGCAAAAATTTCAAAAATTCTGTTTTTTTCTGTCAATATGGGGTACTGTATGTACATTAATGTGGGAGAAAATTAACTTCAATGATTTTAGCAAATGGCTGCAATTTCAAAAAGAGTGAAAAATTTAAGGGGTCTGAATACTTTCCCTACCCACTGTGTGTGTGTGTGTGTGTGTGTGTGTGTGTGTGTGTGTGTGTATATATATATATATATATAACATTAAAATAGTTTTAAATATATTAGTATATTTTAATTTTTACATTTTGATATATTTACAAAAATACATATTGTATTAGTTTTTTATTTGTCAATTTAAATATATATTTTTATTTGTTGGTGTATTTTATTATTATTTTTTACATTTTACAAATCGTTTCTGTATATTGGTTGGTGATTTTATATTTTATACATTTGTTCGTTGAAAGCTATTATCTGCGATATTTGTCGCCCCCTAATGCTGTAATTCTGCATTACAACCAAGCCTTGATCGCTTGGATGTGATGCAGGCTGAATGCTTGTCGGGCGTCAAGTCGACCTGCACGCTGTCCATATATGGGCCTGCCTGCCGTTCGTCGGTAAAGTACGCCATTTCCGTGACGTCATTTTAGAGCGCCACCAAGTGATCCATTTTAATGGGAATTGAAAGGATAGTCACCAAATTTTGAAAAATATAGCAAGATATGTCAAAAGCTGATAGGCTTATTCAGCATTCTGTCATCTACTCTTGTAGTGGCCCTGGTGAATATTACTTTTTTGGAACAAAATATAGCTTTAAGTTAGTAGCTATATTGCCAATTTGATACATATGATAATTTGAAATATATTTTCCTTAATTATATGTATTACATAAAATTTATTTATTTGATAATTTTGTGATGTTTATTTTATGATATTGTAAATTAATTTTACGTAATTTTGTTTGTATTGATTTTAGTGTTGTATTTTATATATAAATAATTTGTTTACATTGCATTTAATCTACAACGACAGTACCTGTATATCTTATATTATTATTTATATGATATTGTGCATATTAATGTCGTGGCCAGTGAGCGGATAATATTATTAATATGATGATTATAATAATATTATTCTCGACTTTTTTCTGCTTTTCATATCACGTGTTCCATATCAAACTCATATTTCGGTGTTGTTATTTTTGACCCCTTGCAGAAAGAGGGCAGACATTCGTGGGCCAACCGGGCCGCGGTTCCCCCTCGGAGGAACGATCCGTTCCCCTCATCGAGCCGAGCGTCACGGCCAAGCGGGTCGTCGGCGTCGTCGACGGCGCCGCCGACGCCGACGAGCTCTTCGCCGAGCCTCCGCCGCCCTCCTCCTCCTCCTCCTCGGGCCTCAACGTCAAGGAGATCCTCAAGAGTCTGGTGGCCTCCCCGGCAGAGGCCGTGGAGGCGGGGCTGGAACCGGTGTCCTGCCCGGATCTCGCAGCCAAGGTCCAGACCGCTCTGCCCGTGCAGTTTCACTCCTTTGACAGGTACCTAGTGCAGAAAAAAACTTCATTATACTGTACAGCCGCATGTTGGTAACTCCAACTCAGTTACTACATACAGTCCAATGTTTCCCAACCTTTTTTGAGACAATTTTTTCCATGAGAAAGAATCTCATGTAACAGGCAAGACTTATTCAGTCATACTAAATCGATCGCGCAAGCAGTGATAGAAAGATCAGTGTAATGCCGGAAAGTTGTGTTTCTTCTTATCAAAAAATACTCCAGTATTTTGCATTCAAACTACTCGGACAGTAAACGTGTTACTACCCACCACTGGTTTGGCCATTTCTCCCCCACCTCTCATTTTAAGCGTATAAAATCCAAATAAAAAGCCACATATTTTTGTGTGTGATTAAACCACACGCATACAAAAGATTCGTTGGACTTTGTGTACTGCGTTTGTGCTCTCCCGGACGCAAGAAGGTGAGCGCAACAATGGGGGGATTGTAACGTACGTGTCCGCCGAGGTGAGCCTGATGAATAGCAGCTGGGGGGCGCGGGGGGTCTCCAGGGTGTTGATGACAGATTAAACAGAAGCGGCCCTGGCGCCCACGCCGCGTCCGGCCTCGTCCGCCTCAGCGCTCGTTCCGCTAATACGACGTGGCAGCCCCAAATGAGTTTCTACAGCCAAGAGTATCATTTTTGAAACGCTTTCACACCAACTAGCCCGGCGTCCGCCCGACCCGCCACTCCCCCCCCCCCTTCTCCTCAACCTTGTTCACTGCGTCCAATGAGCTGCCAGCTACGGACGGGCCTTTCGTTGGCCCGTCATGATGGACGCAGATTGGACGTGACAACGTCAAAAAGGCAAACGGGAGCGAGGAAAATGACTTGAAGGCGAGCGCACCTGCTTTCACTCGCCACAAATTTGGAAATCTCCTTTTTACTGCAAGGGTGTGTGAATCATGTGTGCCGTGATTTACAAAAAAATGACATGACACACCGTGAAACAAAAAATAATGAGCTCATTTTCATTGTTCTCCCTGTCACGATACGTGGCTGGCAAGGAGAGATGAACAAAGATGCGTTATGTATCGTAATTAAATACTTTTTTTTTTTTTTTTTTGGATCACTTCCCGCAGCACACTCGATGGCACTGGTCTGAAATCGCGGCTGTCACCACGTCAAACACAATCGGTTACATTTATTTTTTGAAATGATAAAACATAAAAGTGGAATGTTACTTCATTTGCTGATTCCCAAGCTATGGCATGTGGACCTCAAGGGGTCCCCAGACTCCATTTTTAAAAGGAATCCTCGTACGTGTACAGTCGGTGTGCTTGTCTAGTTGTAGTTCGGGTTGGAAAATTCCAGGAATTTTCAAAGTTGGAAACTTTTTCATGGGAATTGACTGGAATTTGTGGGAATAAAACAGGAATTTACAAAAGTGAAGGCTGGCTTGGAATTGAACTAAAACAGAAAGATTACATCCAAGTTTCGAGATCCCTTGAATTCTTTTTTTTTTTTTTTTTTTTTTTTTTTTTTTTGCTTTGAATCTGATACCTTTCCATACAATTTCCAGTTCCTTCCCATGATAAATGCAGCGGTTGGACATCAGAAATATTCCAGTCTTCCTTCCAATAGAGCGCCCCGAGCTTGCCCGTCGTGACATATTGGCTTAATCGTGATGAAGCAAAATGATAATTAGTTTCAATTTCATCTTCCTTGTGTATTACTAAATAAAACACTTGGATGATATTAAATGCGCTCTGTTGAACGTGTACAGGAAGCGCTTGTACAGTTACGTTGTATAGCGTGCCACAGGCCTCATTAATATTCATTCCCAGATGAATCCCCGCTTTATTCAGTGCAACTCAATTAAGACAATCCCGTTAATAAAATATGCTCCCGATAAACCATGCATGATTCATGAGCGGCCCGCTCATGAATTATGCACGTCTCATGTGAGCGCAGGCGGCGTTCCTCCGGCGGTTCCCTCGTTCGTCTCTGCGAGATGTTCTGATAGCTGCCGATGAGCTTTCACGAGGGAGAGCGGAACAAAGGTCCGTCGGATAAATGACGCTTGTCATCAGTTAGCTTCAGAGCACAGCGGCAAAAAAAAATAATCCTCCGCAGATGTTGAATACTTACTTTCAGCGAGCTTTCAAGCACCTTTTCTCACTCGCTCTTCGCAGTTTTGATCTTCCGCTCGGAGTCGAAGAAAAACAAAATTTGTGCAATTTTTGGTTTTGTCGTCAGACAGCTGTCAGGCAGAGCGCCTACGGTTTTTGGAGCGATGCGGTACAAGATAACTATGAATAATTAATACTGCAGGCAGCGACGAAGACTCCGCCAAAGGATCATCAAACGTTAGTCGTCCAAAAATCTTCACAGTTTAGCGTTTGCCAACAGTCTCGGAGGAGCCTACCTGCTATCGATTGGCGCTCATTTTGGTGAATTTTGTCGTAGGGGTTTGTGAAAGGCTTGGAATTTGGCCAAAACGGTTGCTTCAAACCAAAAAAAGCTATTTGTCCACCTAATTTTGTGTTGCTGGGTGAAACTGTCGATTTAATTTTTTCTCAAAACATTTCAGGCAGACACATGTGACAGCTCTGTGTCGGGGACCCCTAAAATGCGTACGTTCCCACCCGGCTGCGCTCGCTTGCTGAAGTTGTTGAGGTCCAGTAAATAGTGACTCATTCATTGCAAGTTGTGGAAAAAATAGCAAATAGCAAAGGCATGCTCCACCATATTATACGGCGGGCACGCGCTAATTTTCTTCTTCCATTGTTTATTTTTTTCTTGTTGTGGCATGTTGACGCCATGCTGCACCCATATCAAACAGCATAGTCCGAACATAGTTCCGGATTGAACCGACTGGGGCACTAGTAGTGTCGTGGTGCACGTTTCTGCCTTTCGTACGGATGACGCTGGTTTGATTCCTGGCAAGTGAAAGAGCAGATGAAAAATGGGTGGTTTGCGTCCGGAAGGGCATTTGGCATGAAAACTGTGCCAAACAAATCATGCAAGTGACTCTCTGTGGCGACCCAACAAAGGGCCGAGCCCAAAATCTGATTTGGGGGCATTTAGGTGAATTTGGCAAAGAACGAGCCCTGGAATATCCCGACAATGGCTGTTTCAAACAAAAAAATGGCTTTTCAATTTCGGGCAAGGGTCTTTTCATACTTTTCATACGTTTTCTTGTGTCCTGCTGTGATAGACGTATCCATCAAATTTCGTGTCCATTGGTGAAATTGGTGTCGGCGGCAATTCTAATAATGCTGGGGGGGGATAATAAACTGTATATTAAAAAATAAAAAAATAATTAAAAAAAAGCCTGTGTTTGGTGGGGTCAGAAGAAAGAAAGCAAATCCCAGAAGCGATGAAACTTGATTTGAAAAAATGTCGTTTGTGTTGTCTTTTTATTGAAAGGGCACAAAATCAATCACCCAGTCTTCGTCTGCCCATAGATGTTCATGCCGGGGTCACAAAACAAGCTTTTGCTGTAACCCGCAACATGAAACAGAAGAATTTGGCGTTGTCTGGCTTTGAGCATTTCCAGAGAGGTGCCTCAGACACAAGCGGGGCTTTCGCTTCGAGACCCGAACGGGCCTCAACCGGATTGCAGCTGTCGTCAGACATGCGCACAAATCCGAAGAGCAAAACGCAGACTCCCCGAGGACGGACGTTCCCGGCTTTGATCATTTTCCATTTTTTTTTTTTTTTTTTTTTTTTTTTTTTTTTTTTTAAATATATAGACTGTATGGACTCGCGGATCATCTGCCTCGGAAGAGGTCACAACTCGACCTTTATTATAGATGCGGTAACGGGAGCCTTTTTGTCCGAGTTTCTGCTGTTCACTTGATGTGTAAATGTTGATGTGTCCTACTGTTGCGTTTTGGACGCGTAGGAGCGTGGTGGTGCCCGTCAAGAAGCCCGCCCCGGGAGGCCTCGCCGTCACTGTGGTGGGTGGCAGCCCCTCTTCCGGCCCCGTGACCCCCAACATCTTTGCGGCCGCTTCGGCCACGCCCAAAAGCATGATCAACACCATGGGTACGTTCGCTTGCCAGCTCCGTGAACACTCCGATCGTGTTGAGGGTCAAATTGACCCGTTTTCAAGTTTAACACTCTTATGTTACAGGTCAAAAATGTCAAAGCCAATTGAATCCAGAACTCATCAAAAGTTTTTATCCAATTTGAGTCAAATTTGCAATGTGTATGCTGGGTCTGAAGCTGCAATGTCAAACCAAATTGAAACCAGATCTAATCCAGTTAAACTGGGGTGGTGATCCATACCTGGGGGGAAAAAAAATATCTGAATCTCGAAGCTTTTGATCTGCTTGGAATGAAATTTGCGTCACTCACACAGGGGCAGAAGTTGTAAAATCAAAGCAAATTGAATCCAGATCAGATCTGGTTCAATTTTTGTGAGAATCCACATACAGTAATTAAAAAAAGAAATAAAAATGTAAAAACTCCAATCTATATTGAATCCAATATTGTAAAAGGATCGAGGTACGGAAACTGAAATGTGTCAAAGAAAATTGAATCCAGAGCTGAGCTGGTTAATTATGCGCGAGAATGCACAAAAAGTTAAAATAAAGAATTCAAAACCTCCTTTCTGATTTAAATCCGATTTTGAGCATGTCGAGTCAGAGGCCGTAATGTCAAACCAAATGGAATCCAGATGCGAGCTTGTTAATTTTGGGTGAGAATCGACATATATTTAATAAATGATGACTTTCCTATCTGATCGGAGTCAAATTTTGAACATATATCGTGGATTAGTAGCTGTAAAGTTGAACCAAACTGAATCTTATATTTTGATTGGGAGTCCACACAAACCTGTACAGGGGGAAAAAAAAGGTCAACATTTTTCAAAAAGTTTGTCCAATTGTAATCAGTTAATTTTGAAGCGCCGTGCAGGGTTTTACGCTGTAATTTCAGAGCACAGATGGATCCAGATTATGATCTGGTTCAATGTGTGTGACAAACTAAAAGGTAAACATTTCAATCCAATTTTGAACGTGTATGCTGGGTTAAAGGGGGTCACATTGACCCGTGAACGGAAGCAATGTAACACGACAGGACCATTCCAAAAGCAAACGAGCATTTTAGTCCAATTTTTTATTTTTATTTTTTCCCCCCCGTGTTCCTCCTTGCGTGTTTTCCTCAATTCCACCAGATGGCGCTGTTGGCTCGCCCATGGCCATCTTACAGCCAGCCTGACAATGCAAAGCTTTGTGTCAGCCTGCAGAATTCCCCCTTCTGCAAGCCAATAAAACATTTCTCCTGAAATATGACAGCTGAATGGAGTTGTGTTCTGTTCTGCGCATGTTGACTGGAAATGCGTGTGATGCTTCTCGCGTTCATTTCCATTTAGCAGTCTCACCACCACGGACCACAAGAAGCACGATTACCAAGTCCGTGCTTGGGTCACTTTGACCCGGGGCTTGTTTTAATTATCGAAAAGTGTCCCAAACACGTTTTTTGCTCATCATTAACTTGCAAAAATGTGAAACAAACCCATGACAAGGTCCTTTGTATATGTTGATTGCACTTGGGGTTTCACGCTGAAAATCAACTTAACTGGGTCAATTTGACCCGTGATATAACAGGAGGCTTAAAAAAAATAAAAAATACAAAATCCCCTCTCCTCAGTGAGCGCTGCGCAGGAATGAGGCCAACGCACCAGAGGCGTTGACGCGCACCCCGTGATCTCGCATTGTTCGGGGGATTCCCCGCTTCCGACAAAGACAACGGAGTGGATTGTGAACATGTAAAACATCTGATGCTGGTTCAGGTTATCAGTGGATCTCTTGTTGGGCCTTCACGTTTAAGATCAGGTGTTGGTCTTGGTAGCTCTGCTGACTGCTGCACTATACTGATAAGAACCTCACACACACAAACTGGCTTTTGTCTGTTTTGTATTCAGACAGTCAATCGGTACACATTCTATACAAATGTCAAAGCAAACATTTGATCTGGTTAAATTCGGGTGAGAATCCACGTACTGTAAGAAAAAGTGTCAAAACCTGTTGTTGTATTTGAACAAAATGTTTTACAAGCTCAAAACAAATTGAATCCAGATCTGATTCAGCAAATAGCTGAAGACTGGTTCCACAGAAAAAGTGTGTGAAATGTGCGAATAGCAAAGCGCAAATAGGCGCTGGTTCACGGTCCCGTGGTGCCTTGATTTACAATGTACTTCACTTACATGACCGGGTTTGTAACTCAAATCTGTCATATCGGAAAATCGACTTACCCCATTGAAATGAATGGAAATGCCCTCAGTTTGTTCCTTCCCCTCTTCCTTCCTGTTTTTAATAAGAAAAAAATGTGTACTGTATAAAAGCATACAATAAAAAAAAAAAAACTGTTTCCGTTCAGGAGCCGTCGATGCCGCCGTTGCTTGCGCGGCCTCCGCGACGCCGTCGTCTTCCGCTCTGGCGAACGGCGCCACCAGTAAGAATCTACCAGCTGTGCAGACGGTGGCGCCCATGCCCGAAGACACGCTTGAGAACATGAGGTACAACCGGCTTCGGTTTTCAGCCCCCCCCTGATGTTAAGAATTCCAAAATTGGAAGACAATTTAGCCAACCACATTTTTGACCATTCATTTCATCATTTTTGTATTATGTTTTCAAGAAAAGCAGATAATATACTATTATACATTTTGGTATGGTACATTTCCTATGATATATTTTATTTGTCATATTCCTATATTTTGCTGTGTTTGGCTCAACCCTTTTATAAATACTCAGGCACTTCAGAAACTTGTATTTCCGAAGCGTTGCTGAATGAATCCTTCACAAATAGCTAACGTTACATTTCATTTATTGAATGCTAATTTGATTTTAGTATTACTCTACCAGGGTTGCAAATCGATGCTAATTGCAGCGTTGGCGTTAGCTGGCTTAGCTGCTATGCTAACTGGTTAAGAACAAACTTAGCTAGGTAATTAAAATAAAAAACATTCTTTCTGATAATATGAGTAACAGCAATTACTGACTGGGTTTGAAGGACACACTCTATGAAGACTGAAAAAATATTAAAAATATCAGATAGGACTTAGTTTAGGTGCAATTAGCACGATATAATTTCCGTTGCAGTCGCGTAGCTTACAATTTGCTCTTCGTCTCGATGGTTAAACAGTTTTAGGAACAAGTCTGTGATAAGACATGTTTAACAATTGCAAGGAATGCATACATCGACAAAACTTTACAGCTATTTGGTGTTTGAAATAATATTTTTGAAATCACTGGAACTATAGCGACGGACGGTTACATTTTGCGTGAGGACAACCGTAATTCACGCACCAAGTGCTCGTGTCTGTATTTTCCGCATGGATTATTTGGGGAAAAACCGCAAATGTCCTCCAATTCTGGAATGATTCTTGTATGAATTTGATCATTTTCCTTTTCAGTGGAGGCATTTGTGAGCGCCACATTGAAGTTGCTCTCGCCTACGTATGTGTGTCTGTAGGCTGAAACACACACACAGGCTCGCACGCATTTCTTTTTTTAGTTTCTTTTTTTTTTTTTTTTTTGCGTGTGCGCGCGAGTGACCTTGACTCATCTCCCTTTGGCTCTAATAGTTTGTGACAGTCCCGCCCGAGAGCCTCGGCTCGGCTCTTTCTCCGCTCATGTGTTTTCCTCCAGACAAATGCGGGATCAGTTGCCATGGCAGCCGTGTCCGCCTTAGCCTGGCGTAACCCTGGTCTCAGTGATGGCTCAGTTTCACAGAAAAACATAAACTCTTTGTGTATCAGAATGAAATTAGATTCAGTTCAAGCTGCAAGTGCAATAATAAATGCATTGTTACATTATGACATGGACGAGGTTGAATGGAAACGCGCTCCCCATGTGACACGCTTCGAAACTTACATTTTCACTGTTGCTTGAGGCCGTAGGTGGCAAACTGAAGGACCAGGGGTCACATCCAGCTTGCCACGTGATTTGTATGGAGCCCACTAAAACAAAGAAAGCCTGCTTATTTCATATTTCTTGCATTTAGGGTTCTATTCATTTTGGCAGAAGAATCTGAACCGAAAATAGCCATTTGTCTTCACATTTACCACGCTTATAAATTAAATCACTTGTACCTTAAATCAGCTTTACCAATTGAAATGAACGGCAATGTTATGATGCCAAAACGCCTCACATTTTGGGCAAACCTTGGCGCTCAAGGGCTTAAAAAAAAAAAGACTAAAATGACCTTAAAAAAAAAAGGTTCCCGTTGTAAAATACTTTATTTTAATGATGAAATGATTCCAAATTTTTATTGCATTGTTTAAAATTAATAATGGTAATTAATTGGTCACATTTTAAATACATAAGTGATTTAAATAAAATTATTTAATATAAATGAATACATAATATAATTAATTAAAAAAAGATGTAGTATGAAAATGGTTTTTAGTAAAATAATTGCCATTTTATTTCATTAATAATTCATATGCAATTCATTAAGCATTTATTTAATAGATAAAATGTTAAATGCTAATGTACATTTATTTTAATAGTATAATTTTTATTCAATAAATTATTTTTGGAAAATAATTTTTAATTATTCCTCATCTTTTTGAATGTACTCATTTTTATGTAATTCACCAATTATTTAATGAAAATAAGTACAAACGTTAAATGCATCTGTACAATTATTTTACTTATTTTAATCATTTACTATCAGTCAATTCACCAATGATTTAATGAAATGAATGAATAACAATAAAATAAATGAATAAATATGCTGACTTACGGTATTTCAGGAAAACGGCAGAATTTATGCAAGAAATATTACAGGACTCTTGATAGTGTAAATTAAAAAATAGAGCCTGCAGGCCATACTTTGCCCACAACTGGTCTGGAGTCTAGTTCCTATTAATGTTATTGTCGTTTATAAAAAAAATAAAAATAAAAATCCCTTTATTTTAACAAATAATATTTCTCAGTGACTCGAAACTTTTGAACGGTCGTGTAAATGTTGCTTCATTGATTTGTACTCGTCGACTGTGGTGTGGTTTAATTTCCCGGTCAAACATTTCCCGTGTTGGCCTCTGCAGTATTACGTCAAAACTGGAGAGAGCTCTGGAGAAGGTGGCGCCACTGCTGAGGGAGATCTTTGTGGACTTTGCGCCCTTCCTGTCGCGCACCCTGCTGGGCAGCCACGGACAGGAGCTGCTCATCGAAGGTACGCCGACGCGCATGTTTTTGCAGGAGCGTGATCATGCGGGGGGTTTCACGATACTTGACTGGTAAGGGGCCCGAAAACCAGCTGGAGCAGATTTCCTCTTGGGATCCCTTGAATTATTATTCTTTCGACAAATCCTTAAAACGCGCACATTTTTGCACACGTGTGTATCCTGGTGACAATGTATGTATTTCAGGGCTCTTAAAAACGACTCCCCAATACTAAATGTGTTTTTAAAAAAAAAAAAAAAAAAAAAACGTTTGAAAGTTGGGAAACAATTAGCCTCGACATCAGTTTCACCGAACGACAAGACATCGGGTGGACATGTCAATCATAACAAAACAAAACAAAAAAAATTCGAGGACCCATGATTGTAATTGAAGAGGAAGTCAGCCATTTTGTTTTGAAGCAGCCTCCAGGTCCCAGTTCTGAGGTCTGGGGTTCAATTCCCGGCCCCGCCTGTGTGGAGTTTGCATGTTCTCCCCGTACCTGCGTGGGTTTTCTCCGTCCGGGCACTCCGGTTTCCTCCCACATCCCAAAAACATGCAAGGTAGGTTAATTGAAGACTCTAAATTGCCCGTAGGTGTGAATGTGAGTGCAAATGGTTGTTTTGTTGAAATGTGCCCCGCGATTGGCTGGCGACCAGTTCAGGGTGTACCCCGCCTCCTGCCCGAGGATAGCTGGGATAGGCTCGCGCGCCCGCGACCCGCGTGAGGAGAAGCGGCTCGGAAAATGGATGGATGAACCCCAATGCTTGTGGTTGTATGACTGCACGGGGAGAAATCAGGCAACGAAATATTTTGGGTGTGTGTGCGTGTACAAATCTGTTGCTTTTGTTTGTCATCTTTTCACAGACAACAACGATTGCCTACTGGATAACTTGTGACAATGTTCGCAGGCATTTTGTCTTTGTGCAGTCTCGGGTGGGAATGTGTGTGTGTGTGTGTGTGTGCGCGCGCGCGCGAGTGTGTCTGTTCTGACTCTGAGTTAATGGAGCGCAGAATAACGCTGACTTTAATTCCTGGCAAATTTTTATTTATTTATTTTTTTTAACAGAAAGCCAAACCAATATATTAGCTTGAGCACAAAGGACGAACGTAGGGGAAAAATAAGCTCTGCCGGAGAGAAAGGATGCCGCTTGACCCACTTCTTTGTGTATAAGGTTTACTTTTACAAAAAAAACATTACCTCACTGCGCTCAGCACGATGTCGATTAAAATAATTCAATTTTTTTGTTTATTTTTCAAGATGGACAGATAACTGAATTTTAACATTTGTTTGTGTTCTTCCAGCTTGAAAAGTAGCCGTTGTTGCTCGAGGGCAAACATTAAAACAGTGGCTCCCAAACTGGGGTTCCCGGGCCTCAGCGGTCTGTGAGAAGTAACTTGAGGCACTGCAAAATCATTTGTAACAAATTATTATGTCATAGCACTTTTTAAAAAGTGCATTCCTACTGTATATATGGTGACCGGCACGCCAATAAAGTTAGATTTAGCAAGGTTTCTTAAAACAAGTAATGACAACTAGCCTAAATTACTGACGTCTTAAAACCTGCATATTTATACTACCTAAATCATATCACTTTTTTTAAATAAAAGTGAAATGGTCCCAGACAAAAACTTCCTGGTAAGAAGAAATCTCTTGGCAGACAGAACAAGGAGAAGCCTATTTTCCCCTTTCTTTAAGATATTTAATCTTGGTTTGATTTGAGTTTTTGCAGTGTTCGTGTATTTGTGGCAATCTCCTTCTCCAGTCTATCAAAGTCCAATTCAAGCGTTGTAGTCCTCTTTTTCCCAATTGCTTGTGTTCAGTCGATGCAGCTTGTTGCAGTGAAAAGTCAGGCAGCGTCGTCTCGACAAGCGTGTGTACAGTACGCGTGTTTTGCCTTTCATTCAAATCTGTCAGCGGACTGACCGAGCTGACAAAGCGGAGTTAGTTTGAGCGCCTTCGCTCTGAAATCCTGCCGCCACCAAGATGTGAGACAGACAGCTACATGGATCGCAAAGGATATCATGTTCAAATTCAAACATTTGTCCAATCTTTGCTGTGTTTATGAAGATCCCTTCCAGCTCCATTCCGTCCTTCCAGGCCGCAGCACGCATTTGAAATATTGTGCTGCGGCGCAAAGGCGCTCCTTTTACCAGTAATTACCAGCCATCCATCACTCCGAAGATTATCCGGGGTCGAGCCCCCTCGTGCCCTTTTTTGCCTCACCCTGCCCCCTCACTTCCCGCCACCCCCCCCTTGCAGACATGCAGTCTCTGGAGCAATTACGTTGTGTGCGCCCTGAGCGGCGGCCTAGCAGGAGCCGGTGGCCCGCTCGCGAACACTGCCGCTGTTGTGACGGCCGCCTGCCTTCTGCGACGTCGACCCCAACAACGCCACATTCACCCCCGGCCGCCGTTTACAGGAAAAGGGACTGGCAGGCCCGAGTTTAAAGAGAACGCATTTAGTTTGTCTACCAGCGCGAGGCCGGGGTCAGCCGGCCACCTGACTTCCTCGTCACCCTTCGCTGACTTATGGCGCGGCGTGTCACCGTCGTAACAAGAGGTCGACGGTGGCGGTGCCCCGCGTACAAGTGAAGGCTCACTTCCTCTCACAGTTTTTACAATGTGCTCCTTCAGGGCCGCCTCGGCGAGGCTCGATAGGGACGGATGGACTAGGGTTACTAAAAAGTGTCATGTGCAAAAAAACATACACAGTGGAACTTTGGTCTATGAACAAATCAGTTGAAGATGATTATTTTTAAAAGAAAAATTACCTTGGGTTACACACTTTTCTCACGCCACATAAACATCATTGGCTGCATTTTTTTATTTATTTATTTATTTATTTTTGCCTAAAATGGCAGCCACATGAAAGTGGTGCCCATTTAGGACTAGCAGTACCCACAGTCAACGTAAACATTACTGCACCTGAAATGGCAAAAACGCCGCAAAGCGATTTGTCGGCAAACCCGCTATTATTTCGTCATCATAAATTGTTTTCACCGATTTCGATATTGCACAGTATTTATTTCTAACCACACAACAATCCAAATAAGGTAACTATAACGTTGTTGTGCGGCTGGAACGGATGAATTGCATTTCTATTCATTTGAATGGGAAATATTACCTCGGTTTGAGAATGAGGTCACGGACAAAATGACATTACGCCTTTCTCCAGTTCCAAAGCTGCGACTTGCTTTGTGTTGTGAGCAAAAAAAAATATTTTGAGATTTTTTTCTAACTTTCTGTGGGGGCGCTACTGTGTAAATTTTGGGTGATCTGACCACTAAAGTACACAAATTCGGTGTCCGCAATGATTGATTTTAGCGGTATTTACACTTAATTGCCTTCAGCTAGTTCGCAGGCAAGGTGACGGCCACCGTAACGACTTCACCAACCAAATCAAGCAAACCAAAACATTGACTATAGTTTACAAAAGTGACACAAATTGCTGTTCTCGAGCCGCCATCATTAGGCCGTCACATCACGCCATCGCGCATCCTCTCCGTGTTTACGTAAGCGCGTGTTAACTCTTGTCTGAGTGACAGCCTGTCACTCCACAGACGATGTCGACTTCTTCATGTCGTGGCCTCTAATGAGTGTGACAGCCTTGCATTTTTCTCGTTTTTTTTTTTCTTTTTTTTTTGGGGGGGGGGGGGCGGGGTTTTGCTAATGACTGACCTTTAATGCGTCTCTGCAGACAAGCGCAGGGAGAAGTCATTGTTTCTGCGAATGAGCTTTTCACACCTGGCTGTCCTTTCATTACAGTGTTGTCAGCTGGAATGCTATCCCCGTGAGCCAGTGCGCGCATACCTACGGTGTGTGTGTGTTTCCGTTGTTGACTCGTTTTTCAAGTTACCGATTCAAAAAAAAAAAAAAAAAAAAAAAAAAAAAAAAAACGTCACTTTTCAGTTTGAAACTACTTCCACTTGTCGACCATTTTGTAATAAACTGGTTGGTAAATGAGTTAGTCAAAAGATGTAAACAATGTTTATTGTGATTATTACCCCCAGGTTGTTCCTTTTTGATAATTAAACAACAAATCAAATTGTCCCAGGAACATTTGCTGAGAAACAACTGTAATACAGAGGGGATAAAGTTCAAGACAATGCAACTTATTTGTGATTTCTGTGTTGTACTGTTGTCTCCTGGAATGTCTGCTCGTCTCCGTGCATTGTATTCTCCCTTGGATGCAAATGAAGGGAATTGGATTAATGTGTAATTATCACCAACCCCACTAGATAGAGCAACTAACGCTCTGATAATTTCATCCACCCGCATGTTGGAATGTGTGAGAAAGTGCAGAGGGACGCCAGGGGGATTCATTGTGGTCTTTTGCCACTGTGCTTGTGTAATCCATTTCTAGGATTTTACATTATGTCTTTAAGAAAATCCAATGGAAACTCTTGAAGTCAACCATAATCTGTTCCCAATTATTTGGATTGGACATTTTCCCCGTCGGAAATAATATCAATACAAGTAATGTGTTCCAGGGCTAAAAGCGGCTGGCATAAATTTGACTGGGAGTAACCAGGGTGAAACACAATCTGTCTTCTCTTAACAGCACTTGTTGAGCCTGTTGCCTCATTCGGTATTAAAAAAAAAAAAAAAAAAGCATGAGAAAAAGATCATATAGTCAATTGATTCTTGCTAAAGTGAGTTGTTGCTGACATCATGCAAGATTTTGTGCACGTGTTTTTTTGTTTTTTTTTAAATCCTACAAATACTCATGGGTGTTATGTGTGAAATTACCAAACTAATTTGTGTGTGTTGTTTTTTTTATTTATTATTATTGTCTCTCCAGGGCTCGTGTGCATGAAGTCGAGCACGTCAGTGGTGGAGCTCGTTATGCTGCTTTGCTCTCAAGTAAGTTTGTCTGGGGAAACGTTTGACCCGAGGTGTGTGCTGAGCTTGCCTCGGCTCACCTGTCTAACTTGACATAAGAAAGGAGTATGAGAGCGCTATGGAGGAATAATTGGTTTTATTGGTGAGCTGGTCCCAAAATGGAGGTCTGTACTTTTTTTTTTTTTTTTTTTTTTTAAATGATACAATTCATTCCAAATTATTTTGTGGAGGCCCAAGTTCGACCTCAGTTCGAGAATGAATGCGGAAACCCTTCTGTGGTGTTTGATTCTTGTTCAAGGTCATTGGGACCAGTTACACGTGTAGTCACGACAACATGAATTAAAAAAAATATAATACAATGACTGATTTTAAAAATGCAATATGACTTTGCAGATCAATAAACTATGACTATGAACCCCCATGTTTCCCCCAGTCAAATGAATCCTAACAATTTAAGTTTGGTCCATTATAAGAAATGATGCTATTAATCTGATGCACCCACCCAAAAAAACAAATAAACAAAAATAGCACTGTTATTGTATAAAAAAATTCATAAAAGAGATTGTAAATAAAGGGTTTTATTAGGTGTAATCAAACCAAGTCACACACGCACTGACTGTCGTATTTGTGTGCCTTGAAAGTGCGTGACATTTGTGTGGTTAGTCTGGGCGAGAGTTGTGGCCTACAGCAGCTCTCATTTTGTATTTGTGTGTATGACCGTTTGTTCTGTTCAATAAACGGCTGAGAGTGCATCGTCAACTGTGGCTCTCCTTGCCTGCGCTCGAGCGCATTGCGGTACCGTAACATTTCTGAAGCTGACTTTTTGTCAAATTTTGGCTAGCAATATGGAGCCAAAAATGAATTATTTTGACTTTGAAACCGGGTCGATTTGACCTGCAACCGAACGGGAGGGTGAAATAGTTCACTCTTTGCTGCCGCCGCTTCGCTTATTGTCGTTTTGTTTATGTAAAAAGTTCCGGCAGCAGCAGCAGTAGTGACTTTCTCACCTCACCCCCCCCCCACCTTTCCGGAGCCGAGCCTGTGAGGCTCTTGTTAAGCCCTTGTTTTAAGCAAGGTCGGAGCCCCGATGTAGCAGTTCGAAGGGAGATATTTAACATACCTTCTGTCAGCCCATCAGTCTTCCGTCGGGAGGGCCACAAGGAAGCCATTACTTGGTGCCTCTTTTGTGGATCCAGACAGGAGAAGGTGGATTGTCGCATCCCCGAACGTCCTCTCTCCGGAAGGGTGCTCGGCCTCGCTTCTACGGGGGCTGTCGTTCACACTCTCTCCCCGCCAAAAAAACTTGCAAATAGGACAGCCGGCGTTGAGTTAGTGGAAGTTCTCTGACGGGATCGCCTTTCTGTGGGTTTTTCTGCGGGACGTTTGGATTTATTGCACGTGAGAGGATCAGCGCTGCCGCCCCGGCCCAAACCCCCGCAATTGTCCCGTGATCCTCAGATAGCATTGCCGCCGCTCGAGCGGTTTCTGCCATTAAGGGGTCCGGGGATGAAACTCCGGCGGACGTATCGATCAAACGACACGGCCTCAAAGAGCGACCAAAGAGAAGAGTGGCGTGCCCTTCGACCGCCTCCTCTCACGAGGAGATGGACCGCCGCTGTGTGCGCTAACACCGCTATGGCTATTAGCAACCGGCAGTTTGGACGCAACACTATCCGGACTGTGATACAATTGTACTGTACTCAATACACGCACAAAAAAGCTAATGAACAAAATGCAAATGAAATGCAGACTATTTCATTCCTTGTACCGTGAAGCCCTGCCTGTTCCCTATAACCCCAAATTTTTGTAATTGCCTATAGATGCCACAAGATGGCATCAAAACACTATTGTTTGTCGAAGTGAAACTCCTCAAATGACTTCAACATTGTGCCTTGGCATCAAGATGCCACCAGATGACGCAGAAACAACCAATAGGTGAATTATTCTGGCAAAAATCCTCCAGTCAGCGAATTTGCAAATGAGAAACCGCAACGTCGCGAGTGCTCACTCTAGCTGTGGAACTCCACTCGTAAACCGAAGACCCACAGCAAGTATTCCAAGGTACAAAACGCCAAGTTGGTCAAATTCCCCCCCCCCCCCCCCAACCCCTCTTACTGTAATGTTTTCAGACAGATTTCACTGACCCTCGAACCCTCACTGTTTTGTGGCCTGTCACTTTTCTGCATAAATTAGCGCTACTGACCCGCCTCCTCTTATTCATGCATACTAATGGCAGCAATCACGGCGCGCGACGGGCCGCAGACGCCCGGCTCCTTTGCTTTCCTCGTCTGAGCGAAAAGGTCAAGCGGCTCTGTTTCTTGTAACAGTTTGCGCGTACGCGAGGGAGGCGGGCGGCGGCGGCGGCGGGCGGCGCCGCCGCCGCGAAGGAGTGGAGCCAGTGGAGATTTAGTGACGGAAGGCCTCCAGATGTGGAGAGGATCACCGAGCAGATAAAAGCGAAGGCTCCATGCGCACTGACAGGTCGCATCTGAGCGCTCACAAATACTCGCTGCCCTGCCGAATCTCAGCAAGATGAAAGCGGGAAACGTTACCCCCCCCCCCCCCCCCCCAAAATAAAAAATACGAGAGTTTTGGGATTTCAGGTCTTTAACTGTGTTCTGTCATTGATGGAGAAAATGCGGAAAATGATCCCGATGGCTGACGTTTCCACATACGATAGAAAGAAAAAGGAAGTAAGATAAAAATAATGAATCAAATATATAGTCATCGGGGGGGGAAATGATTGCAATAATAATTGGATTTTAATCGAACAAAAATGGAACGTGGTTAGTTTTTTTGTTTTGCGAAGTTGATCAGACAACTTGTATAAACATTTTATCGATACCTGTAAGAAAATGCCTCCCGGAAACGCGATGGCGGCGGTTTAGTTCCCAGTCCGTCCCTTTCGAAGTGGCTGTGATTAAAATCTAAAATAAATAAATGTCATCGTTTCAGTGCAGTGGTAGCCACTCACCTTTCTCTCGACAAACATTCTGAAATGTTCTCTAAACATATCGTTGAACTCCAAACATTTCAGTCCAAACCTTGTCAGACGGAGTCGCTTACTGTAGGTGTCGCACGCGCCTCCGTTTCTGTGTTTATTTTTGTCACGTGAGCGCCGGAGCGGGGCATGATCCCTGTCCAAATCCACGACAGCTTATTCCGCAGGCTGACACTGTACCACAGAAAAGGGGGAGAGGAGATCGGGGGGGGGGGGGGGGGTTGTGTAAGGGTTGAGGGGGGGGGGGTTACGGGGAACATTTGGACACCAGATGCTCAGCAGTTTGTTTTCAGCGTCTCCTTTAGTTAACACATGCGCGGGTCGCTCCCGTGTGCACCGCCACGTTATTGTCAGGTATGACGAGCAAAACCGCACGAGCGTGCCTGGACGACGACGACGGCGGCGACGACGCCGCCGCCGCCGCCGCCGTACGCATTCAAGCACAACTTGAGATGAAACGTCTTCAATGAGCTCAGTTATCTGATCTGAATTTGTTCCGATTATTCTTTCCCCTCCGTGGGTTTACAGGAGAGAGCCCGCGTTCCCACACCGAGGGGAGCGTCCTTTTAATCATTTCCAGAGATGGTGAATGGCAAATCAGGCAGGCGTGCGGGGGGACAGCTCGCTCACTAATCTGTCACTGTGCAGGCCGGAGGAAATGGCCGCGTTTAAAGCGGGAGGATACGGTTTCATCCCGCAATTATGTCTCTGGGGGTGTTTACAGAGCTTTTCACCACGCGGGACGGGGCAATCACACATGTGGTTTGCAGCTTCTCGCCGCCGCCATTGTTTTGTCACAAACTTAACGCTCTTTCTTTTCTTACCAAATGAGCTGATCTTAGAAATATGCAATTTCAACGGAACTCACTTATGCAACTTGCGTCCCAATGTTCTTGTCTTCTCAGGAGTGGCAGAACTCCATCCAGAAGAACGCCGGCTTGGCCTTTATTGAGCTCATCAACGAAGGAAGGTAGGCAATCAATGCAGCACCGAGAGCCTCATTGAGTTGTTCACATCGATGCCGAACAATGTCACCTCATCTGTATCGTTAATTCCACGTGGAGGACGACCCGAGTGCGAACCCGAGGCAGGTACATCTGAATAAAGTGATTCATTGGAGCTGCAAGCAGCGAAGGGGCCCTTTTCATGGATGAAATGCTCATCAAACTTTGACGTCAAGGGTTCCCGCTTCCCATTGGGGCTTATTTGGTCGAATTCCCAAGTAGCCGTTCATCCGGCACTGAAAATGGCTGCTTTAAACTAAAATGGCCGACTTCGTGTTCAATTTCGGCCATTGAAACTTTGACGCGTCCACCCCAGTTTTGTGACGATCGGTGTGACACTAGCGCCGGAGGCAAATTTGTCGAACTTTCCAGGAAGCCTTGCACCCTCTTTTTCATAACGAGTCCCTGAAATGATAATCAAACATTTTATGGTATGCGCCACCCCTATACTAAACGCCATAGGGCAACAATGCCCATTTGTCTGGAATACTTGGGCGAGTCTTCTCGTAGGAATTGGCCCAAAATGGCTACTTCAATGGCTGACTTCCTGTTCAATTTCAGGCATGGGTCCTTCAGCTTTTTTTCCTGCCATCATATCAGTTTGACAAACTGGTGTAAAATAAATGTAAATCAGAGTGTGTATGCAGAAAAACAGTCAATAGAGTGCAGCCGCGCTCTCGTAACGTCTGCCTCGTCGCGCAGACTCGTGGGGGGTTTCCGTTGAGCAGATCAGGGGCGGCTCAGCCTCCTCGCCCATCTGCTGACCCATCTGGCACGACCCCCTGCTCCAATGCCCAGCCGGGCCCGGGATTCTTTCAGTGCCCCCCTGCCCCGTTGGCGCCAGGATAAAGAGTCAGCGTGGCGGCACACTGCGCTATCCATGGTTCTGATTTTCATACCCCGTCGGCTGTCTGTTAGCATTGCTAGCTGGAAAATATTTACATTCCAAAGTCAGTTTATAGTTTAATTTCAGATGACCAGAATTTAGTAGGATTTCATACCAAAAAAAAAAAATAATAATAATCACGCTCAGTGAACCTCCACGAAAAGCCACGAGTGATTGACGCCCCCTTAAAAGTTTTATAATTGCCTATAGATGCCACAAAATGGCAGCAAAGCACGACTCGTATCGAAATGAAACTCCTCAACTGACTTCAACATACTTGCTTGACTTCAAGATGCCACCAGATAGCGCCAAAGCAATACTGTTTTGCGAGCGAAAAGGGAGAATGTGTCAGAACAGTGCCTCGTAGTAGGATTCTATACCAAAAAAACAAAAACAACTGTAATAAGTCAAACAAATAGAAATGTCACATGTTCAGATTCAGGGCTGCATACAACCCTACATTTATTTCCCCTTACCCTTTCCAACTAAATTCTCATGAGAACCCATCATTGCCTCATTGGTTACAGAGAAGAACAGCTGTCCGAAACGCTGATTGAAGTCTTTTTATTTCTGCGTGATAAACGGAAAGTCTTGCTGGGACATCAGGCAAATTACAGACTGTATAAAAGCGCTTTTAATTCAAACAAAGCCAGCCTAATGATGTGTAAAATGGGGCCGTCCTCCTGTAATGCTGCAGGGGGGACCTGCAAATGCTTCCCCCAAGTCTTCAAAGCCTTTAAAAGAAGATAAATGATGTTTTTTTCCCCAAGAACAGCGTGTATGTATATTCTGCAAAGGTTGCTGTGTCACGCCATGAAGGACCACATTGTCCGCGTGGCCAACGAGGCCGAGTTCATCCTGAACAGACAGCGAGCCGAGGACGTCCACAAACACGCCGAGTTCGAGGTACACATTTTGCATTGGAATGTTGTCCTGTCATTGACCTGAAGTTCATGAGCCTCAACTGTGGCTGTTGGACTTCAATGAGGACACAACAAGCACTCAAAATAAATGCAGAAGAAATTGATATCGTAGAATTCTATATAAATGGGTAGCTAGTGTACATAGGTTGGTAGGATAGATGGGTTGGTCTGTAGCCTGGGTAGGTAGATACAGTAGGTAAGGTGGGATAGATTGGTAGGCAGGGTGGGTCGGTGAGCTGGTAGCTAGGTAGATTAGTAAAATGGATCGCTAGGTAGGTAGGTTAGGGCAGTAGATAAGAGGTATGTAATGCTGGTAGGTGGTTAAGTAGGTAAATAGAGCGGGTAGGTAGGTAAATGGGATAGATCGCTCGGTAGGTACACTGTGTAGGTAAGGTGGCGTTGCTACTGTATATAGGTTAGTTTGTTTTTTCTTTCAAACAAACTTTCTACGGCGATCGACAACAGCGTATATGCACGGAAACCATGCGCAATCAGTCAAAATGGAGTAAAAAAAAAAAAAAAAAAAAAAAAAGGGTAAACGTCATGAAATATGCGTTGCACCATTGCCGTTCATGTCAGAATCAAGGAGTTCGTATGTTAGTCGTTGTGAATCAAACCAGAAAATTCTGATTCACCACTCATTGGTTCGTAGGTCGTTAGGCTAGATCGCTAAAGGTAGGTCGACTGTAGGTATGATCGGTTAGCACAGTAGCTAGGTTAAGGTAGGATAGATTGGTGAGTAGCTGGATCGGTCAGGTAGTTAGAATCACTCGGTGAGTAGGTCAGTAGGTTGAGTGGGTAGGTAGGATAGATAGATCGGTAGGTAGGTAGGTAAGTTAAGGCGGGTTTGTTAATAGGATACATACAGTATATATTTAGACAGATAGATAGTGTGATAAATATACAGGCGGTTGTTGTGTGTGTCTTAGAAGAAAACGCACGGACGGACGGACACATTGAGGCAACCAGCGTGTCACCTCTGTTAGCAGCGTGTACGTGTGGGGAGTGATGACTTTCTTATCTGCCAACAGCAGCCGTCCTCAAACAGCTGCTTGATTTACAGTCGCCCGGGATCCTTGACCCGCTAGATAAACCGGAGGAGACGTCTGGATGTGCAATGTCAGAAGAAGACGGGGGCGCTTGCTCGCGTGTACCTGGCCCCATCCGTTCTGTCTGCCAACTCGTGACAGCCCACACTTTATTATCGCCGCCGTGCCTCTCAAAGATGGAAGACGCGGCGCGCGGATAAGACGCGTTTACAATTAAGGCAGCGTCAGGGGCGGCGCGTCGAGCGCTCGAAAATGATATTTGTCACGACGCGTCACGTGGCCACGCGCAGATCGAGTTACGCTCTTGATGAGGAATACGCTCAAGTATAATATCGGACAGATTTCAAAATTGATGCAGGAAATTCAATTAGCTCCCGGCTTCTGTTAGCAAATTAGATTTTGAATATTAGCCGGCGTCCTCCCGGGGGGTTTGTAAGACAATCTCATTCAAGCAGCAAAGATATGGAGTCTGTCTATATTACTTTGAGATGCTCCGATGTACTTTATGTGAAATGATGGATGGATCGATAGATAGATAGATAGTATCTAATTAATATATTCCTAAATTTATATCAATCAAATCCGTGCCCTGCGATTGGCTGGCAACCGGATCAGGGTGTACCCCGCCTCCTGCCCGATGATAGCTGGGATAGGCTCCAGCACGCCCGCGACCCGCGTGAGGAGAAGCGCGGCAGAAAATGGATGGATGGATAAATCAAATCCGTGGCCATTATTGGCATATTGAATGTATTTTCTTTTATTTATTGCATTAACTTTTGACAATATTTTGTATAGTGTTTATTTTCAAATTTTTATTTTTTTAAATTTTCAAATTTATTTGAATTATATTTTGTATAAATGTTATTTTATTTCATAGATTTAAAACCAAAATAGTGTTTCTTCTGTCCATTTTATATACTTTGAGGTTTTCAAATTATTTTTTTTATTTTTATTTCATCTTCAGATTGCATTTCTCGTTATTTTATCGATTTAGTTTTCTTTTCTTTTATAACTTTTTCATCTAATTCTATGCATTTTTTATTATTTTGTAATTATTATTTTTGTACATCTCTATTTTCCCCAATGTTATTGTATTTTATCTTGTTGACATTTGATCAATTTCTCCAAACGTTGTTGTTGTGATGACTATTGTTTTTGTTTTGTTTCACAATCCATATATTGTCTGGGATGATGAATAAATGCTCTCATTTGGATACCAAATCATGTTCTATGGCCAATAAACGAATACAACGCACTTCCAATTTTCAACAGACACGCAGTATATGCTCGTCTATACCGTATGTCCGATTTGTAAGTAAGCCTTGTTATTTGGCTCCCCGTTTCCTCTTCAAAAGAAGCCAATAATAGACTCGGCACGGTGATCTGTAGCTGTGTTTCGTCCTTGACAGGTGACGGTCCTTGCGGCTCTATTAAACTATTTTCCTTTCTGCTTTTAATAGCCACGTCCGCCAAGCAGGGAGCCCCCTCGAATGGACTCGCCTCGGCGAGCCGGCCGTGATTTACGGCCCTCCTCCGAGGGAGCCCCAATATATCTCTCCGCTGTCTGCTAATATCTCGGCGCACTCAAGTGTGTTGACTGAAGCCGGAGCATTAGTCAGAGTGACAAATGCTCCATTAGAGGATGTGGATAGTGCGCACTCTTGAAATGATATTGTGATAGTTTACCCCCCCCCCCCCAAAAAAAAACAGTCAAACATTGTTTTGCTATAGTTTAAGCATTCTTAATATTTGCAACAGTATATACTGTAATGGGCTTTACACGTTGTCTCATTTTCTTCATCGATTCAGTCCAACTGCGGCCAATACGCTGCCGAGAGGCGAGAGGAAGAGAAGATGTGCGACCACCTGATCAGCGCCGCCAAGCATCGGGACCACGTGACGGCCAATCAGCTGCGGCAGAAGATCGTCAACATCCTCACCAACAAACGTGGCGCCTGGGGAACGCTGGGCCAGAGGTGAGTAGCCTCGAGAAAAATGTTTGTAAACAATAGGCACCAGGGTACCTCCTGGGGGGCAGAAAGTGAGCGACGACCGCTAAACTGAAAACGAAGATCGCAAAACTGCCTGCACTGAGACCCGTACCTTACGCCGCAGCTTGAATGTGCCAAGTGTCCGTTGAAAACGTGACATTTTGTGAGGTAAATTGCTTGAAAGACAGACGCAACGCCGGCTTTAGATAATTGTACTTATTATTTACAATGGGTACGTTTCTTCAAAACTGTATAAGGTGAAAAATCAGACATGACATGGTCATTGAGGGACTGGCCAATTCATTGACTTTTCAGTGTCCGGCAATATTTTACTAAAAATGAGACGGTCAGCACGGTCGCTTGCAAAATATGTAAATCTATCCTCAAATACACTAATCCCTCACTAAATTGCGGATTGAGTGCATCACAGATTTTTTGTTTTGTTTTGTTTTAAAGGTCAATGTAGTGTAATTACTCACCTGCACATCTCTGATACAGTCAGCTTTCCAGTTCTAATTGATTTCAATTTGGCAGCAATGACTCGCTGAAGGTCAATTGAGCTCTTGTTCTTAGCAGAAAAGAAACCTTACCCATTTAGAACACAAGCCACAGTCAGAGTTTTAGGAAATACATTCACAAATACCAACCTGACAAATAGCTAATGGACACGCGCATAACAATATCAACAGGGAAAAAAGCAAGTAAAGAGCAATATTTAGCTTGATTTTCTACAACAGTACTGTAGTTTAGTCTGTGTAATGAATTCTCAGCGCCCATATTGCTTTTTGCTGAGTACATCGCCAGGACCACAAGTGTGAGGAATTTGCAAAAATGGTTAACCCAGGAAATCGCCTGTTCACACCATGTCTGTATGGGATGTCGTCCACGTCCTTCAAGCAGGGCATGCCCAATAGGCATGTATGTGCTTGTGCTTGTGTGTGTGTGTGTGTGTAGATGGTTCCCTCAAGTGGCCAAAAAAAATACCTTCATCTATTGCTGAAGGGCAGTTTCACAAATTGGCATTGAAATCCATATAGGTATATGAAACTTAGAAATGTATATAGTAATATAATAAATGATTGGTTGCTACTTGTAGGGTTTTTGTGGAACGTAACCAAGGTGCGGCTAGTGTTTTGCTCTACGCTTCAGACACGCTTATGTTCATCATCTTCCTTCCACGAACCTAATCCCCCCCCCCGATACCTTCACAGCCTCACAGACAGTCGGAACTTTAGCAACAGTCGACATAACACAACAGTAGGGTTGCTACAATTCATTATTCCAAACCAATTCCTCCTCCTATATATATATATTGTCTTTCAAATTACAGCATGGCAGTTTTTTTTTTTTTACGTGAATTGGTGTGAGAGTTCTCTAAGTTCCGACTATCTGTGAGGCCATGAAGGCGTCTGAAGGTGCTTGGATAAGCGAGTCATGGTAAAAAGGTTTTTACAGCACCCTCAAACTGAGTGAGAAGTTTGCTCCAAACTCTGCCGCGGTAGGATGAGGCTGCGGGTTAATGTCATTTTCCCAGAATCCTCCAGGGTCAGCAAACGCAATTACAGCGCGGGGCGGCCTTATACCCCCAGGGGGACGCTTGATTGGCCGCTCATCCGACAGTTTGGCGGGTGGTGTGTGTGTGTGTGTATCTGGGGTGGGGGGTGTTTTCTGTCCAGGCATCCATTGACCTGCTCAGCAACACACACCAGCACCTGGTGGTCGTTTCGGACTGTGCCCCTCCCCCTCTCTGCCGCCCCCACGGGTCCTGTTAAAATAAGCGCTCGTCCACTTCTCTGCTTCCGGACAGCGAAGGGGAAAGATGAAGAAGCAGCTCTCGTTTTGGACGAACTGAGCGCACAAGTGATGTTTGTTTCAGCAGAACTCTGCCAAGGTTTCGTGGTTATTGAGTTGGTGGTTAGCAAGACTCTGCCAAAAAATACTTCACCAAAACCACCCACAAAACAAATTTACGAGAGCAGCTGTCATAGAAAGGAGAAGACTGCAGCCAGCCTCATGAAGTGCTTTAATGCAGACTCTATTTTAGTAAACTCCCGTAGTTTTACAGTTATGACTTATCACTTTTTTTTTTTACCCAACTTTGTTCAGTGATACACCGCATATTCGCGCTCCGTCGTTTTGTGGGTGGGACTCACCTATTTGATGTTTTTGTGCTCAGGCCAAAGCCTTGTCTAACATACAAATGTCGGTTTGGCTCCAGGAACACTGTGGGAGGAGCTTCATTTAGTCAGGCCGTAGACTTGGAACCATAGAACCGTTTTGACTAACCACTGATTTGGCTGGATGACGACTAGTAGCATAGAGTAGTGATTACGTGATCCTGTCTGAGCAGGTTTTACATTTTCTATTGCTCTAATCAGAAGCAGAATTTTAACAAGCCGTGTTTGTTATGGCTGCACCAAACGCTTCCATGAAATGCACTGAACCTTGGGTGGGAGTGGTCAGGCCACCAAAAAAAAAAAAAGAATTCTGGGCTCTCGTTCAAATATTTATGGATCTTTCCCTCTCTCTCTCTCTCTCTCTGTGTCTGACGCAAAGCCTTTGAATGGATACAGAAGATGGCGTTGGCGATGGTGCTGTAAATGACACCGCAGGAAAAAAAAAAGCACCCAAAAAATGCAGCAAATTCAAATTTAATGGTAACCTGCTGTTGAAGAAAAATGACGCAATATGCCGCCGAGGGCTCGGGGCGACGTCGCATGCGCGGCAGCTCAGCCTTATTCAATGCTACATTAACTTTTCCATTTATGCCGCTCTTGTAAAATATAAAGCCCTCCGGCATGTTGAATTGGATGTGGTGGGGGCGAACAAAGCTTAGCTGGAAATGTTTATTTTCAGCCTAATGCACTGAAATCTCAAGTCCTGCCCTGGGATATTTGTCATTGCTGCTGCATGAAATAAAATGTAGATTTCTGGGGCGCAATTTTAAACTTGTCCCAGTCGTCTTTACACTAGACACACCCGATTGTGTTTTGCTGAAATGAGCCCGTTTCGATGGGAGTGACGTTTCACCCCGAATGCCGCGCCAATGGCGAGAACGGCTTTTGTTTACGATGACGACCGGGGGCGGGCGGCGCCGAGGTATTGCCATTATAGGCGAGTGTATTTGGGCATGTGAAGAAGAAAAGCGAGCCCCCGTAAAGACAATGATCGCGTTTTCGCTCATGACGGCGGCACGTCAGACACTTTACAGTCTAGTGAACTCCCCGCGATGGCCGATTGGGACCGAGCCCTGCCGCAAATAGCGAAAAGCTAGAAAGAATATCATTAATTGTCCATAGTTGACACAAGATGGCGGCAAAGCATTTTTTTTTTCTATTAGACAAAGCTATGGCCTGACATAATTGCCACTAGATGGCGTAAAGCAATATTTTTATGTGAGACATAGCATAGGTGAGTTTTCAGTGAATACCAGAGCATAGGTTCCACCCCCCCCCCCAAAAAAAAAGTCTGTGAATAGGAAAATTCACGGATGCCAAACTTGGTTATTTATTGTTGCAGATCCATGCGTGTGCTGCATGCAACGGCGCAATCATCAAATGTGTGTGACTTTGCACTTTGCCAAAATGAAGAACGGTTAGTTTACGGACGCATCCTCGAGATTGGCAGAAAACCCACAATTTTTCTTGGTTGTTTAATTTCACATTTGACTGTTGGACAGGCACACCAGAGACCCAACTCGACTTACACAAGCAATTAAAGAATCAATGATTTCATTATATGTCCCCCTTAAAGCCTTAATTTGAAAACACAGCTCTGGGGGGGAAAATAAAAAAAATAAAAAAAATAAAATAGGAGACCTCTGTTTGATGACAGTTTCTGTGATTTTGCTATTTATAGGTGCTGTATATGTTTGCGTATAATGAACATATTTCTCTATCTATCTATCTTTTTAATGTCTGGTACAACCAAAGGTACGCTTGTTTGGATAAATAACAAAAATAGCTCATAAGCGTTTAATTTTAGAATTGATATCAAGCCATTTTCCATGTTTTTTTCTTGCTAATACCCGAATCACCGGGAACGACAAATTGACGAAGCAAAGTGATCTCATCACCCCCCCCCCCCCCCCCCCCCTTTGACTGTACATAGAACAATGCGAAGGAAGCGAGATCGGCTTTTTGGAGAGCCGTGCGGTCACGTGAGCTGAGTGGAGACTAAGCAGATCTGGCTGCGGGGCTGCCGCGTTGGATCACGCTATGTGGCTCCTCCATGATGAATGTCCCCCTCCCGGTGGAGGGTGGGCATAGGAAAATCAATAGCGCTCAAATTGAAACAGTATAGGGTTGTATTGATCTGGCGCGCTAAATCAAAACGAGGAGCCCTTTTATACGTCTCTGCACGACAGCTCCCTCCCTGGTAATGACACACTATCAATTTTGGCTTCGCACTGATAAATCAAGTTGAAAATTGGATGTCAGAAGCATTTTTTCTTTTTTTTTTTCTTCACCCTCCGGAGTGGGAGGAGGATAAAAAGCCAGTGATTTCCCTTGCCCGCTGGTTGCCTTTGCTGTTGACCCCTGAACTACCACTGCTGGATTATAAAGTTCATGCTGGTCCAAAGTGAAAGTAGATGTCAAGGTTGATGAATCCGTCCAGGAATTGCTGTGGCACAGGGACAGCGTTTGTGCTCTAATGTCATTTTAATACCATAGCAAGCTGCTGCTTCATGCGCCCCCGTACTGTACGCGCACAATGCTGTGCACAGTTGGACTTTTCCTTTTCTTTTCTCAAGGTGATTTCTCACCGAATTCTGCTCGAATCTTCACGACTAAATGACTTGTACCCAGGGGATTGTTGTCAAAGTTAACATGGATCCAAATTGGGATCGTTTACAGTATAAACAATATAAATAAACTAGGACAATGACCTAAATATATTGAAATCATGCCATTAAAGTCCAACTAAATGCACTGATAGGTTGGATTGCTTGTTCCAGTACGATAGGATGGAAATAATCTGTTCCTTACTTAGTCAAACTGTTAAACCCTTATTATTATATGAAAATGCATTCTTTTTTTTTTTAAAGTATCATATGTGCATTCTTGTAAAAGTGTAAAAATCATGGGATTTTGCCCACTTTGCACTCCGGATGCCGGTCTTGCCAAGTTTTCGCACAGTCTACCACTGTATCCGGCGACAGGTCGTGGGGGGGGGGGGGGACAGGCCGTGCTGAGTCGACCACACGTGCCGGTGCGTTCCCTTACGGCCCATCATGTTCTGATGGAGTCCCTCACGCCAGGTGTCGTTGGAGCCCGGGTAGAGTCAAATAAGCTCGCCTGGCAGGCTCCAGAGTCGGCGTCAGCGCGCGGGGACACGTGTTTGTGTTCAACATTGTCGGTATCATGTAATCAAGCGCTTGGTGTAGCTAGTCAGGTTTGCGTGCAGCCCGTTTTACTAGGTTCCTCGTCCACACCGCCGCCTCGTATCTCGTGACCACGTGTTCTCATGCGGTCGTGAAAGCTCGTTCACGACGGAGCCTCGAGAACCGAACGCGTCGGGACCGTCGCTAACTGAGGTATTGATTGACATTCACGAAGGTGGTTAAGGAAGTGTCGAAACAGGTTGACCGCTGTTACTTTCCAGAAAAAAAACATTATTACTTGGAATTCAAGTGTAAATAGAAGATGACAATCAATAACAAATTCTGGATGATTGATTATGCTTGTGGCAATGCTGCAGACTGACATCTTAACCTGTCACACACGTGTAAAATGTAATACTCGTCGCCTTAGTTGCTTGCCGATCTGAGGCCTTTCGATGTACGCTGACGTCACATGATCACATCACACATGAAGCCTGTGAAAAGCTGACATTTTTGAGGCAGGTTTTAAGCCTAATTACAGCCCTAAGATACAAAATTGGGCGAAGGAGACTAAAACTGTCTTTGTTCTGGAGCTGGGGTCAGTGTGCACGCGAGTGGCGGGACGGGGTTTTTTTTTGTTGGGGGGGGGGGGGCGGGGTGTCATTGACAGCTGACGAAGGGTCATACATCCATTTGCGAGCGCAGCAGACGTTAACCTCAGCTGACTGCTCTATTGATTGTCAACATTTCTTCTGTATAATTACTTTTTTTTTTCTGTAGCAGAGAGCAAAACGGAGGCCGTCTATTGATCTGCGTCGCGGCGGCCGAGCAGTCGCTTCCCTCGGCTCACGGCTCGTTTCATCTCTCGCGCGTGACGAATGGTCACAGTAACTCTTTCTTTTTATTTTATTATTATTACGCACCGAGAGCCCACCGGTGTTTGGTCTCACTTTAAAAGGTCATCAATTGGAATACACAAGCGCAAAGCCATCGGGGGGGGGGGCGCCGGGGAAGGCGACGTTCGGGGCCAGCCCGGATTTATCGTGGGCACACACACACACACACACACAGTTGGGTACGTCCCTTGATTTTAAGATTGCGGTTCAGTTCACATTGAGTACAGAAAGGCAGGGCTTCCCAAAGTTCTGGGGGAAAAGAGAAAAACAGAAACCCCCCCTCGGTTTCACGTGTAGCCCTCAAGGCCATATGAATCCTTATTTTTTAGGAGAAAAAAAAAAACAATTCTCAATATAATATAAATATGATCCATCTAGGTAGAACTAGGTTGTACTTTTCAAAGATAGTCATACGAAAGTCAGAGTTTAACAGGAGAGGAAAGTCCCATTTTATACAAATGAATTTCAAAAATACAACTTCATTTTCGCAATATTAAGACTTTGCAATTCTCTAAAAAGAATAGTGACTATACTCTCAATCATATACCTTTTTTTTTTTTTTTTTTTCACACCCTATACTTAATTAGGCACTTTTTTTTAAATGACACGACATCATTGAAATTATTTTTCGGACCTCCCGAACAAAATGCGAAACATGAAAGCGAGTTTCTTTTGTGTCAACAGTTTAGAATATAAAACCGCTTAGATCTTTGTTTATCGATCATGGTTTACATGGTCATCTGTCCAAAATGTGTAAGAAAAAAAACGAAAAACCTGATTAATTCAATTCAATGAAAAATGATATCATTTTTTTTTTTTTATTTGAATTTTTTAATTGAAATGACACACGAAATTTGGGAGAAAAGTGCGGTGGTCAGATGAAACCATCAACTCCACCCGCTGTGTTTCCAAAAAAGGGATGACTCAAAGAGCACTAGCCACACAGTCGAGCAAGGAGCCGGAAACGTCATGGCTGTTTTTCTGCAAGGGCGACTTGAGCGCATTGACGGGCCGACGGGCTGAGTCATGTACGGGCTGTCAAATCTTGGATGAAACTTGTAAGGCAACAGAGGAAAGGCTCAAGAAGAAGCATGTTCAGGTCACGGAGTGGTCTCGTCAGTCTCCACACCTCAACGCAATAGAAAACCTTTGAAGGGAGCTTCAAGTTTCCGGGAAACTAGAAGGATTTCCAGAGTTTCTGGGCCAAAATCCCCGCGTGAGCTGTGTGCAAACCTGGTGAGCAACTGCAAGAATCTTCTCACTTATTTCATTCAATTACAAATGTTCGAACTTTTGTGTAATGCGTTGTTTGTACACTCTCAATAAACAACCATTAACACTGAGACTTTTCCTTCATTCCTTGAGTAACTTCAAAATTCAAATCTGTATTTCGCTGACTTCCTATGGAGTTCATTCATTGATCAATTCCCTCAGCAGTTGTTTACGGTGCTGCGCTAATCGGTGAGTAACGGATGCCCACCTAAGAAATATTGAATTGCCGGTATTCATAGTTTATACTCAGACTCTCTGTAATTTCCCCTAACAACACGGGCTCCATTTGGCTCCTCCCCAGTTTACAAAGAGCTTCTCTTAAGCCGTCGAGATGCGAATGACATCACGTCCTGCTTGTCGTCGGAGCGATCTTGAGTTCCGAATGTAAAAGCTGTATCCCGTCGGGACGTTGCTAACCTCGCGCGCGGCGCTAATTACGTCTGGGAAAAGGGGCCCGTCGGTTTCACGTCGTCGTTGATCCCGCCGGACGATAAAAGATGGCGCCTGGCGGAGCTGACCAACCGAGTGCTTTAGAATGTTTGTTTTTATTGTTGCAGCAATCCCAACATGTTAGTATGCACATCTTAAAAAAAGACAAAACGTCGTCATTTATTTGACTTTTGACTCCAAGCTATGGCTCGCTGACGCCGCTTTCTTTTGTCCTCATCTACAAGCGCAATGTCAGAGCCATTAAGCAAACAATGATGAGAAAGTCGACGAGACCAAAGCGTGCTGGCGATTGCTTGCCCTCCGCGCTAATGTGACCACAAAGTCAGGCCTTAGATTCCTCTTATTACTTGGCGATCAACACGTGACGCGTGATCGGACCAGATGGCTTTTTAAAAAAAGAAATGACTGCGGATTGTCTTTTCGCCGGCTTTACTGGCCACTTTGAAAGCGGCCCATCAGCATGTGGCTGCCATCCACCACTTTGCTGTTTTGTTTTATTTCTTTATTTTGCTTGGCTTGACAGACAAGGTTACCTTCTTTTTTTTTTTTTTTTTTTTTTAATGGTTTGTTCACAGATGAATGACTTTCATCATGCGCTGACGTGAACTAACGTTTACTTGAGATGTTTTGCTCTGAACGCCAGCCAGAATTTTCAGTTTTTTTATTTATTTATTTATTTATTTTTTTATACTTCCTGACGACTGACAGCAAAAGGAAACAAGCCAGAAGCGTCACTTGTTTCAGGTCATGAACCAACCAAATAAAAAAAAAAAAAGCAGACTCACATTTAAAGCAGCATGGGTCCATTAGCGTTCTACTAAAGATTATTGCTTTTTTTTTTTTTTTGGGGGATGACGAGCAGTGGCGTGTTTGTGCCAATATCTTTTCGTCAAGTCCATTTTTTTTTCAATATGGAGGTGTGGAAGAGGGTCCCGCCTCTAGTTTATCTGCGAAGTTCAGATTTGGAAGCCACTGAAATGACTAACAGATCCCTATAGATGGCGACGTTGCTTTGCTTTCCGATTTGAGAGAAGCACGACTTTCGAGTAGAAGACGGCTGGCAACGCGGGGCACCGTTTTCCAAACGACTGGCAGCGAACGAGCTCAGAACGCTCCCAACGTTTCATTATTTGTACACGTCAGTTAAGAATGTATTTGACAAAGGTGACGACTGTGTGGTCTTCGAACAGATCATTTCTATTGTACTTCCATGATTTGTGGGTGCTTGCTCGACCTGAAAGGCTCCGCTGTATTTGATGATTTTTCTTTTCAATGTATCTTTTAGTCATTTCCTTGAGCACTTGCATGCCAGTTGAGTCAGAGTATGGAAGGTCATCTGGAAGAAGAGAATTCTTGTCTTCACTGTTACATACGTGTGTGTTAAAGGCACGCACAAGTGTGTGCGCGCGCGTGCGTGCGTGTGGGAGAGAGAGAAACCAGCCGTGCCCCTCCCCCCCTCTCCCCTCCCCCGTTGAATAGAATTGTCACTGATTACTGGTATTTATAATAATTACCCCCTCACTCATGTCGCCAATTGACGCCTTTAAAAGGAGCATAATGGTGTTTTATTGAATCAGCATGTCTGTGTCCTCCCTGCTGGCTGCCTCACACAAATCCTGCCGGCAGTATAAATAGAATAAAAGAGGACTCTTTATCTGTGAGTTGGCCCCGTGCGCGTGTGTGTGTGTGTGTGCGTGCGTGCGCTCGCGCTTGTCTTTGTTTTTCCGAAGAGGCTGAAAACACACCGCGTTAATACTGCAACTGATATCAAACTGATGTTTTCCTTTCCAATATCTTAACTTTAGGTAAGGTTTGTTTCTCAATTGTTTTTTTTTTTTTTTGGATGAAATCTGCGGGAAGTTGTGTCCTGGTCTGTAATGGAGATAGCGTTTCTCAAACACGCACTCGGTAGCGAACCCCTGGAAAACTGGACGAAATCGGTCCCTGACACCAGTTTAATCGATAGACACGAAATTGACATTTTTATTTTATGAGACGATGCATGAAAAAGTCTCAAGTTTTACAACAAGTCGGCCGCTTCATTACCAAGCAGCCATTTTGGGCGAATTTGTACTTTGACAAACTTCCACGAAGGTTTCACGTGTACACTTGCATGTCATAGGAATGGAATATGGTGCGTAGTTCCCAGTTAAAAGTTTATATTTTTTTTCAAAGAAAGTTAATGTTATGGGAATAAGGTCATATTTAAAAAAAAAAAAAAGGGGGACGGGCGAGGGGTAATCCTGACACGAACAAAGACTACCGGAGACAAATTCCTTGTGTGTTTTTGGGACATACTTGGCAAATAAAGACAATTCTGATTTTGTCAGACAAAAGTTGTAATCTTATGAGAATTAGGTTATACATTTCCAAGATTGTCATAATATTATGATATTCAAGTCGGTGTTTAACAAGGGAAGAAAGTCATATTTTAGCAAGGGAATCTCAAGAATATAAAATGAGTCTCATAATATCAAGCCTTACTTTCATTCCATTCGGTGAGAATAAGAATAAGAATAAACAGATGAAAAGTGGGAAATGACAATAGTCCGTACAGCGCCATGTTCAATTTTGACACTAGTACATTGAAACGTTGCCCCAGTCGGAAGCAGGTATCGCAGACAGACGGATGGTGCTAATTTACCGACGCCGTCGAATGGGGGCGGAGCCTGGCGTCAATGTTTGATGATACTTTCCCAGGATTTGCCATGGAAAAAGGGGGTGCGAGGGCCCATTCTTTGACACCCCCCCCCCCCACCACCCCGCAAATGAATCACTTTGTTGGAGGGGCTCAACATGCCTGAAAACCCAACAATTGTAACGCATGCGAGTGTGCGAATTTTTGGGGTAATTTTCCATTACTGTATTATTAAGAGGAGCACTGTCACCTTCCAATCAAATAAGAGTGCTTGTCACCTGTCGTTTCCACAATGAAGTGGCCATTTTTTTTTTTTTTTTTATTATTTGACTGCGTTTTGAAACATGCCTCTCACGTTTTATGAACAAAATAATCCACAAACACTGCGCTTTTGGATGAACCGCAGTTTAAAAAAAAGAAATAAAAACCTCAAGTGTCTATCGGAAAAGAGGAGAGTAATAGCCAGACAATGTAGTCCCCCTTCCTGCATTTATCCCGCCACACTTAGCGAAAGCTGAAAGCCTCCATAAATAACGCCGCTCCCGTTTCCCGAAGGTTATCAGTGCGGGAAAATTAGCTTTTAAAATGCAGTTTGAAATCCATTTAGGTGATTGATTGGCGAGCGCTCTAATAAATTCTGCCGGTATCCAGGCGGGCCTCGTCACGGCCATTTTTTATTGTTGTCGTGAAGCCAGACGTGTTCGATGTGTAAAATAAAGAAGGTCTGTGGCTTAATAAACATTCTTAGTTGGATGGACTGTTTGCGCCAGTCTGATGCGGCGACGAGCTTTATGTTACCACAACGTTTAGGCAGTGCGTGCCTTCCAAGAGCAATTTTAGGATATAGACTCGATACTTCGTTTGCAATCCCCTCCAAAAGTATTGGAACAGTGAGGCCAGTTCTTTTGTTTTTGTCGTGGACTGAAAACAAAAACCGTTGAGATTTTCCATTGAACTTTGTATTTATTTATTCATTGCTAACTGGGTGGACGTTTTTGGCTAACGTTCGCCTTTTCGGAGCACACGCTCGACCTTAAGTTAGCAACACGATTCAGTGAGCAAGCCGAGTGCGTCATGTTTTCGAAAATTGCTATTTCACTATGACAAGAGTGGACATGTTAAGCTTGACGAGATCCGAGTGCACGCATAAGATAATGAAAATGACCAACTGGAAGTGTAAAAAAGGTATTCGTCAGCTGTCACATGATCCAAATGACATGGACAGTAACATCACTTAAACATTGGATGTACTTATTATCATTCAACCAATTTTTGCGCACACTAGTGAGCAGAGACGAGTGTGTGGCGCATGCCGAATTATGTGAAATGAAGTAAGCACGTTTGAAAAGACTTTTCCTTATTGTGCTACATTTTCCTGACGACTGAATGATTCCGATGAAGACACCAAAGATATTTTATAGTGGTCTTGTTTGACAGCTATATGTCGGTTCCACCTGCAACCAACAAACTGGCGGTACCTTTTTTTCCCCCGTATTCCGTATTTAAACACCTGGAACTCAAAGCTGAAACTCTCGTCTCATCGTCGTCATATTCAACAAAATATGAAGTGTGCAAATGAACCACCTGCACTGGACCTGATAAAAGTGCATCAATGTGGTTGGATCTTCAAAGTGGAGGATTTATTCCCCCCACACGCGCCCCTGCTGCCTATTTTGCACCCTGAATTAGGCGGACATAATCTTCGGCCTGGAAAAATGTGTGGATTTACATTTTCGCCACGGCGTAATCCGGCATTTACAATATCATTTACGTGGCTTTCTTCTTCTTTTTTTTTTTCCGCCCACTGACATCTCGCTCTTCCTCCCCTTTTTAAAAGCTCTGATCGACAGAGGACAAGCTGCAGGCATTCGCTTTGCGTATACGACAGCTGTGTGCAACCTGCACGCGCACACGCACGCGCACAAACACTGGCTTTTGATTGATATTTAACTGAAAGTGAGCTCTTGTTGCTGTCAAACCTCAGCTAAGTCTCTTGAGCCGCTTGAGTTCTGACACTCGCGCTGTGCACATAGAGGACTGTGTGTGTTTATGTGTGTGTGTACACGCAACATTGTCATGTGATCCGTGTTACACTTGAATCTGCTTAGACTCCTTCAATATGCTGGCACGAGCCATACATGGATCGAGACTGCCAAGGTCTCGTTCGAGTAACGCGACTGTTTTGAACACACCGGCCATTATTGTAGGTTGGCTTTTTTTTGGGGGGGGTTGACAATTACAGTGCTTTGAAAAAGTATTCATACCCTAACTTTTCACATTCTGTGAGCTTACAATCACAAACTTGAATGTGTGAGGAACTCGCCACACAGGTCAGGGATAAAGTTGAGAAGTTTGAAGCAAGGTTAGCTTATTTAAAAAAAAATAGTAACTCCCAACTTTGAACAGCTCAAGGAGCAGCGTTCCATCCAAAAATGGAAAAAGTATGGCACAACTGCAATCTTACCAAGACGTGGCCGTCCACTTCGAGTGGCGGCTGTCAGCTGCTGCAATTGTTGCAAGGAAAGCGCACAAAGTCCCGTTTGCAGTTTGTCAGATGATGCGTTGGTCAGAGGAGACCAAAGTTGACATATTGGGGCCTGAATGCAAAAAAAAAAAAAAAAAAGGTGCTGGGGGTGGCGGAAAACTAACACTGCTCATCATCCCCCTGAACGCACCATCCCCGCTGTCAAACATGCAACAGCAGGGAGAAGGAAGCAGGAAAATGAATGGAGCTAAAAACAGTTTGGCAATCTGTAAGAAAACTCGAGACTGGGAAGGAGATTGATCTTCCAGCAAGACAATGACCCGAAACAGAAAGCCACAGTTACAATGGAATGCTTTGGAGCCAAGAATATTCGAAATGTTGGAATGGCACAGTTAAAGTCCAGACCTAAATGCCATTGAGCATCTGTGGCTCAGACTTGAAAATTGCTGTTCGCAGATGCCAGGTCATAAACATGACCTGGATGACTGAGAATCTACACAGACATTGATGCTACTTGTGTTAGCTTGTCTATGACATTCTTGATTTTTTTTTTTTCAAAAAATAAATATATGACTTTGAGTATTGTTATATTGTCTGTCTATACATATTGCTGCACTGTTTGTGTTCAAATATCTGTCGCTTAAAGGGTATTAACCACCACATTGTGATGCTAGTTTCATTAGCCTATAGTGTTTAGCATTGTGTGCTAGCCTTAAGCTAGGAGGCGTGTACTTGTCTTTGTGTTCTTTTTAGTTTTACAGTCAACTTTAACTAGAAGCATTGTTAACTATCTTCCAAACTGCTGCTTGCTGTCAAGTTTGCTGTAGCGCTCCTAACGCAAATTTTTGCTCGCAACTCAAGACAAAAAAGAAACAGCGGTGGCTCACATCTTGAAGAACTCAAAAGTCATGTCACTCGTAAGTAAAGCGGTACTGCAGCGCAAACAAAATCCCAGCCGTTTGACCGCGCTCTCTTGCCCGGTTGTCACGTAGGCATAAATATGGGAATAACACTCCTCTCTCCTGCCCGGAAACGGTAAATGAAGGCTGAAAAATGAAAAAGAAAAAAAATAATCTCCAGCCGGAGCGTGAAAACAAGCAGCACTTAGTCACCTATTGCCGGTCTCGGTGCTTAATGGTCTGCATTAGGGGCGAGCAATAAAGCGATCCCGGGTCCTCGCTAATGTCGCAATCATCATTTACAAAAAGATGGTTACCGCATACTGGAATTATTTCCATTCCCCCCCCCCCCCCCCCCCGGCACCCTCTCTGGTTTTTAACAACACTAATTCGTCGTTATTAATAATGAATAAAAAAGCAATTTTCAGTGGGCTTGCTCGAGGGCTCTGGGAATCATTACGATGAATATTTTAGCACATTATTTTAATCTCTGGCACACATATGCGGGGGACGTAGGGGGGGGTCTTGCTTTTATGGGCTCATGCCCCGAGGCCCCCCCTCATTAGAGCCCACGTTGTCCGTGTCGAGATGCCTACCTTTGATTTACAAGACTTGTTAAAAAAAGAAAACACTGTTTAAAAACAAAAAAACAAACGAGGCAAGCCGCGCCATTTCTTCTTGTAATTTGATGCTGTATCTGTCAATGGAGCTGTGTGTGATTTATGGGCGCGGCGCTTGCTGCTGCTCATGTTGCTCCCTGCTGTTCTCCGTCCATTCTTTTCTTAGGAGAACTACAGTAACGTTTCTGCTATTACTACTACTTACAGGATGTTCACTGGCCAGGCTGCTAATACGCCTTTTTCAGCGCACGGTCACTAGGTAGCTAGCCGTGACTGTACTTGCTGGTTTTAAATGAAATTTCTCAGAGTTAGTATTAAGGAGTAGGTTTGGTGATGCCGATATTTTTTACATTCTATTTTAGGCAAAAAAAAAAAATTCTCCTATTTTTTAAATTTATTTTACTGATTTGCATATTTGTCATTAAATATTTTCCCTAATATATATTTTTTTATATCTTTTTCCCTAATATATATTTTTTAATATTATGTTTTGGTATTTTCTTACAATATTTTTGTAGTTATAGTCAGATTTCCCCTGAGTTGTATATTTTTATATAAAAAAATGTTGGATCTAATATTATTTTATTTTGTTCATCTAATATTTTGTTTTATTTCCTAATATTTTTTTCAATTCTTCTAATATTTAAGTGTTTTTTTTTCCATGACAATTTTGGTTTGTAATATATATTTTCTGAACGTCTTCCTTATTTTCTTATTTTTGTATTTTTCGAAAATGTTAATTTTGATGTCGAATTGGAATATTTCTTTGTAATTTTGGGGGTATTTTTTTATGTTTCCTTTCTCATCATCAAGAATTGAATACCCTGAGTCTCGTTGGATACAATTGTTTTCCCTACTTTGACGAGAAGTCATTGCCTTTAGTTTCCTCTTGGATAAAAATAGATATTCTAACTGTGACCAATAAATGAAGGCCCACAGTCTCCTCTTGGATAAAATGTCTTCTTAAAGCTTCTTACTGTGACCAAAAGCAAAATATAAGGATGTCAGGTTTGGAAGCCCTGATTCTCCTTCCGTTTGTTAACTCGTCTTATTCCGCTTTCACAAGATGTTTTGAAGGCAACATGCAGTGAAACAGCGTTGATGACGTTCTTTCCTTCCGCAGGCCGCCTCACGACTTCTGGCGTCTGGACTACTGGGAGGACGACTTGCGGCGGAGACGGCGATTCGTCAGGAACCCGCTGGGCTCAACGCACTTGGACGTGTCGTGCAGAACCCTGCAGGAGTACGGTGAGCTCGCAGCCACATTTCCTCTTCAACTTGGAAAGCGCCGGCGGAGACGTTGATCACCGTTGGACGTGCAGTACTTATAGTGCAATTCTACATCTTGGTTTATTGGAGGGCTTTGTATAGGTTGCATATTTACGAGTCCTGACAATTGAACATGACACGTGTGTTTTATTGGTGTTTTCATACCCATCAAAAAAAAAAAATAGTCTCTTTTTTTTTTTTTATCCTCCCTACTTCACCCTTGAGTTTTACGCAAAAGCAATGATATGAAACACCCCTTCTGGCCTGCTGATTAAATCGCAAATGCAGGATGAGCATATTGATTATTGAGCTAATAACGTTAACCCTTAAAGTAGTGAGCGATCATTTTTTGAAATGACTTCCAGTAGCTCGTTCACCTTGTAGAGCAGTCACAGTTCTTGCAAGGGCCGAATGACTTTTTACGCTGTGCTTTTACAATTCCCAAATCCACCCGCCGGGACACTTTTCTCCGCTGGATGGTTTCCACATGCGATGTCGACATTTACCGTTGCAATTGTCTGCATCAGTCGTTTTCCTAAAGAGAAGACAAAGTGCTTTTCTAAAATGAAATGAAAACAATTTTTAAAAAAGCTCTTATGTGTTAATATTAGTTACCGTTACACTTGAATGCATTATTTGTTACTTAAAAAGAAAATAAAAAAATATTGATCTCGGTCGTTTCCTAAAAAGAAAACATTTTGACTGTGAAAACGGTCATTTTTGGCATAGCGTTACACCCAAAGCATTTTATCTCGTAATCCCCCTCACGTCAATTCCGAGAGTCCAGTCTGGTTCAGACTCCCTTGACCACAAAGTTGGAGACTAACGCTGCGCTCGTGAGGAGCGTTGGACGAGTTCAGGAAGTCATCCGGTGGCTTTGGGCTCCAAACGTGAACACATGGCAGCTGCAGGTGGTCCGTACAAGCAATCATCGTGCCGTCTGCTCTTCATTTTGTGTGTGTGTGTGTGTGTGTGTGTGTGTGTGGGGGGGAGTTCAATCTGAGTCACTGACTAATTTGGTGGGCTCTCTATGATGTGTTGACGTCTGTCAGGCAAAGAAAGCTCTTGTGTCATCCGCCAAGGACAATTTCGCCTGCCAGTAAATTCACATGATTGCCGACTAAGCAACTATTAAAAACAGAGCTTTGACCTCCACCAAGACTTAAACATTTGTCACCTGCATAACAATCTGCCTTCAATCTAGGATCCTAATCGTTAAAAGGAGGTAAGGTTTCGTCCAGATTGAAATTTTACAGCTCTTTCCACCATGGTGTCACATGTTCTTCCAGGTGGAAAAAAGCTCAAGCAATCTCCGATGGCACCGCTAGTCGGCCCTCTGTAGAACATTTTAGCGGGCTGCAGCTGGCACGGGCAACCAGAACAAAGCGGCGCGTTTGAGGCCCCCGAGAGTCGTTATTAAAGCGCTCCAATCTGGGACTAATGGAGAAACGGTAGGTTGTCCAAAAAGAATGCAGACTTTTCTGGTTTGACAGCGGGGTATGACAAGGCGCTCTTCATCCGCCATCTTTTGCCATTTAAAGACGGGCAGACGTGCGGCGGCGGCGGCGGCGGCGCTCGCAGCATGTGTCACTCTTCCCCCGCTCGCGTGAAGGAATGAAAGTGATCTGGACAGATTGTTTTTCTTTTTGTTTCCCCTCACAAAGCGCACCCGAGTGAGTGAGTGGCCTGTGTCTGTTTTGACGCAGTCTCACCATCGCCTTTGTTGTCTGCCGAACATTAAGCGCTCACCACCTCGCTGTATTTATTTGTTGTGTGCACTCAAAGGAGTTATTTCGAGGTAGTGGATAGCTTTGTGCCGTCTTGAAAGCTGCCAGTGAGCACTTTGTTCGACGGGCATATCAGAGTGCGACCGTTTTTAGGGGATCATTTGGAGCTTTGTGTGGAATGACACAACGAGAATTTAGTAGGAAATTTCACAAAACAGTCAAATGCAAGCATGTTGCCCTGCGATTGGCTGGTGACTAGTGCAGGGTGTACCCCTAATCTCGTCCAAGTCAGCTCGCACTAGTTCCAGCTCACCTTCAACCCTAATGAGGACAAGCACTACAGAAAATGGATGGACCCCTTTAAATAGATGAAATGCATTGTCACGGGATATACATACTGTACATGTATAAAGTGTTGAATTTTCAGGTATGTGGAAGCAATTCATTTCTTGACATAATAATAACAAATAATTCCAAGGAGGCACCTGTGTTGGAAAATGCCTTTTTAGCATCACTGCGCTAGCGTAACCTTTGTCATCACTTTTTGCCACTGCGTGCGCACGCGTGTGGCTGTGATTTGGTGGACACGCCGTCTCATTGTCTATTAGCCACATTGGCAGCTTAGCCAGCACATTTTGTGTCGCCGCCGCTCCGCCTGAAATGAGCTGCCCCGTCGCACCCGACGGCCCGCTGTTGGGAGTATATTGTCGGCTGATTGGAAGCGGGCAAGCATGAAATGGAAGTCACGTTAATATTGATCCAAGTGTTTAACGGGGTGTTTTACCTCCGGGTGTCCTTGCCGTCTGTAATCAGGTGAGAAGCTTCTTCTTCTCCTCTCTTGGCGCTGATTGCTAGGGACGGACATATTGTTCTCTCCGGCACGGTCCTCGCCAAAGTGATACTAAGTTGGTCCAACTGCCCAATTCCAACATATCATGGGAAATTTACTTTTTTTTAAAAAAATATTATGTATACAAATAGCTCTCTACGATGACTGGCTAACCATCCAGTGTGAAATTACACTATCAATAAAATATTTTGTATGTTGCCCATGAGTGAATCGTCTCCGCCCATCGAATCTGGGTCATTGTGTTTGTTTGACTGTTTTTCCTGTGTTCAATAAACAGCTGGAAAGTGCATCAGCGATTGTGGCTGTCCATTCACACATGCGAGGGCAGTACAGTAAGTAAGTATACTGTAAAAAGCCATCCAAAATGTTTGCTGTGAATTGCAGGTTCCCGGGATATGGCAGGCATTTCCACGACAGACAGATCTAAATCTGCGATATAGCAGGGGAACACTGTATGTTGTTTTGTAATCGTAATGGGAATTGTATTATTTAGCATAATTACTTATTATGAGTCACGTTCCAGCCCTGGAAATCGCAAGGACACATATATACGAGCATGTGAGTGTTATGCCACCCTTAGGTTTGATTGATTTGTTTTGATCACGCGAACGTGGGATTGTTATGCCACCCTTTGCGAGTGATTATTTTTACGACGCGAGTGTAGGATTGTTATGCCGCCCATAACTTTGAGTGATTGTTTTGCGGATATGCACGTGGGATTGTTATGCCACCCTTTGCGAGGGATTGTTTTGATGATGCGAGCGTAGGATTGTTATGCAGCCCATAACATTGAGAGTGATTGTTTTGATGATGCAAGCGTGGGATTGTTATGCCACCCTTAACTTTGAGAGTGATTGTTTTAATGATGCGAGCGTGAGATTGTTATGCCACCCATACATTTGAGAATGATAGCTTTGATGACACGAGCGTGGGATTGGTATGCCACCGATAACGTTGAGGGACTGTTCTGACGACGCAAGTGTTAGATTGTATCCCTAAATTTGCCAGACCTAGCCTTGACATGCCATGCAGAGCCAACAACAGGTGCGCAATTGTTATGGTGTGATTCCGATCTGATGATATCCAATTTAATGCATTTTTCATTTCCAAATTGTGCCACAAATATAGAATTTAGAATTCTCTTGAAATCCAGTCTTTGTCCTTTTACGTGTAGATTTGAACATGTGATGACAATCCGCTTATTCGTGATTTGGCATTCGCAAATTTGCAGTTTTTTTGGGGCCAGCCTGTCCTGTTATTTGCTGAAAAAGTCACTTATGTTTTTGTGCTGAGGCCAAAGCCATGTCTAATATAAAAATATTGTTTTGGTGGCATCTTGGTGCCAAGCTACTATGTCTAACTGAGGACCTGAGCTTCATTTACTCAGCCTTTACTCGGCCTTTTCTAAAATGGTGTTCTCGGCATCTCATAGCACCTATAGTCAATTACAAACATTTGACCGTTCTGATTACTCACGGCTTTTTGCCATTTGCGGCAGGGCTCGAATAACGGGGGTTCACTACACTCGCATGAGCTCAGTTGGGATTGATGGTCATGCGTGAGCAATATCAGCCACTCGTGTTTAACTTCGGATGAGGACTGTTTGTAACCTCTGGCAGACACGGCGCAGCGCATCCCGGGATATTAAATTAAGATATCCACGAGAGGAAGCGCTGTGTAAACTCCCCCCTAAATCAACATTATGATGTTTACTGTCGCGGTCCCAGAACTGCTCAAAACCGATGCGTTTGCATCACAGGAAGTGCGAGCTTGTTATTTTTAATCCCTTGGCTGGGTTCAAAACAGATATTGGGAAGACATGAGGTGGTATCGCACAGTCTCAGGAGCCTTTGCGGAACGCTCATACGTTCGCTCTCTGTGGAATGTATGGGTGCGTGGGAGGGCAGGGATGGAAACCGAAGCAATGTATTTGATATTTAAGTCAGTCTATGTAGCGCACATTCCATGAAATGTCAAAATGGTTGCGCAAATCAGTGGAGTTACTTACAGAGATCTGACAGCATGAGACATAAAACAGAATAATTCCTGTGCAAGCTCCAAAAACTTAAAGCGCCTTTTGAGTTCCCTTTGAGGTCACCGTGGATGGTGTGTGTGTGTGTGTGTGGTGTGTGTGTGTATACAGTAACTGTGTGTAACGTTCCCCAACATCTCGCTTACATGCCCGGCAGCACAGGAAATGAAAGAATATAAACTTGAGAGAACGATATTTTTAAAGCCTTTTAAGTCTGATCTGTTCCATACTTAGGAGTGAGAGACCCCCGAACACTGTGTTGTTGAAATCACTGGCCTCTGTGGGAGCTGAAATATCAATGCTATTGTCCGCATTGAAAATGAGCTATTCTCTCCCCTCTCAAACGCTGTGGGCGAGTCCGCTGAATGCGCCGAAACCACACGCCGCTCAACTGTCACTGACTACGACGACCTGGAAAAATGGATGTGCCTTCGTCTCGCATCTTTCTTATGCCTACACGTACAGGTTTTAGCTGGAAAAATATAAAAACACTTGAAGCCTCTGGTGGCTGAAACATATCCCACTGGCTCATCGTTGGGTTTGTCACGCCGCCACAACGAGGCACTCTAAAGCAGCCACGCCAGCCTGAAGTCCCGGTCTGCACGCCGGTTGTAATTCCGGAAAGTTTTTCCCCGTCCTCACTCTTCGGCCTTTCTCTGGGTGACGTTTGTACACTCATTGCCGACAACGAGGCTCTCTGAAGTGGCCTCACTGGGACTATTTGGAGGGAAGATGCATTTATGGGGTGCAGGCGTAGCTAGCCAGCTAATTGCATGTCGCAATTGCGCCGGTTAACCACTGATGCGAACGAAGTTTCTCAAGTTGTTGCATTGTGTGTTAGTGGGGAGCCTGAGCACTCCCCCCCCCCCCAAAAAAAAACATCAGGAAAACTGAAATGGTGAAACATTGTTTAATGCTATAAGTCTAAAATACGATATAGTTCTCGGTCTTTGCACATTTTCAGCAATTATCTTCAAACATGCAAATTCTATAACTGCATCCAGCACATAAAAGGGCATTCTGGAATGTCCGAAAATTTGGTTTCAGCCGCAAGTCGTGGACCTTGAAAACAGAATAATGACCCTAAACACAAAGCTAACCAAAACATCCAAGAGTGGCTTTGCTTCCTTCCTGCATATGTGCGTCGAACAGTGAAGTCCCATTGTGTTGGTTTCATGTGCCACATACACGGTCCGGCTGTTTTACGAATTCTGATTACATCGTAACGGAAACCCGTCGAAAACCAAGGACTCCCTATAACTAATGCTAATGCTAGAATGTTTACTTCTCCTCCCTAATGTCATTAATTTCTCAAAATGACTGAACCTTTAACTTTGACAACCGCTTGCTGCAGCAATTAATTCCTTTCCCTTCTTTGAACCGCCCGCTCATTTTTCCGTGAGAAATTGAAAATTGCATGGCGCTGGAAGCTGCCGTGCACAGCGGCGGACGCGTGTGATTTTTGCAGGCTTGTAGGAATTAGCCGGGTTTATTTAGTCTAGTCAGGCCTCCTGCTCAAGTGTGCCAATCCAAACATCAGCACGTCTGCTCATCAGCTTTTCAGCGTGATACTTTGCAGAATTTCACGTTCCTCCTTGATCTCCAGCTGATGGCAGGCGCTGGCATCTAACTGTGATGCCAAAAGTGCATCTTTTCTGATGAGAGCGCTCCAGATATAAGGCAGAGCAGGAAGCTGGCTTTTTGTGTGTGTTTTCTTGTCTTTTGTTCGATGTGACCTGTGCATGTAAGAAGTGGGCTGAAAGCTGGGGGTTACACATACTGACAATCTGGACAGATTGGAGCATTTTCGCTCCCTTGCGATCAAATTTAGCGAAGGCCCGATTCTCGGATGTCTTTGAAAGACTACCCTGATTGATTTCCCTGTGGTGTGAGGTACAGGCACACCGATAATTCGGACAAATCTGAGCATTTTGTTCTCCCTTGTGCAATCAAAGTCAGCAGAGGCCCAATTTGCGGTGGTCTCTGAAGATTATCCTGGTCGAGTTTCCTTTGGTGTGGTGTTCTCACATACTGATAATCGAGCCAAATTTGAGCATTTTCCCCTCCTTTGCGATCAAAGTCATTAAAGGCCAGATTCTCGGATGTTTCGGAAAAGATTATCTTTGTGGTGTGGAGTACACACATCCCAATAATCGGGTCAGATTTTTGCATTTTCCCCTTTCCGATTAAAGTTGGCGAAGGCCTGATTATGGAACATTTCCGAAAGATTATCCTTATGGATTTTCCTGTGCTGTAGGATGTGTTAAGAGTAATTTTATTTCTCCACCATCTCCTCGGAAAACGTAAATGTTAAACCTGTTCAATATTGATCCAATATTGGCCGTGTGCGAGGCCAAGATTCAGTTGGGCAAAGCCGTGGAACGATAGCCAATAAGGAAGCTCGCTGAACCTGGCACTGTTGCCGGACACAAAAAGAGGAGAAACCGGTTGTGTTGAATGTTTCTATAATGTGTCATTCTCCTCGATTAAAAATGACAAAGGGAAGCGTTTCCAACAGCAATGTTGCTGCCGTCCGTCCGTCCAAGCTAAGAGTCAGTGCACACAACACAGCACATATTTTTGGTTTTCACTTGGTCAGCAGCCACCCGCACGTATCCCGGTGCATATTGTTGACAAACATTATGAAAGGGTCTACAAGACCAGAAAGATGTTTTGTTTTCCCTCTTCATGTGTAGGGTCTCCCTCATTAAAAATCAGTTACAATGTAAAAAAAAAAAAAATTGCGCTTTATTTCCTGTCTTGGACAAATTCAAAGACGGAGCAGTCTGCCATTCACGGGGGATGGGATGTTTTGAGCCGATAAGTGCGTTGCAAAAAATAAACCGCTCCTTTTGTTTTCTCCGGATATGTGAAGACGCAGTCTCCGTTGAGCTGCAGGCAGATGCGTCATGAAGTCCCGGCGCAACCTAATTGCGCTGTCTGTTCACTCTCTCCTCTTGTCACGTCTCCAAAAGCGCCGAGCCAAGTCGCTAATCGAAGGCGAGCCGTTGGTCTTTCAAGAACGTAAACGTTGTGTTTCATTGTTGACCTTGTCGGGGAATAAAAGCAAATGTACCTGTGATGTTCAGTCGGGAAATCCGCGCCCGCCTTTGTATATGCTATGGCGCGTCGCGTCATCCTGCTTTTTACATCTAAAATGCGAAGAAACTCTTCGTGTAGTTTATGTTCTCCATGAACAGCGCAGAGTGTCGTTTTGTATGCGTTGTCTGGGCTCCTCGCACATGACGCAAACGCGGTTTCACACTCGCAATGCTTTAAGTAAATGTTAGCGGCAAATTCTCACGAGAGTTTCGCAGTACCAAATGGCACAAAAACAACAATGAATAACATTTGAACTATTTGAATGTTACTCAGCCAATTGAAAATGATAAATGAATAAACAAACCACGAATATTATTGACACGCTGTGCATATATATTTCTAACTCCTATACGTTTACTGTCCCTAAGTGAGCTGAGCCACTGTTGCCAAAATGAGCTGAAAGGTTAACACTGTGAACGGCCCTTTATTTATGATGAACATGTCTTTTTTTTTTTACAGTCACAGACGAGGACGAGCTGGTCAAGTTGAAGACTTTGCTCTTCCCCGGCCAAAGTGTTCCGAGCCAGAGCCCCGAAACGGAGCTGATCCTAGAGGGAGACGACGACGACTCCGTCGGCCTGCTGCAGGAAAAGGAAGTGGACAACCTGGGCGGTAAGTTGACATTGTAATCTGACCCCTCTCGTTTATTGTATTTTTGTTGTTTTTATTTACGTTAGCTTTCCAAAATAAATGGTATGGGTGTGATGGTTTATTGGAGAATTTACTGCTAGCGGGTTGCAGTCATTCCGTTTTAAATGTTGACAACTGTGTTCCTGTTAACACAAAAGAAAAGCTGATTTATGTTTCGCATTTCTTTTTTTCCCCCCTGACTGTACCCAATGTGAACCGAATCTCGACCTTAAAACCAAGATACACACCCAAACGTGATTTATGGCATACTGTGGCACCTCTAATAACCATCGGTCAGTCCACACTCTCCTTTTGAAACCTAATCCCCAACACATCCTCTCATAGTCTGCGGCAACCCACCGAGCATCCCGTACTATGTGCATTTTCACTGTAAGTCCGCCGTGGGCGGCTTTACGAGGCACCGCCGCAGCTTTACAAGGGGACGAGTTAGCCAGAGTTTAGCTTTAAGTGGCCATCCAAAACGTCGCACTGTGAAGTCGACGGAGAAGCCAAGCAGCACTTAAAACCTCATGTGAGAGTTTAGTGGCTTCTCGCGGCGACTCCCGAGTGAGACGAGCGTGAGCAACATCGCCTCCATCCGTCAACATTTTTTCGTTTTCTTTTTGATGTTGACGAGAGAAAACAACACATTTCTTAGCCGAGTAGCTCTGCCTCAATTCAAAGCCTTCATTGTGCTTGCCAATGAGAGAATGCATTTCATCTCCATCCTTTGTAATTACACTTTGAGATGCTTTCAAGTCAACACAAAAGTATTGTAACGCACTTTTAATTCATTTTGACGGCCAGCTAGGCCCTATCCCCCCATTTTCCAGTACCACACGGTGGAACCTCAGTTTTCCTGATTAATCTCTTTTAAAAGTTGAACTAAAACCGAACTGTACGAAAACTGAAGCAATATTTCCCATTGGAAATCATGTAAATCCCATTAATCCGTTTCGGGCACCCCAAAATATTTGAAAAAAAAAAAAACTGCATTTCATAGAGGCTAACTACAGTTGTACATAAAGAAAACAGTGTGAAATAAATACAACTGACTCATGACTGTTTTTCATACACATTTACTGTGACTATGACTTTTGACTCGTTAAAAGTTCACAAATGCACATTCCGACTTTCATACAACTTGGGTTACTACCGTCTGAACGGAACTCTGTTGAAAACCAGGGACTCTCTGTACTACAAATATTTAGAAATGGTATATATTTTGAAGTGGACATATTATGGAAAATGTCAGGTGTTTGGAGTATGAAAACAAACAACCGAGTAAATCTGCCTATTTCCCAAAATGTGTCTGTATGCAAGCCGTTTAAATGTTTTTTTTCGTTAAATGTGTGACATACAAGGATCTGCTCCACTAATAGGCAAGTGTAAATGGGCGGCTTGGTGATGAAGTGCTGCCTCCACGAGTGAAAATACGATTCATGTTTTTACTCTCGTGACAAGGTTGGCGTACTCTTTGCGGATCGTACTCACTTTTTTAAGACTTGGGCCTCAACTTGTCGCCAACCCCTAATCGGCATGGTAACAAAGGCCATCCTCGGCAGGGTGAGCAGTGGCTTATTTGCATGAGACAGGACAGCCCCCTCAAAACAGTCAGCAAGTCTCTAATAAGATGCACTAAACAGGGCTGGACATGTCACCGCCGTGAGGGTGACGTGTCTAGAAATGACCAAAATAAATGCACATGCTAACATTAGCGTACCCTGTTGCATTACCTCAGGCTCCGCAGTCTCCATGTTGCTGCAGCACTCCATTTCCTTGCCTCTCGGAGAGTATGTGTCCCCACACTTTGGATTGTCGCACGTCGAGAAGTAAATGTTGTTCCTGCCGTTTGTGGTGAGCAGCGCTATGCTGTGTTCAAGTGCGGCACGGAAAACAGAGCGCCAAGTGGAGCTCAACTTGATCGTCCTCCTTAAGAAGTTCGACGTCGACAAGAAACCATCAGTAGCTTTGGATAACTTCGCTTCCTTTGCTCCTTCTGACAAACTCATTCAATGTGGCACGTATTTTTTCAGTATTCTGATGCTATTAAAGAAAACTGACCGTCGGCAAAGTCAGCAATGTTTATTTTTACCACAGTGCGTATTGAGTACACCCTTTGAAAACTAACCTTATTATCCATTTTGAAGGGCTTTTGATGACAATTAGAATGATCTAAAATTTGCCCTTGCGACACGTTCATCGATGTGCAGTCATTTTTTTCAACATGAAATGAATTTGAGAGGGGAAAAAAAAAGAAACCCATTTTTGGATGTCACTTTCACGAATCTCTTTTGCAATTAACTCAGTCAGTGTCAGCCATTTTCAAAGCAGAGTTCTTCGTACAGCAAGTCGTTTTAGAGCATTTGGACTGATCTTTCAAAACCAACTGAATATTTTGTTCTGCGACAGTATAAGTACCAAACCTACCAAAACAAAGAGTAGGCTCTCTTCTTTCACCAGAACATTTTTGCATTTAGCTTTTTTCGTCGTCTTTAATAATCATCAGTAGAACAGGAGTTAGTTTGACTAAAAAACACCGGTTTCTGACCAAAAAGCGGAGAAAACTAGCTTATTGAGAAAAGAAACACGTCAGGCAGAACAGTGACTTTGACGCTTATCGTTGGATGCAAGAAAAACAAGACTAAGAAAACGGAAAAGAATTATTTGTTTACAGATCTACAACTCAGAAATTGTTGCATTGTTGTAATTGTTTATCTTAAAGTGTTATGACTTCTTCATTTTGATTTGGATTTGTGGTCAGCACTGACTTCCAGCTGCGGTTGTATTTAAAGTACTTTCTAAATAAATTTGAGTTGAGTACTTGACGAATAATCCGTCGGTGGCAGTAAACGGTTGGATTTCAGTTGACAAAATATAAAGGTCCATGGCAGCGAATGCGTTATAGAATGACCCATATTTGGGGGGGGGGGGCTCATTTGTAGTACAGCACGCCACCGAAAAATAGTCACTTGAAAAGATTCTGGGCTTTACTTCTTTATGTTGCGGACTGTATAATGTATATCAATGCAAGTAAAACATTTTACACCGAGTAGCACCATCATGACCAACAATAAAATACAGTAGTAGGCACAAGTGTTTATCAAAGACAGAAGTTTATATTCAGAAAAAGTATGTATCATATTTTTACAAGCCACTGTAATATCAGGCACAGATTGAACATTTAACACTGTGTTGAAATATAAATTTGAAAAAGTACTTGGATAAATATTTAAATATTTTGCACGTAAAATAAATTGTACCTAAATGTTGAAAAACGAACAGTTGTTAAAGATGAACTGTCAACTGAACAGTACTTGTGCATTGATTCTCTACAGCGTACCACATTGTGAGAATCACTTCTGTATGTGAAGAAAGGACTTCCTGACAAACTCCAAAATCTTTTCGAAAGTCTTCCTCAAAGAGTGCAAGCTGTTCTAACGCTACAATGTTCTTCCTGTATGCGTAACGGGCACACATCCCAATACTTTTGTCCACGTCATGTATTTTTCTTGTTTTTTATGTTAAGTGACACAAGATGCGGGAACGCGCCCAGTACGGCCACAAACAGAGTCGTCTGGGCAAAGCGGTCGCCAGAAAGTGGGCCAGCGCCGAGTGCCAGTACAATCTCATCGACGCTCTCCCACTGAGAGGGTGACCGAGAGGCCAGACTCTTTCCCGCGAAAAAAAAAAAAACATTGTCTCATAAACGAGAACTACTTAACCAAAATGACATTTGCATGCTGTAAGATTCTGTCGCTAAGCCCACAAGGCCAAAAGGAAGGACGACTGTAACAGCATATCCTAGCTTATTTCGTGGACATAGGTGCCCCTCGTGGCTTTTAATAGCGCTGGAATGACATCAGAGTGAATTCAACTTGAGACGTGACATCACTGCCTCCCTGTCGTTGATCCTCTCGCAAAAAAAAAAAAAAATAAATAAAATTCCAATATTTCCAAATGGTTGCATGTTTGGGCTGAGAAAGGTCACAGCACACGCAAGTTTTGGTCCTTCGTTGGGTTTGAACGTTTAAGCGATTGCGCTGTTGTGAAGCGCTAGCATCGAGGAATAGCTCTGTTAGTTGCGCACTGAAATGAAAATTCTTGGCCCGAAAACCGAAACACCAAAAGAAATGATCGCATTGCCAAATGGATAGACGCATGGTAAATAATTGAACAGCGTGTGCACCAGTATAATGCAGTCGTTTCACTCAACTACTGT